>NC_141764.1:85672128-86297128 GCF_982258835.1 Parasteatoda tepidariorum
GCATATATATATATAGAAGGAAAATTACAGACATTAGAAGAAAAAAAATTTAAAAAACCGGAAAATAAAAGATATAATCTTTTCATCAGCCCACACGATTATATCTGCAAAAAAGATTGCTTTCTAATATTGTATCAATATGGTCAAAGCAAAATATATCAATACAATAGCGTGAGGAGCACTCAAAAAATTTTTACAAAAATTACAACAAATAAAATAGAACACAATAAGAAATGAAACTTATGAAACAATATGAAACTTACTGTTTTTCTTAATTTTCTTCGTGTTTTCTTGTATTTATTTATTTTGCTGTTTATATATATATATATATATATATATATATATATATATATATATATATATATATATATATATATATATATATATATATATATATATATATATATATATATATATATATATATATATATATATTTCTGGTATTTTAATGACAATTAGAGATTAATGTAGGCCTAACAGTCAAATAATATGCTCAAAATGAAGATGACAGCAGAATATCGGCTGCTGATCTAAAAACATATGAGATGTTATACAACAACGTAAACCGACACTAAAAACGGGCTAAACTACTACTTAAGACAGTTGAAACTGATGATGAAGGTCCTGATCACCTGATGGTCCTGGTATTGATGCATTACAGCCTAATTGCAAAATGTTATATATTTATATGGATTATTGATCACAAAACTTTAATTGCTATTTACTCGGTACTATATTTCTCTTATTTACTGTATCCATAGACAAATAATATAAGTAGACTGCACACGATAAATTACATTCGGAAATCAGAAACCTTATCAAGTGACTCGTTCGTGTTTATCCAATCAAAGCGTTTCAAGACCCGCTCTATTTTTTCTAAGAGCGGTCGTGATTTTTGGTTTCGTCTTCGCTAGAAAGAATAAAGGGGAGAAGATCTTTCTTCTTAGAAGAGAAACATTTTGCTTTGTCTTTCTTTTAAAGAAAAAAAAAGACTTGATCTTTTATTTATTTTTTTCAGTCATATGTTATGTTGTAATTCGATATTTTTTCACCCTTCCTATTATTATTATTTTTTTATTTTTCGTATTCGATGGCTCATTAACAATATGAAGGTTTAATAAGTAACTATATAAAACTTATAATTTTTTGATTCACAAGTCTATTAAAGGATTTGAACGATATATAACATAACTTATTCATAAATTAAGTTCTGAAATATAAAATGTTCCTCGACTATAGCTTACTAATTAATAAAGTATAATCGATGTAAACAATTTTCTATTTCAATTAAAATGCTAAGCTATAAATACAAAGAATTGTTAAGCTCTTCTCAGTTTTGTTACAGACAGTCAAGTAAACGATACATGTTAAAAACTGAAAAAACTCAAAAACTAATTAATAATTTTAAAACAAGCTATGTAAGAGAAAATAATTTCTTTCTTATATCTGTACCATAAACTTCATGAGAAGATATATTAAAAATTATAAGAATTACGCTCTTCTATGCGCAAGATTTTTTTTATTGTGAAATATTCTTTCGAAACTGTGATCGATTTACATAAATAAAGTTTAATAAATAATGATTTTTTTAGTTTCATAATAACGGAAATGGACCATTTGCTTTTTAAAACAATTTAACGCATATTTTGAAAGGAATAGCAGAGCAGGTTTATAAGAATACATTCTATTCAATTGTAAAATAGAAACGGAAAGTTCAATAAGAAAAAAAGTAGAATTATTTGAATGAACTTTCACCAATCCAGTATAAATATAAATACGATGAAGTCATAAACTACTCTAAAAAAATTGTCGATCAAATTAGTCTTTAAATGTTTTCAATTAATTGAAATTTGCATTTGCTTGCAATAATACACTGCATTGTTAATTTTATACTTTTGTATTTCTTAGCAGAAAATATTTTAGTTAGAGTTCCATGAGAGATTCTTTGATTGCAGACATGAGAAATCTAATTTTATTTATTAAAAAAAGTACATTTGGGTTATATGTAATTACAGCATTAATTTTCCATGTGATTTAATATTGTGAAAAATATCGTAAATTTTTTTAAGGTATATAGACTACCTAATAAGATATCAATTCTGGAAATTAACTGTTTGTATTGTCTTATAAACTAAATTCTTGTAATTCAAAAAAGTTACTTTATTAAACACTAGTCAGCTTAGATAACTTAAGGTGGAAAATGTCCCATGAAATCTCTTTTCTTAAGCTTTTGAAACAAAGAAGAGGAAATTAAAAATAATACTGACCAACATGGCCAAGAAAAAAAAACAGAATGTTCGGAATGAAATATTGATGAGAATAATTTTATTTAGATAGAAGAAAAAGCATGAAGAGTAAAATACACACGATAAGATTAAAAAATTACTAAATTTATCTCAATCATGCAAAATTCCTTTAAAATACTTCTTCTTTGCAAGACTCTACTGTGTTGTTCCTCCTTAATTTTTGACAAATTTGCATTTATGTTAAGGAATTTTGTTTTAATCCGTAATAATGATATTTTAAGATGCGTAAAAATACTTTATAAATCACAATTTTTATAAAATTCCTTTTAATAATAATAATAATTATCATTATTATTATCATCATTATTATTATTAATTATTGTTATTATTAATTATTATTATTATTAATTATTATTATTATTAATTATTATTATTAATACTAATTATTATTAATAATTATTATTATTATTAATTATTATTATCATCATTATTATTATTAATTATTATTATTATTTTATTATTATTTTTATTAATATAATAATTATTATTATTATTATTATCATTACTATTATTATTATTAATTATTATTATTATTATTATTAACGTGTATTTCGAGAAATGGTAATACTGATTTAAATATGTTTCAATTATTAATTATTTGACAAATGCTACTGTTACAATTACTTGAATTTTCAGTTCATGTTCATTGTTACAGCAATCATTACAAAATCATAATTATTGAAATCATCAATTTCATTTATCTTAAAATATAGGCGAAGTTTGCCGTCCCATTTTCTGCGCAGGCACTGCTTAAAATAATTAGAAGAAAATAAATTCTGAAATATGAGTTTCACCATTAGTTTTCTTCAATTACTTTAATGGAAAATTTAACTTTAGTAGAGTGTGCGCTGATCAAAAATAGAGTTTTTACGAAGTCAAATAACAGCAAATACCAACCGGCAAGCAACATTATACAATAATTTAGCTATTAACAAATTGCAATTTTTTGTGTTCCTAGTTACTAGTAGATGCTATCGTGTGTTACTAGAGCTACTACTTATCAAAACATGTTGCATTCTTTTGGAATATATATCAAATTACTAATGGAGAAGAAAGGAGACCCCTTCAGGCCCTCTAGTCTTTGTGGTATTATGATCTTTTGATCATATCACCAAAAACGAATTCGCTTTACCGCCGACAATTTGCTGTTGCGGTAGAAGTACTCTTACGGAACTATTATTCCCTTCCATTGGTTTTTATAGGCGATTTGAAGGCTGTTAGTCGAAATTTAGCCACATTAAATATTACTTTTTGGTGAAAAATTTAATAGTTCTATAAATTTCGAGAAATTATTGCAAATATTTTCGATTTCTAAGTAAAGTTAGCCTACTTTTAACCAGCGCCTTCTTTGCTGATTATGAAATTGGCGCAAAAGTCAAAAGGAAGGAAAAACACAGTCTTGTGAAAAACGTTTCTGATCTAATTGATCTAAATGTTTGAAAAGTCACGTGGAAGCTGCGCGGTATAGGCTCATAAAAACGTTAGATATTTAAAAAAAAAAAAATTTCTAGATAGAAAAATTTTGAAAAAAAGAAATGTTTTTTGAAAAAGGTATTTTTGTTTCCTCTGATCTCAGATAGGTTATTTTTTAAAAAAAGCAAAATATTTTTCTTTTGAGCTCGTCTCTCAATGAGGTCTCCCAGGTCTATACAAACTCTGCTCCCGGCTAGCGCCGACCACAGTGCTGATATAAAATATTCTCAGTAGTAAACGGACCATGTGTCAGAATCCTCTAGCTGTTTTCCTGATTTTCCTCCCCGTGCTACGCAGATGCCGGTTATTTTCATCAAAAAGACCACTATGAAGTCTAGTTTATCCCAATGGTTGATGCAGGAGTTCCCTTGTCTCGAGGGTTGGGTTCAAAATTACAGGGTTACGTAGTGGGATATGAGTAGTCGTAAACCCAAAAATTGGGTTGGCTGTTCAACGACGGTTATAAAATATTAAATAAAAGTAATATACATGTCGCAGGCAGAGTTAGGCTTTGAATAGATCCCCATACCAGTGGCATTACAGTGAGAAGCGCTACGACTCAGTCACTGGAAGTCCCATATTTCTAATATTAAAAAGCATCAGTTGAAGAAACAATCTAATCTCTTTAGAGGAAAAAGGAACATAAGAAGAAATGAGAATTTTGCCTCCGATAAAAAATTTTATTACAGTGACTTATTAAAAACTAAATTCTCTCTGAGCGCTTTGCTTCTTTATACTTGCATGCCTACTTAAGCTCTCCAAGCTTATATTAGTAAGCTCAATCACTTTTAATAATACCCCAATTCTCTTCCATTAAAAACAAATAAAGTTTTTTTTACCATAAGGTAATCTAAATACGAGTAAAAAAGAGGAAAAATATGAAAATTGGTAAAAAAAGATCAAGATGGAGACCAAAACAGAATAGAGATATAATATACAAAATTGAACTTTTTTAAAAGCCCTTAGCAATTATTCTTTTTATTGTTAACGTTGAAAAGAAAAAGCATTCAAACTAAAAGAACTTATTTTTCATAGCGAAAATGTTTGTTCTGCAAATATAAAAAACTCTCATAAAAAATCTCTCAAATTACAGAAATTATTTCTGTAATATAAATAATAAATATATTAAAAAAGAAAAACTGTTCTATCGAAAGAATATGCATGTTAGTGCATTTTTTTAACTTACTAAAACGAAAAACAAAATTATGTAGTGTTTATATATACAATTTGAAATAAAAATCTTAAATTAATACATTTGTGTAATATTTTTTGTTACATTAACATCTTAATTATTATCAATCATATATATGAATACACTGTTATCAGTTACACTATAATGGTGTTCTTGGTGTGTGTTATATTTCGATTGTAAATATCTAAAAAATCTTGAAATAGTAAAATCATGACTTAGTTTACTAAAATCACATCGCACTATTTACTTAAATGTGATTATTTCCTTTTCCCAAAGAACTTTGTATATTACTAACGTTTTTTCGTAATAATAATAATACTAATAATAATAAACATAATTTTGGCAATGAAATAAAAATATATAGGTCTATAAAAATATATAAAAATATATTTACACCATTCATTTGATGATTTTTCCGTCCATATGGTAACACTTTACCGGAAATTCTGGTATTCACAATTATAGTTCTTATTACTACACTACTACACACTTAGTAAAAACTACGAAATTAAAAAACTTAACTTAGTAAAACTTAATCAAATAAATCAATTTTATGCCATGATCTAATGTATCATGATTAAATTACCAAATTTTATCATACATTATAAAATCTTATTTTATTGTTAATTTCTTATAAAATCTTATTCTTATTTCTTATATCTCATCTTATTTCTTATATATTATATAATCTTATTTTATTGTTAATAAGTCTTCGTTAAAAAATTACCGAGCTTTTTGATGTTCTCATAGAGCCAAAAACACTGGAAATTTTAAATTTTATTATATTCTGTTATTTTTAACCATCCTTTTTTTAACAGTGCACATGGCTTCTTCTTGATGAAGACTTTACTCGTAACTTTAATTTCTCAATCATTTTCTGTAATTTAATTTTTTACCAAGCACAAATAAGCAATTGCAATAATTTTCAAGATCCATTAATATACTAATCATTATAACTATAAGGAAAAATAACTAATCTATTTATAGTTCAAACTAGCCTAATGGTACTATTAATTGAACATCAGTTTCAATTTTTTTCATCAATTCACGTTACATGAATCCGTCTTATAAATGCTTATTAATCGTTACTTTATGAACCCAAACCGGCAAAACTCGGAATGTGCTATCACTTAAATCAACATATAATTCGGGGAGATAAGCTAGAGAAAACGTATTTACATCCTCATTACATAGAATTGGTGCCTATATTTACTGAAGCGAAAGCATTTAGATCTTTCTATATACTTCAATAATTTGCCAACAATTGATTTAGATCCATAGTTTAGTTAACAGATCTATGCGTATTCTCAAGCATTTATTTGCTCTATTTTCTTAATGCCATTAAATATTTATTCAGTTGATAAAAATCAAAATTAATTTTTCAAAATATTATTTATTTTAGTATAAAAACTGAATTTCAAGTTATTATTGTAACTTCGATAATATTTTAATCGAATTAAATAGATAAAAATATAATAAATAAATAATTCGAAACTATTTTATATAGTTATTTAGCAAGTATATGTGCAATAATTAATTTTTTTAAAAAAACATTGAATAGATGTTATGTTTTAACTTTCGTTAAGAAAATATCTAAAATAAGTTTTTAGAGAAAAATGATTTATTTTTAAATTTTATAAATAATAGATAATAATAATAGATAAATAATAGATAATAATAGATAGTAAACTTCCCTTTTAACGCACAATTCATTTTAACCATAAAACCTATTTTACAGTAATTTTAAAGTAACATGTGTTTTATTAAATTTATTCAGAGATTTCAGAGCAATTATTATTCTAAAATTTACAGTATATCAGATTATTTTGTTCCGTAACACGATCAGGTGAAAACAGATTTTACTATAAAAAGTACCGGCAGCCTGAGTATCGGTACTTTTTACCGAAATTTGATCCGTTATTTTTTATAGTGTATGGTATACAGTAGAGGTTTTACACATTTAATAAGTAGTTGATAAGAAGTAACACTGTTTTGGATGATGTAATAAAACTGTTAGAGGTATGTTTCTAAAAAGCGTTCGTTATAGATTTTTTTTAATTCTATTACATTATTATTTTGTATCTTACTAAAAAAACCCTAACCATCATTTTCAGATAATTTTACTTAAAACTGCATTTTCATTTTTTAGGAAAAGTTTAACAGCCTTTATTTTTAAAGAAAACAAAATAAATAAAGAGAAACATTTCACGAATGATTTTCTATATAAAAATAGATAGAAAGTAGATCGTAGTTAATCAAATATCAAAAAAATAGCCCCCATGTACTCCACACTTAAATGCTCAACCATTCCTCAAATAAGATATAAAAAAAAACAAATGTTCTGGAAAATAAATGTGGATCTACCACAATTGAAACGAGAACAGGTATCATTCTATCTCTTACTAAATTCTATCGTTCGTAACTCAATTAACTAGAACGCTGTTTCCTATTAAAAAAATAGATCAGCGTTTTATCGTTATTTGCTCTTAACTGAATTATCAAAGGTACTGTTTCCTATAAAAACTAGTTAGATCAGAATTATATATTTTTTCCTCTTTACTAAATCAACGAAAACATGTTTCCTACCAAAACTTGTTGGATCAGCGTGGTATCAATCTTTCTCTTAAGTAAATAACCAAAAGCATTATTTCATATAAACTCTACTTAGACATGCGTTCCATTGTCCTTTCTCTTTACCAAATCATCGAAGATACCGTTGCTATAAAAACCAGTTAGATCACCATAGTTAACGAAGACATTGTTTCCTTTTAAAAAAATAATTAGATCTCTGTTGTATAGTTCTTACGCTTTACTGATTTGGCGAAAACACTGTTTCCTGTCCAAGTTAGATGAGTGTTGTATCTTTTTTATCTTATTATCATCCTTTTTCTGTACTATATTAACGAAAATGCAGCTTCCGATCAAAACTAATTAGATCAGTGTTGTTTACTGCTATTCCTGAAAACTAAAATACTTTAGAAGAGAAAATTATTTTTAAATAGTCATGAATTGAAAAACTTCGAGAAGCGATTTAGTTAATTTAACTGTAAAATTAACTTCGACTGACACACTTTACTTTTGAAGGAAGTTATGCTTACTAAATAACGTACTAGTAGCACATTTTACTGCTTCGTTGCTAGCGCACCTTAGCATCAGTACTTCCTACTGTTTACTTTTACATTTTTAGTGCAGACTTAAGCTTTTATCTAGAATTCTACTGAACTTTTATCGGAATTCAAATTCTTGAAATTCTTCCAAATTCAGGCTTAAGATTGGTTTGAGACAAATTATCTTATGTCAGAAATGTATTTAAATTAAACTTAAATTAGTTTAAATATCATCTTTTTCTGATCAGTAAATTTTAGCGGAATGTAAAAGTTTGTACACGATTTGAATGACTAACAAAAATAAATAAATAATGATAAATGAATGTAAAAAATAAAATTAATTAATAGTAATTAATGAATAAAATAAGTAAAATAAAAATAATAAAATAAATAAAATAAAAACAATAAAATAAAAATAATAAAATAAATAATAATAATTGAATAAAATAAATTAAATACAATAATAATTAAAATAACTAAAAATAAATGAATAAAATAAATAAATAATAAAAATGAGAAAAGTAAATAATAAGAAATGAATAAATAACTAAAAATAAATGAATAAAATAAATAAATAATTGTTACTGTGCGTATCTGGTGAGGAAAGAAGAAAGTAACTAACAAAAAAAACTGTGAATGAGCACTGTAAACAAATAATTTAAAATGTAAATTTTGAAACCCATTTGTTTACATTTGTTTACGAAGTTAAACATTCCGGTACTGGCACTTTGGGTGCATCATCCGTAAAATCCATTTTTGCAGTAAAATACTGCACCATAATTTTTATAGTAATACTTATTTAATTTGAGTAATTTAGTAATTTTACGGTAATTATCCCTGTAATAATTGCAGTATATAAGACTTTTTGTTCCGGAACATTTTCCTGTCAGAATGGATCTTATGATAAAAAGTAGCGGCAACTTGAGTGCCGGTCCTTTTTTACTGGAATTTTTACCGTGTGCAGAAAATGGAATCAGTTTTTACTGTACATTATTCAGCTGATCACTTTAAAAACTGACGCTAAAAAAATCACCAACATTCCCCTAACCTTGCTAATTCAAATTTTTCAAAACACTGAGAAAAAAAAATATGGTGAAAACTACTAGAATATGGTAACATTTAATTTGTTTCTGGCTCTATAGGAACAGCAAAAAACGGGTATTCTTTACCGAAGTACTTTGCAAACAAAAAAAAAGTAAAATTAACAAAAATTAACAAAAAAATATAATTTTATAATATCATATAAAAATTGATAAATATAGTAAAAATTGGAAGTTTTATCATATTACCCATTTATTCGGTTAAATTTACTTTTAAGTTTTGTACTTTTTATTAACTGTGTGTTAATTATAACTAAGATTTTAAGAACCGGAATTTCAGATAAACCATTAACATATGAACGGATAAATTACTTTATTAATGGCTTAAAAGCCGTATATTTCGGTTTTATTATCCAGAATAATGTTTATTCGTTTTTTTACCAAAAATACCATTATCTTACAGAACGGTAATTTTTTCCAGAATTTCTTTCTCCGCGTGCATTTTGAAAACTAATTTCAATTGCTTAAGGAAATAAAATTTGTTCTTACTAATTAAAAGTAAAATCCACAAGCGATTAATAAAGAAAATAAAAAAACATATCTAAAATATTGAGGAATAATTTTTAAGAAAATGATTAAAAATGCATAAATGATGAATAAATACCTTCTTTTTTTTAAAAAAAAAAAGTGCTGTTCCTCATTTAGAAACAACACATTCATTTCGTTTAACTTTTAGCATTTGCAAAGCAGAAAAAGTAACCTTAAATATGGATACAACTAAAAAATCAATGTTGCAACATTTTCGAAGCTAATAATTACTTTCGTCACATAGTCATACATTCCTCCGTTTCCAAGATACATCATTATTACTGTTACATTAACAGCAATAAATTATTCTTTAGCAAAAGAATCATAATTGCCTTGAATAGTGTTCATTGACCTTTGGTAGAACGTGATAAAATAAGTCACCACATTTCAGACACAAAAGATTATTGCTTTGGGTCGATCTCGTTAATGACATGGAGCACACGCAATGTACTAATTATAGACACGTTTATGTCACACGCAAATGGAGTATAAAAAAAAATCTTAATATATTTTTGCTTTTTTCTCCATTTTGATGTTATTTTAAACAATAATCAGTTCAGTTGAATGCAAAAATTGCGCATCATACAAAAATGTATCTTAAATAATCCGAAATAAATAATTATACTTTGTAATAATTTTAATAATCCAAAAATACTCTAACAATTAAATTTTAATTAATTGCATAACGTACAATAAAGCATTTTAATATAATACTTTGAAAAAGAGTGGAATTATATTTAGTAAAATAGTTTTTGTCTTAGACAAGCAATTTAACTGAGTATTGTATCGAAATATATCTTAAATATATTCCATTTCTTAAATATATTACGTTTAAAATACATTAATTTCTGTTGTCCGAAAAAAGAAAACTATAAAATTGAAATAAATTGCGTAACTTTCACTAAGAAAATGTACTGACTATAGACCTTTTTATGTCACACGCAAATAAACTATAAAAAAATCTTCATATATTTTGTTTCTATTTGAAATTTTGAAGTTAAACAGTAATCAGTAATTTAAACAGTAATCAGTTCAGTTGGAATGTTTATACAAAAATTACGTATCATATAAAAATCTATCGTAAATTAATAATCTAAATAAAAAAATTATATTTTGTAATAATTTTTTAATAGTTCAAAAAGACCGCAATAATTAAAATAAATTGATGATCCAAACTACAAAAAATATGGTAAAATTCACCCTGCTTCTGGCTCTATGAAAATTCCAAAAAGCTTGATAATTTTTACCGAAGAGTTTCGGCCATGATTTTGGTAAAATTAGAAAGAAAATATGATTTTATATTATGTGATAAAATTTTGCAATTTTATCATACCTTTGAACTAGCATAAAAATCATTTATTAGGTTAAATTTACTTTTCAGTTTAGTATTTTTAAGTATACGTGTGGTACTATAGTTTTGAAAATCAGAATTTCTGGTAAGCTGTTACCATATGAATGGAAAAATTTCCAAATGAATGGTTTAAATATCATATATTTTGATTTTACAAACCAAATTTATGTCGCTGTTTTTTTTTTTTTTTTTTTTTTTTTTTTTTTTCTTTTTTGTTTCTCAACCTAAAAATATAATTGCCTCACAGTACGGTAATTTTACCAGAAGTTTTTTTTCTCCCGTGTACAAATATTTATCGTAAGCTAACAATTTTAATTATAAGAACTATATAAATTAATAACATTTTTTGTACTTCAAAAATACGCAAACAAATAAATTTAAATTAATTGCGTATCATTATAAAAATGTATCTTAAATTAATAATCTGAATAAATAAGAAATGAAGTTTTGTAATAATGCGTTTTGCAGTAAAAAATGACTTCTATCAATAAAATAAATGAATAAAATAAAAATATACTGCATCATAAAGGGTTATGGTGCAAGTACGTTCTGACTTTTATAATATAAATAAATAAGAACGTGTTATAGAAAAAAATCGATTAATAGTATCTTTACATTTGTGTTCATTTTATTTTGTTAGCTACTATTTTAGTTTTTATGCCAGCTTATTATTTTTAACCAAATAATGCTTTTTCAATAATTATTTATAGGTTATGATACATTCTACGATCTCAACTCTTAAAAATTAGAATAAATAAATTTAATATGCTAATATTATTTATCACAGAGAAAAATATTTGTTTCTAAAGAAAATACTTAAGACGTGGAGGGAAAGATTTAAAAAATTGTGGAAAATAAACATTTCGAGAAAAAATATTTCATAAATTTATCGTAGTTAATGATTGAAGTGCTTTACAGTTTAAAAGTGTTTTCTTCAAATAAGTCACTATAGTTTAAACGCAAAAGATAGTTGATTTTATGTTGATCTCACTAATGATAAGGAAGGTTTATAAGATATTGGTTTCATTTGCGCATATAGACTATTAAAAATGTAAGACGTATTTACTTTACTTCCATACTTTAAATTAATTTCAAACATAATTTTATTTAATCAAAATGTTTATTAACATAACTATTTTCTGGATAAAAATTGCATATCGATTAAAAGTTGTTGAATAAATGCGAAATGAAATTTTGTAATAATTGTTTTTTCAGTTCAAAAACAGACGACTCAAATGTTATTGCGATACAAAAATTTATAAATTTATGAAATTATTCTGCTATATAAGTTTATTAAGATAAAAATCTAGGTAAATTTTGGGTTTTTTTTCTGGATCTACATTGCGAAGTAAGTGATATAAGAAAAGCTGCTGCATCTTTACTCATTAAATAAGTGAATATTTTTTTCCTGTTAGCTCTTACTTTAGGTGAAAATTTTTTACACACACTTAACTTTCAAGCAACAAATAATATTTTAAATAATTTATTCATTTAAAATGCGAAGACTTTTATGGTTACTTTAACTCTTTGATGCAGAAGAGAAACCGGTTTCCCTTTTTTATATATTTCCTCTAACGCTCTAATTAGAGGACGAAATATATTTTGGTATTTTTAAATTATAAAAAAGCCTTATATTTACTTAAATAATCTGCTGATTTTTTTTGGAATTATATTTGTACCGAAGTACAAAAACAGTAGTTTGAAAAATTGTTTCCCTTCATTCACAAAAATGTATCATTCTTGATTTTATAAATTAAAGAAACTTCAATAATAAATTATTATTTCTCAAAGATCTAAATAACTGCAAATTTTAAAAATCATTCTTTGGAAGTGACCCTTGTTTGGAAGATTATACCTTTAACTCAGAAAAAGACACCAGTGTTTCATGGTGTATTCCAAAACCATAAATTAGTGAAGTTTATATATAATAGATATAATACTTAGTATATAATAGATGATATATATTTTATAGATAGTATATATAGTATTTAATATTTAGTATATAATGGATATAATAGTTATAATATTAGATAGGTTAGATATAATATTTTTCACTTATTTTGGCCTAAAGTAATACAAAGTTTAAAAAAAAAGACATGTAAAATATTTTTAATAAAAATTCTGATTCAAAGGGTATATAGCTTGCGAAGTTGGGTTAGCAAACTATCTATACTTTTATTTATTACATTTTTCGGTATATTTTTTCTTTTTTTTTTACTGTTCAAAAAGAAAAAAATGTTTGCTGAATCAAGGAAAAAAATAATCCAATGAGTATGGAGATGAGATATTCACAATACGCCAGTGCCAAAACAGGTTTGCCAAACAATTAAAGTGACGACGCACCATGCCAATAGAAGATTATGAAGATGCAATAAAGGTATTAAGTTATGCTTCCCAGCCAATAACAAGTTGTGAGATCACTGAGGGATTAAATTTATTGAGTTCGATCGTTCATGATCATTTTTAATTTTTAAGCTCGGCTTACGAGTTACTCCATATTCTCAAGGAGAGAAATTTGTGCCATCGCGTTGTTGATGTCTGTCATGTTCCTCTCGAACGTCAAGAAAATTATCCATTTTGGGAAGCCAATCATCAATGGCAATGAAAAATGGGCTGTCTTTAACAATGCCCTGGTTTATACAAAATTCTTTAGAAGGTAGATATCTGGATAGTTTCTGACCAGAAAAGAACAAAAATTTTATGAGTGTGTATCATTCTACTGCCAGAAAGATGGCACGATATATTGAACCAGAATGTACAATATATGAATAAATAAAATATATATTCACTATAAGAAACACATATTTAATTTTCCTATAATAAAAGGAATTATTTTCTGAATAACCTAATTTAAGTGTTACAATAAACAGGAAAACTTACTAGCTTAAAATTCTATTGATTAGAGGAATAATTACTTTATGAGTAAAAGCTATTCAAAATATGACCTATAAAGGCTATAAGACAATTTTTTAACCAAAAAAATTTTTTTCATAATTTTAAAAGCATACTAGCATAATTTTATCGAATATATTTTGTTTTATAATCGTCGTTGAAAACCAACCCAATTTTGGGTTTACGAGTATTAATGTTCAACTCCGTAGCTTTGTAATTTTGAGCCCAATCCAGACAACAGGGGAATTATTGGATAAAATATTGGGCGAAATTCGATTGCGTGGAGGACTTATTGATGGAGTTAACCCGCATTTGCGTAACAGGGAGAGAAAATCCACGAAACCCTTCCACGGTTAGCCTGACTACGAGGAGACTTTAACCCATGATACGTCTATCACTGAAGATATTTTACGTCAGCACTGTGTCAGTGCCAGCCGGGTGCGGAATCAGTGCCAGTCGACCCGGTTCACCTCATTGGAAAGCGAACGCTCTATCCCTTGAGCTACCACAGCCTCTAAGCATGAATATAAAAAAAAATTAGTTTTAAATTTGAAAAATATAAACTACATAGTAACAGAAAACAATTACATGGAATATGGAATATCAACTTAGGCCTTACGAAATCTGCATGAAAACCTTAATTTTCAATAACTAAATTTTTTTAAAACTTTAATTTTCATTAACGCATATTTTTTTATTTCTAACCTCATATTTACGTAAGATTAAGTATTCCACATTTCTCTGCTCTAGAGCACTTAAATACAATTTTTTTTATGCATAGCATTTTTAATTTTACTACTGTAAATTTTTGAGCATGGAAACTGAATTTTTTTATTATTGTGTTTTTAAAAATTAATATCAAATTTACACTTTTGATCTGAAAAAGCGAATGTTTAGGCCCACTTTAAAAATCCTGATTCTTTTTAAACTTTACTAAAGCTTTTTTTGTAGACATGGGAACACAACGAGTTCTTTTTATCAATATGGAATTTTGAATTTAGACGAAGCAAATTTGCGATATTTTTCTATTGATCACTCAAATAAGAAAACCAATTCAGCATTATGCATGGATGCAGTATTGATCTGTTTTTCAATTGTATTCAAGAAATATGACTTATTGAGTGGAATAAAGAAGTGGAAAGAAGTTTAAATATAAAAGCAAAAATCTCTGAATAATATGTTCTTACGTAGATAAGGAATCTAACCACAGTAAAAACACCTATGATGATAAAACTCATAAATTTACCTTTGCAAACGAGTAATATACATTACAGTATATGCACTGAATGTATAACAGTAATTATTTATTATAATAGCAAATTTGTTTCACATCTTTGCACAGGATGCTCCAAATTATTTTAATAAATGAATTTTTGTTCTAATTGAAATCATGCTAGAAACTGAGAAGTATCATCTAAACCCTTTTAGTAAATAAGGAATATAATTAAAATTTCTATTCAATATTAAAGCATTAAGTTCTTAAATATATTAAAGAGGATATTTAAAATGACATACATCAATAAAAACATGAAAATTGAACTGTAAAGATGAAAAGTGAAACCTTACAATTTGAAAAATAACATTTTATGCCATGCTTTTAAGTTATGTTAAAAAAAAATTTAAAAATTACCACATCTACCAAATTTTTTCAAATATTATAAAACCATATTACATTGTTGGTTTTACCAAACTCATTACCAAAGAGCTTCGTCAAAAATTACTAAGCTTTTTGTTGTTCCCATAGAGCCAGAAACACGTTGAATTTCACCATATCCTGGTAGTTTTAATCCTACTTTTTTTCTCAGTGTACATTATTTTGTAAGGAAAATATAAAATTACGTATGTCCGATAATTTTATTTCTTTAAAATAAAAATAAATTCTTATTCAAAAAATTTTTTGATTTAATATACTTGAACAATTAAGTTTCTAACAGCTAACTAATATTTATTCTTGTAAAATTGAAAATATGATACTATTTGTCATATGTTTACATAATTTCAATTCAAACACAAATTGCAATATAATTTTTTTTTAAATTTAAATAATTTCAAATTAAAAATGTAATTATAACTAATTAATTCTTATTTAATTTATAGAGAATATTTGACATGATCAGTGCTTTTCTTAATTAATAAAACTTAACTTTTAACAATTCAGGCGCGAAATTCAGGAGTTAATGATTTTGTTAGAACAAAAAAGGGAATTATAAAACTGTTTCCTTTCTTTCACAATTGTTGTAAATTAAAGTACTAACTAGGTAAAAATGTTGATAGAATTATATGTTCAAGCAAATATACTATGTATTTGAGAATAATTATTTATTTCAGTTTTTTATTGAGATCATCTGGGATTATTATTTTTCTTGATAGTTAATTAAAAGACTATCACACAAAAAAATTTAGTTCTATTATTGAAAAAAAAATTTAACTACTTAATGTAATTTCAATTAAAACATTTACTATGAATTCAAAAATAAAATATTAATGTGTCGATGATAATAATTTAAAAATTCAAATAATAAATACATTTAAAACGTTTGAGACAATTACATTTTTTTACAATAAATATGACTTACTTTTCTTAATTTCTTTTTCATGACAAATTCGTTTCAAACAGTTCATAAATCGCAGTTCCCGGAAAGAAACTATTTCTTTTTTATTTTCTTACAAAAGTTTATGCTTAAAATTATGTTAAAAATGAATCCTACTTAAATCTTCATGAAATAAAAAAACGATCTTTATTAAAGTATTTATTTCCTTTTTTGAATTTTTTTTTATCCTTAACCACAAGGACTTTGGTGAAATTAAAAATTTGATAATGAAACAAATATTACATTTCTACAAAGTCCTAACACTTGTCTGGCCAAAAAAATGCAGCTTTTCTTATTGTTTTTACTTTTTATTTATTTCTATTTGTAAATTTTTTTCCATAGACACATATTTTTAAAAAATAAATAAATCTTTCTAAAATCTCCGTATTGCATTAAAAATCCTACAATGTAATACATTTTTTAGATTTATCCTTTAGCCTACCTATGATGAGAAAAAAACGGAAAGCGGAACATCTCTTTCACGACAAAGTAAGTTTCAAACACTCAGCAAACCGAAATATTTCATTTTTTTAAATATTTCATCGCGAAATTACATTTAAAATAGTTGATGAACATTTTTTTTAAAATTTTCATAAAACAAAAATAAAAAGTTTTTTAATGCAATATATTTTGTAAATTTATTCTATAGTTTTCCTTTAACCCCAATATTTTCAATGAGTTTAAAAAACTGAAAGGGGAAGTCTTCTAATAAAAACTTTTAAACATTTAACAAAAATAATAAAAAATATATTTTTTAACCTTTATTAAAGAAACTAATTGATTTCTGATTAAAAAAATATTTCTTGAAATTTTCATTGAACAAAAATGAAATGATACAATCATGTAATACAATTACAAAATGCATAATTTTATAATGCAATACATTAAAAATGCTGAAAGTAGAACAAGCTTTCTTTTAAAAAGTTTCAAAACTCAACCAACTAAAAGATAAAATTTTTTTTAAAAAAAATTATTAATATACTTCATTAATATTCATAAAATAAATTGAGCATTTTTGACAGCAAAAAAAATTTAAAAAATAGAAATGAAAAACTTTATAATTCAGCGCGTTTTATGAATTTATTCTCTAAGCATAACCTTAACCACAATGAGTTAAAAAAAAGAAGAAAAGAAGGAAAGAAAAGAAAGCGGAACAAGTCTTTTACTACAAAGTTTCAAACACTCCACTAACCATTAAAGAAAGTTTACCTGTTATATTTTATCTGGGATCTTCCAATCTAAACTTCCAAAAATGGGTAAGTACCAAAGTATAAAAACCAAAAATCGTTCTACACACCTTGGCGACAAAGAGAAGAACGTGTGAAAACAAATTTCTCCCTTTATGCAGAGAAATCTGAAGAAGAATATGTCCTGTCGTCGAGTGTCATTCCACAACTGTTTATGAGCTTTCAGTGGAAAGCTTGGAAGAATTTTGCAAAAGGAGGGGGACCTGCGCGTGCGCTTTCAAGTTGTTTGCGCGCAAGCGATTTCTGTGTCGTTCTTTCCCCGTGTTCCTTTTTCTCCGGGTATCTTGCACATGAGTATGTTTTCGTCACCCCTGGATTTCGAAGAAGTGGGTTGGAAAAATAAGAGCCCCTATTAATTATTTCGAGCGTGGTATCGAAAGTAGAAGGAAAGAATCCAATAAAGAATCTTTGATTTTATTAGAATAAACATTGGAAACAAATTGATTTGTAGATTGAGTAAGTTCTAGGGGAAATAAAAAATAAAATTCACTATCAATATGCTCTGTCTTACGCATTTTATAACCGTCGTTGAACAGCATTTGGGTTTACGACTACTAATGTTCTACTCCATAGCCTTGTAATTTTAAACCCAATCCAGAAGACAAGGGAACTTCTAGATCAAGTATCGGGAGAAATTCGCCTTCGCGGAAGACTTCCTGATGGAACTAACCTGCATTTGCGTTACATGGTGTGAACAACCGGTGTATACGCGATCCTCTGACGGTTAGCCTGACGACAAGGAGACTCTAACCCATGATCCGTCTGTCACTGAGGGTATTTTACGTCAGCACTGTAGTCGGTGCGAGATTCGAATCAACCAGCTATCGCTGGGATCGAACCCGGGTCACCTCATTTGAAGACAAGCTCTCTATTCCTTGAGCCATCACGTCTTACGTATTAAAATGCAATTTAAAAACAGGGTTTAATCAAAAATTTAAGTAGTGAATTAAATACATAGTGTAGTAGTACTACTCTATTTACTTCGCACTCGAAAAGCATATTGGGCTATTGGCGACGGTCAGAGAAACATCTCTGAAGATAATTCGAAGACATGTCATTACAATTTTGATCCTCTGAAGAGGGGATGACGCCCTCTTATTGGTAGTCCAACGACCTGCACGCGAAGTCAAGCACTTCATGTTAGAACAATTTAAAGAAGACCGACACTGCACACTTTCAGAACCTTCGCAAGCAGATCAAAGTGGTCATCCATCCGCTCAATGACCGCTGAAAGTGATGAGTAATTATTGATCATCACCAATTATGTTGTAATGTAATGTAATCAATGTGGAACATAGTGCGATCTTAAAACAAGTATTTCTGAGAAGGAAAGAATATAGAAATTGATTTTTTTTCTTCAGTTTTTTGTTAATTTTTTATTCTTTTGATAAAACTAAATATTTAAAAGATATTTTCCAGATTACTTTAGAAATTTAAAGCATTAAAATTTGCCCAAAATAACTAATAAGGATAATATTTTGTAAGCATTTATTTTAAAATAATTCTAAAATAATTAAAATGAAATTTAAAATCACAGCAATATATGTATTGTGAAGTAAATTACAACAAATATAAAAAAAAATTGCAAGAAATTACATGTTTTTCCCAAAAATGTCTTAAAAGTTTAAAATCGAATGAGTTAAAGAAGATGAACAAAAGCTTCCCACTGAAATAAGGCGAATTTCGTTAAGAGCAAATATATTCACCATGTTTATAGATGATGCAGCTTCTCATTTACTAAACTCAAGACAACATCATCAATATTTTTCCGTATTTTAATGATGGCTAGAGGAAAGGCTACGTCATCCATGGCAACCCCCCGCCATTACCCAAAATCCACCACTCTGAATATAACTCAATACCAAATTAAGGCATTTTCCTATTCGAAAATGTGACTTGAGCTATAATTTTTTTCCCTCTACAAATCGCAACAAGTGGGTTTCTAGCTTTTTCTGATAGTTGGCAACCTCTGTGTGCATAGAGGAGAAACTAGGTTATGTTCGAACCTATAGGCTGAAGTCTTAACATTCAAACACAATCAAAGAGTCTTCACCTTGCTCTACAATGAAAAGACATCTTGTTCTTTTTCCTCTGTGTGGCATAGAGGAGAAACTAGGTTATGTTTGAACCTATAGGCTGAAGTCTTAACATTCACAAACAATCAAAGAGTCTTCACCTTGCTCTACAATGAAGAACACATCTTGTTCTTTTTCCTCTGTGTGGCATAGAGGAGAAACTAGGTTATGTTTGAACCTATAGGCTGAAGTCTTAACATTCACAAACAATCAAAGAGTCTTTACCTTGCTGTACAATGAAAAAGACATCTTGTTCTTTTTCCTCTGTGTGGCATAGAGGAGAAACTAGGTTATGTTTGAACCTATACTTAACATTCACACGAAATCAAAGAGTCTTCACCTTGCTGCACAATGAAAAAGAAAACTTGTTCTTTTCTCAAAACTTTGAAACATCACACAAATCAGTCTGGGTCACCCAAATTCTTTTTTTTTCCTGGTCTTTTTTACTTGTGGATAGCTTTCACAATATATACTATTTAAGTGTTCATGCGCAAATCGCTTATACGACACATAAAATGAAACAGTAAAGGAGAAGGGGAAAAAAAAGAGTGGAGCAGCAAGAATCGAGGTTCTTAAATGTATGAAAGCTTTAAATATAGTGGCAAATTTAACGTAACTTTTTACCTAAGACACATAAAGCCAACCATTTAAAAATAAAATTTCAGGAAAATAATTTGCAGCGATTTGCAGCGATTTTGTGAACCAAATTGGATTTTCCAGCTGGCCAACACCCGAATCCATATTGTCACATCCTTAAGGGTATTGTTTTTTGATAACAGATTGAGTGTCATAGAATAGCCGGAGTTTTCCCTTATAGAAAAACGAAACAGTTTCAGTCTGTGGCAGAATTGAATTCTATCATCATTTAAACCTGACATAACATTGATTCTAATGTTTTCAAAGTCTTGTATTTTATTTTATAACCGACATTTAGCTGCCGATTCAATTCTGAGTTTACGACTATGAGGGTTCAACTCGGTAGCCTTGTAATTTTGAGTCCAATCCAGGTGACAAGAGAACTCCTGGATCAAGTATTGGATAAACTAGCTATCCTGAAGTATTTTTAGATGGACCGAACAGCATTTGCGTTACAGAGTGATAAAAGCTGCGAAAACCTTTCACGGTTAGCCAGCTGACGACAAGATGAATCTAAGCTGCAATTCATCTACCATTGAGATAATATTTACGTCAGTACCCTGATCGGTGAGAGCCGGGAGCAGAATTCGTATCAACCATCCATGGGATTCAAACCTGGGTCATCCCTGACCAGATTTCTCCTGGTATTTGTAAATGGTAATCAACAACACATATTTTAGGTCTTTGTTAAAACGTGCCGGAAATTTGGGCTATATCCAGAAGTGACTTTAATTCGGAGTGGATTTACTAATAGAAATGGTTTTTGCCCCTTTTTCTTACTTATTCAATGTCCGAGTAAAACAGAAGGTCAGTTACTCCTTGTAAATATGAGTATGGATATAAACTTTTTTTATTACACACTTTTGGTTCACGCTTATCTCTTCGCACCTACTCATGCACAAAATCAAGGTGGTTTTATTTCAGTAGGCCATATATCAAATCGGGTATCCCTGCTAATCCTGAACTTCCCGATGTGAACAAATTGTTATTTTTATATCTAAGCAAGGAAACAGTTCTTTTTAATGTGGTCTCAAGCAATATTATCATTTTACTTTACAGCTGTAGATTTGTAAACGAGTAGTCGGCATAGTAACGGAAAATATAAAATGATTTGCAAACACTTTTATATGTGAGCGGAGCAATCAAGTTGAAGTACGATTGCTTAGTGAATAGAGCAAAGCTTTGATTTATTTATATTACGTTAATGGTGTAAATGTTTTGACTTTTATGTTATTTCGATAAGAAAAGGTTAGATAAAGGAAACCTTAGCTGTTAAAAATTAGTTTTTTTTAAACTAAAGTGCATTATTCTCAAAGAAATCTTGTTTATCCAATGAAAAGGAACATATATTCATGAGATATTAAAAGTAACGCCATCATTAGCTCTTACACTCATTAAATTGAGTGTTTTTAGAATAACTCAATTTATGACTTTAATATAATCTCAGTTAATGAACATAAAAAAAGCTCTGTATTAAAATAGGATTATAAAACAAAATAAATTTTGTACATGTAAGGTGAACGTATTCCTTACACCCACAACTTGGTACATAAACATACTTTAAAAGCAAATTAGTTTTGGGGAATTTTTCGAATAAAGTCAGGCGTTAATTTTTAATAAAAAAAACCTTTTGTGAAAAAATAAATAATCTTCTTTTCAGTTTTGGTTCTACGAATATTTTTAAAACTATGTTTGTTTCCCTTAAGCCTTTAGAAAGTTTATTGATTTTTGAAAGATAATGCAATTTTACCAATATCTTATACAACAATTTTAAAAATATTTAGTGAAGGAATATATTTAAAAACTATGCCTTTGAAAAGCAAGACAAATTTTTTTAATCATTTATTTTTTGAAAAACTCTTCATAATGGTGTAAAACAGACGAATATTTCAAGCATTGAGAAAAAAGATAGTTATCAAAAATCTTTTAATCCTACCAAACTTTCTGCCAACCTTAATTAGAAATTAATAATTTTTTTTTAAATGGCGGGCACTTGGGGTTTGTCCCATTGGCCACAGAAATGCTAGAACTGCTAATCTCTTCTCGTTAGCCAGTGGGCACCTGTGGCGAAGTCACGGCGGTGGAGCAGCGTCGCCCACGTCACACAACCACAAACCCGTTTATAGGGTGGATCACATTTACACAAAGAGGAAAGGACATAGAACACAGAGAGAGAAAGAAACATCCATGCCCTGAGCAGGATTCGAACCCGCGGCCAATGGCTCCGCAGTCAGACACGCTTACCACTCGGCCACCTGGTCGGCAATTAATAGATATATTTTTAATATATCAGCCCTTCACATGTTCATAATTGCATTTTTTTCAAGTCCATAGAATAAATCTCTGTATAAACTAAAATGTAAATTAATCCCGTTTTTGGCTAAGGTGAACTTGGAACTTGGATCACTGTTAGAATTTTCCTTCCAAAATAACGGCAAAATCCGATTAATCATTCATCCAACTATCCGTAAAGTTTACGATTTGGAACATGTTTTTTATCTTTACGGGATTGAAACCGTTTCTAATTGGAATGATTAAAAACCAAAACTACAGAACGATACGATTTTGTAACCATTAACAACTTACATGGTTTCAAAATCGTAAAAATGAATTTGAACTGGATATTGGGGTTAAGTTGTGATTGAGTTATATTTAACCAAATAAACCATGAAATGTGTCTTAAAAAGGTTTATCTTGTGGTATCATCGAACGGGGGAAATGGTAAATACTGGCAGAAATAAATGGAAATGGTTAAGCAGCTCTATGGTGCTGCCATCAAAGCGTGACTAAGAATGTAACATTTTAATAGTCCAAGGTCACCAATTAGGGTGTGCATAACACTGGAAGCTTCTCACGTGATAAAGTGAAGGAAGAAATTTTGTAGTGTCAACGTTGGGATTCAAATCTCTGGTCAGCTGGACATGAGGCTGACAGTTTTACACTCTTGGCTAAAGTGACTAAATTGCTTCAAGAGGGGTTCACCACGCACGTATAACTAATTATGAGACTATTAGGTATCCACAGTTGTTTTAGTCATCACAGATAATGAAAAATAAAAATATGAATTTATAATCCTTATCATATAACTTATCTTCTATCTTCCAAGGAACGTGAGCTTATTGATTGTGATTGATTGTGAACCTAGTTGGCGTGGATAAAATTCTGATTGTTTAACCATATTAGGAGAAAAAAGTCAACAAACTATTTTTCTCGTTGTTAAGAGTTTTAATACAATCTTTCTTATGGTTAGTTCACTGCTTCAATTCAGAATGGTGAGAGAAAAAAGCATTTAAATAAATTGTTATTTAACCATTTTTTTCGAGAAAGTTCCCTATAGTTTGTATGCAGCAAAGTAAACTGGCTCTCACAATTTTTTTTATTTAGAGAAGTATTTACGGACAAATAAATTTATATTACAGTAGATATATTAAGTAAATCAACATTTTTTTTTTATTTAAATCAATCTACAGACTTGAATTCCAAAAATATAGCAGCGTTCATGACAATTGTTTGAAAATTCCTCCATTTATATAACTCTTTTTTGTTTTGTAATTCTTCAAATTGATGATAACAAGAAGTTGAGGAGTTTTCTCATATTTCTTAAAACTCAAGGTCTCATCCTTAAAGGGTTTGCATGGATTTGACAGACAAAGTAACTATTTGAGTTGTATGTTTACTTTACTCCCAAACTGACATTCGATAGCAGACAGCGTGGAACTTTATCTCAACTTATTCCTTTAATGTCAGGAACGTTAAAAAATAATCAAATATGTTTTAGTTTACTGTATTTTGTGTTGGTATTTCAGAAATCAGTTCGGAAAATTAAATTTAATTAAAAGATTAGTAAATTTCTATGAGAAAAATTTTTATGTCTCAGTAAAAGATTTATTTTATTAAATTCTATTTTAATAACTGATATATTTTTTCCAAATAATAGTTTTTCAATCCTTGGATTAAGCAAAGTTTATTTTTTATGCATGAATTAAATCAAACTATTTAATATTCGATGCTTCTTAATTAACTATAATATGTCACTAGATATTGCTTAACTATATATTAACTGTAGATTGCTTATTATATTTCACTAGGAAATAAAGTATGGTCAAAACTACCAGAATATTTACTGTGTTTCTAATGCTTTGATATAGATTTTGATAAAATTAACAATAATATTTTTTTTTAATTCCTAATGGCAGACATGAAAGACAAACTTGTTGCTGAGAGCAATACAAAGAATGAACAAAAAACGGAAACAAGAGCTACAAAAAGAAAGAGTCTATAGGTCATTAATAATGTATCTCGCCAGCCAATAACGTTCCCACAAGGGCCCGGGAGGAAGTACAGGGCAACGTCTCAGATGGTTAGCGTCCTTTTCTTCTTGCAGGTTACATGATGGAGAAAAGGGGCTTGAAAAGATTTTAATTCTGTACAGGTGTTTTGATAAACAGTCAAAGCCAGTGGCAAGGCGAAAAAGGGCCACAGATTTTTCTCTTGGCCATGACGGAATATCTTTAATTCCTTCCAGCCAGTCCCTATCTTAATTTGCTTCTTGGAGTTTTGCCTCAAATGTTGTTCGAAGAGAGATTTTTATTAGCCTTTTTGCGGTGTAGAAAGTAATTGGCTTAAGAGATATTTGTAGAATCTTGGCTGCTTTTTTGGCCAACAAATCTGCAGTTTCGTTACCCTGAAGTCCACAGTGCGCTGGTACCCATTGCATGGCGACACTTTTATTGTGTTGGTTCAGCCTGTGAAGGGCTTGACGACAATGTAAAGTGTCGGCAGATGCGGGGGCTTCGGAGGAAGCAATATAGCTTGGAGTCCGGCTTTGGAGTCAGAGAGGATGACTACGTTATTAAATTTCTCAATGACGTATAAAATATAGTAACAATAAAATGTAGTTTTACAATTTGTCATAAAATTTGGTAAATGTGGTAAAATTAATTTTATCATGATACCTACGGCATGACCTAAAAACATTTATTCGGTTAAATTTACTTATGAATTTTGTATTTTTTACTAAATGTGTGGTAATAAAAACTATATTTTCGTAAACCTTAATTTCTGATAAACCGTTACCATATGGCCAGAAATATTTTTAAAAAATAAATGGTTTAAATGTCGTACATTTTGGTTTCATTAGCCAGAATTATTGGGTTTTTATCTGAAATGTCTTCCATATAGTACGGTAGTAGTACCATAATATTTTTTCTCCGTGTGGATGCATTAGTTTGACTAACATAACTCAAAAAAACATTCAATTCATCTTATAGTATTACCCATTTTCCCGAAGGCAGAATCATATATTTCATCATATTTTGTCAACAGTGCTCAGCAACATTTTCTCTCTCGCTTTCTGGCTATAAACGTTCAACTCCATAGCTTTGTAATGATGAACCTGACCCAGGAGATAAGGTAAAGTAGAATTCCAAGCGTAACAGAGGGGAAATCACACAGGTATTTTATCGTAAAAAATGTATTAAATATATGTGAAAACAAAAAAATGTGCAATAATATGCTACTTTAAGGTGCAATGTTTAATTTAATTGCATAAAATAATAAAAGAACCTCATAATTTAATTTCCAGGTTATTAAAAGCGTTCGTACCAGAGGGGACAAAGAAAATCCCACATTTTTGACATGCACTAGTATTTCCGCTAAATTCTGTGATTTAGAACAACCCAAACATTATTTGCAATTTTTTTCAATTATCACATTTCAAGGTAAAATAAATTATTATAAGACTTTTTAAATTGCTTATATACTTTTATTAACTTCGAAAAATGCAATGTAACAAAGAGGGCATTTTGCAAATTTGACAAATAGTTACAGGAAAATGTCATGCCATTTAATTAAACATTGCACCTTAAAGTAACTTATTATTGCACAGTTTTCTGTTTTCACATATATTTAATACATTTTTTATGATAAAATACCTGTACGACTCTCCTGTTACGTTTGGAATTCTACTACTGGTTTCAGTTGGCATGGAATTCAACTAAAAACTAAACCTGACCAAGGACTAGATCAAGAAATTGGTTCGATAGTACTAACAGCTTGGAGGAAGAAACCACGATAACCTACCACGGTTAGCCTGATGGCAAAAAGATTCAAACTCGTTATGGCACTGTGATCAGGCAGGGGGGTGTAAGTCCTTGAAGGTGGACTAAATGGCAATCACCATCATCACGAACAGACGGCTTAGTGCTTATACACTAATAAGAAAAATTCTGCCATATTTGCCTATTAAAGACATTTCTGATAGTGCTATGGTAAAAATTTCCAAGAGCTTTGGTTTTCTCATAGACCCAGAAAACACTCTAAAAATTTATCATGTTCTGGTAGTTTTCACTCTACTTTTTTCTCAGTGTTCTGGCTATTATTTGTATTCATTTTTATTATTATTTTATAATTGTATTATAATTGTTTGTGCTATTTCCTTTTCTGTTTCTTAAGTTTCTGTTCCTTTAATGCTCCCCGCTATGTTTTCCTTCTTCATTTTTTTCAATTTGCATGCTATTTAAATTACTTTTCAAACAACAGCTTCATCACTTGTTATGAATACTGCATAATTTTATAAGAAAAGAGTGACTTAAGTCAAAAGTTATTGGAGTACAACTATTCATTCATTGTTTAATTATCTTTAATTGTGTATCTAATAACTATTAAGAATTATTATCGCATATTCAGATATCGTAAAATACCAGTATACATAACACGCTCGGCACGTTTTTGAAAAATTTTGCCAGCTCGGAAATGGTGCGTTGACGCTGAAACGACGTTTTCACGATTGTCGCCAAGAATCGGTGAAGGCAAAAACGTAAAACTAGTAACCTGAAAATGACGAATGCATAAACATGTCATGAAAAAAAGAATGAAAGAAGGAATATATGAATTATAAATGAAAATAATCCCATCAAATCACGCCAAATCTGTAACTACAGTTTGTAAACTTTATCGCCTTCCTAAACATTCTCAAAGTCGCCAAATCCATTGTGCTGCGCATACTAGGATTAATACTAGATATCAGCATTATTTAATTTGTTAGCGTATAATACCTATACAATATGGGTATAGGTAAAGAATCGAGGAGCTTTAGGCTTGGTGATAATTTCCTTCAGTTTTGTTGAACCATGTTTCTGGTTGCCATGTTATTCATAGAATTTTCAGATTGTAAACTGTTACCAAAAAAAGTTGTGTAATGCTCCAAAAACAAATAGTTCAAACGTTTTTATGTATTTACTCATTTTCTCTCAATTTCGTTAATTATTAACCACTTAAAAAGAAATTACAGGACAGTTTTTGTCAATGGATTATCTGAGGTACCATGTAAATAAAATATTTATTAAATAGATTACGTCGATCTTAATTTTTTTACCTGAAATTATCTTATCTAATTTCAAATATATAGTACTTGCGGTTTTCAAAGTTTGTATATGATGCAAATTAAATACAAAAGAAATTTTATTTGATTTATCTTTTAACCAATATTGCCTAGACTAACAATGTACAGACATACTTTTAAATAAATCATTAAAAAACTTAGAGTACTGGATTCATATTCTATATCGATATGATTATCTGATCCGATATAGAATCGGAACCCACGTGATACCGGCACATGAAACACCGATTCCTGTATAATTATCAGATATGGTACCTTTACCCATATAATATTGACTTATGAAATAACGCTTCCGGTACAATAGGTCCAGAATAGTACTGAATCCAATATCATACTGGAACCGGTATTTCATAAGCCTGTATAATTTCTTATACCGGAAATTTTTTCCGATAGGGATATTTGCGCTTTTTTCTAATCTGGTTTGCATAGAATCAAACACAGCTACTGCTTTTATTCAAATAATTAATCTTATATTCCAATACAGAACCTAAACCATGAAAATTAAAAACAAACATATAACATTTTACCAAGTAGATGATTAAGACCAACGTATGACGAAGAGTATTTTTAGAACTGCACAAAATAAATCATAATATTTCGAAATATTTGAAGAATTAAATAAAAATGTCATAAGGATGAGATAAAACTACCTCATAGATAATAAAACTCAGTAGCCTCCAACTAAAAGGATTTCTATTTCTCATATTATGTCACTTTATCTTTAAGCTATAAACCTTTTAGAATGTGTCTACACATTTGTCAGCGAAAGGATAAACTTAAGAATTTAAGTGCTATTTACTTTAATGAAGTAAATATCACCTACATGCTAATATAAATATAAAACTTTCTCAGTATTATTTATTTAGCTGCTTAAAATTTATATTCTTTGTTTAGGAAAAGTCATTTATAGTTTACTCTTAGAAACATTTAACGAATCGTATAGAGACATTTATTAAAATAAAATATTCTTACAATTGTCGTTAAAAGTAAAAATATTTATTTTTCAATTTAAACAAATATTTAAATGTTTAGTAACAATTCTATTTCAATTTTCCAGCATACATATTTTTTAAATAACTTAATCTAATTGGTAATTAAAATTAAGTTAATTACTAATTGTTAATTACAATTACTAATAATTAATTGTTAATTGTTATTTACAATTACTAATAGTTAATTGTTAATTACAATTACTAATAATTAATTGTTAATTGTTATTTACAATTACTAATAGTTAATTGTTAATTACAATTACTAATAGTTAATTACGAATTGTTAATTAGAAGTTATTTATTCGTTTAAAAGTATTTGGACTACTATAACAGAAGAAAATATGATAAGTAAAAGAAAGTAGAAAAAACGAGAAAATTAAATTAATTTTTTTGTACTTGCAAAATTTAACTCAGAGATTTATCGATAATCGTTTCGCTTTAAAGAATTCCGTATCTAATTATTTTTATTAATTTATCAATGAAGAAACTTTTTCAAACTGAAGATAAATATAAAAAAATTGAAACATGCAGCATTGATGTTTTTTCATATATCATTATTAATTTTTCCAAAAATAATAACAATTAATTGTATCATACACTGTTAGAATTTGCATTCCGAAATTACGATAAAATAACCTGTCGCAGTCTGTGTATAAAATTGACCGTAAAATTTACGGTTAGAAACATTTCTCTATGTTTACGGGCTTGAAAACCTATACAACTGATATGGTTAAAAAACATTAATACAAAACTGTACGATTTTGTAACCTTTCTAAAGGATCCAAAACCGTAAAAATGATATTTAACTGGATATTGCGGTTAGATTGTGTTAGGCTTCTCGCTAAGAAATGGACTTTAGAGTTAGTGCATGGTTAAGTTGTGTTTTGTCAAGCGAGCCTGAAATGTTGCTAACTTAGTTCATCTAGCTGTGCCATCAATTGTGAGAGGTGGGAATTACTAGACTTTTTATGTAAGCAGCTCTGTAGTGCTTCCATCTTTGCGTGAGGGAGAGTTTCGTCTTCCAATAGTTGAAGGTCACCAACAGAGAATTGCAAAACTCTGGAAAAGTGTGTTGCAGTAATAAAAAGAAATATTGTTGTGTCAAGCCTGGGAATCGAAGTCCAGTGCAGCCGGTCATGAGATTGACAGATTAGCCCTCTTAATTTACTTATGTACTCTTAATTTAGGTACGAAAAACTAAGTGTCTTCCTAAAGTATTCTTCGCTTATTTATTAATATAAAATCATTAGGCATCCGTTGTTTTTCATTTTACTTTATAGCCCATCGTTGAACAGCTGGAACAATTTTGATCTTACTACTACTAATGTTCAAATCCGTAGCCTTGTAATTCTAAACTTAATCCGGAAAACAAGGAAACTCCTGGATCAAGTATTAGAAGAAATTTGCCTTCGTGGAGGACTTTTTGATGGAACTAACCTGCATTTGTGTTACATGGAGGGGAAAAACACGAAAACCCTCCATGGTTAGCCTGGCGGCAGTTTGTTAGACACCCGATGATGGAAAAGAAAATATGAATTCGTAACCCTTATCAAGTGGCTAGCTTCCAGCTCTCGTAGAGCGTGCGCTCGATTTTCATTGGCTGTAAGCCTAGTGGGCACAATTAATATTATGGTTGCTTAACCGTATTAGGTGAAAACACTTTTTCTTTAGAAATTTTTGGTTTGGATTAAAAAGCTCTTTTTTTTTCCTCTGAACAGTTCAAAACAACAACGTGTTCAGATGCAACTTCAAAAGCACGGTTAGCATTAAAAAGCTTACCTGCTTATTGTTTTATGATGATAACCACTGTTATTTAAATGTGTATGTCTATTATTGTTATATATTTAATATATTTTGAGATAATAAGTTCTATGAAAGGTTACTAATCTATTTTTCTACAAAAAAATATATACATAAATTGATATACGCAACTTAACAATAGAAAGAATACAGTTTTCATAAGTATATTTTGTGGATTCTCACTTGGATAATAATGCAAAATTTTGAATGAAATACAATTTAAATATTCATTAAAAATCAACATTTTCAATAAGTTCGTAATATTTTTTTTCTATAAATTCATAATATGCCTACATTCACAAAACTTTATGAAGATAGTTCAATATAGCTTTAATCCTCTACAAAAAAAGTATATCAAATTTTATACGAAGCTTAAAATAAAACATGAAAATGTATCCTAAAATAAGTTTCAACTAATAATGCCTGCAGTAATTTCCATAAAATAATCGAATGTAAGCTGTTTATAAGCAAATATTAAAAGAAAATCAACACTCTTCGTCTATATGTTTAATACCTCCATAAATTTTTAATTTTCATAAAGCTAATAGCTAAATCATTTTATATAACTCTCAGAATCTAAGGCTCTGATTAAGTTTGGGTAATATCTTATGTTGTTTTTGAAAGATTTCGTCGCAAATATTTTGCCAGTAAAACCAACAAGAATGCAAAACAAAAATATTGCCTTCGAATTTATGGAAAAGTTAATGTTTACTCTGAGTACAATTATCTTACTATAAAAGATTAAAAAGAACTCTCCTTAGTTGATAGAATGTTCGATTTCTTAGAAAGAAAACATTAATGTAGATTAAATTGAAGAGTTTAAAAGAAATTTTGTCAGACGTTGAATCTTTTTATACTCTTTAATTTTTTGTTTTTCAAATAAGGAATTTTTTCTCATATTTTTATACAAATTGAAGTAGTTTTATAAAATGAAGAAATACATATTTTCGACTTATGCATCATAAAATCATCTTCTTTGCCGCAAAAGAAACACGAATTAGCAATTCTTCTAAGTTCTAAAGGAAAAAATAAATGAATAATAAATCAAAAAATATTTTTTTCGGAATTAATTTCATTCTGACAACTCATCAATTTTAAATTAATATAAAAGTAGTATTTATTTGTAACATTCGAAAATAATTTTAAGTTTACACAATTTCTATAAATGGGAAAGTGCTTCAAAAGTAATCAATAAATCGATTAACGAAAAAAAAGTAAAATGATGAAATTTAATGTTTACTACCTATGAAGTTAAGTTTTATTCTCGCGTATTTTCACACCAGCTATGCTGTTTTAAATATATCACGCTTTTAACTTAAACTTTAAAGCATTGTTTTTAAACTAAGCAGTTAGCAGGATTGAACATTTTGTGGACAAATTTGACATTTTTTATTTAATTAGCGCGGTCTAAAATAAATCAAAAAACTTTCTGTTCCGTTTTAAAGTATTTAAGTCAGAAACTCTATCTGTTTGCAAATTGTTTTGGAAATTTAAAAATATGTTGAGAAAAATAATTGTTTTTCAGTAGTAATTTTTTCCTGATATGAAACTGTATAAAAATATTTTTTATTTTAGTCTCTATGATCTGATCCTTGATTGCAGCTAAAATCAAACGGTAAAAAATTCTTTTGATGTTTTAAATTGTCCAGAATTTGTTTTTGAATTATATTTTTTATCTGTCAATATGATAGTTATGAATTAGAAGCTTTATTTTGGTAATAATGATAAAAACCTTTAAAAAATAAGTAAAATGCAACAATTAGAAATGCATATTGTTACAAAATATATCTTTCTATGAACAGTTTTAGTAAAAAAAAAGTTCAAATATGCTTTTAGTTTTATGTTGCTTAAAAAAATCATGTGCTGCTTAAAATACTTAAGTGCGGAGACACTGCGTTTCAGGGTCTTGGTACTTTAAAAATTATGTCCAACTGCAATTTAATACTTACACATAAAGAAAAGAAATAATAAATTTTAAATATTCGACTACCAAAATTATTTTTTTAAAAACTTTTCATGAAAATCGTTTTTGGTATTTTAAATTTAGAAAGGGTATTTCAGCCCTTAAGCCTAGTTTTTAATATAAATGTGCATTTTTTGCTCTTAAACTTTCTGAGTTACAAATTTTAAAAAAATACCCCAATTTTTAGGGTTTATTTTTGACAAGAAAAAACACAATTACTACTGTTTTGCTTTTGTATTAAAACTTAAACGTTTCTGCATGAAATAATATATGCAATTATTGAAATTTTTTCTTGCTTTTAAATATGTAATTATTGCAGAGTTCTTACTATTTTTTGAATAAATGCGTGCGCATTTTAATTTTTTTTTCCTTTTGAAGTAATTCTAAGAAATCAATCCCAATTGAAACTTTAAAAAAATTCCCATCTGGATACGATGGAGAAAGCCGAACTTCCTGAGGTATGTTTAAAGTGACTAGATTTAAAATCGAGCTTTCAAGAGCAAATGCTAAATTTCAACTTCGATTTATCTTGAATTCAATGGAACGCCCACACCAATCCTACTCAGATGGAAAATATATTTGGCTGGAAATATATTCGGATGGGATATATATTCAGATGGAAAATATATGTATATATAGGTATATATATATATCTATATATACATATAAACGTATATATACATATATACGTATATATATGCGTATATATATATATATATATATTATATATATATATATATATATATATATATATATATATATATATATATATATATATATATATATATATATATATATATATATATATATATATATATATATATATATATATATATATATATATATATATATATATATATATATATATATATATATATATATATATATATATATATATATATATATATATATATATATATATATATATATATATATATATATATATATATATATAGTTTTATTGTTTGATTTATTATTTAAAAATAATATTAAAACGAGATATATAAATAATACAGGATAATAACTCTAAATATGCAATAAATAAATAATTTATAACATATGAATTTTTTTCTGTTTGCCACCAAAGATAGCTGCATATCTCATTAAAGACCATAACAAGAAAAACCATGTCAAGTTATTTTCCTCTTCAAGGAGAATTCTCGAAGCAAAAAGACAACAAATATTTTTATGACATATAGAGAAACTATTGAATCTTCAGATTTCTGCATTCAAATACTAAAATAAACACTAGCTTTTAATGTAAAAGTTTTTAATATCATTAAATTAAAAGGGAATACTAAGATTTATAAGCTTAACTAACTTGAAATTATTTAGCCTAGGGATAAAAGTAACTGAAATAATATACATTTTCAGAATGGAGAAATATAAAATTAAATAATCCATAACTATTGGTTAAGTAAATTCTTGTTAGGAGAAGCTAGTAAACGAAAATTTTAAAAACCATTTAAACATTTTTAATTACTTTTGTTACCTAACCGAACTGCAATTTTTCAAACCAATTTCGTCTCGAATTCTTTCCCTCGTAATTAAAAATATTCTAAAGCTTTTAAACTTTCATTACGTTAAAGTTGAAAATGCACGAACTCTTAATTATACTTACACACATTTTATTAATTTCTTTACGAACATTATGATTTTATTCTACCCTTTATTATTTTGCTAATAACTATTTAAATTGTTCTAAAAGTATTCTATTTATATTTTTAGTTTATTTTTATTTTATTTCACCATTTATTAGATGTAACAAGAATTGCCTGCTTCTCAATAAAAAATAATAGAAAATAAGAATTTTGATAGGAAAAAAATGGCATTTGTTATCATACATATTTATCAAAATTCACTTGAATATGCCATCTACCGGGGAGGATATTTTCAGACTACTACTTATTAAAGTTTCATTTAGTTTTATCAGAGTCATTGATAGAGTAGGACGCCTTTTTTTAGCAGCAAATAGGAATCAAAATTTCCCTAAGGAAAAGACTGAAGAACCTGAAAAAACGACCCAGAACATTGGTAAATCATTTTAAAACAGAACGCGCCCAACATTTGAAGAAAAATTTCTCAATAATTTTTTTCCTTTCTATTAACAACAAAATAATTTTGAATATATTAACCTTATTGCGTAATTAAAATTTGTCTAATTTTTAAAGATATACTCAATTACTTTAAAGATACTTGAGTAATTTGTGCTTACTATTTAAATGCATCTTCAGTTATATATATATATATACTAGCTGTACCCTGCGTGCGTTGCAACGCTTTCAGTTTGAATTTAAATTTTGTATTTAAGTGTGTAAATGAGATTTGTGGATTTGTGATTATGATTTGAATAGAGAATTTTATTTAATGGTGAAAAAACCAGTGATAGTCTCAACAGTTAATTCTCCAGGATATCGTTAGTGCATTTTCAAACAGACATGTATGGTGATGCACACCGACCATGAAACATATTTTGGATGATGATCTGAAATAATTCTGGATCAATGGCGTCATAAATATTTCTGCTGATATGAGCTGACCAATTTGTCCTGGTGTGAGTTTTTCAATAAGCCAAATCATGTGGCAATTCTCTTTTTCTGCCGTTCAATAAAATGCATCAAACACCGTGTCTCTCTAAAAACATGACTTTTCGCAATAAAACCAAGTTTAGAGCTTAATATTTGTTTTAACTCACGTGTGATAATGTATCATGAAGATCCGTTGATGTTTGCCCAAGTTACTAAAGCTCTTTAATTTTAGCTCAAGCAGGATTGCATGTGGATGTAATAAATAACTCTAGCTGTCCATATGCGCACCGATACTTGTAGCAGCACGGAATGAAGTCATTTGGAAACACGAATGTACTGACCTATATTCGCCAAGAAAAGTTTCTATTGATTTGCTTGACCCGATAACAACGTTGATAATGGCTCGGCTGGCGACGTTAAATCTGGTAGTTACACTTTGCCTCCAGAACAGCAAATTCCAGCTGTTTCATTCTTAAATTTGAGAGCACTACAAAACATACATAATTGATACATTTTTCCGATGATGACGCTTGGGTGAAAGACTATAGTTGGTTGTCGGATCATAGTGAAATGCACTGAGATTCAAATCAGAGTATTGGCAGCGTCTGAATAGCGAAGTGCGTTCTTGATTGATTTTTATTCTTGCATCCCGTTGCTCTGATGTTTCCGACGAACGGGCTTGATAAGTGCGTAGTTGATTTGTTAACAGTCTTCTTTCCCGTTGCTCTGATGTTTCCAAGGAACAGGCTTGAGTAGTGCGTAGTTGATTTGTTAACAGTCTTCTTTCCTGTTTTTCAGACGTTTCTAAGGAACGGGCTAAAGCATTGTGTTCTCGATTAGTTTCAAGTCTTTCTTCCCGTTGCTCCGATTTTTCTGAAACACGGTTAGTTCTCTTCTTAAGTGCTTGAGATGTTGATCGACCAAGAGCGATTCGTTTAGGCGGCATATTTTTGCAAATATTCTCTTTCAAACAAAAAGAAATGTAGAAGTTGACAGTGGTCGCAAGTTTGCTATTCGAAAATTCACGTATTTATTTTAAATAATAAAAAAGCAATAAAAATGAAATAATTTAAATAAGAAATATAATAATGATAAAATTTAAAACAAAAATCTATTTTTGATAAAAATATACTTGTGGGTGCCCCTTGACGAAATTGGTAACTTATGTTTATCACCATTCCTGTTTGCGCGGAACACCGCGGTAACAGGAATGGCTGCCAAAACATAATGATATTTTAATAATACATTGGAAAATTTCAGCAAGACATCGGCCAAAACTTTATAAAATTGCAATGAACCCAATGTAAGCAAAATTAATAAACCCAATAAAATGCATTTTGAATCGAAATAAAAATTAATGGAGTAAGCACAGAAAGAAAAGGAAAAAAAAACATCTCACTTATTCATCAAGCTTGAATTTCCTCAGTTTTAGGTGCACAGAATTCTCTAATAACAGTTAGATACTGTCTAAATTTATCATGAATAGAATCTGTGTTCCTCCATCGCCACATAAATTCGGCGAAATACGAATTGAAAATGGCGTCTGTGGTATCGGAATGGCGGTGACATTTTTTTCTAAAGTCCTTTTTTTATGACTGCCCACATACCTTCGATCCTATTGATCAGAAGCAAAAGTAACCTAACCAGCCGGTATCCAACATAGAACTAACGGACTTCTGAAATTACATATACCGTTGAGCATTTAAAAATATCGCTGAAATTTAAACGAATCAGAATCACGATTGGGATTCAACATCGGCCAGCTTGGAGATCAACCGTTATCACAACTTGGTGAGAGTCAAGGGGCACCCTCAAATATAGTCTACTCCTATTTTTTAAATGAAATAATTAAAATGAATGTGAATTCGCAAACTTTGTAATAATAAACAATCTAATAGTTTTCAAATGACAACTGTCAGCAATGAAAAATTGCATACTGAATTGAGCTAAAATTGCATACTAAATATAAATAATTATTAAAAGCGTGCTAGATGAATAAAATTTGCTTTTGCCTTGATTTTTATTAAACAGTTTTCACAATTCGCGATCGCAACGCTCGAGCAAAGATTGTATAAGTGTAAAGATGGGAAACTCGCGAAAGTCGTAACAAAATTTGGCACAATGCCAGCGCTTCGTGTACGGCGGAGAAGTTTATTTCCAGGGGCACAGTGCAGCGCATGCGCATTATCATCCTTAGTTTTGGAAGGAGAGTTTGGAGAGAGAAGCACATGAGAAATCAATCAATGGCGGACGTTAATTTGACAATTATCCCTAACAAGTAAGTGCGCTTTGTATAACCTATCTTCTGTTGATTTTTTTCTCCTTGTTTTCAATTTTGATAAAGATTCTAATCCTCTTTTTTTCTTTCAATATTTTTCAGTGATTCTTCTGTGCGCAAAGCAAAGAATTATGATAGATGTGCTTACTGCAATGTAAATAGAGCGGGTTATCCAAATTTGAAATTGTTTCGCTTTCCTCAAAATATCGAAATGTAAGTAAATAGTTAAGCATTTTCGAAGATTTCGGTAAATTATTTTTCAATGATTGATTATATGAAGCTATTAGATAAGACTGACTTAGAATTGTAACTAAATGTGTGACTAATTTATAGTGTCTGACTTTAATTTAATTTCATTTGGTTTTTAAATTCTGTATAATTCCATAAGTGCGTTTATCTTTTTCGATCGGAATTAAATATTTACAAATGAAATTTATGTATATAACTAAGTAAAAATTTAAATGTTTTTCAAGAAATGTGAAAAAGATCTATAAATTTGACATTTTAAATTTTTGAAAGTTCATTACATATATGAAATTATTTAAATAGTGTTAAGTGTAAAAATTGTTACTTTTTATTCATATAATATTTATAAGAGTGGTTTATAGTAGATATATATATTTTATTTGTCTGTTAGCTCTAAATGTCCAGCAAACAGTACCGTCTTTACTTATAGGCACACAGGGCAATGCCCGGGGACCCCATTTTCTCAGGGGGCCCTAGAGAATCGTACTTTTTTGAAAAATTGCATTAAACAGAATTTAAGACTAAAAACATTACCTTATATATTTTTAAAAAAAATTTATAGAGTATGCATATTTTTTCTACAAATGGTGATTGATTATCAAACACCAATAATTGGAGTAGTTTATCACCAAGAAAACTTAAAAAGTCAACCGAAAACTATTTTTCTTATTTTATTATATGAGGATTACAACTGGTTAGCGTATCAATTTTTTTTAAACTATGCATAGTTTAAAAGTACTTTATTTGAGTTTTTGTGGTAATCAAAATTAGTTAAAATTAATGCATTATACAGTCCCTGGTCAAATTATTAGACGCACTATAAGATTCTAGGTAAAATCTTAATTACTCAGGTGATACTACACAGCTTTATTGTATTTACGCTACTGAAACCGGTTTGTACTTGTTTACGTTTGTGTATCAATTGGTTAAATTAGGCGATATGTAATATAAATTCGACAAAATGTAATAAAAATACAGATTATTTATTGTATCAGGTACTATATTATAATATTATAATAATTAGGTCAAATTAATAGACGCACTGTAGTTTTTTAATAATGACATGATTTGCACGAGTTTACATACTATACTTTTATAATTAAACATACGCGTCAATTTATTAATATAATGTATTTAATTATAAAAGTATTAATATACATGTTAATACTTTTATAATTAAACATACAAATAGATTTTTATTCAGGAGATTTTTCATTCACCTCCTATTTGTATTTACTTTTAACGCATTTCATTTTATTGTTAACCAACTGATACACTAACGTAAAGAAGTGAAAACCGGTTTCAGCTACGTAAAAACAATAAAGCTGTATAGTATTACCTGATAATTATAATTTTACATAGAATCTTAAAGTGCGTCAAATAATTTGGCCAGGGACTGTATCTTAAAAATGATTTATTTTTTGTATGTGAAGTTTTTTAGTTTGTTTTTAAGCATTACGACACATTACAGGTCTAAAATATTTTTGTGCCCTGGGCCCCTGCATGCTATGAAGATGATACTGCCAGTAAAACAAAAATTTAATTGATTTTGTTATTTAATCCCCCAATGAATTGTTTTGTTATTAAATTTCCTTTCTAAATATTTTCCTTAAACACTGCCTGCTTTTTTAAAACTGTTTAATAAAATATTAATACTTAAGAAAAATAATACATATAATTTATTAATGCCATACATTTTAAGTTCCGTTCTCGAATTAGACAGCATTCTTATGTCATATTAGCACTTTAATCTTACTGTGTAATTTTTTTTTTATATTAGGTGCACGAAATGATTAGAGGCCAGCAAAATTGTATCGTTACGGAATGTTGATACTGACAGACTGACTACATAACTGATGTAGATTGTGTTCAAGACATTCTAAAATTAAAGATTATGTATCAAAAATAATGCAGACTTGTTCCTAGTGCAGTTCCAATGAACCAATATTGCATCTTTTTAATTTATGTTATTTTATTTCATAAACTTGCTCAAATATTTATTTATTGTATAAAATGTATACAATTTTATTTGTGTAATTTTTATTTTATTGAAAAGTATATTCTTAAAATATATAACCAAAAAGAATATTTTTAAATACGTTTAATAAAGATAAAACAAATTCTGCAACAAGTGTCTTGTTTATTTCTTTAAAACTCTAAGTATATATATAATTGAAAATTTTTATTTTTATATCGCACATTTCTTATACATATACACACATGGAAAAATTAACAAAGCGAAAAAGCTTTTTTTTCCAAGGGGAAATAAATTTTACTCAATTTTTAAAGTTTTAATGAATTTTTATCTTTTAATATAAATTACTTTTGTTAAATAAATATTTACTACTTTAAAATAAATTAAAATCCTGCTAAATTTGTGAACTGAAAAAGAATTTAAAAGCAAAATCGAATCCGATTATAATTAACAGAGAAAATATGAGTGCATTGGGTGAAAATCAAATGATCTGCTCCCGTTCTTCAATCGCTTTTGACGGTGGCTTTCCTGCATTACACCTTCAGCGCCCAAGTTGGGGGAAAGATCCTTACGACTTAACATTGATAGTATAGGAAGTTTCCCTTCTTTACGCGAAGCGTATAAGTTCTTTGGCTCGAGTACGCCGTCTAGCGGGAGCCCGTAAATATCGGACATTAATTTATCACGTTTTCATTTAGTTCCATCAAAGTCATTGACTGAATCAGACGCCATTTTTTAGCAGCAAATAAGAAACAAAATTTCCCTAAGGAAAAGGCCGAAGAATTTGAAAAAAATCTCTAGAATATTAGTAAATCTTTCAGGAACAGAACACGCCAAACATTTGAAGAAAAATTCCTCAATAATTTTTAATTTCTATTATCAACAAACTTGCAACTGATGACTTCCGATTTCGGATACTGTTACAGATGTGTGTATTAAGGTAAAATGCATTTCTTCTGTCTTCAATTCATTACGAATTAAAGTGAAGTCAACATTGCTTTCGTCATTCCAGTGAATAAATATGAATTCAGAACGTACAGAATTGTAATAGTTATAGCATATTCTTCTTCGTTATTGAATAGTATATATTTCTGTATCCATATAATTCGGAAAACAACAATAAAAAATTATCCAAGTTACTTGAAATAGTGCCATTTGTGCTGATTCTTAATTAATTTAAATCGTTTTCTTGGTAAGTTTTTTTTAATTTTGAAAGAATAAGTTCAACTAGAATTCAGCTATTCTGTTTTTAGCTACATATTCAAATTCATATCAATTATAAAATTTTGCTGTGTAGTATGTTATCTAAAAGTAATGAAGGGATAAACTATGTATCTATTATTTGAGAATAAAGTTTTCAAACAAGGAACTTATCATTTTGGAATTCTCCGGGAATCATAAATCAGGTAAGTGCAATGATTTTTACAATAAAAAATTTGCTTGTAAATATTTTTTTTTCATTTGATGATGGTTCTCTACAGAATGGTTTTTTACGTCTGATTAAGAACTATAAGAATAATAAAAAAAGAAACAATATGAAAGTTTTTATTTCAATGTTAATAATTCTTAAAATCGTTTTTTTTATCCTAAGAATTCTTTATTTTCCGTTTTTTAGTTTATAATTTTTTGATAAAAATTGTTCTCAAAATACTTTTGAAGAATTAAATGGTATAACATTATGTGTTTATGTATACTTCTTGTATATTCCAATGTTTGAAATAATATGATTCAGAAAAGTATGGAATAAAAATTCGGTACTTACGACGTATTAACGCCACCGCCGCTACAGATTTGGCGGTTTTTAAGTGCCGCCAATCTACACTTAAAATTTTTGCGACAGTTCATAAAATAAAACACTTTATTTGAAATCAAAATAGTCAATCGGATTTCGGTGGAAAATGAGCCGATATAGAGTTCAGCATAGATTCAAAACAATCATATCGCCATATGAGCTCTGATGAATAAGATTCCAAATGAAATAACATTTCCAAAACGTACGTTTGCCAAGATAAAGTTTTATGTTGTGGGAATTGGTACATTTTCGTTTTTTCGGTAAAATATTTCCCTCCTGAAAAAATAAAATTGCATCTTGTTTTGTTTTTGGCAAATCCCAAAGACGAATTTTTGTAGCACTAAAAATGGCGACAAAAAAGAATTGTTTTTTTTTTTTTGTTTTGTTTCGTCAGCATTCTTTATTTTACGTTTCTTAGTTTCTAAATAATGATTTTTATTGAAACTTGAAATTTTTTGATAAAAATTGTTGTCAAAAAACGTTGTTTACAAAATTAAATTTCATAAAATTATGAGGCTTATGTATACTTTTTGTTCATTTTAATTTTTGAACTAATATGATTCTTAAAACTATAGAATGTAAAGTTTAAATGGGCCTTTCATGTTATATCATTAAATTTAGTAATACTATTTCTCGGGCATTAGGTTTTAACTCTTATAAGAATATACATATTTTTTTCTGTTAATGTACAAATATTTTTCCGATGTGTTTTGGATATTCCTTCTCTAATAAAAAGAGATACCATTTTGTTTTCGGTTGTACAAGAAAGAAGATCAAGCATTTTTCTTTTTTAAATTTAATAAGCCACATTAAAGAAGGAACGTTGCAATGCTACACGCTACATTAACGACGTCTCCAGAGTAACTGAATGACGGTTCATATGGAAATCGCAGGTAAGCGTCTCATACAACAACGCCCCCTATAGTTCGTTGCGATCGCGAATACTAAATCCGTGATACGACCAATAATTACGAAACTTATTCTCGTTGATTTTACGTGCTTGTGTTCACCTGAAATAAAGAACCGAATTATGATTAAATATTAAAGTATATGTAATTTACTTTTCTAAAAGAATAGAGCTATAAGATAGAAAATATCACTGTTGTTATCTTCAAGATATTTGAAAACTGATTCGTGTACAGCAAAATTTAAAACAATGGCTAACTTTTAACCAATCAGAAAATTCCATTTCGATTTTCGCTGATACCGCTGGAACGGTTTGTGGCAGAATGTTCTATTGTGAATCTAAACCATTCTCGAATCCTTCTGAAGGTACACAGAAAATTTCATTTAAATCAGTCCAGCCGTTTAGGAGGAGTTCAGTGACATACACACGAACAGTCGAAATATATATATAAAGATATATATATATTATATATATATATATATATATATATATATATATATATATATATATATATATATATATATATATATATATATATATATATATATATATATATATATATATATATATATATATATATATATATATATATATATATATATATATATATATATATATATATATATATATATATAACGCTAGATAATTATTACACTTACATTTTAATTATTATTTACGTGCATTTTTAAAGTATTTTTAAAGTATACTTACAAAGTCATACATAAAAATTTCAGTTTACGTCAACCAAATTTTTAAACAAGAAATATTTATCAATCAGAGATTTAGATTTCAGCAATACTTTTTCTCGGAGCCTGTTAGGAGGATATAAACTCGTCTTTTATTCTATCAAATATCTATCCAACTGGGACATTTTGGCTATAATGAGGAAAACCGATAAGTCTCTAAGAGAAAAGTAAAATGAGATTACTCCAAATTTAATAATACACCGGATAAGCACTAGGATGAAATTCGAGAATTTCAATTTTCTGATCACCATTTTCGAGTTTGGGAAAGATAGATTGCTAATAAAAGGATTAAGGAAATATTGTAAACTTTTTTATCTATTTTTTGATTTATCAGCTTTCAGTATATACTTACTAAATTTCTAATTGCAATAATTACTTAATACTAGTTAGTTTAATTAGATACTCCAAAACTGTAATTTAACTGTAAACAATGTTTTAAATTAGTTATTCGATATCTTTTAGGAATCTTCTGGAAATAATTACAGCAGATAAGCCTGTTGCAGGTATCATACGCTTTAAGTATATATTTTATAGGTTTGGAAATATAATTTTATTTATTTTATGTCTGCTCAGCATAAAATTATTTTCATTCGAAGATACGGTTTACTCTGAGCAAACTTTTATGATATTTATCCCAAAGTTGCATCAAACTTATGAATGAATTAAATTTCAAGTGAAATTTTAATCTAAAATTACTCTTATATTTCAGTCTTAATTTCGAAATTTCACTCTGCAATGTCAAAAGTTCCGAATCAAATTACGATATAAAGTACTGTGTCTTTGGATGCATCCCCCGTAAATTTCAGTTTACAGTAAAATCCATTTTCACAATAAAATTTATTTCATTAGAGTGATTCAGTGGTTTTAAGATAATTATTGCTGTAAAAATTATAATATATCAGATTTTTTGTTCTGTAGCATGTTCCAATCAAAATATATTTTAAAATAAAAGGAACAATCATTCAGAGGATCGGTAATTTTTACCGTAATGCGATCCGGAAATTTTTGGTGTGTACAAGAATATGGTAAAATCTACATTATTTCTGGACCTATGGGAACACCGAAAAGCTCTGTTGTATTTACAGAAGTGCTAATGGTTATGAATTTAGTAATTTAGTAAAATTAATAATGAAATATAGTCTTATAATATGTCATAAAATTTGGTAAATTTGATAATTTTAACATGATACCTAAAAGTTTGACATAAAAGCCATGCATTCGGTTAAAGGTACTTCTCAGTTTAGTATTTTTTTATTATACGTGTGGTTATAAGAACTATAATTTTTATAATCAAAATTTCCATACAAACGGTAAAACTACCAAATGACTGGTTTAAATACCTTTTATTTTGGTTTTATTAAATAAATAGTAATTCAATCCGGAATTTTTTACAGTGCCTACTGTTGACAATTTTGGGCGCCTTGGAACAAAAATACATGCATGTCACATTTACTGCAACTATAGTATTTTTTCCAAGTTTAACCATGTAGGGAAGTTAATAATGTAGCATATATAAAAAGTGTTCTGTAAAGACGATTCCTAATATTATTTCACTATCCTTATAACATCACAAGTACACTAAAAAAAACAAATTATGCACAATAGTTAATATTTAACAGAGGAAAACCATAAACCTGAAGGGAATTTGACAAATCACGGTACATGAAGGCGAACTTACTAACGAATTGACAGATGTGAAAACCAGAAGGAACAAAGTGGCGTTTAAAGACTATTATTGAAAGGAGTAAAAAAATTTGGTAAAATTACCGTACTGTGTGGTAATGACATTTCCAGTAAAGAACTCTGCACACAATATGTTCAAAATACTTTTAACAAATGAATTTTTGTTTTGATTGAAATCATTAGACTGAGAAATAGTATCATAAACTTCTTCCTAGATAATGAATATAAATTTAAACTTTGATCAAATTTTAAAAAATTTAGTTCTTAAAAATCTGAAAGAAAATACTTGAAATAACATATATCAATAAAAATATGAATATTTTTACTAGATATAATAAAAAATATAACATTAAATTTTTTAAACTATCATATATATTACTTTGTATTTAACGTTCAATACATTGTAATATAAGGAGAGAAAAATTCTTGTAAAATTTTTGTACTGTATGGTAATGACATTTCTAGTTGAAAAAAGCATAATTCTAATTAACAAAAAAAAAAATATACGATATTCAAACAAACCATATGGTAGTTTTTCCGTACATATAGTAACGGCTTACCGGTAATTTCAATTTTCAAAAATAATTATTTTTATTACCACATAATAAGATAAACTAAAAACTAACTGACTTTAAAAACTAACTTTAATAAGAAAAAATAAACTGAAATGTAAATTTTACCTAATAAGTAGTTTTACGAAGTGTTCTAAGGTGTCATGACCTCATCACAGTCACTATATTTTATCATATGATATAAAACCAAATTTAATCGTTGCTTTTACCAAATCATTACGAAAGTGCTTGTAAAATTAACCGAAAAAATTACCGAACTTTTTGATGTTCCCATATAGCCGAAACATGGTAAATTTCACAATATTCGTGTAGTTGCTTTTCTTTTCAGTGGAGAAATACCTTAACGCTACAGCCTAATAAAACCTGCCAGCATTATATGAAATTATATTTTGGAATTTTTTATAAGTTTTGCATTTAAATATTAACTCTTAATACAATTCAAACTAATATTATATATATATTAATATTAAATAATAATTATTACAGCTATTTTATAATATTATTATATAATATTATTAGCATTATATAATAATATTATGTAAAAATATCATATGATAATATTATTTAATTATATTATATAATAACATTAGTATAGTATAAGAGAGAGAGACCTTTTGTGAGCATTTAAAATAATAATATCACCAACTATTTTAAAAAGAGAAACATTCTTTACAAAATAAATTGTAAAATATTTTATTAATTTATGAAATAGAGTAAAACTGAAACTAACCTCATGTGAGCATAAATTTTTATAACATAAATTTTTATAAAAACAAAGATTGTTAAAATGTGTTCCAAATTTTTGAACTAAAAATGAATGCATATTAAAACTAATGGTATATCTCCCTCTTTATTAAACAGGAATGAAATATATTTCTTTCCTTCTTAAATAAAAATACGTTTTAGTTATGGATACTATAATCAAATTGAATATATGTCCCTTAGTATTGTAAAATTTTTCACGTGTTAGAAAAATGTGAAACAAATTTAATATTTTAATTTAGCCACGTATGAATAACACTCCCTCACTATTCTTGCTTCCTCCCACACCCATTTTTGTCTGATAAAGCTAACACATTTGACATTAAAATATAACATTGGAATCAATGTTAACACTGTCTTATCTATTAGCTTAATACTAAAGATTGAGGACAAAAAAAGCGAAGCAGTTTTGTTTTATTTATAAAATGTTCATGATTTTAAAAATCCACTTCCAAATACATATTAAACTACTTCTCATTTCATCATTTTATATTATTTTGCCAAAAATTGATTAATTTTCTCTTTGTATATAGTGATAAATTGAACCTAATATTGTAGTTATAGTAAATTTAAACTATAAAAGTAGATAATTCTAAGACAACTGTTTTGAAAAATTGTCTTACATTTATCGGTTATTTAGTTTTAAAATCTACAAAATCTACCTTTGGTCTCTATGATGTCATAATTAAGTACATTAAAGTCATTAATAGTAATTACACAGTCAATATCATGGCGATTTAAGACCTCTAGCAGTTTAAAAACTCAAACGAAGTACGTTTTTGTATCTGATTTTGTAGCTTAATGTATGGCTTGCACTAACTAATTATCATATTTGTGGTCACACCCATGAAACATGAAGATTGAGTCCTAGCATTTGAAAATCCGATTATTAGATCAAAAGTTTTTAGGGTGTTCCCATTTTTTAAGACTGTATATGTATATTTATTAATCAAAAAACAATTGAACTAGTTTTAATACTATAATAGCAATAAATATTTTGCCCGTAAAATATATTTATGATTTTCAATTGATCACACGATTTTCGAAAATTTGTTACTAACCGGAATTTAAATATTGTTGTGACTGGTCGATATGTTTAATTAAAAAACGTGAGACTATATAATTAAATGTAACGCGAGACTACATAATTAATGTATATTAACCGTTTGTCTCACACTATTGATATTTTTTGAATGATCATTATATGAATATTCTTGGTGAAATATCATCTAATGTATTTATGTATATGTTCATAAATAAATGTTGGCAGACATATTTTACAAGAGCATTAATACAATATTCAGTTAAAGAAGCACAAAGTATTATATGAGCATTAAACTATAAACATTTTGAAATACACGAACATTGTTTACAAATTATCATCACGCGTTACACTTATATAAGGTAAAAAGACCAGCGAATGAACTATTAAGCCTAGCTGCAATTTTTGCTAAACGGCAGTGTCAACATAATAGTAATGGAATGCAAATTATTCAAAAAAATTAATGGAAACGTATGAAATAGTTTTTTAAGATTTTGGGGATTCAAATAATACGGAGTAAAATAATCATGTGAATGAACATATCATATCTTTTCAATTACTTATAAGTCGTACGAATTCCAGAAAGTAAGTTTATTCACAGGAATCGTGGCATACAATAATAATTTTGAAACATTTTACATTAGTTCGTGAAATGTAAATGTATAGTAGATTAAATCGAAAAAAACTCTTTCAATTTTCTTTCTTATACATCGTTACTCGGATACTAAATAAATTTTTTAAAAAAACCATAAGATAGAGAAGAGACAAGTTAAGGAAGATCACTTTTTTTTTATTTGGTTTAAAGATTTCCGAGTTTTGTCTTCATGCAGAAATCACTTCCATTTCGGACCTTGTGAGCTACACATTTCCCGAAAACCAACCTTTTTTTGAAAAATTTTCCTCTTTAAGATACTTATACAGTTCTTTAGACTACTTTCAAATACTATCTTCTTCAAGAGAATGATTGCCTTTTGAAATGTTCCCTGTTTTGAGCTGAGTTATCAATGGGCGTCGCCTAATAAAAATTCTTCACCTACTTTTCGTCTGAACGATTTTCTGTAAATAGATTTTTCTTCTAGTTTCTGTTATAACATTGCGCACAGCATTTTTAACGCCTTCCATATGCACAGAAAAATTCAATTTCGGCTTCCGACTATCTAATATTCTAAATCTTTTCCTCGAAAGATGCCAGTACATATAATGGTCTCATACACTTGCCTTTACATGCTATCCCTCTTTTTGTTGACAATTGTAGTTTTTGGAACATTAAACTGAATAGGTGCTTTGTTCAGACTGAGTTCCTTTGATCTAAATCAGTGGTTTCCAACTGGCGGCCCGGGGGGCGCATACGGCCTGCGAAGCCTTTTTTTGTGGCCCACAAACTAAAATATGTTAGTTGTAATTTTTTTGCGGACAATTTTCGCAAGAAATCTATGTGGTTTTAAAATACTTTTCTCGTTAATAAAAACCTAATTTCACGTTTCTGTGAAATTTATCAAACCAACCGTGCAAAGGAAATTATTTCTCAGGTTTTGCATCCAAGAAAATATTTATTCAAATACAAAAATAATCGTGTATGTTGCTCTTTTTTGTTTCATTTTTTTTGTATTTTGTGAATATAATTTAGCATGTGTGTATCAGAAATTTTCTCGAAAAAATTCTCCGATTTAACTTTTTGAAACCACTAATTTTAGACGAAAATATTTACACACACATTTGAAAATTTTGAATTTAAAATGTAAATATCTATTCTCTGGTGGTTGCAGCAGACAAACCTCAATTTTGTCATGGAACATTTTGTGTGCTACTAAGTAAGTTTTAATACCAACCTTTTTAGAGTTTTATATCTCAACAATTAGATATCTGTTGCACATTAATTGTTTAATACATGGGTGACCATTAAAGTTATTGTAGCCCGAATTTTTTAATATGCAATTAAATATTTTTAAAAATCTACTTTTTATCTTAATTTGTAATTCATTACTTTTGTTTTGTACAACTTGGTAAAAATCTGACAGTGATATTTAATGTTCCTTCAAGCATAAAAGAGTCCTACATAAAATTTTGATAAATTTGCAGCCCGCCATTTGATTTCTGTTTTTAATTGTGGCCCCCGGCCTCATGTAAGTTGGAAACCCCTGATCTAAATCTTCTAAAACGTTTTGAAGTTCTGTTATTGAAAGATTGAATGACTTTAACTCCCATACTCCTTTTGTTATAAGTTATAAGTGAGATTGGTTTCAACAAGCGTCTTAAATTTATTCCCATCAAAGAAAAATTAAAAAAAATAATATTAAAATTTACAGGTATAACAAATAGGTTACAAGTACAGTTTGTCTAAGATAAGAACTTCCCCAGACATTCGTCTGGACCTGTGGCGGTGACTATGGTAACGAGGTATGACTATTTCAAGTAGGGGTGCTGGGTCACTGTTTTTCAGTGGTTTCGGCTTGGGAGTTGGGCGAGAGAAATGGAATCTCTTTCTTCGGTCTATTGTGTTAGTCCAAAGGTGAAGCTACCCTCCCTAATATGCGTCATTCTTGTTTCCATAGCACCAGTCAGTCTCGGAGTTTGTGACGGGAGTAGCTCTTAGCTTCGACAAACTATATAGCGATTGGTAGAAACCAGAAAAATGTGATTCCTTTCTTTAATCTTGAGGATGGACGCTTAATTTTAAGCTCTTGAAACGTAACGGCTTTTTTCATCTTCATAATTTTTGAATCAAATCAAGTTTTCTAACTTTCATGAATGCGCATCCCACGCAAATTTCATGTGGTTCCTCGTTCAATCAACACTATTTGTTTTAAATGTGCTTTTTAAAAGAATGCAATTGCATTGCTACCATATCATTCAAAATAAAATGATTGAAAATACATTTAAAATGCAACTAATATATAAGAAAGCATGTTTTATTAATTAGCCTAACATATAATTAATGTAGCTAGCTATTTAATTTAAAAATAATTCATAAATGAATATTAATATAATAGATTTGAAATAATCATTTTAGTAAAGTTAAAGATAAAACTTTACTGTCGATAAAGTTGAATTTTAAAAAAAATATTTCCTATCATAATGAATGTAAATCAAATAATGTTAAAATTTGTTTTAAATTTATCTTAAAGTTTAAGGCTTAAATATAATTCACTTAAATGATTAGTTTTTGAAAAATCAGGCTCCTAAGAATTAATTTAGCAACCAATCTACGTTAAATTTAAACAATATTCTTAGTTAATCTTTTACTATATTTAATAATCCTTGAATGATTATTTTTATTACTTGCTATTAATTCACAATGAAACTTTAATTTTAAATTAATTACTGTAATTAACTCTTCTGTTATGGGTTTTAGCAAACATTTCATTCTGTCTTAATCATTTTTAGTACAATGTTGTTGTTGGGAGATAATTATTTTAATTGAAATAAATTTCATTCGACTCCTTTTTTAAATTTAATTTAAAAGATTTTGTAAAGTACTAATGTTTCAAATATCCACGTTGAAAGAAAATCATGTGGAATGGCCATCTTACGTAATAAGAGGTGACGTCATTCATAGAGATTCACCAGGCAGCTAGAATGGTCATCGGTTAATAAGGAGGACATCACTGTTCGCGGATGAATACAAAAAAGGGGAAAAAATTTCTGAGAGGTCATTTGGAACTTCTTTTAGTAGGTATAGAGGAAAAGAGGAGAAAAGGTTTGAACTGTAAAGAAAATAGAAGAAAGCCAATTCTGAGTCTGAAAAAGAGGCTAGACTAGAGGACATTGAGCAATGTGAGTGAGAAAGGAGAAGATTAGACAGAGAAAATGTTTGGCAGACTTTTCTCATAACAACACTTTAATAATTGTAGCTGGTCACTCTCGATGATGATTAAAAATTTTCCTTTATGGCACCCAAATTCAGTTCATATTTATTTTATCTTAAATTCCATGAGTTTCCCTAAATTTTTTTGTAAAATAAAATTAAATATATAAGTTAATTAATATATAAATTAATTGACATATAAATTAAATTAATTAATATATAAATTAAATTAATTAATATATAAATTAAAGTATATAAATTAAATTAATTAATATTTATATTCATAATAATGAATTTTGAACTTTTGAAACTTGTGTTATGTGGAAATTTTGATATATGGTAACTACAATATTTAATGAAGAAAAATTTATTCTAATCAAATGTATATTTAAAGTATTTTTCACGTGAGCTCCTCGGTATCATTTTTCATTAATTCATATCACGTTACGTTAGATAAAACCTTGTTTTTATTTCATTCACTAATTCTTTTTGGCATAATGTAATTTTAATTTCTTGCATTAATTAAATTATTTATGTACCAGTGAAAATCAGATTTCAAAGCTCCTCATTTTATAGGATTTTCATTGCTTTTTAAATAGCTATAAAAGAAACATAAATCACCTTGCTATTGACTATGTAATGACTATTATTGACTGTAATTTACGTAAGTATTTGAAAGTTTTGCATAGCAAATGAATTAATTAAAATGTATTCAAATTGAAGATAAGTTGAAGATTATATTGATATTTGAAGGTATTTTCTTGGAGAATAGCAACTGTGAAAAATATAAATGAAGTTATAATTATGTTCATTGAACGAATTCTGCTATTGAATCAGCAAATCATGATGAAATTATTTTGGCTATTGCTTAGGCTCCTTTTAACACAATTCTTGACACCTTCTATATCCCAGAGCTACTAACAGTGTTAAAACCCCTGAAAGTCATAACAAGCATGAATTGCTCATTTATTAGGAACAACAGTTTCCAGTAGATGAATATGCCTATTTAGTCACTGATTAGGAGGTATTTTTTGCTCATTTATTAGAACTATGATACATGTTATGAAAATAGGCTTCTGAAAAGCAATATTTTTGTTTCATTTTCAACAACATAAAACATCCCCAGTGCATGAGCTTATGTTCATTCGTCGGTTTTTCTTTCTGATTTCCAGCTAAAATGCTTAAAGATTAAATAAAAAAGCTTTAACCATCATCTTTAATTTCTCTTTTATACAATTAGAAAGATCAATGGAACTTAAATCATGAAACTACATGACATCAGCTTAAAATTTCATCAGAGAAACTAAGTTCTTCTCAGACACAAGGAAGAAATTTTTTTTTCAATAGAAGTTTATGGGGCCAGATAACTCAACATAGTGTTAGATGGCTTCCTATAGTAAGATAGTAAGGTACTGTACTCTATAAATCTAGAGAAGAAAATTCTAGAAACTATTTTTAAAAATATTCATTAAATCTTCATTCTCTGGGGTGTATTTAAGTCTCGGATTTGTTTACTCTATATTATTTAAAACTTCAAAAAAATTTTTTTTTCAAAGCAATAATATTGTTAAAGTATTATTAATACAGTATCCAACTAACAAAGATCACAAGTATTTTTATTTCAAAATATTTTTGTTACAATACAACTAGATAAATTTTATTTTTTGAAAAGTAACAAATGCTTATCAAGAAAGCATATAAAATTTAAAACAAGTATTAAAATGTTTTAACTATGTGCTACAAGAAATAAAATCCCATCATACTTCCATAAAAGAATTTTGGAGACAACACATCGAATCTTTTCAAAGTTCTCCTCAACCGATAGAATCAAGTTACTTTCCAGATAATGAGTTAACCGATATCACCATTTTAGAAAGTGTGAAAGAAGATTACTTCGAATTCAATAACCTAAAAAAAAACTGAAAAAAACGCGAAGCCTTAATGTCTTACTTATCTTCAATGTACTGAAGAAGAATTCATGAATAAAGTTTAAAAAGGATTTTGATGTCTTATTGAGTATAGGAAAATGGCTTTTATTGTACAAAAGTTAAAATGTTTGATGGGTATTATTTGTCAAAAATTTAAAAATTAAATTAAATTAAGTTTTATTTCAAATATGTAAACAAACTTTGTAGATAAAAATGTTGATTGCAAATAATAAATAGTTAATTAAAAAAGTAAGAAATGATTTTGAAGCTGGAAATATTTATCGAGAATAGCATATATTGATAGCTACGAAAGGATTAATTCAAACTTGTAATTAGAAAAAGCAATTTAGATAAATATAATAACAATTAGAAAAAGCAATTTAGATAAATATAATAACAATTAGAAAAACAATATAACATAATTTCTACTTGAAAATGCACATTCAAAACAATAAGACAACAATGAATGATAGCAGTTACACTGTAAAAAAAATCCTGAAAAGTTTCTGAATATATGGGGCAGCTACGATGAATGTAGTTTTCAAAAACGTTTCTTACTATTTCGGAAATTTCTCGTGGGACTAGGCTACCAGCATTGCCAACCGTCATCTATCAAATGGTATCTCAAGATAGACTCGATTTAGCAAGTGCTATATACCGGCAATGTAAGCCGTCATCTATCAAATGGTATCTCAAGATAGAATCGATTTAACATGTGTTATATACCAGAAATGTCAACCGTCATCTATCAAATGGTATTTCAAGATAGAATCGATTTAACATGTGTCATATACCAGTAATGTCAACCGTCATGTATCAAAAGGTATCTCAAGACAGAATCAAGTTAACGTGTGTTATATACTAATGAATTATAATTTAATAGTTGTAGTGGTAACTGAGCTACATTACTACCCCATCAGAATTTTATCTGTGATAGAATTCGCTGAATGGATATCACTAGCTTATTCATTGATATTTTTCGAGAAGCCGTGAGAGCTGTATTAAGATCACTGGTCTTTGAGTGCTGATTGTGAGAGCTGTATTAGGATCACGTTTGAGGACCTGGACGCTCCTGTGTTTCAATTACAAGTCGAGTGTGTATATGTCCCCGTTGTGTGTGATCGAGACTGAGTAGCAACAGAGTGAGGAGGACAATATCGCAGTCACAAATAACAAGTTAACTGTTCACGGTGAACCATCCATAGTTATCCATGTGGGGATAGGCTGCCAACAATGTCAACCGTCATCTATCAAAAGGTACCCCCTGAAAGTATCAAGATAACATGTCTTATGTACTAATGAATTTAATAGTTGTAGTTGGAGCTACGCTACACTCTGAAACTGAATCGGCGTCAATGCGATTCAGTTTCATACTTTTGAAAATGAAAGAAATATTTCTCAATTGATCGGCAATATGATATTAAATTAAGTTCTCTGAGATTTTCGGAAAAATTTTTGTCGAGTCAAACATAATTTCTGAAATTTTTTGCTGCACAATGATAGCAAATGCACAAATAATAATGCATGATTTTGTACATTGAAATATATATTTGTAATAAAATAATATATAAACAATTACAAAAGTACTAAAGCATGCATGTAAATTTTTATTAGGGTTTAAAAAAACACTTTGTGTTTGAAAATATTATAATAGTAATAATTATAAAAAAAGGTTTCATTTTGTATTTACAAACAGCTATTGAACACGATATATTGATAATAGAAAATACATAATTTTATACTTAAAATGTTGTTTGTTTTTTTTTTAATATGTATTTAAAAATTAAAAAAATTATGGCATGATTTTTTTTACCTTAAACTATGCAATGATCTTAATATAACAGCAAACAAGTAGTTTATGACGTTATCTTTGAGTTGCTTATTGAGAATAATATTAAAAAAAGTATTAAGTTGAACTGTTTGTTTAAAACTGCGTAAAATGATTTTAATCTTGAAAAATGCTTGTAAAACTATGGGCATCAAAGATCAATTTTTCTATGCAATTTAAGTTTCCCCCAGTGAAAGTCTAGTATCCCTGCTGCCAACCAAAATTGAACGAAATTGCAGATATGAGCTATAGATTTACGGCATTCAATGGAGTTTAATAGTAATTAAATTGAGAAAATTAATTTCCAAAATATAAAAAACCATGGTTACAAATTAATTATATCGAGACACGTCCAACATCAACGGTTTTAAAACAACTGACAAATTAGCGGAGCAGGAGACAAATACCCTTCATAAAACAAACCAACATCCGAGTATCTCTCATTCCGCTGAAATAGAACTAAAGACTCAAAAAAGGAGCTGTCAGTAATTAAAAAAATGGTCATATGGCAAATAACAGTTACCTAAAATCCCTTCTATCACAATATAACTCAGAAGAAAATCGGAAATGAGTACACCTTCACCGACTTTTTTGTGGCCTACCATCATGATATTGCAAACTGTGTGGTTACGTAACATGGTTGTCAAACTCTCCAACTAGAATTATTATTATGATAAATTCTCCAAGGAAGTTTAAGTATAGTCCGTCTACGGTAAGAAATCCTCCCACCACAAAGTTTGAGGCTGTTTGCTGCTATGGAAACAAGAATAGCACATTTCAGGGAGGGTAGATCTCTTCACTCTAGGGCTAACACAGTAGACCAAAGAAAAACATTCCCTTTATCTCGCCGACCCGAGCAAAACCTGTCCTAAACAATGATCCCACACCCCTACTTGAAACAGCTATATCTCGTTACCATAATCCACGGGTCCAGATGAATTGCTAGGGAAGTTCTTGCTTTAGACAAACTAAATATATGCTGGTCTGAGGGTAGCTTAACAGCCAAGAGTAGGCGTTGGCTTGTAAGTTACACGAAACAAACAGCAAGAATTCTTAACTTCATTATTAACTCATTGACAACCGAGGGTATATTTTATGCCAGCACTGTTGTTGTTGTTGACGTATGCCTGTTTTAGGCAGAAGGGTGCGATTGTTCTTGTTTTCCAGTGGTGCCATCTATGTCCAATAATTCGTCTTCTGCCACGCACATTCGTCACACCCGTTTATAGGGCGGATCCATTCATACATCCATTCATTCATCCACAGAACGTAATTTCAACCTGAATCAGAGAACGATCGATCTCCATTCCAGTACCCCCAGAGGTATTGATTTGTTATGGGAACATGGAGGTCTTTGCGACTCAACAGATTTAACGAGCATCAGTAACCATTTACTACACGGGGAATCTTCGGTCGGCGGGGTTCGAACCCGCGAACTCTCGGACATGGGCCCAGTGCTCTACCGACCTGGCTATCCCGGCCTGTACGCCAGCACTATGATCACAAAATCTTCTAGATCTGAGATTCTAAATAGTATTTTTGAAATTTTAAAGTTTAGTGACCTCACAAGTTTAGTGGCCTAAATTTTAGTGGTCTGTGTTTCTCACGAAATTTATGAAAGGTATTTGTCACAATTTTAGATTATATTTTTCACTTCTTGCTTAGCATTTTTAATACATTTTTTTTAAAGTATTAAATAATTTATTTTGTATCTATAAAGTATAGACGATTTTCCGAAAAATCTAATTTTGAAAATTTTTGTTGGTCTTAATTACAACATTCAAAACCTGATACTAAATAAAAATGAACAATCATTAATGCTGTAAACGTAAAATTCCGACATAAAAGGACATTTATGAGGCCATGTGGAAACTAACAACTTTCCAGACCATAACTAGAAAATACATTAAAAGGTTATAGGAAGGACAGTAAAGAAAACCCATAAGACCAAATGCTTACATCATAGTTTAGGATGTAAAAAAAGCTTTATACATGCAAGAAAAGTTATTCTTTTACCTCATCGCACAGAGAAAAAAATTCTGGTAAAATTTCCAAACTTGAATGATATTTCCTGCAACAAAAAAAAAAACTTTTTTTGGTAATAAAACCATTATTATACTGTATTTAAATCATTCATTTGGTAATTTTTCCGTTCGCTATGGTAACGGTTAACCGGAAACTATGATTTAAAAAAAGTTATAGCTTTTATTACCAAACGTTTAGTTAAAACACAAAACTAAAAAGTAAATTTACAGAATAAATTATTTTTAAGCTATTTTCTAAGATATTGTGATAATATTACCAAAAATACCATCTGTCATTTGTTTTACCATTTATCTGGTAATTTTAACCTGATGGTGTTCATGTTTTTTCCAAAAATACTGTTCACATTTGTATAGTTTATTTAAAATGGTGGTTTATTCAAATATTTCTCGTCCTAGAATATTTCTTGATAAAAGTGAAAATGGGCTCAAATGTTACTTTCAAGTGTTTTAGAAATACCTGTATCAATAAGTTCTGTATATTTTCTAATATTGTTATCCAGTTATTCCCTTGGAAGCGTTATTTTCTTTGCAAGAGTAAGGAAGAGTTTAAAACTCTTTTCAATTTGAAAAATCAGACATTTGAAGTTTGAGAAAGATTCCAAGAATAAATATCCAGTGTTATAGCGGGATTCGGTCACACTACATTTTTAAGCGGCAAAATACAAAATTTGAAAGAAAATGGGTGAATAGTTCCGAAGAAATGCAATTATAAAAACACAACTTCATCAATACCACTTTTTTTAGCAATATTTTTATCTATTGAGTTTTGTCGTTTAATATAACAAAATATTTCTGAATGTGTTGAGTAGCAAAAAAATCTATAGCAATTAAATTTAAGATGTGCTGAATTAACTTTTACCCATTTAGTTTTGCTATTGAATAAAATGAGATATTTTAGAATAATTTTGATTAAAAGTAATTTTACAATAATGTACACTAATTATACTAATTACAATAATTTACACTAATTAAGTTGTACTAAATTACGTTTTACCGACTTGTTATTAAAAAAACAAAGCTTTTAAGAGACGTTTCATTAACAAACAATTTTAAATAAAGATAGCATATAGTGCACAAATTTAATTTTCATCACTAAAAAAATTCACATTTTATTTTCACATTAATTTAATTTTCACATTAAAAAAACAAAACTTTCAAAAGACGTTTAATTAACAAACAATTTTAAATAAAGATAGCATATAGTGCACAAATTTAATTTTCATCACTAAAAAAATTCGCATTTTATTTTCAGATTAATTTTCACATTAAAAAAAAAAAACACTTAAAAGACGTTTCATTAACAAACAATTTTAAATAAAGATAGCATGTAGTGAACAAATTTAATTTTCATCACGAAAAAAATTCGCATTTTATTTTCAGATTAATTTTCACATTAATTTAATTTTCACATTAAAAAAACAAAGCTTTTAAAAGACGTTTCATTACCAAGCAATTTTACATAAAGATAGCCTACAGTGCAAAAAATTAATTTTCATCACTAAAGAATTGTTATATTGAATAAAATAAGACATTTTAGAATTCATTTGAGTAAAATTCGATAGCTTTAATTAAATTGAATTCAAAATTTCCTAATTTATTTCAGATTCACTTTCGAACAATCAGTCACTTTTAAAGTAAAGAAGTTCTGTAAAATTACATTTACAATTAATTAATCAAATATTTAAATATTTGCAAAATAACTTTTGAACTTTCCTTAAATCAGTTAAAAAAGTTACCCGTAAATTAATGAAACTGTTCGAATCTCTCCATCGAAACTGGAAAATTATTTTACAAAGAATAGTTAACTAAAGTCACGTTTCATTTCTTAAACTGCATTCCTTTGAAATATTTAATGCACAGAAATTTAATTAAATGAAAATTAATTTTGATAAATTAGTCAGGCTTTAATAAATAATACTAATAATAAAGTATGCCTCTTAAAACTAGATTTTGTTTTATTAAATTAACTACCATGACTTTGAATTTCTATTGCAGAGGTATGTATTTAAACGTATAAAACACATAATTACTTTTAAATGCATACAACTTTCATGAAATTTTAATAAAGTAATTTTCTCATAAATTAATAATTTAAATAGCTCCGCATAGTATCAGAAGAAGCGTTGATTTTCTTTCCTTTTCTAATCATTTATTCTAAATAAAATAAGTTTATTGACTGATTTTTATTCGAAAAGTAATAAATTAGTTTAAATTATTCACAACTTGTCTATACATTTATTTCTGATTGTTATTCTAGTGATAAACAAAGAGATATTTCAAATTCATGCATCAGTTTTTTTTTTTGTTATTTCTCGTGCCACTCAACGAATCTGTTAAATAAATAAAGTATAAACTTTAAGTGAAAGACAAATAAGGCTACACTAACAAAAAATACGTGTAAGAGTCAAACAGACTATCGTATTGAGTCGTTATTATATCCAATTTAATCCATAAGATCTTAAATTGAAAAATCAGGCTTTCCTGCTTGCTATCTAGAGCAACTTTGCATGACATTAAAAAACACAACATAATCAAACAATGTTAGAAATTTCCCGGAAAAAATGCTTAAAGGACAACTTATTTGATTTTTATTTTACCACTCTTAAACAAAACAATCAAATTACCATAAATAAAATGGTATTCAAACTACTAATGGTACGAAAAACCATTTATTAACTGCTTTTACCTAATACGGTTAAACAACCAAAATTTTAATCTTACCAACTTGATCCACCTAATAAAGCCACTTAGTTCTTTACAGCTGAGTACATATTCAACTGAGAGGACTAATCTGTCAATCTCATAAGTCTCATTCAAGTCTCAACGTTGACACCATAATATTTCTTCAATTCCCCTCAAGACAGGAAGAGTTTCCAGTGCCTTGCACTCCTTAATTTGTGTCCCTGGACTAATAGAATATACTCATTCTCGCATAGACGGCAGCACTACAAAGCTGCTTAATGCAGTTTAGTATTTTCTATCTCTTATGGCAGGTGAAACAACCAGATAAACTAATTAAACGACATTGCATGGTTCATTTGATAAAATACAACTCTACCACAACCTATTTCCGATGGTTATTACCAAACGAAAACTTTAATTCCGATGTCCAATTAGATTTTTTTACCGGTTTCGAAGCCATGCTAGTTGTAAATGGTCAAAAAATAGTATAGTTTTGTGTTAATGGTTTTTAAACCATACTATTTGAAGGGTTTCAAAGCCATAAGGGTAAAAACTATTCTTTACCGTAAACTTTACAGTCAATTGGATGAACAGACTGCTGTCGGTTATTTTAGAGTGAAAATTATCACAGTGCACGATGCTACGGTCACAGTAGTAGGGTTAATCTCACCATCTGAAAAGAAGTGCAACATTCTTGCACGATATTATGGTTCCACAGCGGAAAAAAAATTTAGAAAATCTATCCCTATTATACTTTAAAACTTTATTTGCTATAAATACTTTACTCATTCATAAGAATTTTTTTAATTTTTAGTAGATTTTTGCAAATATAAAAAAATACGAGAAAGTTCTAAAAAGGGTAAAAAAAAAACATGGTTTATATTGAAACTCGATATGGTACAAATTTGTCTCGACCTCAGTAAGGTTTTAAATTACATCTTAAATCATGTCCGTTAGCTTACTTATTCCTAAATATTAGATATTATGGTTTAATCTGAATTGAAACATAAACCATTTTATAATAATTACAGCAAATTTGAACTGCATAATGATTTGAAATATAGGCATTATTTATTAACCAAAAACTAATTCTAAGTGTATCTTAAACTTTAAAAAAAAGAAAAATCAAGAATTAGGCAAATAAGCTAATTTGCAATTCTAATTAATATTTTGTAAAAGCAATTACTGATACAATTTAATTTATGTTTTAAGGCATTAGAGTAAGATAATTTAACTATATTTTGCGTTTGGTATGACGCGAAGAGCATCATAATTCAAATATAAGCACAACTGTATAAAAACCCGTAGGCCAAATATTCGATCAACGTGCTTACAAAACGCAGAATAAAAAGCAAATATCTTTTGATCTGATGATCGGATCTTTACGTTCTAGGATTCAATCTTAATGGTTTGAGGGCTTTCAAATATACTAATTAATTCGTGCAGACTATGTTCCATGTGACGAAATCAGAAATAAAAATGTGCTTTTTCTGAATAAACATACCTTGATTTCGCTGAATTCGAATCTCTGACTGCCAAAATATAAGGGGTAGCTGTAAACTGGGAATTATGGTACCGATAATCAGCTAAGTATTTCAAAGCTTGGACCCCTTCGTGGTAATTTTAATTTTTTCATATTTCACCATATTTCGAAATTTTCTTTAAGAAATTGAAATTGAAATTGAATAGTATTTATGAAATTCGTTTATCCAAAGATAATTCCATGCAAAATACAACTTCTAGTAAATATTTATTATTATTATTCTATTTAATTGTAATCGGAAAAAAAAATTTGAATTTTAAGTTGCACAATTTATATATATTTTTAATTCAATTTTGCGTGGTAAAATGCAAAATTTTAGACAAATCACTCGAATAGTTCCTGGGAAATCCAATTTTGAAAAACTCGCATTTTTAAAATTCGATTCGATTTCAATTTTGAAATTCGATCTATTTAATTGTAATCGGAAAAAAAAATTGAATTTTAAGTTGCACAATTTTTTATATCATTTTAAGTAATTCAATTTTACGTGGTAAAATACAAAATTTTAGCCAAATCACTCGAATAGTTCCTGAGAAATCCAATTTTGAAAAACTCGTATTTTTAAAATTCGACTCGATTTCGATTTTAAAATTCGATCTATTTAATTGTAATCGGAAAGAAAATTGAATTTTAAGTTGCACAATTTTTATATCATCTTAAATAATTCAATTTTACATGGTAAAATAAAAAATTTTAGCCAAATCACTCGAATAGTTCCTGGGAAATCCAATTTTGAAAAACTCGTATTTTTAAAATCGATTCGATTTCGATTTTAAAATTCGATCTATTTAATTGTAATCGAAAAAAAATTTGAATTTTAAGTTGCACAATTTTTCATATCATTTTAAGTAATTCAATTTTACGTGGTAAAATACAAAATTTTAGCAAAATCACTCGAATAGTTCCTGGGAAATCCAATTTTGAAAAACTCGTATTTTTAAAATTCGTCTCGATTTCGATTTTAAAATTCGATCTATTTAATTGTAATCGAAAAAAAATTTGAATTTTAAGTTGCACAATTTTTCATATCATTTTAAGTAATTCAATTTTACTTGGTAAAATACAAAATTTTAGCCAAATCACTCGAATAGTTCCTGGGAAATCCAATTTTGAAAAATTCGTATTTTTAAAATTCGATTTATCAGGATCGGAAGCATTCGATATCCTGAAGTTATTATTGAAGCCTTTTGGTGTATCATCATTTAGGAAACTAAAATTTTACAACTGTGAAACCTAGCATGGCAGAAATAGATTTATTTTTTGCTTTTCATTTAACTATTAAAACTTACGAACACAATGTATTTAAATACAAACATAGAATACAAATCTTATAAAAGAACTTAGAAGAGAACAGTGCTCATTGCATCACGTTATTGGAGAAAATATATATGCCAGATTACAATTGGGGGATAATTGAATTTAATAATAATTTATGATAAAACATACTTTCGGAGTCAAACTTTTCTCGTCAAAAGTTTAAAAACATTGTAATATTTTTCTAAATATTACCATTATTTGAAAAGCTTTGGAAAGTTATCTGAACAAGTACCTTTATTTTGAAAGTCAAGTACCGTATAATTAGCGAAAGTGTTTTAATAAAAAAATTTAGCCTCATGAAAATTAATTTCAAAAGGTTAGCATTAAAAAAACAGGTTTTAATTCAAGAGCAATTCTCCGAAAATTTAGAACAAAATTAAACATATTTTTAACTATATTATTTTAAAAGTATATGTGACCGGTGTGGATTAAACATATTATATTTTAGTGTCTGTTTTAAATTTTAATAAACAATATCTGCAAAAATCATTCACTATTATACCACATTCTGATTAATACAAACAATTTCAATTTTTCGGAGTTTCAATAGATGATTAAAAATTATGACATGATTAAAAATTATGTTTGAAAACTATTTATTTGAGAGTTAATGCAAACATTTTAAAATCAGTGGTATGAAAAATATTTAATCAAAAAAGAATAATTAGTGTACTTTAGTGTTACTATTATTTTTACTGTTTTAAATGTTAATATACAATATTTGTGGAAATCATTCACTGTTATACCACATTCTGATTAAAAATACGGACAATTTTAATTGATAGGAGATTTAATAAAAACTAAAAATTATTTTTGAAAACTACTTATTCCAGAATCAATGAAAACATTTTAAAATCAGTGGTATGAAGAATATTTAATCAAAAAAGAATAATTAGTGTACTTTAGTGTTACTATTATTTTTACTGTTTTAAATGTTAATATACAATATCTGTGGAAATCATTCACTGTTATACCACATTCTGATTAAATATACGAGCAATTTTAATTGATAGGAGATTTAATAAAAACTAAAAAAAAAATTTGAAAACTACTTATTCAAGAATCAATGAAAACAATTTAAAATCAGTGGTATGAAAAATATTTAATCAAAAAAGAATAATTATACTTTAGTGTTACTATTATTTTTACTGTTTTAAATGTTAATACACAACATCTATGAAAATCATTCACTATTATATATGCCGCATTCTGATTAAAAATACAAGCAACTTCAATTTATCGGAGTTTTAATAAAAATTATATGATTAAAAATAATATTAAAACTTTTTGCTTTAGAACCAATAAAAGCATTTTAAAATTAATAATGTGAAAAATATTTAACTAAAAAAGAATCATTAGTTTACATTAGGCTTTAATTTGAGATAACATTTAAAGTAAATATTTATTCTGAAAAGATGTATTTCGAATGCATAATCAATTTATGCAGTTCAATTTACATTAATTTGTTTGCTAAATTTGAGTAAAATAAATAAATGATATAAATTCTTTCAGATTTATCAATAAAATATAAAAACAATTCTACTAATATTATTTTTTCATGAATAAATAGTTTTTCCATGCATGAGGAAATAAAACAGGCTTAGAAATTAAGCAAAGCAAAAATAAAAGCAAACAAAATTGTAATTAGTCTTGTTTTCTCGTTTTTATTTTCATTTTATTTTATCTTTAATGTTTTATCTATTTATTTTTTTGGTAAATGAAAAGCTCAGTTGAAATTGATTTCTCTCAATTATTTATCCCTTTTGCGATAAAAAATTATACAACTTTCAAGACAACTTTTTAATTTATCAAATTAATTTTTTTGTATTATTAATTTTATTTTGTTAAAGTTTTTTTTAATTAATTCTCCTTCTTTACATGGACTTTAAAAAATGGAATTCGGATTATTTTTTATTTTAAAATGTAATCGTTTACCTTAGGCTCTTCCAAAGTCCCTTTAGATTTGCTTTTTATTTCGAAATTAATTCCGACAGTTATGATTTAAAAAGTATAAATTTATTTTTCTATCTTAAACCGTATTTCAAAGAGAGTAAAATTTTGACAATATGCATCACATTTTACAATTTTTCTTCATTTTTTTTTAATTTCAGAACAAAAGATGTATTTTTACAATTTGAGTTCTTTTTCTTAAACAATTTTATATTAGTATCGTTTTTTTGGTATCATATACCTTAAATAGTGATTAACATAGGTTAATAATAAAGTTTGAGGAGAAAATTATTTCCAACATAGTTATGGTTCAAAAAAAAGTTTATAACTGCATTTTTATAATCATCCAACCTAAATTATACTTTTGAGAACTACTTACCATTTATTAGAACTATTTATTTCAACAAATAACAAGAACTATTAGTTAAAACAAATATGTGGAAAATATATTTTTAAATTCAACACAATTTATATAACTTAAGTGAAAATTGTCATGACTACACATCTTTTTTTTTTTTTTTTTTTTGCAGTTTTAAAACTAACTCAAAATAAAGTTGTAAGGCAATAACTATTTCTTAAATAAAACAGTAAAACTTTCAACTAAATAAGAAAAAAATTATTGCGTAACAGACGTGTGGAAAAGAAGATTTTTCCAACACCAATCGACTAAGCTTCAGAATGCCCCACAAAGATTTTATTTATTCTAAAAACGTTCATAAACGATAATAGAGTTTCATCCCTTCTCCAAAATATCTTAAAAACATTGCAAAACGTTTCAATACTGTGACTTAAATATGGTTTGATTAATTTATTAAGAGAAAATTAAACTAAATGTGAGAAGAATTTAATAAAATTATGCTAAAAATAATTCATTACAGCTAAAAAATAATTCGTATCGTACTTTACTCTTAAACAAATATCTTGGATTTTTTTTCTAATTTCAAATAAATCTTCATCTTGGTTCCAGTTCCTATCTCTGGAAATCTCATAACCCTTATCATAACCCTATCATAGCGCATAATCCTATCATAACCCTTATACTGAAAAATTCAAAGCTTTTTTTTTTTTACTTATGTTGCCTAATTTATACTGAGAAAAAAATATGGTCAAAACTATCATAGTTTAGTAAAATTTATCGTGTTTAAAATCTATATATATAAAAGTGAATGTGTGTCTGTCTGTTTGTCTGTCCTCTATAGACTCCTAAACCATCCGACAGAAAGCTATGAAACTTGGCATACAGATAGTTCAAAGCACGAGGAAGGTTTCTGTCGACATTAGAACATTCTGCGATAAACCGTTCCAGCGATATCAGTGAGAGTCGAAATGGAATTTTCTGATTGGTTAAAAGTTAGCCATTGTTTTAAATTTTGCTATAAACGATTCAGTTTTCAAACATCTTGAAGATAACAACAGTGATATTTTCTATCTTATAACTCTATTCATTTAGAAAAGTAAATTGCATATACTTTAATTTTTAATTCGCGCGTTTCTTTATGTCAGGTGAGCACAAGCAAGTAAAATCAACGAGAATAGATTTCTTAATTGTTGGTCGTATCACGGATTCAGTACTGTGAAAACTGTTTAATAAATATAAAGACAAAAGCAAATTTCATTCAAATTGCACGTTTTCAGAAATATTTATATTTAGTACGTAATTTTAGGTTAGCACAATTAAACATAGTTTTCGAAGATTTCAGTGCTGTGACAGTTGTCATTTGAAAACTATTAGTTTGTTTGTTTATTTATGCAAAGTTTTCGAATTCATCCATTTTATTTCTTTCATTTATAAAATTGATTTTTGTTTTAAATCTTATAATTTTCATATTTCTTATTCATCTCATTTTTATTGCTCTTTTTATTATTTAAAATATGTATAAGATATTTCGATTTAGCAAATTTGCGACCACTGTCAACTTTTACATTTCTTTTTCTTTGTCAGAAAGAATATTTGCAAAAATATGCCGCCTAAGCAAATCGCTCTTAGTCGGTCGACATCTCAAGCGCGCAAAAAGAGAACTACCCGTGTTTCGGAAAAATCGGAGCAACGGGAAAAAGACTTGAAACTAATCGAGAACAGAATGCTTTTGCCCGTTCCTTAGAAACGTCTGAGCAACAGGAAAGAAGACTGTCAACAAATCAACTACGAACTACACAAGCCCGTTCGTCGGAAACATCAGAGCAACGGGAAGCAAGAATGAAAACCGACCGAGAACGCATTTCGCTATTCAGACGCTGCCAATACTCTGATTTGAATTTTAGTGCATTTCACTATGATCCGACAACAAACTATAGTCTTCCCCCAAGTGTCATCATCGGAGAAATATATCAATTATGTATGTTTTGTAATGCTCTCAAATTTAAAAATGAAACAGCTGAAATTTGCTGTTCTAGAGGCATACTGAAACTACAAGATTTTACGTCGCCTGCCGAGACATTATCAACCTTCGTATCAGGTCAAACAAACCAATCGAAACATTTTTTGGCGCATATACGCCGGTACAATTCGTGTTTCTAAATGACTTTATTCGGTGCTACACGTATCGTGAAAGAGAATTACATCCCAACATTCAAAGTGCAAGGCCAAATTTATTATCGTGCAGGATCACTTCTTTCAATGCCTAACGCAGATCATAAATTTCTACAAATTTATTTCATGGATAACACAAATGATCAAGTCAATCAACGTTGTCAGGTAAACAATGGCACTAAACGAAAAATTGTTACCGTATTACAAAAATTTTTCGATCAACATAATCAGTTAATTAGGCTGTTCACAATTGCCCTTGACTAAATGTCATCCGATATTTACAAAGTTGTTATTAGAGCTGAAAAAACACCCGTAGGCCGCCACAAAGAAAAATACAATGCGCCAACATTGGATGAAGTGGCTATTGTTATAGTGGGCGAAGAATTTACCTCCCGCGATACAGTTCTTCATCGCAGAAATCGTGACGTTCAAAGAGTTGCAATACCCTATTTTATTTTGGTGAGGAGAGGGGGGATATTATTTTAACATAAAATTAAGAAGTCCGCAAACAGGCGAGAAAACCAATAAGAAAGCAAGTGCAATAAGTTTTTATGCATATAGATTAATGATTGCCAAAACGCTGATAATCATACTTTAAAATGTCGACAATTAGTTCATCAATACATTATCGATATGTATGCGAAAATTGAAACTGAACGCCTACTGTATATTAAATTAAATCAAACCAAATTACGTTTAGAAGAATGCATTCATTTACGGGATGGTCAAACACAAGGCACATGTATGAATACTCACAGGATGCAATGACATATGTTCTCGCATATGGGCTCCAAGATTTATTTATTACATTTAAGAGCAATTCTGCTTGGGTTGAAATTAGAGATATTTTGTTACCAGGACAATCATCATCGGATCGTCATGATATTACAGCACGTGTGTTCAAACAAAAATGATAATCTTTACTTGATTTCATTGTGAAGCGTCATGTTTTTAGAGAGACACGGTGTTGGGTGTACTCTATTGAATGGCAAAAACGAGGATTGCCACAGGCACACATTCTGATTTGGCTTATTGAAAGAAAACTACCATGCCAAACTGATCAGATATCAGCAGAAATTCTTGATGTCACCATAGATCCAGTCTTATTTCAGATCATTGTCCAAAATATGTTTCATGCTCCGTGTGCATCACCATACATGTCTGTTTGAAAATGCACTAATGATATCCTAGAGAATTAACTGCTGAGACTATCACTGGTTTTTTTCACCATTAAATAAAATTTGCATTTCAAATCATAATCGCAAATGTCATTTACACACTTAAATACAAAATTCAAATTCAAATTGAAAGCATTGCAACGCACGCAGGGTACAGCTAGTATAACTATAAAAACAACAAAAAGTTTGGTAACGTTTACTGAAGTGCCGTACTAAGAATTTTAATAAAATCAACTATAAAATATGGTTTTAAAATATAGGATAAAATTTGGTAAAGGTAGTAAAATTTAGAAATTTCATCTTATTACCTTCAAGGGTGACATTAAAACCATTTATTCCGATAACTTTACTTTTCAGTTTTGTATTTTTTACTAAATGTGTGCTAATAAGAACTATAATTTTGAAAACCAGAATTACTAGTAAGCCAGAATTTAAACTAAATTAAGGATTTTTATGCAATATAATTCATATTTAATAAGTTAAGTTTTTTTTTTATCAGAAATATCATTACTATGCAGTACGATAATTTTACCAGAATTTTTTTCTCCCTTCATTTACAAATAAATAGTTGTAGCAAAAGCTACTTAATTCCGTCTAACTTAATATACCAATCTCCAATTTTTTTTATTTCATTGGGAAAAAATGACTATTTATGGCATTATTCTAATCTGTTGACTCAACTGAGGTTTTTTGATTTATTGAACGATCTCAATACTGATATATTTCCATGTTTGATGATGAATTTTTCCGCGATACTAAATTATTAATATTCTGTTTAGTACAGCGGAATATCTTTATGAAAAAGAAAATTAGAAATGCATTTAAAAATGCCTTTACTTCAGGCAATATATGTATAGATAAAAAAAAATTACTCGCGAAGCATTTTTACTCTTACATTGTATTCTAATATTATTTCCGGACGTTTTATAATGTAACGAATTTGTAAATATGTTCATAATTTTGTAAACATTCTTTTTCTTAGGAGACTAAATATCTAAGACCGACTCTAAATAAACAGATTCATTCGAAAATTTGCAAGAAAGAAGCGTAATTCTAACGTTATTTTGAGAGAAAATAACGCCTAATGCATTTCTTATGAAAGATTCGGTTTGGCGATATATTTTCCAACTTGGCAATATTTTTGGCGATACTTGGCGACCATTTTGGCAACCAAAATATATTTCTGGAAAATTCTAGTATAGCTCGTTCACCAGGAGTTGGCACTTGGCTCCGCCTTCATCACGTGGTATGCGATGATACTATTTCGCTATTTTTGGGAGAAGGTTGTGAGCAATCCTGAACAATCTTGCTATTTGGCGATCGTTTGGCAAAAATATTTATTTCGCAATATTTATGTGCATTTTTTTAACAATAAATATTTCATAAATTTGATGATATTTTGCACCATTTCTTATGATATTTCTTTCTTTTGAGTGAATAGTTTGTCCTTTATGAGCCATTTCGCTGGGAGAACAGCAGTTTTTAAATTTAAACTATATTTAATTAGCTAGTGTAACGAAAGGTATAATAGCAGATGATAAAGCAAAGTAATGACTGAAAAATAATTCACTTCTTGTGTTTGGTGCAAATTAAGGGTTGTCTCAATTTCAATAACGGAGATGTTTCTCTTCTAACTCCCGCGCTGAAATGAACTCTGCGTTCCAGGAGGTGGAGCCAAGTCTCAACTTCTGGTGAACGAACTATACCGAAGCGATCGGACCAATATTTAGGGAGTTATGCCAGAATCTTTTAGAATAAGGTCGAAATTTCCGGGGATTCATCGCCAAGCCTATATAAATAGGAGTGTGCCTCGTAAGCCCGTGTGGCACTGATATTTAAGCTGTAATTGAGTGCTGGAAATTGGTATATTTTCTGGAAAATTCTACTAATAAATTTGTGAAGTCTTAATGACTGTTTTATTCATCTTCAATCCACACAAATCCTTGAGCTCGGTACAATATATTGACTTAAACAGTATAGATTTTGATAATGTCACAAAATATTTATTTTTTGAATATTTTACGAATACCGATTCGGTTATTTGTTTATAGTCGATCCATAACTTTTATCACCACTATTATGATTATAGCATGCACATCTATTCTCACGGGCTCATGCATATCTATTCACAAAAATATTTTCCAAATTACCCATGCTGCATGGTAATTACATTTCTAATAAAAAAAAAACATGGTTTTTTATTAATAAAAACCAAATTGTATGTTATTTAAAACATTCATTTCGTAATTTTCCGTTTATATGTTGTAACGACTTACCAATCATTCTGGTTTTAAAAATTATAGATCTTATTACCACCCATTTAGTAAAAAATACCAAACTAAAAAGTAAATTTTACGAAATAAATTGTTTGTTGCCATGTCCTAAGGTATCATGATAAAACTACCAAATTATACCTCATTTACCAAATTTTATCACATATTATAAAATCATATGTTATTGATAATTTCACCAAAATTATTACCAAAACACTTCGGTAAAAACTATCAATCTATTTGGTGTTCACTTAGAGCCAGAAACACTGCAATCTTCATTATAATCTTGTAGTTTTGACCCTACTTTCTTTCTCAGTGCACAATTCAGAAAATTTAACTTATCAGTTTTAAAAAACGTTTTTAAAACTAACTAGTAACAGTTAGTAAAAAATACCAAACTGAAAAGTAAATTTTACCGAATAAATTAATTGTTGCCGTGTCCTAAGGTATCATGCTAAAATTACCAAATTTTACCTTTTTTAGAAAATTTTATCACATATTATAAAACCACCAGCGGGTGACCGAGCTCCGCTCGGAGAAAACAGGTATCCAATCTAACTCGAAGATTTAAATTTTCAATTGTGATTTATCAAAACAATACATGCCATAAGAAAATTTGTGAAACCATTGGTGAAAAGATAACCGGTTAAAGTGCACCATTGTAAACTATCTAAACAAAGTTTGGAAAGGGAACTATTCTATACAAAGTTTGAAAAGTCATAGGAAATAAAATTTAATTGATAACAAAAAATTATACAATTAAAGACACTGTTCACAACGAATTCGTAAATTTGCTTCCGTTCATCCGCTTCTTGAAAATTCTTGTCCAGGAAAAGGCGTCGATGAGAGAGGTATTGTCGAGCATAAACTCCGCAGGAAGACGCGTCATCTTGGTGGTTGTAAGCGTTGCGAGGTTTCACGATGCATTCTTTCAGCTTTTCATTCGTAACAACGGTGTTCAAAACGTGTCGCAGTATTTTTCTCAAAACAGCATCGATGGGCAGCGGATTGTCGACTGGATCGCAGACTAATAGTTGACGTTCTCCATAGCTTGCTTCGTAAATTCCTAGCATCCAGTGCTCGCCTCTATCCATTTGAGCTCTCTTGTGAATGGGAATGAGTAACACGTCGAATCCTTGTTGAAGAACGCCGTATAGATCGTTGGAAGCCTTGTTCTGGTCGCTGATATCGTTGAGAAGAGCCATTCCTTCATAAGCGCCATCCGCTGTTGTAACGTAGAAGCGTGCGACAAATTCAGGGTGAAGTACGGCAACTTTGACGGTCGGGTAAGCTTGTTCGGCGTAATGGAGAAGCATTCTGACAATGACGGTATCTTCTAGTTGTCCATTTGCGGGTAGAATTGAGTTGATCGCTTGTCGTTCCAAAATTCCGGCTCCTTGAAGAATTTCATGTAGAGGTGCGTTCTGCATGTTGAAAATGTAGCTTGAAATCTGACGAATGTTGAAATGTCGGACTTTGTTGACGGTGATTTTAACACAAAAGTTAAACTTTTCTCCACTTTGATAAATGTAAACTAATGCGAACCTTACAATTAAATTATTAATTCCTTCGTATATTATTGGTTTAAGTTGTCGAAAATTAATATTTCAATTGTAAGGTTCGCATTAGCATACATTTATAAGAGTGGAGAAAAATATCTATAGCCATTATGGCGAACTAATAAAGTTTGAAAATATCCTATCTGTAACTCCGAACTGCTCGACCGTAGCGCTTCAAAACCGGCGCCAATCGATTCCTCGTGGCCAAAAACCCCAGACCCCCAAGTTTACCGGAGTTTATTAATTCTGGGGCGATTTTCGACTTGGCAACCATTCCTCGTATTATAGTATAAGATATGCTATTAATAATTTTACCAAAATCATTACCAAAACACTTCGGTAAAAACTATCAATCATTTCGGTGTTCACTTAGAGCCTGAAACACGGTAATTTTTATTATATTCTTGTAGTTCTGACTATACTTTCTTTCAGTGAACAATTCAGAAAACTTAAGATTCAGATTAGTTTTAAAACTAATAACGAGGAAACTTCAGATCAGTTTTAAAAACAACGTTTTTTTCTTCGTATTTTCATTACACGATATCATACCGATAAAACGGATCCGATTGTCGTCTGACGATGTCGGGCCAGATAAATTACATGGTTTAAAACTACACGATTTTTCACGAGCCAAAACGATAGTGATTATGTCGTCTCCAATAATACGATATCGTCTATCGGAACCAAATGTCGGTTGAGCTCATGTGTTTCCTATCAAATCCTTCCGACATTCGCTGTATGCTGTATTTGCAAGTATCATATTTCCCTTCAACAAAATTACAAATGTCTTCTGTTAAATTTGGTTGTTTTTGTTCTCTGTGAACTTGTAGAAGCTAGAGAATACTTGAGGAGTAAGATATCAGATTTATATAAAAGTAAAATCGTAAGAAAAAAAGAATGGGAAGAGTTTATTTTTGAATGATGAGTAAAGGTAAAGACAAACGAACTGAAGAAAAAAAAAACAGGCAAATTTACTCTATATTAAATAAAATTTAATGAAGCTTATTCAAATATGTTATATAACCTATGATTGATTCTTTTTGTTTAAACTGGTGCAAATCCTGCCTTTTCTCTTGGTGAATTTATAGTACTTCTTCCACAAGTGACTGAAACGAAATAGACACTACCTAAAACAAAGCTTAAAATGTTAAATGTATTTTTAATAAGTGATACTGAATTTTTTAATGTGCTAACAGTTGGAACTTTTTGTTAAAATAAAATAATTATATATGGACGACATGTTTCACATTTTCTCCAAGAATTGTTTACAAAATGTGATGAAAAATTGTTTATAAGATCTGATGAGGTGGGGTTTTTCAATGATATGGAAACAAAATATCTTTGTACTTGCTTTAATTATTTTACTGAATGTTTCAAAGAAAAGTTTTAATTAGAAACTGTGCTTATATAGATGAGTAATGCCGTCACTTGTTCTTTTTGCTAACGAATAAACATACGTGAAGTTTTATTAGATATTAGTATGACTTATTTGAAATTAAACATTGGTTGTTACTTTGAATGTATAGTATGAGTAATGTACACTAAATGCATGGGAATATTTTTGTATTGTTATCTGGTGCTCTAACTACAATCGCTAAGTAGATTTTAAACTTAATTTTTTTTTTTTTAAACGTGTAGAGATTTGACCGGGGGTGGCTACAAGTTGCACCCTTTGAGTTGATCCCCTTCTGCGATAGATTCTATTTATTTTTTAGTTTTAGTTTTCCTCGGGGGGCTAATTGTTCCAAATCTCCCAAATCCTCTCAAATGCATAATTGTTTACTCATATATATCAACTTTTAGAAAAAGTAAAACATAACATTCTAACAAATAGATATTTTTTTATGTTTTAGCTGACGAAATAATTAGAAAATGGACTAATATCAGAGATGCATTCACGCGCAGCCTTAAGACAGAAGGTGGAACAGCAGCCAAATAAAGATACCAATATCATTCGCATTTACAGTTCCTCTTGAGTGTGCAAAATAATGTAGTCACCCGTTTTAATAGTATCGTGGAAGAGAATTTAAGTCAGAGTCTACTGTATCAGAAATCGTAGACGACACCTCGTTGGCTAATCTGAAGCCGCAAAAGAAAATATCAAAGGTGTTGTATAACTTGTGGAAGCTGGAACATCGAGGAAACGATCAAGAGCCCACAAGGACCTAAATGCGATTGAGATGGAAATAATGAGAGAGCTTAAGCAACCACAAGTGGAAAAGCCACAAACTACTTTTTTCACCTCATTCGAAAATTATTTAACAATTATGAACGAAAATGAAAAACTAGAACGCCATTTAGCCGTTTTACGTGACATAATGGACAAAACGAACGCAAAATTTACTGAATTTAGAAAATTTAAATGAGTGATAATAGTGAGAAATGAACATTTTTTATTCTCGATAATTTAATGTTTGATGATTTTATTTTTGCTTTATAATAAGCATTAATTTGGGATACTTGACTTAAAAGATATAATGCAAAATGTACATTTAAGGCAATTAGGTACTTGCACTTCAAGAAGAAGAAAATCACGGATACCCACACATGAGACCTATGACGTCACTCCAGCTGATCATTTATAAAAAAAATGGCGAGTTAAAGTTGAGCTAAGTTTCTCCACATAAGTTAAAATGCTAATTAATGAAGTTAATTAAATCCAAATCTGTATCACACATTGAAATTGTTAATAAATTATAATTCTACGTTTTTTACTTAAAATAGATTTATTATTTGATTATTCATTTCATTGCATACGTGATATATTTTGGTTTTGTGTACCTGGCAACTTCGATGCATAACTAATTTGTTTATGTTTCACATGACTAGATACCTGTATTTTTAATAAATAAAAAATATATAGTGAAAGAAATCAAATTATTGTGAAAGAATCTTTGTGTAGGAATACAGAATGTGTCACTTAAGAGAATTGATACTTGGCAGGCTGGGCTTACTCGGAATAGAATGGATAGAACCGTTACTAGCGTTATCAAATGCCTCGTTTCAAGAACCAATCAGGATCGAGGTGCCCACACTACGTCATTTGCCTGTATCCCATTGTCATTGAGGAAAAAAATCAGCAATACGCAAAACAGGCTCAATTAAACAACCGATCACCTCAGGCTCAAGACATCAAATGAACGTCGATTCATATCTCATTTGTAATTAGATAACAATCTCTGGTTTTTGTTTCTAAAGAAACAAAAATTATACAGCGTTACCTTTTTGTAGAAGAAAAGATTTCGATAATTCAATGTTAAATATTTTTATCTAACCTTGTTCTATATTTAAAATGTAAGTTTGATTTGAGCACTAAAGCTGTTCTCATCTAATTTAAGATTACAAAGGAAAATTCTATATTTGTAATAAAACTTTTCTAAACCAAGCAAATTTTGCAATTGTGCTTCATTATAATGCAAAGAACTACAGCAAATTTCACAGGGAAAAGAATCTAGTAAAATTACTGTACTGGAAAAAATAAATAAAAATTATTTTGGTCATTAAAACCAAGATATACGGTATTTAAACCACTATTTTGCAAACTTTTAAGTTTATGTGGTAATGATTTACCAGATATTCATCGTTTCAAAATTATAGTTCTTATAACCAAACATATAGTAAAAAATACGAAACTGAAAAGTAAATTTAACCGAATAAATGGTTTTTATGCCATGCTTATGTTAAAAAAAATACCAAATTTTATCATATATTATAAAACTATATTTCATTGATAATTTTACTAAAATCATTATCAGAGAGCTTATGTAAATAATACCGAACTTTTTGTTTTTCCCATAGAGCCAGAAAGATGGTACATTTTATTAGTTTTGACCATAATTTTTTTTTCTAGTGTTCGAAACAATAATTTTTTAGAATTTCATTTTATCTCAAAATAATACTTTAAGTCAGAAAGAAAGAATTTATTTTTAAGATAATGATTAAAAAAGTTTTGCAGAAGAAAAAATAAATAAAATCATTTTCCTAATAGTTATCAAATTTTAAGTTCGAAAATCGTCGTTCAACAACGATTTGTAAAAAGTGTAAAACAATAAAAGCCAGTTTACAAACTATTAAAATCTCTCACTTTAACATATTTCACTTCTAGTTAAATATGAAATCTTTATATACTTTAACGCTCGGGAACAGTATTGCTGTTCGGTATAAGTTGTTCCTTAATATTAAATTATAAGAATTAGAAAAATGTCGAAAACTTTTTCAAAATTAGTACTTACATTCATTCATAATTTACATCTTACAAACTGTTAAAATTCATTGATTTAAAAGGATGTACTGTGGTGTGATCATGGGATCACCACAATATTTACTTTTCCTACTGTGCTGTCTCCAACAGGAGCGCCCTCTTCATTGCCTTTGCAGGATCTCTAGGGCTCGACTCATAGCTCGTCTTTAGAGATTCTTGCAACCGCTAAGGAGGGGACGCTATCTTTTGGAGATAGACCAGTATTCCCCGTGGATCTCGAAGAGTTGGTTGCTTTTTCAGCAGCAGGATAATTTTTGTTTTATCCCCCTGTGTGCTCTAGAGTTTAATCGTTGATTTTTACCATAATAAGTTTTTCCTTATCTCCTAATTATTTGATGCATCAGGTAAATTCAGCAAGAAAACAATTATTATTCAAATGACTTAAATTAAATTACTATCTACTCCCTGGAGCACACAGGGAGGATCCAGCATGCACGTGGTGCAGTTAGGCTCTTGTGCATTGATGAGCCGCTTACTGAAATGAACATGTTTCTCAAAACCGAAATGAAATAAAAATGTTGAATAAATGCCTTCGTCTACAAAAATCTGTGTTTTTCATTTGAATGGAGATATACAACATCTAGCACAAGCAGATGGCGGATGATCTACACCTCATGGCCCTTCCTTCAGCCACACCTCCCGACATGTACTATTTTTTTTTTTTTTTTTTTTTTTTTTACAAAAAAAAAAAAAAAATATTTTAAAAATTTTATTATTTTTCACGCTTTAACCCTTTAATGGGCCATTTATCGACTTTGTTTTTTACTCACTTGAGCTGCATTTATAAATGTTCGGAGACGATTTGGGATTTATACTTTTTTTTAATGAACCGTAAACAACAGTGCATGCTCTTACTACACTACTCCAATATATATTGGAGGGCATGTGGTTATAATACTCACCCGGACTCGGCACCGCATTTCCAAACTGCCTAACGATACGTAGACCTTGAATTCACCGACGACATTACATTAGAGAGGATTCCTAACAAGCAAAATATAATAGAGGATAATTGATAGATTGAGGATTGAAATTATGATAGGTAAAATATCATGGTATCAGATAACAACCTAATATTCCTCAATAAAAAGTTTTAATAAATATTCACTATTAATATTTGGAAAAAAAAAACAAGTTAGCTTTCAGATTTTACGCAACTTTCAAACTAATACGATTTAGTGATTTAATGGTATGTAACTTATTGTGCTCGGAAACTAAGACTTAAAATTAAAAAGTTTATTAACAATTCAGAAAATATATGAAAAAATAGTATCAAATTCAAATATTAATATTTCAAATATTGATATTAGAAAAAAATATGTTTAAGTTAGCTTTCAGATTTTACACAGGTTTCAAACATAATGCAGTTCAGTGATTAAACATTATGTAGTACCTTATTGTATTCTGAAACTAAGACTTAAAATTAAAAATTTACTAACGATTCAGAAAGTCTTTCGTTTAATAAAGCGTTTCTAATTAAAATTTTCGTCTCTTTAAACAATATTTTTAATTAAAATGAAGCGAATCTAAACATAATTTGGTTACTCAATTATCCGAAAGATTTAGTTTGTTATATGCGCATGATTTGTAAATGATCTTATTCATATTTCTGATAACTAAATTAATCGAAATTCTCCCACGCTTTTACATTTAGCGTCAACAGTCTTAAAATTGTTGTTCCGTAATCAAGCAGTGCATAAAGATCTCTTTTTCTGTAAAGTTAGTTTTAAACTTCCAAAATCAGACTGTAGAATAACTGAGGAGTTGACAGTAAAGAAGGAATTAACTAAAAGAACACCGAAGCTAAACAGCATAAGCTATGCACGAAATTCTTTTAAAATGTTACCTGTCTCAACTTAATAATACGTTTCAATGCAAAACGATTTTTTTTTTTTGCCAGTTAACAACTTACTTCTGTTAACTCCTCAATTCGTAACGCTAATTTTTTTTTTCTCCTTTTTATAATTTTAATCAATTTTAACTTTCAAATATTTAATATATTTATTTATGCTATTTAATAAAACATATTTATTTTTCTTTATCTATATAATAGCTATATTATTATCCATATTATATTTAATAATACACAATTCTTGGTCGCAAATCTGATGAAATTTCTTTTCTCCCGTTATGTATCTTATTTTTATCAGCCAGTGAAGGCATCGAGGGTGTGCAGTATTGGCATTCGTTTAACTGTTCTTCTGTAAAGTGTTCGATAACGCGCACGGGTCACGTGCTACCAAAACGGACATCCACTCTGCAGAGGATTAAAACTGTTACGACATGTCTTCGGATCATCCTCAAGGAGGTTTCCCAGCCTATCAAGAATATCTCAATGTGTAGCTCCAATGCAGCGTAAAGTATAGTGCGGCTTTCAGGAGAACTCCTCCAGACATCAGTCTCGCGCCGTGGCGTGTACCATGGTTACGAGGAAAAGTCACTTCGAATAGGGGTATGGGGTGAATAGTTTTGTCTTGATCATGGCATAGATCAGCGTGAGTAAACCAATCGACACCTTCATTCCTCCGTTGCAACCCCATTAAAAATGTGCTCTCGTTTGCTACCATAGCAGCAGACAGCCCCAGACTTTTAGTCTGGAGGAGTTCTCCTGAAAGCCGCACTATACTATTCTGTTTACTTTGAGAGGACATGATGGAAGTGCCGGTCAGACCCCGTGGGCAGTGTATGAACTGTTACTTCTATCTCCAACTTTTTACACTGAACTTCCAAATAACCAACCAGAGAGCTTTCAGCCGTGGTATATTTAGCATGCACCTGGCTGCGCCTGGTATAAGCGCAGCACCTTCTGGAAACAAGAAGCCCTCAGTATGGATCAATTTAGTAGTCAGATATAACAAACATTAACTGTGCTGTGGAGCAAATATAATAATAATGTTACTACATTTGAACTGCTAAATTGTGCAATGGGGGGGAAAACGAAAGATGTCATTGCTTTTGGACTACTAAAGAATCAAATTTCTTGTTTATGATAATCGGTGCTGAAGCCATCTCTCTTCTAGGAGATAATGAATGATGCACTCCGGTTGTTTTGCCTTCTACCAGGTCTGACTTCTCGTCAATCATGCTTAATTATTTACCCTCAATTTACGCAAAAGAAATGAGATGAAACTGCAAAAGAAGAGGAGATCAACGGAGATGCTAAAAAGAGAATCAATTATAAGTGAGAGATATCTTGAGTGATATCCTTTAATTCTCACCTCTTGTATTTCCAAATTTACTGCCGCGAATATAAAAATGAATAAAAGCGGGACAACTAAAAACTGGATGTCTCAATTTTATTCCATTTATGTTAGATAACATTTCTCATTCATTTCACCTAAGTTTTTGTTTTAAAAAAATTTTAATACTTATTTACTCCATTGTGTTACTAGGCTTTTTCTTTATTTTCTCACCTCTTTTAGTTTTCGCACATTTTAGTCCATGATAGAATGAAGGACTTAAAACTACTGGTTGCAAAACATTAAAATTTAAAATTGTGTGTATATTTTACTCATTTTAAAGAAGTTCCTCTTTTCATATAAAAATAGACCAAAATAGGTCAATGTCTGATAAGCAATCGAGATGAACTTGGATTACGAAGCAAACAGCATTAGCGGTGCCAGGAGTCGAAGAGGGCAGCGAGCGAAGATTGCATCCCCCCCCCGGTCTTAGAATAATCTAACATTTACTGTTCAACAGCCCCAGTAACTCAACTTTATTAAATTCTGCTATAAATATTGTCTTCGAGATCTTTTTTTATCGAAAACGTGAATACGAAATTATCTGCAAATTCACTTTAGTCAACTGCAGCCTTAAATTATAAAGTAAATGAGGTTGCTTTATAAATAAAATAAAAAAAAATTCAATCAGAAGCATTTTACGAGATGAAAAAACTTCTGAATTTGAGATGAGAGAAAGGAATTTAAATTATTGGATATTAACTGCAAACGCACTATGTTCGTGTATTTTGAAATGAAAAACGTAATAATAACATGTTTACGAGTGGAATTTTTCAATCATGTTATCCTTTTCCTCCATCGAAATTCTGAAAATAGAAAAGAAAGTTACGACGACATAAAATTTCCTCCTAAATCTCTCTAGTCGGTCGGATTTGGTCATTTCGCTGATAATGATGAAACCAATAACACTTCTGTGAAGAAGATTACTTTAAATTTAACAGCATAGCAAATAAGTATCTCGGCGAAATCTTTTCACTGAAATTTCTTGTTTATCTTTTACGTACTTAAAGGAGTTTTCTTGATAGAAATTTGATGGTTTACAACGCGTCTAAAGTACACAGAATTGAAAAACACTTTTCAACGGATTTAGTGACAATTTATGTTGGGATGTTAGAGTTCCTTCTTTGCGAAATGCTTTTAAATTGTTTCATCAAACTCTAAATAGTCAAGTAATATAAAACGTTCTGTGCACGTTACATTATGTTATTGTAATTTTTTACAATTTTTTTTTAAGCCTTCGTCAGTTTGTAAAATTGATAATCGAAAAATGCAATATTACTATACTGTATTTACGTCAGAGTGGAGCTGGAATTATAAAATTTCCAATAAAATCTATTCTAAAAGAGCAAAAAACATTATTTTATTGATGAATAGAAAAAAGGTATGTTTATTCAGAGAAAGTATGGTTTGTGTCTGATTTCGCTACTTAAAATATCGTCTGCACGAATTAATTAGCTTATTTGAAGTCAACCCCTCGAACCATTAAGAATGAGTCCTAGAACATGAAGATCCGATCATTAGATCAAAAGTTATTCAGGGTGGTCTGCTTTTTTTTCACGCTGTACTTGTATTTAAAGAAATTTGGGATAGGCGTGACAGCATTATCTATAATATGAAGGCATAATTTAAAGACTCCGTTTTTTTTTTCTTACTCTATAGCAATTAAAACCATAGCAAAAGTAATTAACTATATAGCAATTACTCTATAGCAATAGCAATTAAAACTTGCACTTAGTGAAAGTAAGATTTTACTCCTGAGCTGCAGATATTTAAACCAACGAACTGGATTATTTTTTAAACAAAAAAAAAATATTAATGTTTAATTATTTTGACACACGAAATTGAAACGAAGCTTGAATGAAATTTATTTAATACCTTTCGTTACAAATTAGGAAGTTTTTAAAAAGCTTGCAATATAGAAAAAAAATTTATTGAGTTTTATCGAAATCTCTTAATGGATTGTTTGGAAAGTAATTTCCCTTTTTTATGAAAATAAAAGCACATTACCCGATATGATCCCTTACCTTTATCCATGTTCGTGACTGAAGCATGATGCCACGCGCATAAACGTTTTGTTCTTTGCTTGCAAAAAACTGATCCAGGTGATTTTTTACCTCCTTATTAAAAATAAATGTTTTACTGTCTTAAAATGTGTGTAAAAACCAAGAAATTGTTGTAGAAATCCATTTTTAGTCCCAAGTGATGATGTGCTTCAAATGCGGCTAATAATCATGACGTTTAAGAAACAAATCACAGACGTCAAAGCGACGACGCAAATTTATTTCCGTAAAAACACGAGAAAATTGAGTTTAGACTTTTGAAACAATTATGAGTGTGGTTGAACTCGATAAATTCAATGTCACAGGGAACTTTCAAGTTTATATTTGCCTATTCACATTAATCAATGCTTTTATTGTGTCTTCATCAGCTTAAATCGGCGTGGTGCATTCTAATCTAAATTCAGCCGAGTGGAAATTTTGCAAAACAGTTTCGGCACTGGCGTGCTGCCAATACATTTTCTCCATTTACATCGGATATTATTTTTCTTCATTGAACAACATTTTTATCTTTTAAATAGTAAAAAAAGTAAATTATGCCGCAAATTCTATGTTTGAACGGGCACCAACCAAAAACTACTTCTTAGAATTAATCGAACTTTTTCGCAAGCAAGCTTTGCAATATCAGCTGTCAAAACCTATAATGATTATGCGGCTTGAATCTGGAGTTGGTTGTGAAAAAATATAATTAAGTCCTTTGTTGTTGGGAAAAACGAAATTACATTTCGAACAACCCAATATATTTTTCGTCTTTACTACGCTATTTTCAGAAATTTACTTTTCAAATCTGCTAAATTCCGAGAAAATTATTCTACATAATTTAACATAATTAATTTCTTAAGAAAAACATTTTTTAGAACTTTTTTTAAGTTTAAAAAAGGGATTCCAAATCTGAAAAAAAATCTCGAAATTTGAAAGGAAAAATCATTTCTTTAATGCAAATATGTTTACTTAAAATTATCTTTAGTTATAAGTAAGAACTTTGTGAATTGTACAATTTATTACCTGTCCTTTTTTTATGCAAATTTATAAAAAAAGTTAAGAAGTGAATCATCTATTTTTGACTGAAATTTCGGATCCAATAACAGTAACGAAATTGAAGCATTTGAAAAAGTTATAATAACAAAGAGAGTGTTTTGATATGATTATATTTCAATTTCCAGAATAACTAATAATTGTTTTCATGTTATCAACTAACCTAATGGATTCAGAAATAAATGAAAATAAAATATGAAAAAAAGTGAAACATTCCATTTATATCAATAATGAAGAGACAGATAAAAAAAAATTCCTGAGAAATCTGTTTTTCACTTTAACACAATTTCTCTAATTAAAACTCTTTTGCAGATTCTTGTTAAAACTCATTAATTCAGTTTTAATTAGGTTTTGGAAAAATAAAAGCCCTTCTTCTTGAAAATGGATTCTTATTTTTTTTCACTTAATGAATTCACGTTATTAAATGACTCTCACTTAATGAATCCAAGTAATATAATTTTAGAAAAAATTATTATTTCATAAAATTATTTTGATAAAACCTTTTTTAATGAATTCTTGTCAGTTAGTTAAAAATTATAGAGCCACTAATAATGAAATGAAATTATTAGAAATTTACTCCAGGATTTTTTTATGCAAATATTTAGTTAATTACCATGATGCAATAAAGCCTTCGGAGAGAATTTTCTCCAACTTTTTAGTTGCACAGAATGTACTTGCTCGTTTGGACAATCCACGAAAAATTTTAACTCGAAATAACAATCTGTTTTCATACTAGACCATACTTGACCATATTATAAGAGGTTTATTCGGGAAATATGTTTTCCATCACTTCCTGTTAAAAAAGGAACTCAACACTATTGCTTATAGGATTTAATGCAAAAGAAAATGATATAGCAATATTTAAGACACTTCCCACTATAAGAATCACCGGAACTGGAATATTTGTAATGTTATCCAGTATGTAATTTCATCATGCAAACTATCTTGACTACTTGGGAAACGTCTTAAAATACATAGTTATCCAAGCAACTTATATCAAATTCAGATTTTGCAAAATTACGCAAGTAAGGCCCATTTTTGCGTCTTTGCCACTTTTTACCCTAAAAAGTCAACGTGACTCAAAGTTAATAATAGCCAACCGTTCTTACTCGCCTTAACCTTACTATGCTACAATTGCTTACTATGCTAGCGTTACTATACTTACTATGCTTACTATGTCACCTTCGGGGACAGTTTTCCCCAACTTTTTAGTTGCACGTTATGTACTTGCTTGTTTTGACAATCTGCGAAACACTTATTCTAAAAATAAATTAAAAAATCTATTTAGATGAAACCTGGCCATATGATAAGAGGCATATCCAGGAAGTAAGTTTTCCATCACTTCCTAAAAAAAAAGGAACTCATATTCAGGACGCATAGGATTTATTGTAAAAGAAAAAAGATACAGTTATATTTCAGGCACTTTCCACTATAGGAACCACTGGAACAGGAATATTTGCAATATCATGGCTTAACGTTTTGTAGTTCAGTATTCAATTCAAGCATGCAAAATGTCTTGGCTTCTTGGGAAACATCGTAAAATAGTTTCTCAAGCAACGTGTATCAAACTCAAGATGTTACAAAATGAAGCAAGTAAGGTCCCAAATTTTGCATTTTTGCCACTTTTTACCGCCAAAGTCAACGCGACTCAATGTTAATAATAGCCAACTGTTCTTTCTCGCCGTCGTGCAAAGAAAAATTTGCAAAAATTTGCACGGGCTCTTTGACTATACGTCTAATTATTTTAAGCGTTAACGTCTTAACAATGATTTTGAATTTAATTTAACAATTACTGTCATAAGTATAATAAAGCTCTACTATTCAAATGTTTTATAATTCATTAGTACGCTTCGAAATGATGGCTTCGATGGATGATTAGATGGATGATTAGATGGCTTCGAAATGATGCCAGAATGCGTCTCAGGGAGAGTTTTGCAAGAAATGGAATTTCTTCGTTTGCAAGAACGCTTAGAAGTGATTGGAAGCTTCCGAAGAGTTGGGAATCGCATAAATCTCACCAGGGCGTATTTTACCATCCATCTTATAGTTCCAGTGTCTTTGCTCATGCAAAAGTCGCTTTTCCACAGATGGACATACAGCAGTGACATACTAGATCCATTCCTAAGTTTCAAACTCAGATGATACTGGACTACAACAATTTATTCCACACTTTGGCAACAGTTAAAATACTGATGTTTCTTACAATAAGTGAAATATTGCGTATGTTTTACGATAAATACTTCCAAGAATTATGTTCTGTTTATTTTCGTGGGTCTTCATTCAAAATTAATAAAGATCTAAACAGAAATCCCTGGATACAAGAAAATTTTACATTAAACCAGAAATAAAATGCTTCTGAATTAAAACAATGATTACTAGTTCATTATTAATAGTGCTTTAACACGATGTAAAATTTTGGAAATTTACCATGAGTAAGGTAATATTCCACATTGAAAAAGCAAATAACTTCTTTAGTGTGAGAAGTATGCCAGAATTACGAATTTTTTTTTGTAAAAAATAGTAATATAAGTTATTTGAAAAACTAGCAATGCTTAGCATTTGTTAATAGAAAAGTTTTAAAATCATGATGAGATCGGATAAAGTATTTTTCAGAAGAAAAAAAATTTGACAAATTATTTTTAGATCTTTATTTTTTCACCTTAACTATCACCATCGTGAATTCACTGACGCTATGCCAGTTGAAGTTATTTGAATGCACAAACCATTGAATATATTTTACATTTTCTTATGTATTTTTTAAACTGAAAGGAAATACACTGTAAAAAATTCTGGATTGAATCACAGTAAAAAGTACCGGCACTCAGGCAGCGTTAATTTTCTCCGTAAAATCCATTTTTTCTGGAGCATTTTACGGAACAAAAAATCTGACATACTGTAATTTTTACAGTAATACCTACCGTGAAATTACTTAATCACTCAAATTAAATAAATAGTACCGTAAAACTTACAATATAATATTTTACGGAAGAAATTGATTTGACGGTAAAAATGATTTTACGGACCCTAAGTGCCGGTACTTTGCACCGTAATTTTATCGAGAATCTTTTACATTGAAAAACAATGCCACCAAAATGAAAGATCATTAGCCCTATTATTATATGAATAACTTTGTGTATGAAAAATTTCTAAAATCAACTGAACCTAGCAACTATTTCTAAACTAATACATTCGTCATTGCTTCGATAACGTATAAAATGGGGGAATACTATTAAAGCGAGGTGTGAGAGAACGTGTGGGTGGGTGTGCGATTCTAGAGCATTAAATATTCAAAGGTAAGCCTGTATTGCTTGAAATACTTTTTTTCATGTCTTAGTATAATTAGAAATTAAAATAATAATAGAAATCTCAATTTAATCTCTCAGACTTTATAAATTAAGCCTATAAAGTAGGAGATTTCGGAAGAATGACCCATATAACGAAATTTACAATTTCAGATAATATTCTAGAATAATATCTTGTCCTTAACTTAACTGAAAATGAGAGATTAAAGCACTCGAGAATTCTCCAGGTCGAGGGAGAAATCATCCCATTAGGGCAGAGAAAATGGGTCTTATTTTTGATCCTAGTAACGTGAGCGGAGTAGGCGATTTTAGATATTATCTTGGGACTTAGTTGTATCAGGAATGAGCCAAAAGAATGTTTGTCTCAAAGGTAAAGGATTTCTAACATTGACTTTTGGCAAGGTGAGTGAGAAAAATATGTGAAAAAGTCGTAAGAAATATTACTTTGGTAAGATTACGGAATGGGTATTAACCTATTTTTATTTATATATTTATTTGTTTTTGAAACTAACTGAATTTCTTCTTTGCGTTAATTTGGAACATAATTGCCATTGAAAAACCTATTTTACCTTTCAGTTAGCTCACTGTAAGAAATGGATACTCAAACATCCGACATTTTCTTCTTTTTTGAAGAAACGGTTTCCTGGTATACGCTCCGAGCAAAAATTTCCTCACATTGACGAAATAACTATCATATCTTTGAAGAAACGAATTTTGACAGAATGAAATAAATATTTCATCATTCTATTTTTTTTTTCGAAAAAGAAACTCGTATGCTTGCTTCGTGTATCCAACTTTTCTAATAATCACTTTAACGTGTGCTCTATTTATAGGTAGCACAAAAGAACAAGTACAGATAGAACAGAGAAATAAATTATCTCCATGACCGAAGCGGTATTCGAACATTTGACCACAATACAGGTGGTCGGCTTAGTTCGCCACTTTATTTCCGATTGTCTGGTCTTCATCCTAAATTCGTCATTCTAGCTAACAATCTCAAACAATGTATTACGATGAGGTTTCGAGGTAAGGAAACATTTTCGTCATAAATCTGAGAGTTCGCGTTTCGTAACAAATCACGTAATTTTATGAAAAAATGATTCTCAAAATTGAAGAAATACTGCTCAAAGATTGCTGAATCGTCAAAAGTGAGAGTTTTATTTCCGTGAGTACTCACAAAGGTGAGAGATACACTTGAGATGAATTCCATTTTGTATTATACAATGCTTTCACATTGCTGCAAACACTACTGGATTTTTAGTAAAATAATGGATTGTACACTTATCTTTTGATCTACTGATTTAATAAAAACTTCTCTTGGTTTGTGTAAATTTCTGAAAAATCCCTTAAATGAAAAAAAAAATCCCTATCAAAATAGATTTATTGCTCAGCTCATTCATTGTTTGCTTGAATATTTAAATAAGTATAAGTTTCTAAATAATAAAGTAGGCCGATTTTGAAGCTTTCCTTCTTTCAGTGCTCGAAGTCTTTCACGTCTTACAATTTTTAAATTAATTGAGGAATATGATATTACTAAATAAAATGTTTTCTCTATCTTTTATTGAAATTTATGAAGAAAGAAATTCTAAATAACGATAGCAATTTATCTACATGTCCATTTAATGGTAATCATAAACAGAAAATATTCCAGTTTATTTAAATTTATAGTTATTAATGAAATTTATTCTTTTGTAATTTATTGAATATTAAAATACTGAATATTAATGTTTTTAAAATATGTTGGATATTGCACAATAGTCATAATAATGTTTATATTATTTCATAATGTAAAATATATCAGATTTCATCTTGCGCACGTCGACAGCTTTGTTTTTGTTAATTTACTTTACTTTCATAATTATAATAATGGAATTTTACAATCAAAGTTATGACCATTTTTGGATTATTTGAATCTCTACTGCAGCCTTATGCCTGATGATGATACAAGTTTAAATCATTTTTTGACCACTACAAACATAAATTTTTGCGATATTATTATCAGAAGAAAATTATCCAGATTCAATATTTTGACCTCTTTTAGACTAGACGGAGTGCATGAAATTGAACTAAAGCTTTGTGTTAAATGACCATACAAGTTTTGTTCATTTTTTGACCACAACAAGCAGAATATAACTTTCTGACAAGAAAAATTAGCAGAATATAACTAAAAAATTGAAAGGATACATTTTTTTGTAAAAATAAAATAAAAAATTTAACGCATACATTTTTTAAGAAGACTTAAAGGAATAAAATAATAAAATAAAATAAAATAGATTTCTAAAAATTAAGTTTCTCAACTGAACTTTTTGACACTTAAAAAGAAAAAAGTAGGTTACATAACTCTAGTAATTAGCTCCGATCAACTCCAGAAATGTCTCATCCTTCGAAAATAATGACCCTTTATATTTTTAGTTTTAGAGATAACAAAATTCCCGATTTCCAAAAGTCTGGAAGTTCTAATTCCTTAGATTCGAAAAATGTTTAACAGATGGTGCTGCAGATGAATGTGCAAATCAAAGAAAAATAATTGAAATTTGCATCAAATTTTCTATATCTTTTACTGTATAAAATTCACATTACAATATTCTTAAAAAATTCACCTTCACCTATAATCACTGTCGTAATTTGACTTGTGAGATTTATAATGATTAGATATTATTTTTCTTTGGTAAAATCGGATACTTTTCATAACGCTTTCTACTGATAAAATTTTAAATAAAACTTAGAGCTTTTGTAAAAAAGGTATATAGCTTATTACATGAATTATGTGTAAGAAATATTTTCTGAAAAATACCCTTTTTCAAAAGTTATAAAGTTTTTAACCTTCCAGCTAATTTCAATACATTTTGTATCTATTGATAGCATACACGGATAGAAATAGCAAATTTTGCACATTCATACAACATGCACATATATCAAACAAAAGTTTAATCCGCATGTATCTCAATGCTTCTAACAATTATGTTTCCAACCTTCCACATTAATTTTTACCGCAGTATACTAAACTACCCATTTTCTTTTTACAAATTTCTACACAGAAGAAACAAAATACGGTCAAAACAACCAGAATATGTTAAAATTAACCGCATTTCTGACTCTATGGAAACACCAAAAATATGGGAAATTTTTGCCATTGCGCTTTAGGAATAATTTTGGTAAAATTGACAATAAAATATGATTATATGTGTTACCATGTAACAAATTTGGAAAATGTGGTAAAATTCAATAATTTTATCATAAAACCCTCAAAGCATAGCATAAAAAGCATTTATTTGGTTGAATTTTTTTTAGTTTTGTATTTTTTACTAAATGAGTAGTAATAAGAACTATAATTTTGAAAACCAGAATGTCCGGTAAACTGTTACCATATGAGCGGAAAAATTACCAAATAAATGGTTTAAATACCGTATATTTTGGTATTAACCAGAATTATGGAGAGTGGCGTTTACCAGAAATGCCATTACTAAGCCGTAAGGTATTATTCCAAAATATTTATCTCCGAAAAGAGAAGAAGGATTCCTATGAATTTTTAAAAAGGAAATCAAATACAGCATTATTATTTTATCATAAATTTTAAGGTCTTACTTATCAACATCAAAACACATCAAAAAGAGGTCTTACTTATTTACTTATAGTCTTACTTTTGCTGTGCATCCTCGAAAATATTCTACATTAAATTAGGTTGTTGTTGTTTTTTTTTCTCCTTTTTTTCACTGGCAATAAGTAATTACCGGTAATAATATCCCTACACATCAGAAAAACAAGAAATAGGTAATTAGCTGTAAAATTGCTATCATGTATAAGATTTAGTTTGTTTTTGAAACATTTTTCTATGCAAAAAAGTCTATTACTACTAATTTTCTTCATACAAATTGCGAAAAAACTATATATACTAAAATAAACCTCGAACATTAAACATTTGAGTTCCTTATTTGAGGGGAAAAATTTCAATACATATTTGATTTTATTTTTACATTTTGCACAAATAGTCTTGAAAATGTCAAACACGTTCGCTAAATTGATTCAAGTAATTGACAGCAACAACTCTCACGTGGAATTCTTCATAAATAAACGTGAGGATAAAATATGAATAGCGAATAAGTAATATTTTAGAAAAAAATTAGAAAATGCTTCTGGTTTAGTAAAATTTCTATCCTACATACAAAGGTTGAACAAAATATTGGAAACACTTCTATATTAATTCATTTTTTCCTGATTCTCAAGAATTACATAAATTATTTTAAAACTTTAGAAGTGTTTAAATCATGCGATTTAGCATACATAACAATAAAGTTTAAAGCTTTTGCAGGATGAGAGATCGGCCGTAAATAACGAACGAAAAAGAATGTTTCTGAACACCCTACTCCAAAAAATACATAAATATGCTTAAAACTCGTGTCAATTACGTTGATTATTATATGAAATAACTGAACAAAATTTCGCAAACCTAGCTTAAATGTTCATGAAAATGAGGGCATTTTTACTAAAAAAGAATTTAATGCTAACTACGATACATGCATACTGCTATAAACTTACTATAAATATAGAAATATTCAATAAAATTAAAAAACATTTATAGAGTAATTTTTAATTAATAATAAAAATATTATTTTATAATTTGAAAGAATTTATTTAAAATTGGGCAAGATATGAGTATTTAAAGTAATATTTTCATACTGCGCATGATTGGAAAACATTTAAAGAAAATCATAATTTTGTTTTGAATGTATTTGATAACTTATGAAAAAAGTTCGATTTGAATATTTTGAAGATTTAAAAAGTTTCTAGCTACTTTTTGAGTAATTTTTACTAATTTGAAAAGATGGCTTTGAATGGTAAGGGGATGTCCACAAATTTAATTTTGTACTATTAAACAAGATTTATTAAAAATGACATCGACATTATATAGAAGCAAACCCTATGAAATTATGCTTTATTACGCAGGTTTTATGCTGCCCGGTCCATCATTTTAGAGTATTATAATTTTTTTACAAAATTTTGTTTTATGGCAAAAAATAAAATTTGTGGAAAACTCATTATCAGTTAAAGCTGTTTGAAAAAAATGATTAAAGATACTTAAAACTTTGCTAGAAACATTTAACATTTTCAAATCGGACTTTTTTCATAAGTTACCAAACATGATTCTAAACAAAATTATGAAACGCGCATGTGCAGTAAGAAAGAAGGATTTTAAATAATCATATCTTGTGCAATTTTTAATTTTCTTTTTCAATTTTTAAAATGATATTTTTTATTACTGAAAACCATACTATAAAAATTCGTTTAATTTTATTGAATATTTCTGCATTTATAAAAAAACGCAAGTCGAAAAAAAAATAGTTTTTTATAAAATGTCCATATTTCCATGAATATTTAAGCTAGGTTCACGAAATTTTGTGTAGTTGTTAAGCGTATTTCTGTATTTTTTAGTGTAAGTTCTTCAAAAACATTTTTTTTCCTTTCGTAATTTATTGCCTGTCCCTTAATCCCCTAAAAGCTTCAAATTTTATTGATATGTATAAGATATCACATGACTAAAGTCTTAAATTAATTCTCTAAGAATTTTTAAGAAATATGAGAAAATGAGATAGCATAGAAGCGTTTCCATTATTTTGCTCAACCCCTGTATTTATTATTTTTATTCATAAAACAAAAACTGTAGAATTTCTTGAATAATTTTCAAAGAATTGCCGCTCAAAAACTTCCTATTCGGAAAAATTTAAATATTCTTTGAAATCGAAATACTATACTTTTACTCATAAGTGAAATATCTTTTTTGTAAGATTTAATAATAATGTAAATCGACGTAATTATGCGTCATTGTTTTTCAAAAGCTTATTTTTTTCAAAAATATAGTAATACGGAAAATAAATAACTTAAAAGTATCTCAATTAAGTAGATCTTTTTTTAATGCATCATTTCAGATAGAAAAACGTTCGATATTTGGAATAAAGCTCTAACAAAATTTTTGGTACTTAGAACATCTTTATGGAAAAAATTTACTGAAACCTTTACAAGAAGTTGATTCAGGTGCTTACAGAGTTATCTAGTTCGAATTTGACCATCGTATATTTTAGCATGAATCATGTAGAATTATACTGTAAAGCTTAGGTAGGACTTGCTGAGTAAGCTGTTTTAAGATTAAACCTTATGTGGCTTAACATGAATTATATAGAATTATGTAAGGAATTGCAAGTACTTGCAAAGCTATCTGACTTAATCTCTAATTCTAGCATCATATTTAATGAAAATTATAATCATTATAACTGAATAACCATTTTATTCATGGAAATATTAAAACATATCGCTCATGGACTGCAATAGCGGCACAAAGCAAAAAATCAAGTTTTCAGAGAAGTGGGTTTAAAGTTTTCATTGCTAAGCAAAATGCATAAGAAATGCTTTCGTTTGCTTAAACAAAGATTACCTTCAAGTTGAATTATGAGTTTTATTCAAGTATTGCTGCTGAAAGACTGCGTATTTTCCTATTTACACCTGTTTTTAGTCCAAAACGCGTGTTTTTTTTAGTTGTGCCACTATTGTAGCCCATGAGCTACAATAGTGGCACAACTTAAAAAACACGCGTTAACCTAAAATACTTACATATTGCGATATAACAAGTATAGATTGTTTTAAATTTATAGATAAATCACACGGAGAATGAAATTACCGTACTGTAATGACATATCTAGTAAGAAAAAAAGCGTAATTTTAATTACTGAAACCTAAATATACGGCATTAAAACTATTCATTAGGTAAATTTTACACTCATATATTAATGGTTGTTCAGAAATTCTGGCTTTCAAAGTTAAATAGTTTTATTGCAACACATTCAGAGAAAAATACAAAACAGAAAAGTAAATGAATCGAATTAATAATTTTTATGCATGATCTTAGGCATCGTGATAAAGTTACGAAATTTTACAATATTTGTCAAATTTTATCAAATATTATAAAACCATATTTATTTGATAATTTTACCAAAATCATTACCATAGTGATTCGGTAAAAATGTTAGAGCTTTTTGTTGTTTCCACAGAGCCAGGAAACGGATACATTTTACCATAATTTGAGAGTTTTGGTCAAACTTTTTTTCCTCAGTACAATATCAAAAGAATCTAATTTCTTCATAAAACGTTGTTTTAAAAATAAATCATTTAAAATTTATCAGAAATCCCTCCAAGAATCTGTACATTGAAGTAATATCCCATATAACATTCGGTTTTTAAAATAATATAAAAGTAAATGTTGAAATAAATAAAAATATTTTTAAAAAATATATATTTGAAAACTTCACTGATACATTGTTAAAAATTTCTCGACAGAAATGGTTAAATGGCAATTTATTTTATTGTTATTTTACCATATTCTACCAAAACAGTCAAAAAACTTTTAAAAAAAAAGGTGGTATTCAAACGTTTAAATCTGAGAAAAACTTTTATTGGCTGTTTTTTCCTAATACGGGAAAGCAACCAGATTTAAACCGCGCCAATTAGGCCAACGTTATAAACCTATTTTGTTCCATGGGTACATACTGTAGCTGAAAAGGTTAGTCGGTCATTCTCATGATCGGCTGATCAGGAGTTCGAATCCCAGCGTTGCATTACAATATTTTTTTCATTCCTTCAATACATGAAGAGTTTCCTATGCATTGCGCTCGATGGCCGTGTACTATTAGAATACGAAACTATCATTCATGTATAAATGGCGTAGCATCCACAGAGCTCTAAAGTCCGTTTAAGTTTCTTTTCATGGTTTAGAAACCAATCTAGTTCTAAATGGTTGCAAAACCGTATCGTTTTCCAATCACGGTTTTTTAACCGCACCAGTTGTTAACAGTATCATAACCGTCATGGTAAAAAAAGAAGGTTCCTAACCTTAAACTTTGTGGTTAATCGCAGGGACAGACTGCAGTCGATTATTTTACTGTAATTGCAGAACAAAAATTCTAACAATGTAATATTCCTATTTTTACAAAAATAATAATAAGAATAAAAATAAAATCTTAAGAAATTTGAGTATGATTGAAATAATTTTTTTTTTCAAAGTAATAACTCAAATTAGAAAGAAAATTGAACTTTCAAAAGCATTAGCATATGTATAAATAATAATAATTAATAATAATAAATAATAATTTCATAAATAAAAATGAAACTGTAAATGAAAAAAAGGCATTTTAACAACAAAAATGATTTAAACATTGAAATTGTGAAATATTTCTAAATTATTTTGTTTATTTCATGTTTTTATTTAAATTATTACACATCTAAACCAATTCTTATTTGCCTCACGCACATTTAATCAAATTTCTTGTCCCTGAAGATTTACTTAAAAATTTTAAATAAATTGGATGTTCTTTTTATATTTTACCATCCAGTTAAATTAGATAGATTTTGTTAACAAATCTATATTTTCTACTCTATTGCTTAAATTAAGTTTTCAATGTTGTATATATCTAACAATGAACTCAAAATGATTAAATATTTATAAAGATTTAAAGAAAAATTTCAAAACTACAAATTATTTTCACGAAAATATTTATTCTAAATATTTGATCAAAAAAATAATTCGGATCTTCGCATATTTAATTAATGCATATTTTGAAAAATAAACTTATGTAACATTTTCAATTTTTCATCTCAAGCTTTCAATTGTTTAAAAATTTAATTATCTATAATACGAAATTAACTTAGATTATATAAAATGATAAATTATGGATGCTCTTTTTATATTTTCGAACTGTATTTTCGAATATTTTAATGTATCTTTATATTTTAATAAAAAAACGATTTATGGCTAAATTTAAAGCCACCGTAATACTTTAGTTGCTGTATTTACATATTTATTTTAAAAAGGTTAGCATTTTAATTAGAATTTACCATATGAGAATAATTAAATTATTCCTCTATTGTCGTTTTCTTTTTCCTGTTTTGATTTTCAGGTGTATTACTTAATTAAATTATGATAAATTTTTGAAAAAAATTGCAAATTTCGTTTTGATTACTTGTGTTATTTTTTTAATGCAAATTTCAAAACTAGCAATTAGTTTGAACAAAATAAATATAGTTTTGAAATATTCGCAACTGAACAATTATATATTTATTAATATGCAATTGCCAAATATCTAATATCAAAAGATTTCCTGAACATTATTATTTATTGCAGTTTATTAAATGCCAACAAAAAATATTTATAAGTAAAAGTCTGAAGAAAGACGTTGGAATAATTTTTAAATTAAGTTAATAAGACTCAGGTCATATTTAATTAGTGTGAACATATTTCATCAGAAATAGTTACTAAAATACTTGATAAAACAATTTTTTTTACTAAACATGAATGAATGTTAATGATTAAGTAATTATAATAATATGATGATAAATGTTCGTAAATAAGCCAACCGTTTTGTGTAGGGGTGAGGGAACTGGCCTTGCATCAGAAAGGTTATGGATTCGAATCCCGGGCAAGGCATGGATGCTTTTCATTCTCTGTACCATCTGTCCTTACTGTGGGAGCAACATTGGCCACTTAATATTTCTCCCCTGAGAGCAAGGCCGTAGCCAGGATTTTTTTTCGGGGGGGGGGATATGGTAAGAAGCAAGGACGGTCTCAGACATGCAAAGTAGGGGGAAAACATTGTAACAAATATTGTTTATTCTGTTGTTTGCAAAAGTTAAACTAGTAAATAAAAAATATTACGTAATAATTATTTTTCAATTAATATTACATAATAATTATAATCAATTTGTAAACAAAGTTTACAGAGACATGCGACGGGGATTTGAAGAAAATTTTTCGATTACTTTTTTAGGACAAACCGGAATATTCCGAAATATGCTTAATAAAGTTAATTAATAAAAGGTCTGATTCGACAGTTTTTGTTTTTCTTTTTACTGAGAGGCTCAAAGAAAGACTAAAAAGTTTGAATCCCAGAATTTCGGGAGGGGATTTGTCCCGATGGTCCCCCCCCCCTCCTGGCTACGGGCCTGTCTGAGAGAGTGACCAACTGTAATATATTTCAGAGTAAAAAAACGGTAAAAAGTATTGGCACTCACAGTGCCGGTGTTTTTCTACGTAAAATCCATTTTTACCGGAAAATGTTACAGAAATAAAATTCTAAAAAGAAATTACGGTATAATATTTTACTGTAAAAATGGATTTTACGGTAGAATGGATTTGCAGATGATGCACCCGAATTGCCGGTACTTAATTCCGTAATTTGATCAGTAGTTTTTTACAGTGTATAGCAAGGATTAATATGGTATCACTAACATCAATAAAAGTTGAGTAATTTTTTGCCCGTTCTTTTTACTCTCTTACTCATAATTTATGATTCATGAGATAAATAAAAAAATTATGAGATAAATAAAAAAAATTATGAGGTAAATAAAATTTATGAGATACTAAAGAAATTTGACTTCCATATTTCTAAATTATATGAGTAGTTGGAGTGTAATCAACCAATATGTTATGAAATATGTTTCTACTAAAATAGGAGTCACAAATAAGGACCATGTCTTCTTTATAAGATAAATGGAAAAATTAACAAGATTCATTTCGATATTTTGTAATTATTGGAGAAATTAGGGAGTACTCACCGTATTTGAAAATTGCACAAAATAATATTTTGCAACGAAGCTGAAAGTCTCGAATTTCAATCATGTATCTCTTAGCAGATAATGGGAAAATATAAAAGAAGTTTCAGTAAACTATTTTCTAATTATCAGGATAATTAGGGTGCAATTAGTGTATGCTAGTGGAATTTTTAGGAACATGCTTCAACTTGATAGAAGCCTCAAATTTGTTCAATGCGTTAATAACTAAATAGGAAAACCAAAAAGGTTTCATTTTTGAAATTTTATAATTTTCGGGATAATTAGGAGATAACTATCCCAATTGAAAACCAATCTAATGAAAAGTTTTCTTCAAAGATAGGACTCTTTTGACTACGAATTTCTTATCAGATAAAAGGGGAAACTGAAAAAAGCTTCATTTAGGGTTTTTGTAAATATAGTGGTAATTAATGATACTTACTTAATTAACAATCATTCTAATTAGCAATGAACTATTAAGATAGAATCTCCAATTATAGACCATGCTTTCCTTATGAGATAAAGAAAAAAGGTAAAAAGTTTCCTTACGATATTTTGTAATGATCGATGTACCTCGATTACGGCAGATACACTGTTCGAAATTACAGTAAAAGAACCGGCAGCACTCTGTCCATCCGATTAACCATAAAGTTAATGGTTAGGACCATTTTTTTTAACCTCACGGTTTTGAAATCGTTTGCACCTGGAATGATTAAAGACCCATGAGTGCATAGCTATTCGGTTTTGTAAGCATTTACAACAAATAGGGTTTCAAAACCATGAAAATGAAATTTATTTGGACATTGGAGTCAGATTGACTATAAAGTTTGTCAAATGAATCGTGGAATATGGCTCAATGAGTTTATTGGTTCCATCTATCATGAGAGATGGGAGATATTAAACTCTTCTTGTGTTGAGCAGGTGCTGTCATCTATGCGTGAATAAGAGTTTGGTATTCTAACAGTCCAGAGTCACCAATTGAGAAGCGTGAGACACTAAAAACTCATCGTCTGAGGATATATTGTAGTGTCAACACCGGGATTCGAACCCCCATTCACCCGGTGATGAGATTGACAGATTAGCCCACTCGACTACAGTATGAGCCCAACTGCAAGGACTTATGTGACTTCATAAGGTGGACCTAAAATAAAATAAAATTTTAGCTGTTCAACCGTATTTGGTAAAAGCAGTCAATAAACAATTTTTCTTGCAATCAGCAGTTTGTATACCATATATTTAATGGTTATTTGACCGTTTTTATTGAATATGGTAAAATAATAATTAAATAAACTGTTATTTAACCATATTTTGAATGAAATTTGTAACAGAGTACCAATCTGAACTCACGTAGTGTTTGATCTATGTGCGAGCATATTTCTTAAACCAAAATACTAGACAACAATATTTTATTCACGAGTCAATGAAAGAGACAAGCATGGTTCACTAAGCTGTCTAAAAGGAACTGCGATATAGTTGCGACAGATAGACCCTTGGTATAAAATAAACTCTTTTAATCGACATTTTTCAGAATATGAAAAAAAAAATAGGAAAACCATAGCTGGTAATAGAAACTCTTAAATTTAATGGCTTTGACTAAAAAAAACTACACGCGCTTACCCGCAGTCTTGTATACTTTTAACCTGTGGCGTGAATAGCATCCCCGCTGCCCCCGCGAGGTGGGGGCGCGCATGATTCAGAAATAATATACTACTTATGTGCGTGACCTGCGGCCCGCGGTAGCACTTGAGCATAATTTAAAAAAAAACTATTATAATTTTTATTTATTTATGAATTTTTTTTCTTTGGGTCGAAAAAAAATTAGAAATTTTAAATGCCCCAAATATAAATCTTTTTATAGTGTAAATCGCTGCTTTTAGATCGCTTTTTTTTTGTGGTTATCACTACGAATTTCCAAATTTCTAAGAATTCCGACAATTTCAATACGACAAAACTTGGAGGCGTGAATTTCAAATTTTAGTATTCTCTTTTAAAGCTCTTTGATTCCATTTCGTAAATAATCCTACAGACTTTTCGATCTTGTTTTCGGTAGTTATTGTCGGATTTCCATGTGTTTCTTAAAATACCGATCTTTTCAAAACAATATTGACAATATTAATATTACAACGACTCTCGACTTTCGAATCGAACAAATAATAATCACCCTTGACGTGCTTTATTTCTGTCAATTTTATCATAAATCCAAGCTATTTTTCTGTTGTCTGTTTTTGGTACTGCGCATTTCCGCATGGTTTTAAAAATAACGATGCTTTTAATATACAGCATACCTGCCAACTTTCACTCTTTCCGAATATGGATTTTCAGAGTGGTTGTAAAACAATAAACGAAAAACAATCTGACTCAAAAATATATTTATATTTTGATCCCGTTGAAATTCGCTTGCTCAAGAATAATATGCTTTCATATATTTATTGTAATTATTTATATGTAGTGGTGGTTTAACTCATTTATAATTATCATTATAATTCAAAAAGTTAATTGAAATAACATGAGTATTGCTACCACTTTAAATATGAAAATAAAATCTTCCGGAAAATCCGGAAGAGTTGGCAGGTATGATACAGGGTCTTTATAATTAAAGTTCCACTTTGAATTGGCTATAAAAATAAAACTACCCGACCAAATGTCATCAAACATAGTAAATATCTATAAGAGGTCATGGGATTTTAGTTCCCGCAAAAAAAAAACAAAAAAAAAAGGTTCAAAAATTCACCACCAGCGGAGAATGGTGCAAATTTGTTTTACACCTCTTTTACCGTAAATTTGAGGTAAACCTTGCGGTGTCATTGGCCCTCGGCGTTTTCCTCTTACAGAACGGAACTTTTGTAAAGCCCTCCGTTCATTGCTGTCGCATTCATAGTAACATTTTACGAGCAAAGCACGGTCTTGCATGGTAACAGACATTGTCGACTCAGAACACTGACAGCTCAGATAAGGCGCCTCACTTTTATAACTGCAAAGTCACATGACGTGTAAAACAAATTTGCATATTTCACATTTGTTTAACACTATTGCATTCAGCGCCATTCTCCGCTGGTGGTAAATTTTTGATTTTTTTTTTTTTTTTTTTTGCGGGAACTAAAATCCCATGACCTTTATAGACATTTACCAAGTTTGATGACATTTGGTCGGGTAGTTTTATTTTTATAGCCATTTCAAAATGGAACTTTAATTATAAAGACCCTGTATATTAATAAGACACTCGAATTGTGCATTTAAATGTGCGCTTTAATTGTGTCATTTTCATCTTAAATCTAAGAGATTTTTTTATTGTTCTTTCAACAGTTGTTACTAACCTTTTCCACGGGGCTTCGAAAATTCTGATATTTTTAACATTGTATTAAAACGACTTGCGATTTTTTCGAACTTAGCTTCCGATTTTTGTAGCTTAAGAAAATAACTTTAAAAAAAGTAATTAGAAAATTTAAAATTTCAACATTCAAAAAATCTCTTATTATTTACTAAATATCTATGTCCTAAGATAATAATAAAAGTATATTGAGCTTAATCCCAACGGAATGTTCTGAAATCAGAACTGAATGTAGTGAATGAACTGAACTATAATGCGTTTGTATTATTTTAAATCATTTTAAACCCCATACGATTTCTTTCATTGAAATATTTAATTTGCGCTTATATTGTTCAGTAAAATATTTATATTTTTTTATTTTTACTTTTTGTTAAGAATATTACAGTTAATTTATTTTAAAATATACTTTTGTGTTACTTCATGTGGTTAAAAAAACCATCACTTTTTTTCAATCCTTATATTTTTGGATAAATCTCTTTTATATACATAGAAAGGAAATATTTTTATTTTTAAAAGTATCAGTTTGGTTTTCTTCAGTTTTTAATGTTAACATTTGAAAGAATTTAATTTTATGCAAATATATTACTAAGTTAACTGATGAAAAGAACTATGTCTAAAATACTTATGGTTACATTAAAATTATCATAATTGCTGTTGACGTATCTAAATGCTTGGACACGTAAGCCTTCATTTAAAAAGACTGCGCACCCTATTATATGAATTTCAATAAAAATATGTTTATATTCAATAAGATATTTTTTAATTCACTTTATAAATAAAAATAATCCTTAAATAAACTTTTAAAATAATTATTGTAAGATAATGAGTTCTTTCCTTGTATTACTAAGATAACTTTTTATGTTGTTAGCCAGAAAATGTATACAATGCTCTAATTTAGTATTTTTTATAAATTCCGTCTTTCCATAGCGATTATTAATTCCTTAGTTATTCATATTAAAATAATTTACGTTAAAATCCATAAATTGAAATAAAATGAATGATTATAATTTTCCGAATGTCAATTCATAGAGTTCTTCTCTCATTTTTTTAATTTATAACCGTCGTTGAACAGCTGACCCAATTTTTGGGTTTACGACTTCTAATGTTCAACTCCGTAGCCTTGTAATTTTAAATCCAATCCAGAAGACAGGGAGCTCCAGGATCGAGTATTGGGAGAAATTTGCCTTCATGGAGGACTTTTTGATGGAAATAACCCGCATTTGTAATACATGGAGGCATTCCATTTTGTAATTAATTTTCTACATTCTATTTTGTAATAGATGGAGAGGAAGACCACGTGAACCTCCCACGGTTAGCCTGACTGCCAAGGGACTCTAAGCCATGATCCCTATACCACTGAGAATATTTCACGTCAGCACTACTGAACGCGGATTTACATCGACCAGCCATCACTGGGATTCGAACCCGGTTCACCTGATTTGAAGGCGAACGCTCTATCGCCTGAGCCATCGCGGCTTTTGTCTCATATTATAATTTTAAAAATTTGTGTTAAGTCGAAGATGGGGGACATTTATAATACTTGCGGGGGGTCCAACTAAGTCTCTGTGCGCCACTGCCTTTAGCGCCTCTCAAAGTGTGGTTTTTAACATTTTTTAAAAAAAATCTAATTTAAAAAATGCTTTAAAAGCTACTAAAAAGAACAAATTTAAATCCAGGAAGTTATTTTCTTGCTTAGAATTGTACATCAATATGTTATAATGATATATATGTTATATTTCTATTTTGTAAATATATAAATTCATAAAAAAAATTTTAGTTAATAAAGTTCTTTGGGAAAGGAGAAATTGTTTGGTTAAACTAACAACAACTTTTCATTTTGAAATCTAAAAATTTTTAAAAGATGAGCTTAAAACGTCCAAAACAGACGAAAATAAAAGTATTGACGAAATCTCCCTCAAAATTTCACTTAATCAATAATAAAAAAAAATATAAGAAAAGTAATCAAAAAAATATCTGAAGGCAAGATTAATTCCGCCAAAGATTATAATGTAAGTCAACAAATAAGCGGGAAAAAATGTTCAACAAAAGAACTAAATCTCTTTCATTTTCTGCTCTGTTGCCGAATTCCTAGAACTTAACAACTCGGAATTTTTTTTCCTTCCCTCCTGCCCCTGAGACTTACAAAATTAGGCAAACTAATATAAAAATAAATTGCTTCTGTTGATATTTTTTCAAAGAATCAGCAAAAAAAAAAATTTTTATTAAAGAAAAAACAGGTAAGAATTTTATGATGTTGGAAACATTAACCTGATAATAAAAAATATCTATAAGCTTTGAAATCACATGAGTGTTTTCTGAAATTCTTTTTTTTTTTTTTTTTTTTTTTTTTTGAAAGTATCGTAGTCTTTATAATTTGATGTATCCTGAATTTAAATTACACTTAAAAACAAAGTTTGAATAAAGTTAAATTTAGTTTTTAATTTTAGAAGCAAATATGAAACGGGAACTTTATAGGAAAATATAATTACAATATCCTGGAGAATGATTGGAATCTACATTTTTTAATTTATTTTGAATATGCATTTTGTTTATCCTTTATTCCCAATTCATTTAATTTAATTTGCATTATATTTATCTCTCTTTACCAAATGAGTCTTGTTACTGGCCATTTAACTTCAAGTAATCACATGGTTGTGTCTAATCGCTTGGCTGTGCATGGCGAACTGAGAAAGAAAGTATAATCAAAACTACCGAAATAAGGAAAAATTTACAACAGTGATTCTGGCTATAACAAAAAGCTCGATAACTTTTACCTATGTAACAATTTTGGTAAAATTAACAATAAACTATGGTTTGTAACTGTGGTATAATAAACTATAGTAAAATATTATAATTTTATCATGATAATTTAGAGTATGACATAAGAACCATTTATTTAATTAAATTTATTTTTCAGTTTTGTATTATTTTACTAAATGTGAGATAATAAGAATTAAACTTTTAAAAATCAGAATTTCCGGTAATCCGCTACTGTGTGAACGAAAAAATTGCCAAATTAATGGTTTAAATAGCATATATTTTGGATTTTATTACCAAAATTATGGTTTTATTGTCAGAATTATTAGAAATACCATGATCATACAGCACGGTACTTTTATCAGAATTTTTTCTCCATGTTTATTTCACTTTTACTTAAAAGACATGTTTTTAATCAATTGATATGAGCTTCTATATTTATTTTAAAAGAAACTTCACCAATTTCGTGTTACTTTCTAATTTTTAACTTTTTAAACGATTACTTCTAACGAATATTCATCACCCGTTGTTAGTTAAGTTTTCCATTTTTGGTCTATAATTATCCTTCTTATTCGAAATTTTATACGCTTAGTCCGAATCACAGGTAGAACACACAACCTCATTTGGCGTCGCAGTAACAAGCCAATTTTTAAAGATAAGGTTGAAGGCAGCCTTAAAAAAATCTGTATTTCAAATTTCACTTTCTAATATTTTTTATTAATATAAATCTGAATATCTTGCCTTCGTTCGAATATTAAATGGTAAAAGGCTCCATCCTTAAATTTTTCATCATATTTCAAAAAATAAAAATATGATTTGTTACTTAAGAAATAAATAGGCTTTTTTTATCACGGCAATTACTACTGGTTCAATTATTTTAGTAAGAAAGCCATTGAACATTATTTAAAACTGACTCTGGTATGAAAAACATTTCGCATTTAGAAAGAACTCTTAAAAAAAACAAAGGCCATATGTCACACCGCATTGCATTTATGTATGCAATAATAAATTCTCCAACTATGAACATATCCTTTTTTCTAATAGGTTTCCATACATAGCAAAGACTATAAACAAAATTTTAATTAATTTGATGTTGAAGAAGGTAGTAAAAACCAGATTCAATGACCTTTAAGGTTTTCAGTGAAGAAACTAATTAAGAAGAAGATGGTATTTTGGGAAGAGAGCAAAGGCAAGAATTAGTTACTCTGTATTTTGTTTAAGACACTTTTATGCATTATTTATCCGGTGAGTGAAAGAATTTTCTTTTCATTTGGGAAAAATGCACCAACGCATTTAATAACACAAACGGGTATTATAATTACACTTATAGCTGCAACTATTATTAATCTTGTATCATTGTTTTCATAGAAATTGATTGAATGTGTACTTCAAAGGTTGGTTAAGTGTGGGCGAAAGTAAATAGAATATTTATTAGTTTTCCCTTTCAATCATGGCTAGTTTGTTTGTTTTATTTGTTTATTTTTTGAAGGCGCTATCTCTAAATGTTAAAGGTTGTCGAAACTCTGCGTTTGTTAAGAAATGTGTTATCAACTGAATTTTACTAACAAAGGAGTTAAATGAATTGTTTAAACTTGTCCAGCACTAAATAAGTTGCTTCTTTACTTTGAAACTGTTTTTATCTGTCAATTTGATTTGAAATTACTATAAAAGGAGAAAAATTGTATATTTTAAAGGAAAAAAAATTTTAGTATCTTTTAATTTTATGGCTTAATTTTCTTTTAAAGTAAGTGAACCGACGGACTTTGAGCAATGTAGTAATAAGTTTCCATTTTTCCAAAATAAATATTTTTACATTTAACTGTTTAATAGTATTATTTCAAAATAGGTACTTTGCTATTTGTTTCAGAATATCTATAACGCATTAAATAACGCGCTGAAGGGCAGGGGGTCACCGTTGGCCGGCACTGAATTTGTTCATAGCGCCACGGGGGTCACCGGTGACCGCGGTGGTTTGAAGAAATTAATCCAACGCATTCTGAGAAAATCATTTTGGCCAGACGGGCAAGCCATGTAAAATTATCGTGGCATTCAACGCGTTAAATAACATTTCAATACAAAGACATAATATACATTCATGAAACATTATCATGGTGTTTTTCACTAAAAATGCTCCCCACACTAGTTAGAATGTTAATTAACGTTAACTAAGTAAATTAAAAGTTAATTATGTTAATTAAGTAACGTTAGTTATGTTAATTGGGTAACGTTAATTATATTAATTAAGTAACCTTAATTATGTTAATTAAGTAACGTTAATTATGTTAATTAAATTAATTAAATACGGTGACGTAGCACACATCAAATTTGCTGAAACGGAATTCTTTCTTGTCTACGTCTTTTACTTAACTTGAATTCAGTATTTCGTTATGTTTTTTAGTGTAACTGCGATATACTTTTGCTTTGCGTACCTTAAAACTTCGATGCATAATTAGTTTGTTTATGTTCTACATTGCTTCGGGCTTGCCTTTGTGTTAAGTAAGAAATATAAAGTGAAAGAATTAGAATCTTTGTGAAAGAATATAGAATGTGTCATATAAGGGTATTGATACTTGGTGAGCTTGGTTTATTCGAAATCGAATGGAAAGAACAGTTATTAACAACAGATAATTAGTAAACAAATATTTCGCTTCAACAACCAATCAGAATCGAGATACTCTGACTACGTCACTGGCAGGTATCCCATAACACAAATTCAAATAAACTCGAAAGGGAGCAAACCGAATATCGTAAATAAGTCTCATCTTAGTGAACATGGGCAGAAGCGATTTTTTTTAAAAATATACAATGAAAATTATTTTTAAAATTAACAAAAATCACGAAGTTATTTATAATATAGTCTATAAAATAGAATAGGATTTACAAATCAACTTTTTGGCACGCTTAAAAGAATTATGAGAGATTTATGTCAGAAAAAAACAGTGGAGCGTCCTTAAAATTGTCAAAAATGTTGCCATTCACGAAGAGCTATTAAAAATATCCCCGTATTCTATTTTTCTGTAAACAAATAAATTAAAGTTAAACTTTATTCATACCAAAAAGTGTAACGTTTTCTTATTATTATGGTGTCAACACTGGAACTGGAATCCCGTTCTGTCGCTCACGAGACTGATAGATTTGCCCTCTCGGCTAAAATACGGACCCATCTGCAAGGAACTAAGTGCTTTCTTTAGGTGAGCTTAGTTGGAACGATAAAATTCTTTCTAAAATTAGGGTTAGTTGGAGCGATAAAATTCTTTCAAAAATTAGGCTTAGTTGGAACGATAAAAATTCTTTCAAAAATTAGGCTTAGTTGGAACGATAACTAGATGAAAGCTGTAAAAAAGTGGCTATTCTCACAGATAATAATAGTCGGATACAATCTTAATTATGGCTATTTGACTCTTTTGTTTGAATATAGTAAAATGACAATTAAAATAAATTGTTATTTAGTCATTTTTTTCGAGAAATTTCTAACTAGGAAATACAACCAAAATGCTAAACTGCGAATTGTTGGAATTCGTGACTAATTTTCTATGGATATAATCAATTATATTTGAAGGAAATCCAAAGATCAACGGGAATAGCTTTAAGGTAAATTATCTCTTCGTCGAGGAGATTATTATTATAACAAATTTTAGTACGGTAAACAATCATGTGAAAGGTCGCTATTGTTTGATTAGGGGGACAGTATGAACGCTTATTCGAGAGGAGTAAAACCATGAAAGGTTTTCGATAAACGATAGTGAGATGTTCATCATAATTACGGGTAACAAAAACGCCAAAGAAAGGTTTACACTTATTATTATCCTCCTATTCAAATGTGGATTGAATGCAAAGATCTCCAGAATTCATAATATTGAGATCATGGTCAATATCACCGTTTTCATTAATTAATAATATTAGCGATGCCATTTAATGATCTTTTTGGAATCCCATTATCTCCCAATGTTTGAAAATCTGTTCTAATTTAATCCCTACTTGGAAATATATTCTAATTCTAATTTAAATCTTATTCCAATTCTTCCTTGCGGGTTTCTACCCGAGCCCTTCACACCTATTTCTAATCTCTCTCTTGTTTCATTATCTTATTCATGTTTGTTTCGCTTTTCTTTTTGGTTAAACCATTGCTTTCCTCATGGAAACCGGTTTGTCTCGTTAATTTCTCGTCTCATTTTAAAAATATCGTTTTAATATTTTTTTTTTCACTATAACAATGTGGAAGGTTCTTGTTCATAGAACCGAAGCTATAGTATGCCGATTTTTATAGCTTTATTTGTTCTTGATTTTATTTGTTTCATTCATAAGTAGCAAAAATATAACTTATCTTCATTTAGTTATCACGCTCATCCACTTTTCATTTCGGCAACATTTACACATAAAAAATCACTTTCATCTTTTTAAACGAAGACGATTGTGAAAGTTTAGATACATTCTATAGGGAAATAAGTATCTGGTAGAGGTACCTTACTGTGTGGTAATGGCATTTCTTGTAAAAAAAAGAAGCATAATTTTTGTTTAAAAAACCAAAATATTAGTATTTAAACCATTAATTTGGTAATTTTTCCGTTCATATGGTAACGGTTTATAGAAAATTCTGGTTTTCAAAATTATAGTTCTTACTACCACATATTCACATAACTATACAAAACTGAAAAGTAAATTTAACCGAAATTATAGTTCTTATTACCACATATTTACTTAACTATACAAAACTGAAAAGTGAATTTAACCGCAATTATAGTTCTTATTACCACATATTTACTTAACTATACAAAACTGAAAAGTAAATTTAACCGAAATTATAGTTCTTATTACCACATATTTACTTAACTGTACAAAACTGAAAAGTAAATTTAACCGAAATTATAGATCTTATTACCACATATTTACTTAACTATACAAAACTGAAAAGTAAATTTAACCGAAATTATAGTTCTTATTACCACATATTTACTTAACTGTACAAAACTGAAAAGTAAATTTAACCGAATAAATAGTCTTTATGCCATGCACTAAGGTATCATGATATAATTTTCAAATTTTACCACATTTACCTAAATGTATCACATATTATAAAACCATTATTGGTAATTTTATCAAATTCATTACCAGAGCGCTTCACTTAAAATTACCGAGCTTTCTGTTGTTCTCATGCAACCACCAGGAAAATTACAAAATGACGTTACCATGGAAAAACGGTAGTTTTACATGGTAAAATACTACCATTCTGGTAGAATTTACCATGGAAATATGGTAGTTTTTACCATATTTTTTCCCAGTGTACTAAAATAATTTTATTTATAAAGGATGCTGATAAATGCATATTGCAGTCTTGAGTACTGTTTTTCGAAGAAAGAAATTTTCTTCTTTCAATGTCTTTTAAAATAGAGATTGACTGGATATCTTTAAGACAAGCATCATCGTCTTTCACAAGTTCTTTTTTATGATTGCTTTTAACTGACAGGTTACTTTTTTTATAGAACCCTACTTCGATCATGGATGTATTTAAATCTCATTTATAGCTACAATGTTTTTTTTCTGAAGAAAGGTGAAGGGTAAAATTGCTTGTTTTTGACAAGGTCTTAGTATAAGATGAATGATTTAAGAAGTAGGCTTTTCATGTCTGCTATGTGTCTTTCTCTCTGACGAATTCGCTGAATAATATATTTTAAAATAAAAGAAATGAGTTTAAAAGTTCAAATAAAATCAATGAAAATCATTTTATAATATGCATAGATGCCAATTTTTGTACGATCACTGGGAAATTTTTCTCAATATTAAGGTATTTTGCTTACACTTGTAAGTATAACTGCACAACTAATAAATGTTATATGCATGTTTATGTATTGCTAGCTTTGAAAACGAAAATTTATACTATAAAAAAAATTATACTCTTCAATGGCCGAAAGACATTGCAGCTATTAATGGGTCATTTTCAAAATTTCGGAAAATTAATTTTATAAAAATGATAGCTCTGCAGCTATGAATATGTCATTTTCAGAAGTGAGTATAAAAGCAGTGTTAAAAAAATAAATCCAAGTTTGTAGCTATTAATCTATTATTTTAGAAGTAAGTAAAAAGGTAATGTTAAAAACAAGAAATTCAAGTTGGCAGCTATAAACATATCATTTTTAGAAGTAAATAGATCGCAAGTTTAAAAAAAAAAGAAATACAAGTTGGCAACCATGAAAAGATCATTTTTTAAAGTGAGAAAAAAACAATGTTTAAAAAAATATAAGTTGGTAGCTATATCTATGTAAGAATATAGCATTGCTTGAAATAAGTAAAGAGCAACGTTAAAAAAAGGAAATGCAAGTTGGCCGCTATAAACATATTCAGAAGTGAGTAAAAAGCAATTGAAAAAAGTACAAATTCGCAACTTTGAATACATAATTTTTTGAACTGAATATTAAGCAATGTTAGAGAAAGACACATAAGCTGGAAGATGTGAATATATCATTTTTAGAAGTAAATAACATGTAATGCTAAAAAAATTACGAGTTGGCAGCTCTAAACATATCCTTTTCAGAAGTGAGTAAAAAGCAATTGAAAAAAGTACAAATTTGCAACTTTGAATATATAATTTTTTGAACTGAATATTAAGCAATGTTAGAAAAAGACACATAAGCTGGAAGATGTGAATATATCATTTTCAGAAGTAAATAACAGACAATGTTAAAAAAAAAGAAATACGAGTTGGCAGCTCTAAACATATCATTTTCAGAAGTGAGTAAAAAGCAATTGAAAAAAGTACAAATTTGAATATATAATTTTTAGAACTGAATATTAAGCAATGTTAAAAAAGACATATAAGCTGGAAGACATAAATATATCATTTTTAAAAGTAGATAACAAGTAATGCTAAAAAAAATACGAGTTGGTAGCTCAAAACACATCATTTTCAGAAGTGAATAATGAATGTTAAAAAAATTTATTGAATTTATGTTAAAAAAATAAATTCAAGCTGGCAGCTATGGATATATCCTTTTTAGAAATAAATAAAAAGTAATACTTAAAATAAGAAATTGACATTATTTTAGAAGTAATTAAGGAAAACAATGTAAAAAAAATACAAGTAGACAGCTTTGAACAAATCATTTTCAGAAGTGAGTACAAAGGCAATGTTAAAAAATAATAAAAATGCATGCAAAGCGACATTATATGTATAGAATAACTTTAAAGAGCTGCATAAAACATGTTTGCATGACTGAGTAAGTCAATAAACTTGCATGAAAGAAGTATTCTCAACGACTTTGTAGAAAAAGAATTTAGTCTTTTGCTATCATATATCGTTTATAGAATGTTATATATTAGTGTTGGCAATATATTACTACATATTTGAGGTAAGTAATTGTCGATCAAAGAAAAGCTCTGTTTGCTCTCAGTATTATTTCTAACGGAAAAAACTACTTTTTCTAACGTAATCTCATTATTATAAAGATCTACATCGTCAAAACATCATTACGTATTTTTTTCTTACAATTCTGTTTTTAAATAAAAGCTTACATTTAGTGTTGAGAGAATTATGGTTATATTTATATTAAATACAGCGATACCTTAAATTCGCGAATTAAAAAAATTTACGAAGAAATTATTTAATAAAATTATTTCTTACAAATAGACCGAGATAGCCTGGTCGGTAGGGAGCTGGGCCAATGTCCGAGAGTTCGTGGGTTCGAACCCCGCAGGCCGAAGAATCCCCACGCAGTAAATGGTGACTGGTGCACATTAAATCTATCGAGTCGCAAGGTCCTCCATGTTCCCATAACAAATCAAGACCTCTGGGGGTACTGGATTGCAGATTGATGGTTCTCTGATTAAGGTCAAAATTACGATCTGTGGTTGAATGAATGGATCCTACCTACAAACTGCTGCGGCGAATGTGTGCGGCTGAAGTCGAATTCTTGGCCGTGGAGGGCACCACTGGAAAAACAAGAACAATCGCATTCCTCTGCCTAAACAGGCATAAGTCAACAACAACATTTCTTACAAGTTGAGAAATTTATCTATTAGTGGATATTTTGTTGCTTTATTGCATCATAAATATATAAAATTGCATTTACAGTTGAGAAAAAAATTCTTATTTTAGTATGCTCTATTTTATTGTTTTCCTAAATATTTTTCTCAATTTTCGTGTTTTCACAAAACATTTCAGAATATTAGCAAAATAAACTTGCACAAGGGAAAAGAAAATTAGTTTTAAAAAATTAAGTAATAAAATTAATTAAATTAAGATAGATATTCAAATTAATATGATTTTTATTATATTTAGCAACTTCTTTTACATTTTTGTGAATTGCACAAGAATAGTCAAATTCAAATAACTTTTGATCCACTAATCTTCTTCAATTTAACAGATCTTCTCGTTCTAAGACTCAGGAAGTGACCTCAAATGTGCTAATTAATTAGTGGCCATACGATATTTTAAGTTACGAAATTAAACACAAAAATGCAATTTCGCTGAATAAGCAAACTATTTTTTCGGCATGTTCGAATTTCTGATATCCAAAATAGCCACAATCTGATAAATATGGTCCCAGTAATTTGGTCAGGAGAGCTGAGCAAAAGTCAGAAATTTTAATATTTACGTACTTTGCTATGTCTCGAAAGCTTTTTAGGTGAATTAAAAAATTTCTGCACACAATTACAAAATTGGCTTGTCTAAAGATAATTCCATTCAAAAAAAACTTTTATTAAATATTTATTATTTTCATCATTTTATTTAATAATAGTTGAAAATTTTTGGGGTTTTTAGGTGCACAATTTTTTGTATCATGTTTAAGAAGGAAATTTTAAGTACAAAATTTTTGCGAAATCGGTCAAATAGTTCCTGCGAAATCGAATTTTTAAAAAAATCCTATATTTGAAAACCAACTTCTCAAGAACTGTTTGACCGATTTCGTTCAAATTTTGTATTTTGCTATGTAAATTTACGTTCTTGAAAATGATGGGGGGAAAATTATGTACCTTACAGATCAAAACTTTATCAACTATTATTAAATAAAATAATGAAAAATAATAAATAATTATTAAAAATTATTTTTTACATAAATTTATCTTTTGATAGACAAATTTTACAATTGTGTGCAAAAAGTTTTCAATTCACTTTAAAAAGTACTCTAGATATGGGGAAATATGCAAAAATTAAATTGACATTAGCGGGTTCAAACCATATTTTCCAAATTGCGACTACTTCTATATTTTGAGGGACCAAAATCTGAATCCGACGAAAAAAGCATGTTTTTCAGAATAAATACGTTTTTGTGGTCTGATTTCGTAACTTGAAATATTGTCTGCAGTTATTAATTATTACATTTGCCGTCATCTCTTCAAGACATAAAGATTGAGCTCCAGATTAAAAGATAAAAAGTTTTTTTTATGTATTTGTTTATTTATTTATTTATTTATTTATTTATTTATTTACTTATTTTCACGCACTGCACATATATTTGCTTTATAAAATACTGGTTTATCTGTTTAATTATGCGTTTTTAAAAAGTATCTCAAAGAAAATAATGCATCATATGATATCTGACTTATACTAAAGAACTAAAAAAACACAGTCTATATTTCTACTAAGTTGAGTTTAATATTTATTTGCTTTTTTCTTGAAATTAAAAAGTCTACTTATCATTATTTAAAAATCCTCATGTATCGCTATATATATCATGAGAAAGATACCGTTTGTATCATTTGTACTTAACCGTTTTGTACTTTCTCGCAGAACAGAAATCGTATGATCATTATAAATAACGAAGAATGTGTATGGATCTCTTCAACTGAAAATAGATAGCAATTGTAATGGCATTTACCAGTAACTTATTTATTTTTTATTCACCGGTATATACCAATTATGCGTATCATACCTTCTTTATATGTTATAATTACTTACTTAATTTTAATTTTTTTCGAAAATAGAAGTGTAGTTCTTTTATTATAAGGTAAAGCCATTTCTTGATATTACCTTGTTATACAATCTTATAGGATAATATTTCGTTACCATTTTACAGTTTTAAAACCGTAAATAAATTATACCCTTTTTTACAAGTTTTATTTTCTTTTATAATAAATTGCATGCCGAAATAAATAATAACTATTTAAAAATAAAATTTTAAAGCAATATTACAAGTTGGTATTTCGGACTTTTCCTAAATAAGCTCTTAGTGGAGAGATATTTATCAGATTTTTAAAGAATCAAATATTAAATAAGAATTTTAAGAAATAATGAGGCTGATGAAGTTGCAATAATAATCCTTCGAAATGATAAAGTTTGAACTGTATCCCAATAGAAATAGAAGCTAAACTTGTGGAACCAAATTTATGTTATTACATTTAGATATTTTAATTGGATTTTTTGTGGATTATAAAGCGATCGAAGAAAACGGGGCAGAGTCACCTATCAGCTCTCTTAACACTTTATGCCTGATCGCATCGTAAAGAAAGTAAAAGTAATAAATTCGATACCCCATCGAGTTTGTGATATTAGTTTACTGGCATAACAATTCTGACAACTTTTTATGCATGCGCTGAAAAAAGTTTTGGTGAATATAGGCCACCATTTTGGGTGTTGAAATAAATAAGCACATTTTTTTGTACAGAACTCAAAAAATGATATTAAATTGACAAAATAACAATTGCTTTAAAAATTAGTTCGAATTTATTACTAAAATTGTGATTGTTTTGACAGGAAATGTTTTGGCAATTAAGTCATTGAATTGATTTTAATACGCATAAAATGTTGCACCATTAATAAACAAACAAACAAAAAATGAATACTATAACAGAGAAAAAAAATTTTTAAAAACTGAGACTACACATTAAAAAATTTAAGTATGAAATCAACATCAAAAAAAGTGACAATTTATATACCAAACTTTTTTACAGTGCACTCGGACACTCCACTTGAACTTCCCTGTAGTGGTCACTCATTCATCTTCGCTTTTTTCCTTTTTAAAAAATATAGTTTTTCAAAAAAATTAAAACATTTTGCTGATAACATAAGTAGTTATTATAATTTTACGTAAGAACATTTTGTTAACGTATTGTCGTTGTTGTAGGCCACTAAGGCAGAGGGGTTGCAATTGTTCTTTATTTCTTCCAGTAGCACCATCTTTGGCCAAGAATTCAACTTCTGTCACACCTTATTATAGGGCGGATCCATTCATTCGTCCACAGATCGTAGTTTTGACCTGATCCAGAAAACGATCGATCTCCAATTCAGTACCCCCAGAGGTATTTATTTGTTATGGGGAACATGGAGGACTTTGTGACTCAACAGATTTAACGTACACCAGCCACCATTTACTAGACGGAGACTCTTCGGCCTGCTGGATTCGAATGCCCGTTTTCACAAAAGTGAGTCCAGCGCCCTGCCAACCAGGCTATCCCGGGCTGTTAACGTATTAATCGTAAGAAAAATGGTTGTTGGATTTGTAAAATAGTCTACTAAAAATGAAAAAAAAATAATTGGAGTATAGAATGTGAGACACAATAAAAGTAATAAATTAGAAGCAATTTTACTTGCTACCTATCTATAACAATATTCCTACATTGTGTAACAGTTGCAATTTTCGTATTGTATAACAGTTGCAAAATTGCAAATAGTTTTTTTTATCACTCTTGGGACATTTATATTTTGTTTAAAAATTAATTAAAAAAAGTACTGATTCATATCTGGCAAAACGCTGATTGCTTTTTCTTATTCTTTTCATTTCATTTATTTACTTTTTTGTTATCCTCGGAATCAAATCAAACGCCAGCTATTAAACCGAATTCTTGAGAGAGAGATTTTTTGACATCCATGGACTGATATTCATTATTTAAATAAAAAGAATTTAAAATTTCAGTAGCTTTCGAACAAATTGGAAACTCTAAAAAGGAACTCGTGTACTTAATACTTTTAATTGAAAATTATCGTTTCAGAACGTCAAATTTCTATTCTATAATTGCATTTCAGCGAGCAGTAGATTGGCAAACATATTTCATTTTATTTCAAGTTTAACAAATGTTAATTCTCGGACTAATAATTTACTCAATTTTATTTTATTTCATAGAATTCCTTGTACATTTTCCTATACACCTTCAAAATTTCATGTTTCCCCGTCTTTTGGATTTTGCGTAGCAAAACAAAAATTAAAAAGGAATTCTCAAAAAAAAAATTAAAATTGCAAGAAATTTCAAATAAATAGAAATTTTAAAAAAACGGTCTTTTAAGTTTGTCAACAAACATGACCTCTTCAGCGTTTCAAACTTTAATTCTTTCGATGCATGCCTTCGGCCTTCAGAGCGGCTTGCATGGTTCTTAAATTTTAATAATTCTCGAACTAACAAAAAGTGAAAAGAAATTCTCAAAAAAAGCACTTAAAATTGTACTAAATTTCAAATAAATTGAAATTTAAAAAAAAAACGCTCTTCTAAGTTTATCAACAAACATAACCTCTTCAGCGCGTCAAAATTTAATTCTTTCGATGCATGCCATTGGCCTTTCGAGCTGCTTGCATGGTTCTTAAATTTTAATAATTCTCGAACAAAACAAATGATAAATTTTTTACTCAAATCAAATTTTTAGAATTTTCTGCACATTTTCTACTTACCATCGCAGATTTAAATTCCTAAATCTTAAAGTATTTGAGCAGAAAAATAAAATGTAACGTTAAGTTGAACACCCAAAAGAGCGACGGCATTTACGATTCTTTAATATAAAGAGAAACCAGAGGTTTCACAAACAGTTAGTTGTATTTTAGAGGAACTTAGAGACTTTAGAACTTGAACTGAATTTTTTTTTTTCGTTCAAATAAAATTCAAATAAAGTTTCATGAAAACTCAAATAAAAGTTTAAAATGAAAAATATTCGAGAAAGAGAAAAATAAAAAGTTTAATAAAGCTTATTTTGCGATTGCTAATACCGTAACAAGTTTAATTTATTTTTTCTATTTGAGTTAATTCCCAAAATATTATTGTACAGAATATTTTTCAAGTAATTACATGCTTCATGAATTATTTCTAAAATACTATTTACTTATAGAATTGCTTTAAATTATTGGTTGTTTTTTAGTTAGAAACGAATTTATTTCTATTTGAGTTAACAGTCTGGAATTCTGCGGGTAGAGAGACCCGCTTTTTTTTATTATGACTGAATTCTGTTCTTTTTATTCTCAATTTAAATAAAACGATTTATTCATTTTCATGAATAGAACTAACAAGGGAAACTAGGGAAGTGTGACTCGCCAATTTTGAAATAAACTAGTGGGATGTATGCCTTATGAGGAATAATTTTAGGGGGCAACATTCGTTTCGACCCATAGAAGGTCCTGTGAGAGATAAAAAATAATTCAAGATATAGAAAAATCAGTATTTCATTGTTTCAATGCAGACTATTAGTTATTGTAATTATCTCATACTCCAATTAATTTGTAATTAATTGGATAATTAATTAATTTGCTACTTAATAAATTAATTAACATTCGTTTCGGCCCATAGAAGGTCCTGTGAGAGATAAAAAATAATTCAATATACAGAAAAATCGATATTTTATTACTTCAATGCAGACTATTAGTTTTTGTAATTGTCTCATAATCCAATTAATTTGTAATTAATTGGATAATTATTAATTTGCGAATTAATAAATTAATCAGAAAATTAATTATTAATTAGTAGTTAGTTAATTATTAATTTTTTATTAATTAATTGTTAATTAATTATTAATTAATTAATTGATTTGCAATTACATACTCCGATTAATTTGGAAAGTTTTTGGGAAAAAAAATTTAAAAAATTTGATGTCAATTTTTTTTTAAATTAACCTAACTGGTTTTTCTGAAAAACTACAGATATATAAAATTTTTGAAATCAATTTTGACAATAAATATGCATTATATAGTACGTGAATATACCACAAAACTAATTGGAGTATGAGACAATTACAATAACTAATAGTCTGCATTGAAATAATAAAATACCGATTTTTCTATATTTTGAATTATTTTTTATCTCTCATAAGACCTTCTATGGGCCGAGACGAATGTTGCCGACTAAAATTATTCCTCATAAGGCATACATCCCACTAGTTTATTTCAAAATTGGCGAGTCACACTTCCCTAGTTTCCCTTGTAAGTGTGAAATATTTTTAATTAGATATAGTACAAAATCCTGAAACATAATGAAATTGCTATGCTAATTATTTATATCTTAACAAGATTAACACTGTTTTACAAAATAAGTATGTTCATCATAATTTCATAATAACACCAAAAAAGCTCGGTATTTTTCCCCGAATGGTAATGATTTTGGTACAAAATTAACACAAAAATATGGTTTTATAATATATGATAAAATATAGTAAATCTGATGAAATTTGTTAATTTTATCATGATACCTAAGAGCACGGCATAAAAATGATTTATTCGGATAAATTTACTTTTCAGTTTTTTTATTTTTTACGAAATGAGCAGTAATAAAAACTGTAACTTTGAAATCCAGAATTTCTGGAAAACCTCTACCATATGAACAAAAAATTAACAAGTGAACTAAAAAATTACCGAACTAATGGTTTGAATACTTTATATTTTGTTTTTATTACCAGAATTATGGGGGTTTTTTTGCCAGACATGTCATTATCATACAGTAATTAATTTTGCCAGAATTTTTTGAGGGGTACAGATATAGTATAGGGTAAACCAACCAGTGAAGGAACACTACCCAGTGAAGGAACATTTCATATATATTGATCAAAAATAAGAGTTTGAAAGCTTTCCTTTAGATTGATTGGTAACAATAGCTTACTGCCAAACAATGGGAAGTCATCTAGCAATGTTTTGTATTACCTGGTCAAATATACTTCTCTGGAAAATTTTTTGAATTTGTTATTATCTCTGCAACATCTTGTTTCTTTGAAAAAATTATAAGGTGTGTGTTTTTATTTATATGTTTGAAGTGGAATTAATTGCATGTAATAGTTTTATTTTTCTCACTGTGAAAAAGAGATTTCAAAATATAGTTATTGAAGTTGCGTTTTATTTTTTTTTTAAGCATCGTAGCATAATAAAGTACTGAGATAAGGGGATGTTTATTCACTGGATCATCAAATGATGAAAAACCAGTGAAGGAAGTTCCCTTGCTGGTTTTTTTTCTAAGTTAATGAAAATAAAAGATAAACTTTAATTTTCTTGAACCTTTAGTGATGTTCATCATCAAAAGTATGTTAAAAATACGAAAAACAACTTCTAACCAGTGAGGGAACAGGCATGTTCCTTTACTGGGCATAGATTTCCCAGTGAATGAACAGTATGTGTTAATATGCTGACACTTTAATTTTCAATTCATGATTACAAAAAAAAGTTAACATTTTCCAAGTATTTATATGTTATAATTTCAAGAATAGGCTTATTTTTAAATATTTGTATGGCTTATAAATTCATAAAGAGCATTAAAAAATAACTAAAATTAAGTGTTCCTTTACTGAGTGTTCATTCACTGGTAAGAGCTGTTCCTTCACTTGATCTTCTTACTACTTGTTATTTGAACCTCCAAAACTTCAAAATAATATGATGTAAGCTCTCTGCAATTTTTTTACACAATTTGCAATTAATAACAAAGATGTTGACACTGTCATTTAACTAAAATTACGAATTTTGAAATTAATATGATTTTTTAATAGGCAAGTGAAGCTTAAGTGCTCCTTCACTGGTTAGTTTACTATATAATCTGTAAATATATTACATTATTTAGTGATCGCAAATTATATGCTAAAAACAAAGCAATTATTTAAACCTTATGGTAAAAAAAATATTTTATTACAAAATATCCAAAAGAATATATGAACTTATACCTTAATATAAATTAATAATTTTTGTTTGCACTGTGTACTTTCCGGCTATGTTAGAAAACGGTTGGCTATATGACTAGCTCCAGTTGACCTTAGATCATATTTTTTGACCTTGCCAAATTTTTTATGTATGGATATTTGAATTATGCAGTCAATGATGTGTTCTCTCCTTTTGTTTTTAAATCAGATTTTCTTTGCCATTGGCGAATTTTGCTATGTGGTTAGATTAAGGTCAGAGTGTTAAAAGAGTCAGTGATATACTCGTATCTCTTGTCCTCAGACCAGTTTCGTTAACATCACTGTCTTTTTAATACTCGTTCGTATTGTTTTTAAATCAGTTTTTTTTAACACCAATTACTTTTTCTGCTTGAATAATTGAAGGAAACTGTTTGTTAAATCTAAACATTAGGTAATATTAAAGTTCCGTTGATCAAAAAATGCGAAAAATCACTTTCAGTGTCTTAAATGTGTTCTGACAATGCTAATGTTTCCTTGTTTTCCTGAAAAATTCAAACCATTTTTTTTTCTGAGATGACTATTTAAGTTATTTCCCGTAAAAAGTTTTAATGACTTCAGAAAAATTCAGGCTCCTTTAAAAATATTAAAATATTTTATCTCCAACCAAACTTGTCTACACGAAACTAGTAATTAAACGATTTAAATTCTTTATGACAAATTTAAAAGAGAATTTTTTTCAATATTGAGGTGTTGGAAAAAAAATAACGGGTAATTGTGAAAGCTATTCATCATTAACAGAAAATAAATTATTCATTACATGAAATTGTTTTTAACTATTCGCTTTAATCTTTTAAATTTGAAGAAAGAGTTTTTTATAATTCTCTATAATTTATTCAGTTTAACTTCAAAAGAAAAAGAAACATAAGGCTACTCAGGTAAACTTTTTTAAGTTGTCAACTAAAAACTTGTTTTCAAGAACGCGATTAAAAAAGGCAGAACAATTAGTGTCACTTCATTTTAGAGCAAGGAACAATGCTTATTATGAAAGAAAACAAAACAATGCAAACAATTTTTGTTACAAAAAAAGTACTTAAAATAGCATCTGTTTTTTTTCCTTCATAAACAAATGCTTTGGTAATGCGTAGTTGCATATTTTAATATAAAATTAAGCACTTTTAATCACACTGTTAACGTTGTCTATTTTGTTGCTACATTTTTAAGCTCAAAAGGAACATCACTTTTTACGTAAGTAAAAAAAAATATGTAAAAATAAAAGAAATATATAAATGTTTTTAAATATTTTGTAAGCATTATATATTATTTAAATTAACCAAATATAATGGAAACAAATCAGATAACTTATTTATCTCTCACTCTCTGTTCGCTCAGGGAACTGATCGAAAAGACTCGGTTCTAAGTAGAACACGGATGTCAAGAATCACTGGCTGCGGTCAACACGCAGGTGGGTGACCACTTTGATCAGTCTGACTAGAGACCGAGGGTGGGTGGTTCGGGCTCTCGTTAAACTGTCCTACCGTAAAGTGCTCAATTTCGCGCGCAGGTCGTCGGGATACCAAAGCAAAGGACCCTTCCCCTCTGCAAATTGCGATGGCACGCGTTCAAATCATCCTCAAGGATATTTCCTAGACCGTCGCCAATAGCCTATTGTGCAGCTCTAGTGAGACGTAAATAAAGCACCGATCTACCTACCTCTCACTCTCTGTGCGTGTATATATATATATATATATATATATATATATATATATATATATATATATATATATATATATATATATATATATATATATATATATATATATATATATATATATATATATATATATATATATATATATATATATATATATATATATATATATATAATACGCATGTGTGTGTATATATATATACTGTAAGTACATATATATACTTACAGTACAAACACTATATGTTGCTTTCTCACACTCCCTGAAAAAAGAGTTTTGATACGGATATTTAACTTTTTTTCGATTTAAAGGAACGAAACAAAAATAAATATATCGCGACCTTAAATTTCCAGCATATATTTAACAGTAAAACAAGGATGCGTTTGAGAATAAATTCTAAACTTAAAGATGTTCTCTTTAGTTATTACTATTATTATAAAAATATAATAAATTACGAATTTGATTACTGGAGTATTTAATTAATTTTTTCCTTTTTTGCTAATTATCTTTATAATGAAAAGCATTTTCTAATTCAAGTAGATGGAATACCACAGGATCTTTCGCCACTTCTGGCTAACTTGTTTTTATATTATTGTGAAAAAAATTATGCACTAAATATCAAATTTGTTTTTAGATTCATTGATGATTTAATTGTATTTATTTTCAAGTTTATATGATTTTGCCAAATAATATTTACCCAGAGGAATTAATATTTCTTCCTAATCGAGACAATAATACTTTAGTTTTTTTGGATTTAAGTATTAAAAAAGTAGAAAATATTTGCAATGTTGACATATACAATAAAAAAATTTATTTTAAGTTTAATATAAATAAACTAACTGTAGGGAATTCTAATGCTTCTAAAAATATTTATTTACCTATTAATTTTATTCAAATAAATAGAATTAAAAGTATAAGTAAAAATATTTATTTCACCAAAAAAAAACAATAGACATACTTTTAAAAAATTTATTAAAAATAACGGTAATCCAATAAATACAATTAATTCGATACAAAAAAGTTAATTTGATTGTGTATTGGACTTAATAAAATATTTATATTTTTGTAAAAAATACTTTTATTTCATTATAGTAACATCATTATAATTGGTAATGATTTTAGTAAAATTAAAAATAAAATATAATTTTATATGGAATAAAAAAATTTGGTAAATGTTGTAAAATTTCATAATTTTATCATGATACTATCGATCATAGCCTAAAAACAATCTATTTGGTCAAATTTACTTTTCAGTTTTGTCTCTTTTTACGAAATGTGCGTTAATAAGAACTATAAGTTTGAAAAGCAGAATAGAACTTTTAGCAAACCGTTGCGCTATAAAGGGAAAAATTACCAAATGAAAGGTTTAAATACCGTATATTGCAGTACTATTAACCAGAATTATAGATTTTTTTACCAGAAATGCCATTACCATACAGTACGGTATTTTTATCAGATATTTTTTTTTTAAATTTATAATTTATAAAATTTAGAGACTTCTTTTAAGAAAGTTGCTGAAAAAATTCAACATAGCTTTCACGTCAAGAACTGCATTTTCTACCTGCTATTGAGCTTAAAATATTCAATTAAACTATTTCTTCAATAATTAAAAAAAACTCGTTTTCATAGAAATTTAAAAATATATCTAATCACAATCTTACAGAGATTTGATTGAAATATTGTTCTCAAACAAAATTAAGAAAAATCGAGTAAATAAGGCTTAGAAAATATTAGAATGTCTAATCTATTACAATTTCGTTATTTCATCAATTTTAGCCTATATATTTTCATCAGTTCATATATTTTCATCTATTTTGGCCTATATTAAGTTCAAAATGTAGAGAAAATTATGTTTTATTTTCTGTTCTTACGCGATATTTTTACTTAATGTGTTCTATTTTATATGTTGTAAATTTCTTGTAAAAATTTTTTGAGTGCTCCTCACACTATTGTATTGATATATTTTGCTTTGGCTATATTGATACAATATTAGAAAGCACTCCTTTTTAAGGATATAATCGCGTGAGCTGATGAAAAGATTATATCTTTTATTTTCCCGACTTTTTTCCTTTCCTTCGGAATTTTTTTTCTTTCCGGTTTCTTGTTACTTTTATTTTTTCAATATTTTTTTATTATTTTTATTCCCCCCCCTTTTTTTTTCATTGTTCTGTAAATTTTTCCATGTTTCCTCTACATTTTGAACTTATTTTATGAGTTCTATTTACTTGCAGCTTATGAGCAGTAAATAAAACTTATTGTTTTTCTTAATTTTCTTTTTGTATTTATTTATTATGCTATATATATATATATATATATATATATATATATATATATATATATATATATATATATATATATATATATATATATATACATACCCTCCATCTTATGAGGATTTTGAAAATCATTCTTTCTAGTGCGAGCGAACCAAAGTAGAAATTTTTAAGCAAATGGATCTCTCATAAAACTTTTATCAGAACTTAAGAATCTAGCCATATGTCCTGCACTTTTATAAGTAATAGTGGACAAGTTACGCTAAAATTAATTTTTTTTAAATATTAAGACATTAATTTTTGCTACCGTCTGAAAAGAAGATTTCTGAAACTACGGAAATTCCGTAGCAGTTGGAGGGTATGTACATATATATATATATATAAACAGAGAGTGGTATCACTATTTGTAACTTATTTCAAGAATAGATATACGTATTAGATTAAATGTAATACATTTAGCATATTTTAATAATTAATCACACTATTGCAAGAATTCGCACTCCGTGTTGCTAACAGAAAATAACTATTTATACCCAAGCTAAACTTACTTGCTCTTAATATCCTTTTTGAATGATAAAACAATACATTTTTCATGAAAAGTTTAGTATTTAACTGAGCGTTAAATAGTTGGTGAAACAGATAAATAAAAATAATATTGCAAATTTAAACTCGAAGAATATATTGATTCATATATAAATAGATATACTCCTATTATTTGTGACACTTCAGAATGCTTTAATTAATTCTTTCATCCTTCCTATTATGTTTGCGGAGAAATAGAGTAGTTTGACCAAAACCAAAAAGGAAAAGATCGCAAAGCAAAGGCAATTCAAGAACAAAGGAAGCTCTTAGAAAATTTTATTAATACCCACGACAGACAAATTAATTCGGTCGAAAAAAAAACTAATCAGGAAATAAATGAGCGTGAGATTAGTTTCGCTGAGATTACTTTATAAAGCCTTTGACAAAATAAGCTGCGGACGAAAAGAATAAATGAAGAGAAAATTTTATGGTCTTTACTCTGGTGACAGCTTTAAAAGTTAATGAAATGCACAATCCAAGGAAAAGAAAAATGCACAATTCAATTATTATTATTATTATAATTATTATTATCCTTATTATTATTATTATTACCATTATTATTATTATTATCATTGCAGTTGTTGTTGTTATTGATATGCTTCCAACTAAGCTTCATCATTCTACACTATTATTTTTCCAAAATGTCTTCTTAAAACAACTGGAGAAATAAATGGCTTCGTTAGGTTCCTTTTGTCAAAGTAACGCGTGTTGTTTTGTGTTGTGTTGGTTTGTAAACATTTTGTGATGGCTCAAATGCCTAATTCAATTATTATTGTTGTTATTATTATTATTATTAATATTGTTTTTGTCATTATTTTTTTTTATTCAGTTTTGTTATTATTATCATTATTTTGCTTTAACATAGACTTTATACATTATTCTGCATTAATATTATTTCAGAATGACTAATTTAAGTTATACTTTATAACACATAAAATATACATCAAGGAAACATGGTAAAATTATTGTACTCTATGGCAGTGACATATTTTTGAAAAAGGAAAACATAATTTTGGGTAATAAAATTTGAAAAAAAAAGGTATTTAAGCCATTCATTTGGTTTTTTTTTCTCGTTCTGTAACTGTTTCACGTAACTGTTTACCGGAAATTATGGTTTTCAAAATAATAGTCCTTATTATCACACATTTAGTGAAAATACAAAACTTAAAAAAAAATTTAACCGAGAAAAGGGTTTTTATATCATGCTCTAAGGTATCATGATAAAATTACCACATTTACCAATTTTTATCACATATTATAAATGCAAATTTTGTTTCACGTTTTACCAAAATTATTACCAAACCGCTTCGGGTAAAAATTGCCAGGTTTTTTCGTGTTCCCATATAGCCAGAAACATGGTGAACTTTTACCATATTCTAATAATTTTTAGCCATTCTTTTTTCCTCAGTGTAAAAACACTTTTAATACATCAGAACTGATATCTTTTATAAACGAAACTTATATTCATGTGTCAACAATGATAAGGTTTGAAGATAAGAACCGAAATTCGCAATCACCTCAAAAGAGCTTCTTTTGAAGATAATAAGAAATGCTTTTTTACGACCTCAGATAGCATCGAATCATAGTAAAGAAAAATCCTTCGAAGAAAATGTCTGCCATAAAACGAATAAAAACTATTTATCAAAGTAAACCAAATTTGAGCGAAATGACACATGTGACTAACATCGACTTTGTTTATGAATGGAATGTTTACAATTTTCGAAGTGTTGTTGGTAGAAAATACGAAATTCATAGTCCGGTATTTGCGAGTGATAAAAAAGACTTGATGAAATGGCAATTGGCTCTATTTCCTAAACATGAATATCCAAAAGGGATGGATATTGCGATATGTTTGATCAAAATGTCGCCAAATGAGATTCCTACGGCTTTGAAATATTCAATTTCGTTAGTTGATAATGATGGAATTATTCATCAGGTGTTGACACGAGAGAAAATATTCACAAAGTTTCGGGAATTTGATGAATGCACCCTCCTAAGTCAAGTTGACTTGGTTGAAAATAATTTTCTCGTTGATAACTGCTTGACAATACGTTGTGATATGGATATTATTTACTCTGAGAACTCAAACGACACGAAATGAATGAATTTTCATAACTTAGAATTTCTAAGTTTTGATGTTTAAAAAAATCGGGACAAAGGATATATACTAAGAATTTCGTAATGTAAAAAATACGAGTATCTTGCCTTTAGGAAAAATTGAGTGATTTTCAATAAATTAAAAGGTAAATGCATTATTTTCTGCACTGCATTGTTATTTATATTTAAATTTTTCAATTGTTCACGGAGAAAAAAACATCATTAAAATTACTAAGTTCAATGAATTTTCATAACTTAGAATTTCAAAGTTTTGTTGCTAAAAAAATCGGGACAAAGGATATATACTAAGAATTTCGTAATGTAAAAATATCTTGCATTTAGGAAAAATTGAGTGATTTTCAATAAATTAAAAAGTAAATGCATTATTTTCTGCACTGCATTGTTATTTATATTTAAATTTTTCAATTGTTCACTGAGAAAAAAACATCATTAAAATTACTAAGTTCAATGAATTTTCATAACTTAGAATTTCAAAGTTTTGATGCTAAAAAAATCGGGACAAAGGATATATACTAAGAATTTCGTAATGTAAAAAATATCTTGCATTTAGGAAAAATTGAGTGATAAAATTTAAGAATTCTATCATGATACCTTAGAGCATGGCTTTAAAATCATTTACTCGGTTAAATTTACTTTTCAGTTTTGTATTTTAAATGCGTGGTAATAAAAACCATAAATATAAAGCAAGAATGATCGATAAACTGTACCATATGAAGGGAAAAATTTCCAGATGAATAGTTTTACCATATATTTTGGTTTTATAACCTAGAAATATTTAATTTTAGAGGAAATGTCATTGCCATTCTGTACTGTAATTTTACCAGATTTTTTTTCTCCAGGTTTAAATTTCTATTGCGTCGTTCATTTATAAAAAAATAATTTTCGTTGATATTTTATTATACTCTTTTCATTTTTTAAATTATTAAATAATTTAAAACTTTTCTTTTCAATTTTCCTGCACAAAGTTTTTAAAAAACATTTTCATAAATTTTTGTTCTCATTTATACATTGGTAATTTTCTTTTTCTAATAAAATTGTATTTGTCATAATTTTTATGTATTGTAAAAAAATTTGTTGCGTAGTAGCCACAATTTTTGGTGTAAGGTAAACTAAATTTTTTACAATAAATGAAATCACATTTACTTTTTCATTGCTATAGTTTTATTTATTTATTGTTTATTTTCTTATTTACTTGCAACAAATATTTTCATGTGCATGAGAATCAATTTATGACTTCATTGCTAAAACAATTTTTTCTATAAAAAGAACACTTTTTTAGTAATCTATTTGAGTTAATTATATCAAAAAATTGATATTTTGCCAATTTTTATAATTTTTTTGCACGATATCTACAATTCTGTACTTAAAAATGTATTTAGTTTGCTACAAAACCAAAAATAGTGACAACTATACACCAAACAATTTTTATAGTACAATTGCTCTTATTATTTGTATTGAATAGATTGTTGTGTTTTTCATTTTTAAGAAAATAATTTCAGTAGACATTTTAAAATGCTTCTTATAACCCTTTATAAAAAGCGTTAGATATTTGGTAGATATTTTATTACCCACTTTTTATTTTTGAAAATGATTAATTAAAACTTTTAATTTTCTTGACGAAGATTTCTAAAAATATTTTACTTAATTTTCGTTTTCATTTGCAAAATTTGTAATTTTTTTTTTTTTGTATAAAATTGTATTTGTGCTAATTTTTGTACATAGTAAATTATTTTGGTATATAGTTGTCACTATTTTGGTGTGGAGGTAAACTGAAATTTTTTACAGTGCTTGTAGTCACATTTTTTATTTACTTTTTCACTATTATAATTTTATTTATTTCCTTATTCATTTTTTTTTTGTTTGTTCATTCACTGACACAAAATTTTTTACGCGTATTAGCCTCAATTTAAGACATCATTGCAAAAATATTTCCTTCAAAAAACAGGCATATTTTTAGTTATATATTTACGCTATTTTTTTCAAATAATTGTTATTTTGTTAGTTATATATAATGTTTTGCTAGATAACTAGAACTCCGAACATAAAAATGAACTTATTTATTTCAGAACCAAAAATGGTGGCAACTACTCTCCAAAATTTTTTACAATGTTACAATTTTTTACTCTTGTTGTATTGGTTGAATATATTGTTATGGTTTTCATTTATAACAATATAATTTTGGTGGATATTTTATAATGTTTTTTTTATAATCTTTTGCGAACTTTTGTTTGATTAAACGATTTTAAAACATTTTGTTTATGCATCAAGAAAACACTTTCTGAAAATATTTTTGTTTAATTTCGTTTCCATTTGTAAACTTGTTATTTGATTTTAAATGATAACTGAGTTTGCATTTATTTTCATAATTACTTTTATTACCTGTATTACTAATTTTATTGTTTTATTTTATTTTTATTACTGTAGTCATTGTTATTACCTGTGCACATTTATTAAACTTTAATTAATTTTTGCCAGTCTTTTGAATAAATTACTTGAATACATTACGAAATAGTCCTTATAACCAAAGCATTATAAATATTAAAATCATTTATAAAGAAAGTACAAGTTAACAGTATTTGTAGTGATAACGTCTAAATGTATTATTCATGTAGTACTCTTTATTTAAGCTTATTCAGTGGTAAAATTATTCATCAAAAATTAAGGAAGACGAATAAACACTTAATTTTTCTAACTAGATTCATGAATAATTCTCATAATAATTTGTTTAGATGATATTTTTTTCATATTCCCCGCACACATTTATTTGATTTTTCTAAATAAAATATATTATTATTTCATCCTAAAACGTCTATGAAAATTATCAAATTTAATAACTTTAAATTAACTACTTTAAATTAATAACTTTAGTATAGTTATTAAAAAATAAATCAGCTTTTGAATTTTCACGTTTGCATTTAAACCAATTTAATATTCAGGGAATAAAAACAGAAATATTTTTGATAAAATATAAGCTGGGCATGATAATATTGGTTTACAAATTTTCCACTTGTTTATAATTGGTACTTCTAAAATTTAAATTAATGAACTTAAAATTACGATCAGCTTTCGTTAAATACTACTCGGAGAAAAAAATTCGTTTAAAATTACCGTATAGTGTGGTAATAATATTTTTGGTAAGAAAAAAGCCATCATTTTGGTTAATGAAAGCAAAATATACTAAATATTAATTATTTATTTGGTAATTTTTCCGTTCATGTGATAACAGTTTACTGGAAATTTTGGTTTTGAAATTATAGTACTTATTACTATACCTATAGTAACAAATATACAAAAGTGAAAAGTAAATTTTACCGAATAAATGGTTTTTATGCCATGCTATAAGGTATTATGATAAAATTACCAAATTTCATCACATATTATAAAAATATATTTTCTGGTTAATTTTGCTGAAATCATTACCAAAGCTCATTGGTAAAAATTCTCAAATTTTTGACGCACCCATAGAGCCGGAAACATATAGTTTAAATTTTACGGCATTCTTTGATAGTTTAAGCTAAACTTTTTTTTTCTTTATGTAGATCGTGTTTGTACACCAAATTAAAAATAGTTATGTATCGTACTTTCATTTATTTATATTGTTTAACGTTTTATGGTTCCTAAATATGTTTTGAATGTTAGTAGACTTTAAAACAAATAATATTCAAATTGTATCCTTTTTAGCAAATTACGCCAAGTTGTGATACTTATAGCCTGTGAATACGAAGTATGCTGCAACTCTTTCATCGTAATTCCAATAATCAAAAATTTTCAAAAAATGTTTGTTTTAGTATGTATCTACTGTTTTAGAAACAAATGAGTTAATTTATGCCTTTTAAAAATAGAACCGTTTGCTAGATAAAAAGAACTTAGTCTTAGAGATTATCTTAAAAATGCCGCGTAACACTTTAGATTATATTTAAATGCGTAGTAATAAGATTATAACTTTGAGAACCAGAATTTCCGGTTAGCCGTTGCCATGTCAACAAAAAAATTACAAATGCATGTTTTAAATACAGTATTATATTTAAATACAGTGTTTGTTTGTTTTTTACCAGAAACATCATTACCATGCAGTGTGCTAATTTAAAGAGAACTCTTTCTCCGTGAAATTTGATTTTTAATACCATTTTCTTTAAGTATGAAGGTGGCTGTGGTTTCCGAAATTTCATCTACTGTTAAAAATTTGCCATAAACTTGAATTTCTGTGCTTATAAGTAACTGAATTTATACACCGGAGAGCCATCACATTATGACCACCCTCCATCTATAGCAATGGGCTCGCCCAGATTTCCATGGTTTCACGTCCAGGAACAATGTTTTCATGGGGCACATTAGAATCCATAATCCTCATAGAACAATCCCTGACGTCTGTAAACTACTTGAACATAGTTGCAGACCAGGTTCACCTATTTATGGCAACAGTTTTTCCTGCAGGGGATGGTGTCAACCAACAGGATAATGCTCCATGTCATAAGGGTCGAATCGTCGAGGAACATTCCAGTGACTTTCAAGTCGTGTCTTAACCCCCAAATTCACCTGATCTTAATCCAATAGAACATTTGTGGTCCTACTTGGAAAACCAAATTCGTGCTGCCACGCTACCCCCTCGGAATGTGAGGGAATTGCAGGACCAGTTGGTGAGCGCTTGGTACCAGATACCTCAGACTACCTATCCGTATCTTGTGGAATCAATGCCACGGAGGGTGCTATCAGTTTTGAGGGCTAAAGGTGGTCCTACATGTTATTAGCAGGGTGGTCATAATGTAATGGTTCTTCGGTGTAAATCCTTTGTTTAATAATACAAGAAAACTAGAGGAGAAATGGTCAAATAGATCAATGCATTACACACAAGAATTGTCCCCTCCCTAGTGTCAGTCTGTCTTCTTCTCGTCGGTAAACCCCCTTTATATTCTCCCTTTACAAGACTTACTCCCTTTATGCAAACAAAGACTTACTGAGTGGCATTTGTTTGCATTTTTTGAAGTTATGAACAAAAGCGGCACAAATCATAGGTGGCAAAATAGCCTCCTAGTTCAAACGTTTTTTAAAAGGTCAATCATGATTAGCGATGCGTTAAAAATGCTCTGATAAAAGAAATAGAAACATTAAAATATTCCAATCAAATGGAATTCTTTGTGGAAGAGACGTATGAAAGGAGTATGTAAACAAAGAAAACTGCCAAAGAAATGTATCTTTCTATCATCATTTTAAAACAATTAAAAACATGCATTAAATTTCAAACAATGGACTCGATATCTACTAGTCTGGCACACAAATTTTACATCAATGAAAAATAAAAATATCTTCACTTTCAGTATTTTAATGACCTAATTTATTTTCTGTCAAAAAATATAAAAATTTTAAAAAAAAACGCTATTAAAAATTCCTTCTCAAAAATTGCAATTTTTAAGTACTATGAGGTCTGTCTCCTGTCTTTATGCTAGATATTGCGATTTTATTATGGATGATAATTTATCCTTTTAATCCAGTCTTTAATATAAACTCAAAGTGAAGCGTTAGTTCACATTTTTTAATTACTGAATACATTATTTTTCTTTGCACTTCCGTTGTTAGATTTTTAATTTGTTATATTGAATACAAACTGTATGAAATTATACTTGAAATTATATTGAATGAAAGTTCTGCTGTCTAATATTTTACATAGATTAGGGGGACCAGAAACTAATGTCATTTCGGTGCATTTGATATTTGTTATCCAAGATTTTATTTTTAATCTATATTTAGCCATCCTCGTTAGCAACAATCTTTCAATGCCAGATCGAAAATAAATCGAAATGAATCGGGGGGAAATTAATTGGTCTTTAAGACTAGCGAATATTTAATGCTCCGAAACGACATTACTTTTCGGCCCCACTAATATTTTAGGCATTTCTCTGAGAATTCAAAAAAGATGGAATATAAATTTAAAATATTGCAAAAGAATCTTTTTAGAATATACAATTTTTTCAGCAATAAATTTGAAAATTAAATTAAAATACTAAGTAATGCAAATTAAAAAATTGAAAATGACCTATTTCTTTAGATACTAAATGAAAACACAAATATTTTTAATTCTAAATAGATAAAACTTCTTTGAAAAAAAACGCGCTAAAAAGCAGCAGAAATTTCAGAAAAAAGTATCAATAAAGGAAACGAAGGAAATAAAAATAAAAATATGACCACCGAAGCCGACGTCTTCAGGGGGTACCGGCCCCGGTAGCCATAAAAACAAAACCATTTCTGATTGAGGGAGAAGCAAATGCCTAAATTAACTCCCTCAGTACCCCGATGGTTTTGCACAGAAGTCCAGGAAAAAACATGAAATACAAATAACAAATTAAGAAAAGAAACTGAAACAAAATCATCAGGAAAATAAAAACTCTCTTAGTCACAGGTCAAACATCGATTTCACAAGCAAGCCGAAACACTAAAAAAGAAAGCACTAAAAACCAAAGAAAACAACGCCCTCTATTACATTGCGCAGATGGAGAATAAAATGAAAGAAGTCAAGAGAAAGAAATACGTAACAAATTAATAGAATGCTTAACTTTCTGTTAATTCTATTAATTTAAGAATTCTATTAATTTGTTACGTATTTCTTTCTCTTGACTTCTTTCATTTTATTCTCCATCTGCGCAATGTAATAAAGAGCGTTGCTTTCTTTGGTTTTTAGTGTTTTCTTTTTTAGTGTTTCGGCTTGCTTGTGAAATCGATGTTTGACCTGTGACTAAGAGAGTTTTTATTTTTCTGATGATTTTGTTTGAGTTTCTTTTCTTAATTTGTTATTTGTATTTCATGTTTTTTCCTGGACTTCTGTGCAAAACCATCGGGATACTGAGGGAGTTAATTTAGGCATTTGCTTCTCCCTCAATCAGAAATGGTTTTGTTTTTATGGCTACCGGGGCCGGTACCCCCTGAAGACGTCGGCTTCGGTGGTCATATTTTTATTCTTATTTCCTTCGCTTCCTTTATATTTTTTTAGAATACTTTACTATTTTATTCTGAACGAAACTTCTGTTTTATTTATTTACGGTTACAACAATTTATTTTGTTTTTCAATATTTTAAATTAAAATGCTTTTACATTAATCTTTGCATTAAATCATATTCATCTAAAATAAATAAGTATCACCAAGAATTTATTTGATTTAGGCAAACTTTTGTAAAAGGAAAATTTAATCCAAAATTTAAATGAAAAAGAACTAAAGCATTTTACCCTTTTTCAAAACATGTCATACTTTATTTTCTCATAAAAACAATAATAATAATAACATATCTTATCCGATTTTAGTTCTTTACCTGGATTTATTAAAACTTAATACTTGTTTCATATTCATAAATTAATTTTAAGATATTTATTTCCATTTATATTATCCTATTAAAAAGCTTTAAGAAGGTAACAGTTTAAAACAAATACCTACTCAAGAATTTTTGTTTTTCATTTCAGAAAATTTTGAAAGAAAAATGTCTGTTTTATAAATCTTTTTCTCCTTTTATGCGAATTCATAAAAGTAATCCATTTCAAAACAAAAATCAATTTCCATAAGCTTTCTAGAAACCATTTTAAAATTTCATTAAGTTTTCCTTGTTTCGTTCACGCCAGCCAACATTATTGTATTTGCACTTTTTTATTAATTTATGATAATTCTGAAATCTTTCAAATTATAAACCCCGTGTAAATCGAAATTTAATTCAAACTCACGAAGAAAAATTTTTTGAATTCCAGATGAATTGGAAATATTTCTGGTCCATTTGGCTTTGTATTATTATTGCTTCATAAAAGCAAGATAATTAAAATAATATGTAATTTCATATTTTTAAATTTTTTTTTAAGTAAGAAAATATCTGCAAAATTTTCGCGTTTTCCTTAATAAATTAAAAAAAGCAAAAATTACTTTCACAAATGGCTTCGTGACAATCTTAAAATAAAAGTGCATAAATTGCTGAATATGAAGCAAAGAGAAAATTTTAAGAAATATTTAATATTTATAAATTTCAAGTATTTCCCTTAAGGAAAAATAATGCTCTAAATGAAAAGAATTTCAAAAATAAGATAATTTTGTTTAATGTAAAATCTTTACTTTTTGGTAGCATGAAATATTTGATTTTAACACGTATTTTAATTAAATAAAATTGTTAATAAAATTAATTAATTGTAAATAAAATTAAATAAAGGAAATTTTAAAAAAATAAATTTGAACGCATGAATATTATTAAAATTTTATTTATAATTCTACTCTCTTACTGGTTTACAAAAATTATTACAAAGCTCATAAATTATTTGGATGATTTACTATTAAATTTAAGTAAGAAAAATACGTAACGAAAGTATGCTTTTACACTTTAAAATCAAACTCTTTTTTCAAACCGCAGATTCTATAAATATCGTATTTTCAAATCGAGATTTATAATATAGGATGAAAATTTATAATACATGTTTAATACATATTAATGAGTATATCAAAAATAAAATTAAAAGCATACTAAATTTTTTTTAAAAAGGGGGGGGGACAAAAAAATACGCGCACTTTAATGCAATAAATTTATTGTAAAACGCAACGCATATCCTGAGGGTTTATTGTCCAAGTGGGAAATGAGCGTGGAATAAAAAGTATGGTTTAGTTTCTTTTTTAGAATTATAAATCTGTCTTAAATAACGTGTTTTGAATTTTTCTTTTTACTTCTGTAGTTTTCAATTCACGTAATTTTAGTTGTTCAAGAGTGCAAACTATATTTAAGCTCTCATAGCTATCGAAGTATTAAACATACTACACTATCAGAACACTACCTAATTAAAAAGCCTTTGTAGAATATTAGTAAATAAAAGCATTACTAAAATAATACTAGTTGTTTTAAAATAAAAATTAAAAACTAATTTTGACAAAGGTTTTTATAGAAATTGTACATTTTGAGTTCTGTTTTATCTTTTCCCTTTTTTAGTAGAATACTTGAGAGTTTAATATTCTGTATCTTATGTGCCTTAGATCGGTGCTAATATTGTACCTAGCAAAGGGGTTCGTTTTTATTGAAGATGACTGAAGCAGTCTTTAAGACCCCAAAGATTTATTAGCATTTTCTTTCCAATCCCCATCTGGGGAATGACCCTTCATCAATACAGGCATCTGAAGGGCAGATTTGTTGGCCACTCTTTCAGGGGCACCATATTAGGTGGGGCAACGTTGTTCCCACAGTAAGGACAGATAGTACAGAAAGTGAAAGAACATCCATGCCTTTCCCGGGATTCGAATCCAGCACATTTCTCATGTATGTTCCCTGATCCCTACATAGTTCGGTTGGCAGATTTATTAGTAATAACTTCCAGAAAATGCAGCATTTGCAGCACTTAATTACAGCCCAAACAACAGAGCGGTACAGCAAAACAAATGCTTCACAACCTCAAGTGGTTCAATGACCTAACTCAGGTTAGAACACTACTGGTACTAGTAGTCACAAGCAGACTATTCTACCTGACGAGGCATTCCTGATACTCTGCCTGAGATTCCTATTTATATAAACTTGGTGACGAAACCTCGAAACATTCGACATGATTCCAGATGATTTTCGTGTAATTCCGTAAATATTCGTCCCATCGCTTTGATATTCGAAATTTCCGGAAGTGTCATTTTGTTGGCACAATGATCGCCAAGATTGACACAAAAGTCATCAAAAATTGCCCTTAACTGAGATTTCCATTAGTAATAAGGCGTTATTTCCTCGCCAAATTACGACAGAATTAGGCTGTTTTCTTGCAATTCGTTTTCATTAAATTTACTGTTCAGATGTTTGGATTAATTGATGATATTTAGCCACATAAACAAAGATTATCAGCAAAATTATGCAAATATTTATAAATTTGTAACAATATCTACCCGTCACCTAGAAGCAAAAGTTTTAATTCTGTATAAGTATTTAATACCAGTAACAACAGTTTTTGTCTTCTGTGTTAGGACTATTTTAGTTTTTTTCCAGGAATTCGCTAATAATTTTTTTTTAATTTTATAGTTTTTGGGCAATTTTTGTTTTTTAATCAATCTTATTGCAAAATAAAACCTGATATTAATTTCATTTGAAAGCAGCACTGAGAACCATGAAAAATAGAACTAACTAGTACTAAATTGTATTTTTAGTTTAGTACTAACTAGTACTAAATTGTATTGTATCTTTAAAACTTTATAAAGTATATTCGACGAGTGATAAGTGATTATTAGTTATGACAGTTAGTGCTAATAAAGGATGTCCCAAAATGTGTGCAAAATTTGAATTAAATAGAAATCTACGGGGCCAATTCTGATCACGGAAATGAGAGAGTACATAACAAGGAAATGTCACATACAATAATTGAATTGTTTCATGGGCTTTCAACAATGAAACTCGGAACAATGAAAACTCGTTTTCAGTCTGCATTTTCACTAGCCCTAAACTGTCAACTGTCTGTTTTCTTTTTATCGGTTGCCATCTCTTAATAATTAATTTTCTATTTAATTCAAATTTTATGAAAATTTTGGAACAGCCTTTACATGTTCCCTTACACTGTTGAAACTTCCATTCTGAAATTACGATAAAGTAACCGGCAGCAGTCAGTTCTCATCTCAATACTTACGGTTGGAAATATATTTTGACTTTGTGGTTCTGAAACCGTTTACAACTGGTATGGTTAAAAAAATGACTACGAAACTGCATGGTTTTTTAATTATTTACATTACTAATATGATTTAGCTACTGGACATTGAAGTTTTCATTTAATTATGGAAATTTGCATTAGGTTCTGTTTAAGCTGTGCTTTCTGTCAAAACAAAACCGTTGAATGTGGCTTAGTTAATTTCTGTATTGGAACCATCTACAGTGAGAGAAGGGAAATACTAGACTTTTTTGTGTTTAGCAGCTCTGGGGTGCTACCATCATTACAGCGAGATTCAGACTATGCTTAAATGAGAATTTCTCATTCTAATTGCCCAGGATCATCAATTGAGAAGAGCAGGAAATTCTTCATGTGTTAAAGGAACGGAAGAAATATTGAGGCGGAAATGCTAGAATTCAAACTCTGTTCTTCCGGTAATGAGATTAACAGATTAGTACTATCGGCTATATTATGTACCTAGCGACCATGAATTATTTGACTTCTTCATGTAGGCTTAATTAATGCGAAAAATTCTGGTTGTTTTACCTTATTAAGTTAAAACAGGCAATAAACGATTTTTCTCACATTTAACAGTTTGAATACCTATTTTTCAATGGTTATTGAACTGTTTTGGCTGAATATGGTAAAATGAAAACTAAATAAATTGCTACTTAGCGTTACGAGTTTCACCGTGAACTTTTCAACACACTATGCTTATACCCTTACTTAGTGAAAAAAAAATTATGTTCTTAATATCTCTATTTTTGAAATGTTTTAATGAAATGTTATTCTACGTATCAAGATTATGAGTCTGACTTTTTTTAGCTAAATTAGATTTCTTAAAAACTTCATTAAATTCATTCATTTTTAATTACATAAAAAATTCCCAGCTTCAATCAATTCACGAGTTTAGAAAACAATCAATGTAATGTAAGATGTAACGACCGAAGGTCGAAGATGCAAGATATTATGGTTCATGATACAATATCATGTGGTACCTTGGACTAAGTGTCCATACCTTAAAAAAAAGTTTCCAAAGCGTATAACGAAATTCAAGCACATAAGAAATTATATTAATGGAAAAAAAGTAGTGTATTTCTCGGAAGATGTCTAAGTTACTTGAATTTTTTCATTCTGCATAAAAATTTACACTCTAAGAAATAGTTGTTGTTGTTGTAGTTAATTTACGTCGCACTAGAGCTGCACGATGGGCTATTGGCGACTGTCTGGGAAACACCCCTGAGATCCGAAGACATGCCATCACAATTTTGATTCTCTGCAGAGGAGATGGCACCCCCGCTTCGGTAGCCCGACGACCTGCACACGAAGCACTTTATGGTAGAACAGTTTAACGAGGACCAATACCGCACACCCTCGGTCCCTACGCAGACTGATCCAAATGGTCACCCACCCGCACACTGGCCGTAGCCACTGTAAGAAATAGATACTCAAACATGAGGAAGCTTTCTTCACTTTTGACAAAATCGTTTCCTGGTACATGGTCCGAGCTAAAATGTGACAGAATGCCCTAGTGACAAAATAACCATCATCACTTCTTCGAGAAAACGAATTTCGTCAAAATTAAGGAAATATTTCATCATTCTAATCCCCCTCCCTTAAAAAAATTCTCATAGTGCCTTATGCATCTAATTTTTCTAATAATCCCTTTATCGTGGGTACCATAGAGGTTAATCAATATCGTTTCAACAACACAAGAAAGGCGAATAGAACAGAGAAATAAATAAGATGCATGCCCGAAGCGGGATACGAAGCCAGGATCTTTCTAGGTCTAGGCTAACTCCTTGACCTCCACACAAGCAGACGGCTAATTTCGTTGCTTTATTTTCGATAGTGCAACTTTCATTCTACTTAATAATCTCCCACAATGCACTACGGCAAGGTTTCGAGTTGAGAACACATTTTTGCCACAAAATTTGAGAGTTAGCGTTTCGTCCCAAATCATGTAGTTCCGTGATGAAATAGTTCTCAAAATTAACGAAATACAACTCAAGGATTTCTGAATCATCAAAAGTAAGAGTTTTATTTATGATAGTGTAAAGAGTTAAAACTAGTCCATAACACGACAACACACTCCTATACAGTGTACAAACTTTAAAAAAATTGAAGCAGAATCCATGCACAAAATAAATTCATAAGTTTATTTTATTTTAACTACATGTTGTAAATTTTATGGCAATTTTGAAAAAAATAATAAAATGTTTTTGAGACTGTGCTACTAGTTTATTTCTTGGCATACTCTAAAAAGATAATATTTCACCGGTCGATAAAATCAAGGACTTGAAATTATTTTTAGCTTAAATCTTTATTCTATTCCAACTTTTGGAAATGTTTATCTTCGCGAAGCATTGAGTACCTTTTTATTTTTATGTTTTAAGAAACTTGGTAAAAACTTTTTTTTTCTTTCTCTGTGTCAGACTTTTGGAATATGACTGAAAAGAGTATTTCAAGTATGGCAGTTGAACAGATTTGAGATGGTTTTAGATCATTTTCATTGATATTCATTAAATAAAAAATAGCAAAGCAAAAATCGCAATTCCAAATCAAAAGTTATCGCGTCACACTGTAAGAAATGGATACTCATATTTCACGAAACTTTTTTTTCTGTTCGCTCTGACCCTGTGACGACCATGTGCTCGGAACTTAGTGACGAAATAACTATCGAGACGATAGGTATTACTTGAAGAAAACGAATTTCATCAAAAGTAAATATATATTTCGCATTTCGTCAAATTAATAATTGCTTTCGTAGATTTGAGGTGGGGAGACAGCAAGGTATTATATTTTACTAAAATAACTTGATTTTATTTAGCAAAGAAAACAAATAAAAATGAACTGTAGAATAAGAAAAATAGAAATCAAATTTCGATTATCTTCCCAAATACTCTAAATTACAATAAAAAAAAAATTTCTCATTTAGCACATTAGTCTTAAAATAGACAAACAGTTTTAAACAATCCAAACACAAAAACAGTTTAGGGTAAAAGAAAAAGAGGAAGAAAAAAAACATCTACAGCAAGCTTATTACAAAAGACCGAACTTTTTCTCCCATAGTTCACAGTGTTAGTTCAAATGCTTTCCTACAGATGGTGCTATAAGTCCTTCCAAAAGTTTTATCCGTTGACTATGATTTTCATTGAAAGATATCGAAAATTATGATCTAATTTTCAGTTGTTTTGTATTAATTTTCATGTTTACTTTTTGTAAAGTCATCCGTCAGAAAAATTTTGAATTAAATCCACTAACTCTTGAAGAATTATTTATGCACTATCACCTAATTTTGCTGCGAAAATTCGCTTGTTTATTAAATTAACCAGTTTTACTGCTATACATTTTTTAAATAGTCGATCTGATATGGAACACCTTGCATTTAATTAACACCAAAATTAGCTAATTCTAAAACCAGATTTTTCATTGAACATAGAACAAAAAGGAATCATTTTCGCAATTTGTAAAAATCTTTCTACTTTTTACTACTAAGTAGTAACAGAACCTATTCTTTTACTCTATATTGCAATCTCGTATTTATTAACAAAATGTAAAAAAAAATTCCTTTGATAACTGCCTTCTGATAAGTACCGTCATGTGGGGTTACTTTGTGCAGGATTTCGCAGTTTTTGAACTTTGACATGTAGAAAAACCATGTTAATTCAAACTGTAGTAAAATTTATCGATATTATATTCATAACTGGACTCAGACGAGTGAATTTGATCAATATTGGCATTATTTGTATGTAATATTTACAAATAATAAGTCAAAACATACCTTGCACAAAGTAGCCTCCAAATGGGGCTACTTTGTGCAGCGATAGTAATTCATTTTAATAATCATGTTTTTAATAAAAAATTGATATAAAATTGTTAAAAAAGTTATTGTTGACATTTTTAATAAGAAAAACATCAAGATATGTAAAGATATTAGTTTGAAAATAATTTTCAGCGTTAAAAAGCCATTTTTTATAAATAATTTTTTCTTAAAAAGAATGTTTATTTCAAAACATTTGAGCTTAAGCAAAAGGAAACCATATACATTTTTAAACATTGAAATGGATGAAATTTCAAAAATAATAATTATTACATATTCATTAACATTTATAATATTGATAAATTTGAATATAACATGCTTGAATGAACATGACAGAACTTGCTCTTCAGTTTCTGTCAAAATCACCTGATGTCCTATAAAATATATTTTTATGTGTTAAATCGTTTGATTAATTCATTAGAAAAATCTTTGTAGAAAAAAAATAATAGTTTACCAGCATGTTTCACGTGTTTCTTGTGAATTTTATTAGAGATAGTATTTATGTGGATTTTGTACTACCGAGTAGCTTCTGCAATCGACATACCACCAGCAACTGCTTGCAAACATTGTTGCAGCTTTTCTAAACGGTAGTTTCTCGTTCCAAGTATTTTTTTTATAACGTCTGACAATTTTTCTGTCGAAAAAAAACGAATGAAACTTTGCACAAAGTAGCCCCACTGTGCATTTTTTTTTTCATTTTCCGTTTATTTGTTATTTATTTTCAAATTGTTTTAACGCTAACATGATATAATTGTTTATTAATATATAAATAAAAAATTTTGCACTTACGACAATTGTTTTATCAACGTCTTTGCATTTCACAGCTAAAGTTTCCAAACACACTTTTTGACGACCGACGTTCTCGGAAAGTTGTTGACATTGGATAAACAAAACACACTCTGAGATTGTTTAAAAATTCGAAAAAATGTTTGTAGTAATAGAGGAGACTTCTATCTTCAAATTCCACACATTTTTTATGTGAAAAAAACATAATACTGAATAGCATAACTTGAAAAGTGCCAAATTGGAATTTGCACAAAGTAGCCCCCGCTGCACAAAGTAGCCCCACATGACGATAATAAACAAAAATTAAATTTATTGGATGAATAAAATATTTTTTATAGGTCAAATATTAGCTTATTAGAAACAACTGACTTAAAAATTTATGATTTTTGTTTAAAAATTGGCTAAGCCAGTGTAAGGAAATGTATTTTTTTTTTCTTTGAACTTTTTTAAAATCGAACGAGTCAACAGAAACAAAATAAAACTTTTAGAATATTTTTAACTAAAATAAATATTTTATATAAATAGCAACCATTTTGTATCTGTTTTTACCCCCCAATGTAATGACTTTAACTTCGCCAGCGTGATGTTTAATTTACACTTTGTTGAAGAATTCTTAAAACCTTCTAAGAAAAACTTTTAAAAAATTATGGCTTTGCTAACTATTTCTCATAAATTTAAAAAAAAATGCAAAAATAAAAATAATATTGTTGTACTTCGTATCTTTTCTTAAACGTTTACAAATGTTTAATCTACCGGACTCGACCATTTATAAACGTGTAGTTTTTTATTTTTTAAATGCCATATTATCCAAACGGAATGTTTCATTTTTGCATCGAAAATAAAACTATATTTTCTAAAAAAAAAAACATTGAAACGAGGACATTTGAAATCAAATTTCATTGCAAAACTTTTGCGTAGCCAAACAATAAACCAAAAAAACAAAAATATTATGTTTCAAAAAATTGCGAGCAAATATTTTCCAAGTAGAAAACATAAAAATGCAAAGAAGTTAATGTTGGATATCCTAGAGAGATATTTGAGAAAAGAGCTTTTTATTTTTAATAACAAAAATTTTCTCCAGAAAATTTCAATATAAAAACAGCTTTAAAACGCATATATAAGATATTTTATCAGGGAAAGAGTTTTTGTAGATTTAACATACATACATTTTTACTTTTTTTCCAAGATGAAGCACATATTTCCATGCATATAGTTTGAAATAACTATATTGTTACCGTTAAGTTGCAACAGATATGCGAAATAAATTATTTTTGAAGTTTTCTTTTCGCATTCAGTATGTTAACTTTTTCAAGCATCTTACCGATTTTAAGTAAGAAAAACTGTTCAAATGCTGTGAAAGCTGAATTGTTTTTATAGCATTTTATTAACGTTCACAAAATCAATGACTCTCTTTAAAAGTAATTTTTTTTTTCAGAAGATGAAAATTTGTGATTTTCTTTCAGTAAGATTTACCATGCTTTTTTGTGTTTCAATAAAGTCATAAACACGAATATGATGCACTATTGGATACGAAACTATCATTAACGTATAAATAGCGCAGCACCCACAGAGCTCCCATGTCCGTTAAGTTTTGTTTTAACGGTTTATAAACTATGCTAGTTGTAAATGGTTACAAAACCGTACAGTTTTGTAGTCATAGTTTTTAATTGTACCAGTTATAAATGACTTCAAAACCGTAATAAAGGTAAAATAATGTTCCTAACCATAAACTTTATGGTTAGTCAGATGAACAGACCACTGCCGGTTATTTTACAGTAATTTAAGATTAACCGTTCAGTAAGATTTACCATGCTTTTTTGTGTTCCAATAGAGCCATGAACACGAATACGATGCACTATTGGATACGAAACTATCATTAACGTATAAATGGCGCAGCACCCACAGAGCTCCAATGTCCGTTGAAGTTCTATTTTAACGGTTTATAAACTATGCTAGTTGCAAATGGTTACAAAACCGTACAGATTTGTAGTCATAGTTTTTAATTGTACCAGTTATAAATGGTTTCAAAACCCTAATAAAGGTAAAAGAATGTTCCTAACCATAAACTTTGTGGAGGTATACTTTTTGTGATAAATAAGTAGACGAACTTCTTATTATAAAATATAATATATTAAAAAGCCTTAAATAATAATAATAAAGTGCATATTGAAAAACAGGAGAATTATCAAAAAGCAAAAAGAAAACATTAGTTTCTCTTTCGTGTTCGTCGTTGCTATGGGATACCAGACTGGCAGCGTTGAGTTGTAGTAGGCAGGTCACCACAGTACTCCCCCTCCAGTGCTAACGATACCTTTCTTACAAATACTTCGGATTGAAGCGTACTCGACGTCCCGAGCGCGTTGTTGTCGTAGCATTTGTTAAATCGGACTTCGTGGTTTCAGTCGATGTTGATGACGCATGTGGTACAGGGGCTTCAGGTTTCCAGATGAATGCCGGTTTAAGGCGATCGATATTAACAATAACTTCTTTTTCGTTTACTAAGATTTTGAATGTTTTTTCGTATCGAGCTAGTACTTGATGTGGTCCTGAAAATTTTGGTGCAAGAGAAGGCTTTGGAGCATCAGATCTGAGAAAAACATGAGATGAGTTTCTTAGTTCTTTGTGTACGAAGACTGTTTGTTTACAATGAGCGCTGGTAGGAACTGGTCGTAATTTTGACATGCAGTTTCTAAGTTGATGCACGAATGTAGAAGCATCATTACAGTCAGGTGGATTGACTGAATGTACGAAATCCCCTGGCAAACGGAGAGCAGTACCATATACCAGTTCGGCAGAAGAGGCAGTCAGATCCTCTTTCAACGCTGATCGAAGACCTAGAAGTACGGTAGGTAACACCTCAGTCCACTGTATTGCAGTGTGGCATCGAATTGATTGTTTTAAAGAGCGGTGAAATCTCTCGACAATTCCATTGGAACTTGGATGGTACGGACTGGTTCTCACTTTGTAAGTGCCTAAATACTTAGCTAGAGACGTGAACAGTTGGGATTCGAACTGACGCCCCTGGTCAGTAGAAATCTGTTCCGGAACTCCAAATCGAGAAATCCAAACAGTGTAAAAAGCATTTGCCACGGTACTAGCTGAAATATCCACTAATGGAACGGCTTCGGGCCAGCGAGTAAATCGGTCAATGCAAGTAAGGAGATATGAATATCCATTAGAAGGCGGCAATGGTCCGACCAAGTCGAGATGCACGTGATTGAACCGAGATGATGGCAAATTAAAATTTTTAAGTGGGCTGGTGGTGTGTCTGACAATTTTAGATCGTTGGCACTCCAAGCATGAGCGTGTCCAGCTAGCTATGTCCTTTTGCATACTAGGCCACACGAAACGTTGTTGTATAAGTTTCCTTGAAGCCTTGATGCCAGGATGTGAAAGACGATGTAATTGACTAAAAATGGCATGTCGAAACCCAGGTGGAACATATGGTCGAATTCTCGAATCCTGAACATCACAATAAAGTGATTTTCCAGGTGTTAGCTGCATAGGCTGCAAGTTGAGATTGTTGGTAGTTTTGTTTTTCAAGAGGGTCTGTAGTTCGGTGTCCTGATATTGTTCATCCGCAAGGGCAGCAAAGTCAATTGGCGAAGGAATGGCTAATTCTTCGATACGAGACAAAGTGTCTGCTACGATATTTTGTGAACCCTCCACATAACGGATATCTGTTGAAAATTGGCTTATGAAGTCTAGGTGTCTCATTTGACGAGGGGAGGCTTTATCTGAACGCTGTTGAAAAGCATAGGTTAATGGTTTGTGATCAGTGAAAATCGTAAAAACGCGTCCTTCCAGCATATGTCGAAAATGCTTTACAGCTTCATAAATTCCTAATAATTCGCGATCGTAAGTGCTGTATCTGGTTTGGGCTGGTGAGAGTTTTTTAGAAAAATATGAAAGTGGTCTCCATGATTTTTGATCTTTCTGTTGTAAAACTGCTCCTATACCTGTTGTCGATGCGTCAACGTAGAGTGATAATGGTTTAGATGCTGATGGATATTGCAAATTAGTTGCCGAAATTAAATCATTTTTACATTTTTGGAAAGCATCGCGTGATTCTGTGATCCAGGATATAACACGTTTGTCATTTTTCTTGCTTCCAACCAAAAAAGAATTTAGAGGTGCTTGTATGGTCGCGGCATGCGGTAGGAAACGTCGGTAAAAATTGAGCATGGCAAGAAATCTTCTTAAGTCCTTTACTGTAGATGGTTCGAACGCCATCAGCGGAAATTTCATGGCCAAGAAAGGATACTTTTTGTTGGCCAAAAACACATTTAGAAGGATTGAGACTGACTCCGTAACTCTGAAACCGTTCAAAAATAGTTCTTAAATGGGATAAGTGTTCTTGTTCTGAAGAGGAGGCGATTAAGACGTCATCAAAATAAGGTACACAAAAGTCCAGTCCGAATAGCACCTGATTAATGAAGCGTTGGAACGTTTGAGCAGCATTGCATAAGCCGAAAGTCATGACCGGAAATTCAAATAGTCCGAAAGGCGTTATAACTGCAGTTTTTGGAATATCAGCTGGATTAACGGGTACTTGGTGGTACGCCCGCTCAAGATCAACAGTTGTAAAAATAGTTTTTCCTTCTAAGACTTGCATACAGTCTTGAATGTGCGGGACTGGGTAACGATCAGGAATTGTAGCTGCATTTAACCGGCGATAATCCCCGCACGGGCGCCAGTTACCATTTCGTTTCCGAACTAGATGGAGCGGACTGGCCCATGAACTTTTCGATGGGCGTCAAATTCCCTGTTCCATCATGTATTGAAATTCATCTTTGGCGGCTTTAAGCTTGTCTGGAGGTAAACGTCTTGGTTTAGAACAAATTGGAGGTCCGGTAGTTTCAATATAATGTAGTACATCGTGCTTGGGTTGTAAATTACCCATAACTGGGCGCGTGATTGTAGGAAATTCTCTGAGAAGTTGATGCCATGTAGAAGTATCCGAAATCAGTTTAATGTTTATATCTCGACTATTGCGAATTTCTCCCGGGTAAGTTAAGTTCGTTGAAGAATCTACTAAACGGTGATTTTTAAGATCGACAAGTAAAGAAAATTTTTGCAAAAAGTCAGCACCAATAATAGGACTTGAAACGGAGGCAACAATGAATGGCCATTGGAATTTGCGGCGCAATCCTAAGTCAATAGATATCAGGCGTTCACCAAAAGTCTGTATGGGAGTTCCATTTGCTGCATAAAGTTGTAATTTGGTGAGGCGCTTTTGTTCATGAAAATGTGGTGGCACGACAGAAACATCAGCACCGGTGTCTACAAGAAACTTTAAACCGGAATTCTTATCGATGACGAAAAGGCGTGCAATGTTCCGGCCGCTGTCGTTCACGACTTTTAGCGACGGCCCGTCTCGTTTCCCTGGTTGTTATAACGGCACGGTTGGCGACATTTGTTTGCCTTGTCTCCAAAATTGTGGTGATAAAAACAAATACCCGGAGGAGGGCTTTCATAACGTTTCCTCGAAGTGCTACGTCGTGCATATCGACCACGTGTAGTAGAGCGGTGACGCTGAAAGGGTTCAGCTTGAATGGCTACTAATTGAGAGACCTGTTTAGATAATTCATTAATTTGAGCCTGTAATGCCACAATACCTTGATCCGGAGTCTGAACTGCATGTATTTGCGTTGGCATGACCACCTCGTGTATTTTATCAGCGATTTCGGACACCTTTGTAAGAGGCTCACTACTGGCCGCTAAAATGGCTTGCCTATTTGATGGGAGTCTATTCATCCATAATGTTTTAAGAATATTGCTCGTTAGGTTACCAGCTGATAAGTCTGACATTTTAGACAACAATTGAGAAGGCCTCATATCACCTAACTGTAAATCTTGCAAAAGTTGCTTGATTTTGACTGTCTCGGATTCTGCATAAACAGAAATTAATTTTTCTTTCAACGATTTGTATTTTTCCGTTGCCGGTGGACTCAAGATAATTTCACGAACTGATTTAAGTACTTCTGATTCTAAAGCGGCGATCGCTGTATAAAACTGAGTTTCGTCAGCAGTAATGTGGCTTAATTTAAACTGCGCATCCAGTTGAATGAACCATAACGATGGGTCTTGGCGACAAAATGGCGGAGGCTTAACTGCAACTCGTGCCAATTGTGAAGAAGCATTGTTGTCAACCATTTTAGATCAGTCAAATATGCACAATAATACAGAAAAATAATCAATATACGTATATAGCGACACAGCTTTTTAGTACTTTAAATCAGAGAAATTGGCGATTCAGATTCAACACACCAGATAAAATTAATTATTCAATAAATAAGATCCGATAAAATTCTAACCGAAATATGTTGACTCACTGGACTGAGGCAAACTACTTTAAATCACAGGTAAAATGTCTTACTTTCATTTCATCAAGCTTGACAACTTATTGTTGCTCGGAATTTTGGCATATGAACTCCATATTCGTACAACATTGCAGGTTGCGATTCGTAATAAATCCGAGGTCACCAGTTTGTGGAGGTATACTTTTTGTGATAAATAAGTAGACGAACTTCTTATTATAAAATATAATATATTAAAAAGCCTTAAATAATAATAATAAAGTGCATATTGAAAAACAGGAGAATTATCAAAAAGCAAAAAGAAAATATTAGTTTCTCTTTCGTGTTCGTCGTTGCTATGGGATACCAGACTGGCAGCGTTGAGTTGTAGTAGGCAGGTCACCACAACTTCATAGTTAGTCGGATAAACAGACTACTGCCGGTTATTTTACCGTAATTTAAACTTAAAAATTCTAACAGTGCAGTCTTTTGGTTTTATGCTTTAAAATACAAAATAAATATTTTTTCGATACATCAAAAGATTTTTGGGGAACCTCGCAAAAGGCTTTAAAACAGTTTTAAAATGTTTTTGCTTACTTCCAAAGGCACCACAAGCACAAAATTAAAAAGTAAATTCAATCGAATAAATGGTTTTACGTCATGCTCTAAGTTATCAAGATAAAATTAATATCATAATAATAATTTTTCAATTACTTACTAAATTTTATCACTTATTATAAAACCACATTATATTGTTAATTTTACCAAAATCCTTACCGAAGCGCTTCAGAAAAAACTATTGACCTTTTTTATGTACCCAAAGAAACAGAAATACGGCAAATTTTACCATATTCTTGTAGTTTTGACAATACTTTTTTCCCCGTGAAATTCAGCAGAACTATTGCAAAAGTAAATTCATATTTAGTTATGATTTGATAATTAAAAAGGATTTATAAATGAATTAAAACTCAAAATTAGCAAATATATCTTTTTTTTTCTATTTTATAAACTAAATTAATACCAAAATCTTAATAATTATTTCACTGCGTTAAAAAATTTAATTGTTTGTTTAAAAAATGTATATGTGAGAAAAATATCCCGTAAAAGAGATATTAGATTTATTTAGAAAAAGTTTAATTTTATCACAATTAATTTCAGGAGCAACACGACATTTTTCCAAAAAGAAATAATTATTAGTTTAAATTGTTACTCAGTATGATTAATCACTCCATATTACCCAGATCTCATTTAAAATTCTAAACATTAGTTTACTATCCGACGAAGCACTCGTAAAACTTTGAACGTCAATCACTTATGAGGATTTTATCAATAATTTAAGAACTTAGTGGATTCTGTTAACAAATTGCGAACGATTCTCTTCTGTAACAAAATTTCTAAGCAATCAGTAATAGTTTATATCAACTAAGAGTTTAGTTGAAAACCTTTAAAACTTACAATGTGTGGAACAGGTTTAAAACATTTTAATGAGCGAGAAAAATTGAAATAACTATGGTAATAATCAGATTTCTCTCGGGATTTTGTTAGAATTTTACGAAGGAAATTAAATGCTCATAAACTTTAACACTTTGGTTAGTAACTTAATTTAAGTATTTTTCAATTTATCTGAAAAATGGTTAAATAGCAATTTATTTGTTATGTATTCAAACAAGACAGTCAAATAACCATAAATAAGATGGTATTCAAGCTGCTAACTGTGAAAAAAGACCGCTTATTAACTACTTTCACCTAATACGGTTAAACAACCAGAATTTTATCGCACCAACTAAGTCCACCTTATGAAGCCACTTAATTCCTTGTAGCTAAGTACATATTATAGCCGAGAAGACTAATTTGTCAATCTTATGACCAACAGAACCACTTTGGCACTACAATATTTTCTCCGTTGCCTTCAACACATGCAGAGTTTCCAATGTCCCAATTTGCGACCCTACTATACTAGAACACGATAATCTCATTCGTTCATTGATGGCGGCACAATAAAGCTGCCTGCAATAAATCCAGTTTTCCTATATCTTAGAATTGGTGGAAAAAAACAGATGAACTAATTAAACTGTATTCCACGGTTCACTTGACAAAACACAACTCAACAATAACCTATCTCCAATGTCCATTTCCTGACGAAAAACCTAGCTTTAATGCCCTGTTAAATTTCTTTTTTACGTCATTAAATTTAATGGTGAAGTAATTTTAGTAAAAAGAAAAACATAATTCTGGTTAAAAACTAAATTATATGTTAGTTAAGCCATTCTTTTGATAATCTCTTCGCTTGTATGGTCGGAAATTTTGGTTTTCAAAATTATTGTTGCCACACATTAGTAAAAAATACAAAACTTAAAAGCAATTTTTTTTTAATAGCATACTCTAGGTTTTAGATGAAATTACTAAACTAAGATAAAATTACCAAAATTTACTACATTTTTACATATACTGTAAAACAATATTTAATTGTTAATTTTATCAAAATCGTTACCAAAGTGCTTCAGTAAGATTTACTGTGCTTTTTTGTGTTCCAATAAAGTCATAAACACGAATACGATACACGATTAGACACGAAACTATCATTAACATATAAATGGCGCAGAACCCACAGAGCTCCAATGTCCGTTTAAGTTTTGTTATAACGGTTTTGAAACTATACTAATTGTATATGGTTTAAAAAAAAACATTATAGTTTTGTATTCCTGCTTTTTCAACCATAGTAATTATAAACGGTTTTGAAACTGTAAAGGTAAAGAAAATTTCTTCAGCGTAAACTTTACGGTTAATTGGATGGACAAACTGACACCGATTATTTTACCGTAATTTTAGAAGGAAAATTCTGACATTGTATAGCATATTCTGAAAACGTTATATCTGGAGAGTATATTTCTAAGTAAATTGAGTTTAATTATGCATAGGCGTGCACTTTCAGAAATAAAGTCATTTTTTTCTGAAAGTGCGTCATTCTGAAAGTGCAGAGTCATTTTTTTGACAATTTATCGATTTTTAAGCTGCATTTCGTCTTTTTTTTCACGAAATCGCGTAATTTTTGACGAAATACAAACTTTTAATTGTTTGCAAACCAGCTTCTAAGTTTGAAGAAACATATAAACATTCGCAATATACTGTTTAAATTAAACCATAAAAGTTTTAAATATGAAAATTATGAATTTTTTATACAATTATTCCCTACATACAGAATTTTAAATCAATCAGACCTACTTTAAATAATCAAAATATTTGGATTATTAATAATCAAACAACATAATTTTTTATTCTACTTTCTTAAATAAAATCAGAAAATCGTAAGTATTTTTAATAATAGTTTTATATCCTACAGAAATTTTATTCTAATAAGACCATTCCATGAATTCCATAAGAATATGAATTTGAAGTGTCGTTTCATCGCTTTTATACAAGACATCTTATTCAGAAGGTTAGTAAGTAAGTATTTTATTTATCGTTTCTGTTCTATCTTTTTTCCTGTAGCTGTTGCCATCCAACATATAATAAAATATTTATAATCATCTCATTAATCGATTCAATTATCGATTAATAATAATACTACAGAGTATCCCCCCAGTGTCAGAGAATTATACTCTGAAACGACATAATATTTTACATAAAATTTTGAATATTACTCTATTTACATCATTGAAAATAATATTTTATACTAAACAACCTTGCTTAGCTAATAATGTTAATAACTAACATAAGTTGCCAGTTTTGCTGGAAAGTGTACATGTCTTCCAGACCTAGTCACAATTTTGTCGGGTTCCTTGGGAGAATGATTTTTTTCTGTTTGTAAGGATTTGGAAATTCCAGGTTTTACAACCCGTAAGTTTGATTCAACCTTCTCTGTAGTAGGAATCAAATATGCTGGCTTTACACGGTCTATGGACACAGTAGATTGCCTGCCATTTAGTTGAATTGTAAGGTTTTTAGCTGATCGCTTCAAAACCTTATGTGGACCTGTATAGGGTTGACATAAGGGAGGTTTTACACAATCCACTCTTAAAAACACGTGAGAACAAGTGCTTAGTGAGGGATTAACGTAAAATGTAGTTCGTCCATGAGCAGATGTTGCAATTGGATTCAATTCACGCATGGTGTTTCTAAGACGATCAACAAAAATATCATCACATGATGGAATGATGGATGTTTCTAGCATGTCGCTTGGAAGTTGAAGAGTTGTTCCGTATACCAGTTCGGCACACGATGCGTTGATATCCTCCTTTACAGCAGTACGGATTCCTAAAAGGACTGCTGGAAGTACTTCTGTCCACTGTGAGTTTTCATGCGCTTTTATTGATGATTTTAAGTGGCGATGAAATCTTTCCACAATGCCATTTGAAATGGGATGGTATGCTGCCGTACGAATTCGGCTTGTTCCTAACATTCCGGAAAACTCACGATATAAAGATGATCGCATCTGAGAACCTTGATCTGTTGTAATTATCGAAGGGCATCCAAATCGAGATATCCAAGTGTGGAAAATTGCACGACAGATGGTTTTGGCTTGCATGTCCACAATCGGTATGGCTTCTGGCCATCTTGAAAATCTATCGATCATTGTTAATAAGTAGTAACCATCAGATGAAGGTAACGGGCCTACAATGTCGACGTGTATTTGTTGAAATCGAGCATCAGGTAAGCTGAATGTTCCTAGAGGAGCTTTGGTGTGTCTTTGAATTTTAGAACGCTGACAAGGTTCACAGCATTTCACCCATTCTTTTATGTTTTTCTTCATATTTGGCCAAACATATCTGGCACAGATGAGCTTAGTAGTAGCTGTAATACCAGGATGTGATATGCCATGCAAGTGCTCGAAAATTTGTCTTCGAAATGTTGTCGGAATGAATGGGCGTGGAGAACCATTTGAATTGTCGCATATTAAGTCAATGTCTGTATTTTGACATGGTTTGAGTTCAAGATGAAGAGAAGAATTTTTATTTTGAATAATATCTTGAATTTCTGCATCAGTTTGTTGAGCCTTCGCCAGATCGTGAAAATTCAGAAAATTCGATTTAGTAATTGAATCTAATTCTATACGCGAAAGTGTGTCGGCTACTATATTTTCGGGTCCCTGTACATGTCTAAGATCAGTTGAATATTGAGATATAAAATCTAAATGGCGCAGTTGTCTTGGGGAACATTTATCCGGATTTTGTTTGAATGCATAGATTAGTGGTTTTTGATCAGTATATATTTGAAATTCTCTGCCCTCTAACATGTGTTTGAATTTTTTTATTGCCGAATAAATAGAAAACAACTCGCGGTCATAGGTTGACCATTTTTTTGAGAATTATTTAATTTCATCGAGTAAAAAGCTAAAGGCTCCCATTTCCCCTCTGAAAGTTGCATTAATGAACCCCCTATTGCAAAATCCGATGCGTCGACCCATAAACTTAAGTTTGCACCAGGAATAGGGTGTTTTAAGAGGGTCGCCTGCGCGATTGCTTCCTTTGCCTTTAAGAAGGATTTTTCTGCGTTTTCATTCCATTTTAATGGCTCATTTTTTACCTTAGAATGATTTTTCTTTTTATTTCCTTCTAAAAATTGTATTAAAGGATTAAGGATATCAGCGGCTTTTGGGATAAATCTGCGATAGAAATTAAACATGCCTAAAAATCTGCGAAGTTGTGTTAAATTGGAAGGTTGAGGGAATTCTAATATGCATTTTACGCGATCGGGTAGAGGTTCGATTCCTAATTCTGTTAATTTAAAGCCTAAGAAATTTAAAGAATTTTTACTGAATGTACATTTTTCAACATTGATACAAAGACCATATTGTTCTAATCTTGCAAATAAATTCTTAAGGTTTTGTATATGTTCACTATGATTTTTAGACGCGATTAATATGTCGTCGACAAATGCATAAATATTAGGTAAATCTCTAGTGACTTCGTCAATAAATCTTTGGAATGTAGCTGCTGCGTTGCACAGTCCGAACTGCATGCGTGTACTTTCGAATAGTCCAAAAGGTGTACAAATGGCCGTTTTATGAATGTCATCAGGGTTAATTGGAATCTGGTGACTAAGTCAATGTGACTGAAAATTTTGGCGCCATGCAGTTCAGATGTGAAATCAGCTACACAAGGAATGGGATATTTTTCCTTCACTGTTTGTGCATTTAGTGCCCTAAAATCACCAACTGGCCTCCACTCCAGTGTTCCCTTTTTTGGGACCATGTGAAGTGGGGATGCATAATTACTTCTAGATGGTCTTATGTGCCCTAATTCCATCATTTTTTTAAATTCTGATTTTGCAATTTTTAGTCTTTCCGGAGCTAATCTGCGAGGTCTTGCTACTACTGGAGGACCTACCGTATTTATAAAATGAAGGGTGTTATGTTTTACGGGTTGATTGGGATCCGGTAATTTAGTAATTGAGGGAAATTCTGCTAAAAGTGAATGAATCACGGAATCACCTGATATTGTTTTAACTGAATGCAAAATTGTTTCCTTAACGTGACCTTTTGTTTTAAATTTAGTCGTCAAATCTCTTAGACATTTATTGCGTAAATCTGGCACTAAGGCAAAAGAGTGAAGGAAATCGGCACCTAAAATTGGCGTCGTAATATTAGCAATAAAAAATGACCAAGAAAAAATTCGTCTTAATCCGAAATCTAAAGAAAGTGTTTTTTGTCCATAAACATTAATTGGTGTAGAATTAGCAGCGAAAACTGTTTGCAGAGGATTATTTCTTTTTTGAATATAATTTGCCGGGAGAATGGACATGTCGGATCCAGTATCGACCAGAAATGATAAGTTTGTTGTCCGGTCTCGAATGAACAGGCGACGCGATGTTTGTGGCAAAGAACATGTCGCGTTTATTCTTCGCCAACTCCGTTTTCCCGAAACTTACATGGCATAACGCATTTTCCTGGTTTACATTTGTTTCCAAAATTGCGATGGTACCAGCAAACAGATGAATCTCGTTTTTTAACACTATTACTTCTGTTCCTGCGATAAGGAGAACGAGAGCGAGAAATTTCAAGTTTGTCAATTCTTTCATTTAATTTTTTTATTTGGCGAAGTAATTTCTCTTCCATTGAATTTGAATCGTTTTCAGTTATAGAGTGGGTTTCCATGGGAACTGGAGTGACTTCTAATATCTTATCGGAAATGTCGGCTGCTTTTTCTAAAGTTAAATCTGAAACAGCTGCTAAAATCGTTTGTACTGATGTTGGCAAACGCTGCAAAAATAATTCTAACATAAGCTTTTCAGGGACTTTTAATGTTTCTGCACGACGTTTCATAATCCTTAATAGTTCGGAAGGCTTCCTGTTACCCAGTTCTTCACCAGACAAAAGTTGGCGAATTTCTTGTTGCGATGACTCGCCGGATCTAACAATTAATTCTGTTTTTAAATTATTGTAAGGATCTGTAGCATCAGGATTCATTAAAATATCTCGTACAATCGATGCAATCTCTGGCGGTAATTGAGAAACAATGTAATTATATTTGGTTATGGATTCTGTTATAGGTTTGGGAGATGCCAATCTAAACGTGCTTTCACACATAATAAACCAAAGAGCAGGATCTGATCTGTTATATAGTGGTATTTGTACAGCACTTACCTCAGACATGGCGAAGGAAGTCTGAATGGCGTCACCAGATTTTTTTTTTCAAACTGAGATCAGAATCAAACTAAACAAAATTCTTGATGGGTATAATTAATATCAATTCAAATCGTCCGCATAGTCACCATTGAAGTGTCGTTTCATCGCTTTTATACAAGACATCTTATTCAGAAGGTTAGTAATTAAGTATTTTATTTATCGTTTCTGTTCTATCTTTTTTCCTGTAGCTGTTGCCATCCAACATATAATAAAATATTTATAATCATCTCATTAATCGATTCAATTATCGATTAATAATAATACTACAAATTAATGCATATGTAATTAATTCCATAATGAATTAATGTCTTTTCTTTAATAGACATAAAGATATTTTATTTAAAAATTTTATAATTCATCTGCACCACTACTTTAGATAACGCCATTATTATTATTTCTTTATTCCTCTTCTTATTTTTTTTATAATAATAAACTATTTGTACAAAACAACATCCAATTCAGAATTTTTAGCTGATTTATTTGAGTTACCAGAGTTAATTTCAATGATTTATATTTATTACAAGCTTTGAAAGGCGTTTCTTGATATTATTTGAACTATAATACTCAGGTTTTTACCACGCACGCCTTACTTAAAACGCTTCCTTTTAGCAGAAAAGAAAGCCGTGATGTAAGGACCTAACTACCTAAAAGGAGAATGAAAAACGGAAAAATTAAAGCCATGATATAGAAACTAAACAAGCCAAAAAAATGAAAAACGGAAAAATGAAAACCATGATATTAAATCCAAACTATCAAGTAATAATGGAAAGACGGATGAAACCACAAAATTTACATATTTAAGATTTGTTTAGCTAAAACAAAACAATTAACTTTCATCATCATCAATGGCTCGACAGTAAAGTGTGGGCCTTGGCCTTCTCAAGAAGTTTTTTCCAAGCTAACCTTTTTTCTGCTAGTGTTTTCCAATTTTTAGTTTTTAAGACCAAAAGGTCTTTCTCTAAGCCATCTATCCATCTCGAATTTGGCCTGACTCTTTTTCATGTGCCAATTGGTCTGGCATTGAAAACTCTTTTTGTGGTGCGGTCTCCGCCCATTTACCAGATAATTAATTCTTTGTCCGTTACTCACATAGAACAGTAAAATCTATAAAATCATGCAATATGAAGAAAGTGTTTTTTTTAAAGCCTTTATGTAACGAATTGCAACTTCATTACTAATCGGATTGAAATTGAGATTAAAAAAAACTTAATGCTTGTGGGGAAAAAATTAACGCAGAAGAGAGATGCGTTTCATCAATTAAGATCGGTCAACAATGTTTTTTTTTTTTTTTTCATTTTCTAACCTTTTCATTGGTTTTAATACATTTTTATTACATGCGAATTTTCATAAGAATAAAGAAATCAAATCTGTTGTGATTCCAATCATTTGAAATGATAATGGCGTATATAGGCAAATTCAATGAATTATTTGTTTCAAATGTAATTACCAAATATCATTTAACCCTTTGAGGCAGATGGGACACCAGTTCATGTATAGTTTGTCTAAAATAAGAACTCCCCTAACCATTGGTCTGGACCCGTGGAGGTGACTATGGTAACGAGATATAAATATTTCGAGTAGGGATGTGGGGTCATTGTTTAGGATAGGTTTATGCTCGGGTCGACGAAAGAAAGGGAATCTTTTTCTTCGGGGGCAACTGTGTTAGCCCTAGAGTGAAGAGAAGCTACCCTCCCTGAAATGCGCTATTCTTGTTTCCATAGCTGCAGACGGCCTCAGACTTTGAGGTGGAGGGGAGTTCTTACCGTCGACAAATTATATTTTTTTTTACTCTCTAATTACGACTTAGAATATATTTTGGTATTTTTTAATTACAAAAAACAGTCTAGTAGTTATTAAAAAATCAGTTTGTTTAATGGAATTTCATTTGCAATAAAATATAGAATCCGAAAAAAAGTAGCTTGAATTTTTCTCATTCATATTCAAAAATTTATCAATAATTGATTTTGCAAACTAGAGAAATTTCAAGGATGAATTTTTGTTTCCCTTTGATCTGAATAACAGCAATTGAAAAAGTGCAAATTTGAAAAATTAATTTTTGAAAATGATCCTTGTTTGAAAGATTTTGCCTTTAACGCAGAAAAAGTCGCAGGTGTTTCATACTGTGTTTCATAAGCAAACATTATTGAAATGCTAAATCTAATATTTTTCACATATTTTGACCTAAATTAATGCGAAAGGAAAAAATTGTATGAAAAATGTTTTTAACAAAAATTATGCGTCAAAAGGTAAAATGAATAAAAATCAAAGGCTTAACAGTGTGTTTATATTGTATGTTTCAAAACCTTATTTGAAAAAAATACAGCCATTCTTACATAACAACACTAAAAAAACACAAATATCCAATCAGAGCCAGATGGGTCAGGGGATAGAACGTTCGCCTTAAAATGTGGTGAACCGGGTTTGAATCCCCATGGTGGCTGGTCTATACGAATCTGCATGCGACTTGCACCGACCACAGTGCTGACGTGAAATATCCTGAGTGGTAGACGGATCATGGTTTACAGTTCCTTTGCGGTCTTTGCCTAACCGTGGGAGGTTCTCGTGGTCTTCCTCTCCATGTAACGCAAATGTTCCATCAAAAAATTCCTCCGCGAAGGCAAAATTTCTCCCAATACCTGATCCAGGAGTTTCCCTTATCTTCCAGATTGAGTTCAAAATTACGAGGCGACGGAGTTGAACATTAGTAGTCGTAAACCCGAAAATTGGGTCGGCTGTTCAACAACGGTTATAAAATATAAAATAAAATACCCAGTGAGCAAGCAAAGTGGGCTCCGATTTCGAAACAATCCAAAAGGATCGGTGAAAGCGGATACCGGAGGTGTCAAACGCAGTGAGCAAGAAGCGTGGGAAACCCTAGTGTCACAAATTACATTTTGAAATTTAATGCATTCGGCAAGATGTCATTAAACCTGAAATTGATCAAGACTGTTATTAAATGAAAATAATGAAAAGTTTGTGTCAAGCGCAAATCATTTGCTTTAGCTTTTACATTCTATTCTGCATAGGCTTCAACTCTGAAAAAACTTTGTTCTAATCCTCGCCAAAAAGAAATACATACACAAAAAACGATAACTTTTTTTGATAACTATCGTGATTTAAAAATAAATTGTCTTAGAATTATATTATTTCTTCCTCTCTCGGAAAGAAGATTTAGTTCGTGCACACACATCAAAACAGCGTTTGAGAATATCTAAAGGGAATTGGAAACAGCCAATAAGAAGAGAAGTTATAAAAATAAGTTGAGGGATTTTTTGCTACTTCAATCTTCAAACTTTTCAATGCGATGCAATATCTTACTCGAGAAATTATAATACAAAAAAAAATTGTATTTGCCTAGCATATTCGCGGAAAAAGGAGATAGAAAATAAGCTATTCTTCGTAATATTTTTGAAAAACTCATTGATTCGCATAAATAATTGAAAATTGGGTAACTTCCATCTCTTTTGGAAATGTTTTGATAAGCAGCTTTGATATCTTTTCGATATATGATATTTTCAAACCCTTTATTCATTTATATTTCACCATAGATAACAGAAATTTGTCTTTAAAAAATATTAAACTATACAATGAAATAAATAATTTTAATCGTATCGTTTTTTATATCGTTATCGTTTATATTTAGTTGTGTTTATGTTGAAAAATCAGATTTAGTCTCGGATTGACCACAAAAGCAAGAGTTTATTTTAGCGCAATAAATACCCACTTTGCGGACAATCCGGGATATGATTATCTTACAAATTTTGCTTTGAGCAAAATTATGGCTAATGCAACTATTCTTTGTTCATAGAAGATTTTTCTTGCAAAAATATTTCCTGCAATAGAATCTGCCCCACGATATTTTTCATTGCTTCGGGTTTCGTTTCGCCGTATTTTTCCTCTTGAGATTTTGAACAGCAATATTTTGTCTGCCTGAGATTTCACCTTTTTCAGATTCTAATAAAAAAAAATTCTAAGCTGGAGATTCCTCAGTATTTCGTCTGCTTGAGAAACTGCAAAACGATAATTTTCAAGTAATATTCTGCCTGATGTTTTACACCCGATATTTTGCAACTTCTTTAAAACGCTGTGTTTTCAGCGGGAGAATTTGTTCCGCGATATTTTGTCAGATTGAAATTTTATAAAACGTTATTCTTTTCAGGGTGAGAATTTGCTCAGCGATAATTTGTCAGATTGAAATTCCGTAAAACAGTGTTTTGTCTGCTCGAGATTCTCTCTCGTGATATTTTGGAACTATACCACTTTCCAAATGGACTTATTCCTCTTTCAAAAATAACGGCACACATTTTTGTCTGAGCCAGAGTATTTTCCTGATTATTTATGCTCTTAAGATTCTAAAAACAATATTTTGTCTGTGCGAGATTCTACCCCAAATATTTCATGTGCTCTGTGAATCTCATGAAATTCACTCTCACCTCTGAATCTCATGAGATTCTGTAAAACGGTTGTTTTATCACCACAATATTTAGTCTGCTTGAGATTTTGCATTTTGATGTTTGCACAAAGACCGACCTGCCTGTGTAGGGGCCAGGGTACTGACCTTGCATCAGAAAGGTTCTGGGTTCGAATCTTAGACAGGCATGGATGTTCTTTCATTCTCTGTACTATTTGTCTTTACTTTGAGAGAAACGTTGGCAAACCTAATATGGTGCCCCTGAAAGAGTGGCCAACAAATCTGCCTTTCAGATGCCTGTATGACGAAAAGGTCATTCTCTAGGTGGGAGTTATAAGCAAAAATGTTTGGACAAAGTATCCTACCGTTTTTCTTTATTTCCTTAGTACTTTTTGTGCTTTTTTTGGAATGACAAAATATTAAATAAAGAATGTCAATTTTTCATATCCAAGAGGGTTTTAACACTTTACAAAACATGGGCATATTAGAGCGTCTCTAAGATTTATACAAATAATTCTCTTATCCGCGTTACTCTCTTCATTCCGTAAATTCCATGATTAACTTCAGTTTTAAATATGGTGCTTTGAATATTTTTGTGATACCTTTATCTGCATTTATTTATAGTTCGCAATAAAAAATAATAATAATTTGTCTGTTTCAAGACAAATTAGATTGAAATGCGATAAATTAAATTAATTCAAACTCAAAAAATGTATTTAATTTTTCAGGAATATCTTAATTCTACCTAAACATAAATGTGTGAATTAAATGCATCCATGCGTTGATAAAGTACAGTACGGAACTAAATATTCTCTAGTCGGAAAAAAACTAAACATTTATTTTTCTAAACTTTAAAATTTTTAGTTTTTTTTTTCTTTTGAAAGTAGAAGACGTAACAATATTTTTACATCCTATCATTTAAGATATTTTGCCTTATCTCTAAAGGCCTGGTTTCTTAGAACAGGACGCCGTCAGCTGGAAATCAGCGTTAACCTCTGATTGGTTCATTTGTGAGTTTGATAGCATACGTCATCGAACGCTCATCTTGAACTACAATTGACGTCCAACTCAACTGCAGTTGGATTACAACGTGACGTTAAGCACAGAAGCAATGGCGGACAACATTCAACAGCAGATTGAAATCAGCCAAGATTTTGATTTTGACATTAAACATAGCTTCTTCATTAAACATAGCACTCTTCATTTAGCTAAGCTATAATGTGTTTTTTCTCGGACAAAGTCATTATTTGTTCTCTAAAACACTGGTCGACAATAACAAAATCAATACAAATTCAAAATAAATATTTGTTTACGTTATTAACGCATGCGCAATGAGAGATAATGTCTGCGTTGGACCGACTGCTCATGCTGAGCTAACAAAAAAGTATTTTTTTGGCGTCAGATCTACGTCAACTTTCCGCTGACGCCCAGATAAGGCGCTAGTTCTAAGAAACCAGGCCTTGAGCTAACAAACCAGTATTTTGTTGGCGTCAGCGTGACGTTGACGTCCCGCTGACGCCCAGATAAGGCGCTTGTCCTAAGAAACCAGACCTTTAGAGTTCCAGCAACATTAAGAAGATTTTATTTCATTTGCACAAAAACGGATTTTTTTACACCTTATACAGTAAATCAAAAGGAATTTATTTGATTAAACTTTTTTGTTGTTTAAAAGAATTATTTATGTATATATTGATTAATATATCTATAAAAAATACAGTTCACAGAACACTTAAAATAGCATTTTATTGTTGCTGTTACGTTTTACATTAAGCAGTTTGTTAAGAAAAAAAAGAAGAAAGGAACATCTCCACTTTCTTATTTAATATTAAATAAGACTGAACTTTTCAGCTCTTTAAGTACAGTAACGATTTCAACTTCTTTAACAACCCGCTTACACAGAACTTGCCTATTGTTTACGAATTTCGCCGAACAAAATTAATAATTCTGATTAACGCATTATTAACTCTTCATATACGCGTTTAAGGAACAATTTCCAATTATTATTATAACTTAACATTTGAAACACGCCCAGCGTTACAAAAGCCATGAAATTAGCAATCGATATATTTCCTCAAAGTTGCTCATTTCTCTGGAGGCATTTTAATGATGAAAGCGAAGCTGAAACAATCCTCCATATTTTTTAAAAATCAACAGTAATAACAGAAATCAAATATATTCTGTTCCTCCTTCGAAACGTCATTACCGTTTTCTCCCGTGACTTCTGATTTTGATTTTTCGATGAGAAAAATGTTGGGAAAACGTTAAAAGCTTTTTATTTTATCGACTTTGATAAATTGCTGGTACAGGTGCTGTCGAAAATGTATTCAACAGAAATATATCAATAGGAATTGCCCCTTAGAGATTGCTGAGAAACTACGCATATTGATCTAAATCAAATGTTTCGATGATATTTTCATGTCAATTATCTTTTGTTGAAAATCATGCCTGAAAACAAATAATCATTCTTTGATTTGCGTTTTCAATTGTTAGTCATGAGTTGTCTTCAAGTTATTTAAAACAGAATGTAATAAATATTTACTCGCTGTCAAAATGAATACTGAAATTTCAAAACATTTTATCTGTTTTTGATTAAACCGTTTCCTGGTAAAAGCTTCGAGCGAACATTTCATCAAAGTAATGAAATAATTATCGTCTCTTCTTAGTCCTCTAAATAATTTCGTCAATAGTAAAGAAATATTTCGTCATTCTATGTTTTTCCAGAAAATAAAAGATTCGGAGTGCCTTATATTTTTAACTTTTCAAATAATTTCTTTATCGTGGGCTCCATGTAGCTGGGTCAGTGTCACTTTTATAACACAAGAAAGACCAATAGAACAGAGAGCTAAATTTCACCCAGGCCAGATGTGGGATCCGAACCCGAGATCTTCCTGGCACGAAATCAACTCATTGACCTCCCTACAGACTGATCGGCTTATGCTCCCACAACACTCTCAGAAATAAAACTCACCCTTTTAACGATTCGTCAATCCTTGAGCTGTATTTCGTTAATTTTACGAATCATTTTGTCAAGAAATCACGTGGTTTGACACGAAACGCAAGCTCTCAAATGTATGACGAAAATGGTTCCTCAATTCGAAACCTCTTCGTAGTACATTGTGGGAGATTGTTAACCAGAATGACAATCGAAAATGAACTGACAAATAACGCTTACCTGTTTGTACGGTAGTTAAGAGGTTGGCCCTATACCAGGAAGATCCGGAGTTCGAATCCCTCCTTGAGCATGGGTGTAATTTATCTATCTGTCCTTGTTGTGTCGTGCCGTCTATATGGTACTATAAAGTGATTATTAAAAAAGTTCCATACATTAGGCACTACCACAAGTTTTTTTGTTTTGCTTTTTTTGAAAAAAAATAGAATGACGAAATATTTCTTGAATTTTAACGAAAATCGTTTCCTCGAAGAAGTGACGATAATTTCGTCTCTTTGACGAAATTTTCGCTCGGAACATATATTGAGAAACGGTTTCGTCAAAAGAGAAAAGAGTTTGGTGATAATTGAGTATTCATTTTTTACACTGCATGCACTACATTGTTTCGAGTTAAGGAAACATTTTTGCCATAAATTTTATAATTCCCCTTTATCACAAATCACGTGATTTCGTAAAAATATAATTCTCAAAATTAACGAAATATAATTCAATGATTACTACATCGTCAAAAGGGAGAGTTATATTCCTGAGAGTGTTCATTTGGTTAGAGTTAAGGTTAACAGAATAAAAAATAATGAACCACCAAAAGCTTTTGATCTAATGTTCGAATTTTCACTAACCAAATTAAATTGTCAATGGTTTAAAAGGACAGGCTTAAATATTACAAAACTTAATTGTATTATTACTTAAATGCGTATTTAAATTACGAAATAAGACACTGAAGCAGGTGTAATCTAAATAGAAGTACTTGTTGTTTAAAGCATCTGTTCAGCATTAATTTGCTACATTTTGTTTTACTTCGTGGAAACTATATTACATAGAAAATTTGAATTATGAAGGCTTATAAAAACGAGCAAAAGAGAAAATGATTACGCAAGAAAATTTTAATATTTGATATTCAGTTAAAAATTGTAAACTTTAAAAAATTTTGCAAAAGACTTTATTTCAAGAAAAGTACGCGGGTAAAATTACCGTACTGGACGGTAATGATATTTCTCGTTTAAAACAACAGAATTCTGGTAATACGACCAAAATATTCAGTATTTATAAATCATTTATTTAGTCATTTTTCTGTTCATATGGCAACAGTACACCTGAAACTATTTTTTTTTTCTTTCAGAATAGTTGTTCTTATTACAACGCATTAGTAAAAAATACGAATGTGAAGAACAAATTTAACCGAATAAATGGTTTTTATGCCATGTTCGAACGCATCATAAAACAATTACTAAATTTTACAACATTTACCACAATTTTATCACTTATGTTATAAAACTACATTTTATTATTAGTTATACCAAATCATTACCAAAGCTGTTCGGTAAAAACTACTGAGACTTTTGGTGTGCCCATAGAGCCTGAAATACTATAAATTTTACTATATTCAGGTAATTTTGACCATTTTTTTTTCTCTAGGTAAGAAAATTAATTTCTCTCTAAAGATTAGTCTTACAAGCTCATTCTACTTTTTTGAAATTTACTTTTAAAAAAATATATATAGTGTGTTGCTTTAATATCGATAATGTTTAGCACTGTTATTTTTCACTTTGTTAATAAAGTTATGCTACATAAACCTCTTTAGATAATTTTTATTATACATACATAATTTATATTATATCTTGTTTTCAATTCTTGTTCTTGTTTCTTGCTAGATTTTTTGTCTTGTATCGAGGGGTCCACCAGCTCTGGCTCACAGCTCACTCAGTTTTTACTGGTTGTCTCAGGGTTCATAATTTTTGTATTTTATATATATATAATTTTTGTATTTTATTTATATAAGGGTTAACAAGTTTTGTATTTTATATATACATATAATTTTTGTATTTTATTTATATAAGGGTCTGTTGACCTTTTAAATGATCCATTGTATTTGGCGTATGGGCCTATTGGCCTAGGCCGCTGTATATATAATAAATATCTTGTTTTCAAAGCAAAATGAATTGAGGTGATTGCTTTTAAAACAGAAGTATCGAGATTAAAAATTTAAATAATAATTTTTAATTAACTTTAAATTCTACATTTTAAGCAAGAAGTGAAAAGTTCTTTAATTGATACTTTTATAAATTAGGTAAACGATTGAAACTTTTAAAAAAATTTGTGATAACAAAGCATTTATTGATTAAAAAGTATTGATAAAAAACATTTCACAATTTCCGTCATAAATTACTCGTATACTGGCTCAAGCGTCTTAATTATGTTACACAGATACAGTGTTTCCACTTGACCCATTTTGAGCGTAAATTAAAATAAAAGCGCTGTTTGAGGAAAAAATGCTTCACTTACTTCACTTATTACTATTAGAAAAGTAATAAATTTAAAAAAATACTTAGGGTTAAAAATAATTTTAAATTTCGCTACTGGGTGGCACTGGTGGCTAAGAACTAGATACCAATACTTTTAATATAGCCGCCGTATGCAGTAATTACATAGTCTTAAAACAGAATTTGCAAATGCCCCTGGCAAACTCTCAGACGAAATGGACTCACATGTATTTCAAACGTAATTTTCAATGCCTGCGAGAGATCAAGGCTTCGGAGAAATTCGAATACGAAAAATCTTCGTTGTTCCAACATGCACCATCTTTGCATCAATACACCATCTTTGCTCAACTAACTTTAATATTAACGTACTCAACGACGATTAATTAAAAATTAGTAGTCTATCTGTGTTGCTACGGCGGGTTGCCGCAAGCGCGACCTAGTGGAGAAATTTTGAACTATTTTTATTCTATGAATATTTCAAAATTTATTGCTTTTCTAATAATAATGCAGAAAGTGGCGCATTTTTATCTCAAACCGTGTTTTTTTTTTTTTTTTTTTTTTTTTTGTCATTTATTTATTTGCGTTCAAAATGGTTCAGTCATTTAGTGGACACTCTGTAGATTGATTATATAGCGAAAAATCATTCATCAAAAAAATATGACAAGTAAATACCAAGATGAAATAAAATAAATGTAGCTGTATTTATTTAAAAATATGATTTTTGCTCTATTAACGAAAGACATCTATGCTGAATTTTAGAAAAAAATTAGTCTAAATAAAGCCACGCTTCCGACAGAAACTATATAGCATTAAATCGAGGATTCGAAACCTGTTGCAGTTACTGAGAAAAACATTCTAATAAAATTGCCTTACTGTATAATTAATAACATTTCTGGTTAAAAAAAATTATTAAAAAAACATACTTTTGGTTAATAAGGCCAAAATGTAAGGTATTTAAGCCATTCGTTTGGTAACATTTCAATTCATATGGTAATGGTTCACCAAAACTATCGCTCTTATTACCACACAGTTAATAAAAAATACAAAACTTGAAAGTAAATTTAACCGAATAAATGGTTTTTATGCCATGTTCTTAGGAATCATGATAAAATTGCAAAATTTTACCACATTAACCAAATTTCATCACATATCTTAAAACTATATTCTATTGTTAATTTTACTAAAATCTTACCAAAGTACTTCGGCGGAAATTACCGAGATATCCGTGTTTTCTTAAAACTAAAGACACGATAAATTTTACAATATTCGGGTCAATTTGACCATATTTTTTTTCTCCGCGTGGAAATTATGCAGAATGAACTAAAAGTAAATAATTTGATATTGTAAGAAAGACATGATGTTTCATGGCAATTATGCAGAAATGATAGAAAAATATAATATATAGACGAAGAAAGTAAGTTCTGCATTAACAGTGAAAATATCAAATGTTTGTACTCAATACTTATCTTATTTGTACACGGTACTTATTTGTATTTTTTCACATAACAGGAGAAATCTGCATTACCTTTAATAGATGGAATATTTTGCCTGCAAATACTATAGTTTTTTTTTTCTTTTTTTGCCTGCAAATACCATAATTAGTATTTTCTTTTACTTCTTCAGGAAAAGCAAATACGGAATAGCTTTAATACGAATAAGCTTTACGTGAAAACGATAGTTGTCCCAAAACTTGACTAGACACTTCATTATTAGTTGAGATTAAAATATCTAGAATACAGAAGTTTACTTTACTATCTGAACTTTACTATGCTGTTTATCGACAGAAATATTTTAAAATAAAGTAACTAATATTTCCTTTGAGTAAAATATCTATTTTGTAAAAAGAATTATATGATAGATAACTATTATTATATATCTATTATAATATCTATTATATATCTATTATTATATATCTATTATATATCTATTATTATATATCTATCATATATCTATTATTATATAGCTATTATATATCTATTATCTATATAGAATTATGGGTATCAGTTTTGTGACAAGAGATTGCCAAGTGAAAATAAATAGTGGCAAGTACTTAAAATATATTTTTTCTGTATAAAATACAATATTTGATGGCAAAAACTATTTTAAATGATATGGTTAACGCAATCAGAGATTACAGTCTTGTTATCGTTAAGCAAACTTTGCTGCAATGAGAAAAATGAAAAAAGGACCACCCTTAATAACTTTTGATCTAATCGTTGGATCTTTACGTTCTAGGACTCAATCTTAATGGTTCGATGGGATGACCTCAAATATGCTAATTAATAAGGAGCAGACGATATTTTAAAATACAAAATCAGACACACAAACTTACTCTCTATGAATAAACATACCTCTTTTACGTTGGATTCAAATTTCTGAACCCTAAAATATGTGGAGCAGCTTGAATCTGGGAAATCGGTTCAAAGTTATACTCCTTAATATTAATTTTACTTTTTGTGTCCTTCGCCATAACTCAATAATTTTTAAAGCAAATTGAAAAGTTTTTGCGCATAGTTATAAAATTCATTTATTCAAAAGAGGCAAAAGAGCAACTTTCAGTGAGTATTTGTTATCTTTTATTATTTTATTCTAGTAGAAAAAATTTTGCACATAATTATAAAATTAATTTATTTAGAAGATGCGAAAAACAACTCTCAATGAATATTTATTATCTTTTATTATTTTATTTTAGTAGAAAAAATTTCGCAAAGATATGCAATTTTTTTCGGATCATTTCACAGAACATAATATTTCATGTCCTGATCAAACTATTAAGACTGCATTTCCCGGATTGCTGCTACTCTCATATATTGGAGATCAAAAATCCGAATCCGTCGGGAAAAAGGTATTTTTATTCAGAGAAAGTACGCTTTTGTGTCTGATTTCGTAACTTAAAATATCGTCTGCCCTAATTAATTAGCATACTTAAGGTCATTTCTTTGAATCATTAAGAATGAGTCCTAGAACGTGAAGTTCCGACAATTATATCAAACGCTATTAAGGATGGTCCGTTTTTAACTTTGCGCACTGCACATTGAAATAAGATTTAAAAAAAAAAATTTATTAAATTATAAAGTTCTAGGTACAATCATATGGGATCTAGCATTAAAAAGCAAAATGGATTCCTTTTTTTGATGGAAGTTTCCCCTCTTTCCTCCCTGAAACCATACTTTTTAGGCACTTTATAAATAAAAAATTAATGCATACCTTTTTGGTATTCAAAAAAATAAAGGCTAGAAAATAGGTTGTAAGGAATCTAGTTATGAAAAAAAAAATTCATATACCCTAAGGTGGATATTACTCCCTAAAACCATATTAACATTTTAGTTACCTTTCAAAAAGGAGGACATTACTCCCTAAAACTTACTAAATATTTTAGCTACCTTCCGAAAAATATTTTTACACCGCAATTTCTTTTTAGTTTTCAAGCAATCAAATGTGGGAATATAACTCTCTAAATTCCACTTATGAAAAAATATTACACGTCCCTTGATTTTAAAATTATCTGTCTTCCCTAGAATAATAAGTTTCAAATACCTTAAAACAACATTTTTGAGCATTTTCTTATTTTTAAGCAGTAATTAAATACAGATTGGGGATATGTAACTTATATGCATCCTAGTAATGAAAAAAAAAACATTTCATTTTCCTTAAGGATGACATTATACTCACCTATAAGGATGGCATTATACTCCCAAAAAGAATAGTCCTAGGTGCCTCCCAAAACAATTATGCTTAACTTGCAACATGTTTCCCAAAATAATTATGCTCGAAAAACAAAATGTGTTTTTATAGCAATTAAATTTTTGAATTCAGTCTACATAGATCTTAGTAAAGAAGAATAGTTTCCTTTCTAGAGAATATTCCCCCACCCCTCTCGCCTAAAACTCGAAATTCTGTGTAGTTTCTAAAAAGAAAGTGTGCGTAGACTTTTATTTCAAATTTTAGCCTTTTAAAGATTTGTGCATAATTTATAATGATTCCCGCAATGCAAAAAATTACTTCCCATTCCCTGATGATGGTATCTTAATTTTAGAATCTTAAATTTTGAGTGCTTTCAGGATGAAATTTTTATGCAAATTTCTTTACTATTTTTAAAAGCTTAAATGTTGGAATTTAACTTATATGAACCCTACTGGCAAGAAAAAATCAGTCCCTTAATGCTTTGAAGATTGCATTCCTCATCCTACTCATATTACTAAAAATTCTAGGTTCTTCCCTATTAAAATATTTATGCATATAATTATTTTATTTTTGGAGCAATTAAAGGTTGGAATATAACATATATAAGAATTCTTTTAACGAAAAAAAGTAGTTCTCAGTCTTTGTGGATGATATTCCACGTCCCACTAACTATTTAAAAAAATACACAGATTGTTTTTAATTTCTACTACGAAATTAAGCAATGGAATAAACTGAAATAGACATTTTTATGGACAATTTAAAAATTCCAAATCTTTGAGGGTTAAACTTCCCTCTCCCCTTAAGCTTTAATTTTATGAAATTTGTCCATTTGATTTTCTATACACTTTTTCGAGGTCAGTAAGCGGGTGGGAGACCACTTTGATCAGCCTGCGTTGGGACCGAGGGTGAGCGGTATCGGTCCTCGTTAATCTTTCCTACCGTAAAGTATTCGACTTCGCGCGCAGGTCGTCGGGCTACCAAAGAGTAAATTGTGATAATGTAAGTAAATGTTAAATATAAGTAATGAAAAATAAACATAAAAACATTAACAACTTTATTTTAAATTATAAACATAAATATAATGATAATTTTTAAAAAATGAAAAAAGTTATCTTCAAACTATTTCGCCGCTTCGATTTGTTTCCTATTAGTGCAAGTTTGACCATGACTGTTTCCGCACATTTTTATGCACTGCAAATTTGCCCGAAACTTATTTTCAGTCTTGTTTTTACCCAACACAGACATTAGTGAAACCACAGGAAATCAAAGTTAATATTTTTCTGTGGTAGATGCTCAAGTTGTATAAACAAGACTGTATCTTTTTAGGTCAGAATTTTTATTAAACATGTTTTTCATATATTTTTTCATTATTTTGTATTAACTGAGGTCAAAATAAGTGGAAAATATTATATTTAGGATTTTAATATTTTATGGTTATGAAAACATGATATTTAATGGTTATGGTTATGGTGTCAGCATGAAACTCATGTGCAAAATCTTTGAAACATGGCTCACTTCCTAACAATAATGTTTTCAAATTCGCACTTATTTAGACCTAAGAGAAACAGTTATTCATCGTTTAAATTTCTTTAAGTTACGAAATTTATTATTGATACATTTTTTAATATGAAAGGAAAAAAATTCACACTACTTTTTTTGGATTTTATATTTTAGTACAAATATAATTCCAATAATCTAGCAGATTTGTTTTAGTAACTTTTAGGCTGTCTCTTATAACAAAAAAATTCCAAAAATTTTTGCCTGTTATTGGAGCGACAGGGAAAAATATATATAAAAAGAACATCGGTATCACATCTTAGTCAGAAGTTAAAACTTGGGATATAAAAACGAAGATAAATATGCAGCATCAGTAGTTACTGGTAATTGTTAAAACACGAACTAGAACTGATTAAAACACAACTCTGTTTGAAAAAATTGCCAATACCAACGTTAAAAAACTTAACAACTTTTAATTATTTTAAACATAACAGTGTTAACAAAAAAAAAACATAATACCAAAGAACAAAACAGAAAAAACATCAGTGGCGTAACTAGATCAATGGTTATCGCTTCTTAATTTGTTGTCGTTTTCAAATAAATGATCTAGTTCATCGCTTTTAACTTACTATCGTTTTAAAATAACTGATGTAGTTCATCGCTTTTAACAGTAATCAAGAAGAAATTATGGTTTTGCTTGTTTGACCTACCAACTCAAGAAAACATTAAAAACTTTAAATCGTTTAAAGTTTCCCTGCTGGTTTTCAAAATTAGTTGTAGATTAAAAGTATAAAACTTTAGCTTATTCAATTGAATTTGCAGTCGAGCTTGGATTATTGAAACTTTTAGGTACATTGATACCCTTGTAAAATTAACGAAGCACTTGCACTAATCCTTTCTCAAATATCTATGAAGTAGTGTTACAGTCCCTCAATTTTATGAATTAATAAGATTAATTTTTTTATGCCTTCTAAAATTCCGTAAGTCTTTAAAACTGTGAATTTTGTTTTTACACTTTCTTTTCCTTCTGTCACTCCAGAAGGATGTTTCTTTTCTTCTCTGGGGGTAAGCGTTCTAAGGAGATAAAGATCTTGTCCAACAATAACCACATTTCTGTTGTTTACAGAAGAAGTATCAATTATATTTCTAACAATTAAACTTTCTCTTTCTGTATTTGCGTTGATATCAGTATTTTTCAGTCTTTGAAAAAATTGCAAAATATTTTTTTTTATTGAGAGGCAAAAAATGTCATTGCTCGGGAATGGTAACCTTTTTTTTTTTCAATTTTATAACTTTTACAAGATGTGTATATCTTAGGTATTAATAACATCAAATCTTAAAGAGAAAATGCAAAATAGTTTAAACTGGAAATTTCTAGAAACATCATTATGGGGCAAAGGAAAGCACACACCTTCAGTGAGTTGGAAATTTTTTCTCGTTAAAGAATTCAACATAACTTATCTTATAATGTTTAATTATTGTGCAAAATTTCAAAACAAATAAATAAATAAAAATTAATAATAAAACTCTATGCTGAATATCCTCGAAATTATAAAATTGAAAAAAATATGCCTAAAAACTCTATTCGCGATCGCAACGAACTATAGGGGGCGTTGTTGTATGAGACTAATACCTGCGATTTCTATATGAACAGTCATTCATTTACTCTAGAGACGTCTTTAATGTAGCGTGTAGCATTGCAACGTTCCTTTTTTATCGTGGCTAATTGAATTTAAAAAAGAAAAATGTTTAATATCCTTTCTTATGCAAACGAAAACAAAATGGTATCTCTTTTTTTTAGAGAAGGAACATCCAAAACACATCGGAAAAATATTTGCACATAAACAGAAAAAAATATGTATATTCTTATAAGAGTTAAAACCTAATGTCCGAGAAATAGTTTTACTAAATTTAATGATATAACATGAAAGGCCTATTTAAACTTTACATTCCATAGTTTTAAGAATCATATTACTTCAAAAATTAAAATGAACAAAAAGTATACATAAACCTCATAATTTTATGAAATTTAATTTAGTAAAAAAAGTTTTTTGACAACAATTTTTATCAAAAAATTTCAAGTTTCAATAAAAATCATTATTTAGAAACTAAAAAACGTAAAATAAAGAATGCTTACGATACAAAGCGAGAAAGAAAAAACCAATTCAAAAAATTCCTTACATTAAAATAAACAACTTTCATGTTTTTTCTTTTTTGATTCATAATCGGACGCAGAAAACCATTCTATAGAAAACTATCATCAAATAAGAAAAAAACTACTTAAAAGTAAAAATTTTTTTTTTATAAAAATTAACACTTACCTGCTTTATAAGTCAGAAGAATTCCAAAATGATTTGTTCTTCGATTTTTGTTACCATTTTTTAGTGCTACGAAAATGCGTCTTTGGGATTTGCCAAAAATAAAACAAGATGAAATTTTATTTTTTCAGGATCGAAATATTTTGCCCATTGTCCACCGAAATCCGATAAACTACTTTGATTTTAAATAAAGTGTTTCATTTTATGATTTGACACAAAAATTTTAGGTGTAGATAGGCGGCACTTAAAAACCGCCAAATCTGTAGCTGCTGTGGCGTTAATACATAAGTACCGAATTTTTATTCATACTTTTCTGAATCATATTACTTGAAACATTAGAATATGCAAGAAGTATACATAAACACATAATGTTATACCATTTATGTTTTCAAAAAAAGTATTTTGACAACTATTTTTATCCAAAAATTATAAACTATAAAACGGAAAATAAAGAATTCTTTGGATGAAAAACGATTTTAAGAATTCTTTACATTGAAATAAAAACTTTCATACTGTTTCTTTTCTTATTATTCTTATAGTTCTTAATCAGACGTAGAAAACCATTCTGTAGAGAACTATCATCAAATAAGAAAACAAAAATTTTACAAGCTAATTTTTTATTATAAAAATCATGACACTTACCTTCTTTATAAATCCGCAGAGTTCCAAATGAAATGTTCTTCGTTTGAAAGTTTTATTTTCAAATAATATGTGCATAGATTATCCCTTTATTACTTTTAGATAACGTACCACGCATCAAAATTTTATAATTGCAAGATCTCGATATGAATTTGAATATGTAGCTTAAAAACAGAACAGCTGAATTCTAGTTGAAATTATCTATTCTTCTAAAACTAAAAAATACTTACGAAGAAAATTATAAAAAATTTATTAATCATCAGCACAAATGACACTATTTCAAGTAATTTGGTTGATTCTTTATTGTTGTTTTCCGAATTATATAGATACAGAAATATATACTGTTCTATAACAAAGAAGAATATTCTATAACTATTGCAGTTCTTAACGTTCTGAATTCACATTTATTTATTGGAATGACGAAAGCAATGTTGACTTCATTTTAATTTTTAATGAATTGAAGACAGAAAAAATTATTTTACCGTAATATACACATCTGTGACAGCAAGTGATCATCAAATTGTAAGTTATGTTGTTGGTAATAGAAAGGTAAAAATTATGGAGAAATTGTTCTTCAAATGCTTGGCGTGTTCTGCTTCAATGTTTGGCATGTTCTGGTTAGTTTTTCAAGTTCTTCAGCTTTTCCTTAGGGAAATTTTGATTTTTATTTGCTGCTAAGAAAATGGCGTCCGTCATGGCCAAGGATTTTGATGGAACTAAATGAAAACGTGATAAATTAATGTCTGATATTTACAGGCTCCCGCTAGATGGCGTACTCGAGCGTTGCGATCGCGAATTTGGAAAGTACTTAAAATTTAAGGCTTTAGAAGGAAAGGCTAAAATCATCATTTCATATTACTTAGATTCATATGAACTGAATTCTAACATTTAATTGCTTAAAAAATTTTAAAAATTAAGCCCTAAAATTTATCTAAATTTCCAGCTTTTTTGGAAGGGGGGAAGGGTATAATGTCATATCCTCAGAGAAAATGATTTTTTTTTTCATTAATAAGTTCCATATAAGTTGCATTTCATTATTTAATTGCTTAAAAACAAATGGAAGGCATAAAAAAGATATTTTTAAGATATTTGAAAGTTATGTTTTTTTGGGCGATGGGTAATTTTATAATCAAGAAATATGAAGAAAAAAATTTCTCATCATCGGCATCCAATATTCGAACATTTAAGTAAATGAAAATTGAAAAAAAAATGGGTAAAAATATTATTTGGAAGGCACTTAGAACTTGTTTTCTTTTTTTTTTTTTTTTTTTGAAGAAGAAGAAGAAGAAGAAGAGAGGGTAAAAGAGAGGGCTTCAGGGAATATATATATTTTTTTTTTATTAGAATCGATATGACTTATTTTCAAGCCTTTAATTACTTGAATACCGAAAGACATTTTAATTACAAACATTTTTTTACAGTGTATATTTGTTCGATTTCTTTCTTCCCCACCCCCTAGCGTCTTTATATAGCTTTTTCAATCGCTTTAGATTATTATAAATGAATAAATGACATTTATAACTTAAATATGAATACTATTGACATGAATTTTGAGAAATACGATTTACCCAGTACTTTGTGACAAATGACCGGATAAAGTAGTCATTTATAGGTGACTTCATACGAAATAAATGTATGAATCTATTTTCAAGAAGGAATTCAAATTCAGCTTGGTCCCCGAAAACTTCAAACTTTTGATGACTCTTAAAACTGTCAGAACTTTTCAAGTGGAATTCAATTTGAGGAGACATCGGGACGTATGGTTGAAGTTTCATCCAAATATTGATGTCTTCTGAAACTGTAATTGAAAAATACATTTTTAATAAATCCTAAGAGCAAATCTCAGGACATTAAAGATTTACAGAATAAAAAGGAACATCACAAAATCCTAAATAAAGTTTTTTTAATCGATTGGCAATTGAAGATTTCTTTTTAAGGTTGTTCGATTTTTAAAATTTTTAGTATATGCAAGCAAGCGTGAAGGAATATTATATTCACAGGTAACTCAGTGCAGCCAATTACATAGTCAACAAATTTGTAAAGTTATACAAATCTGATTATATATTTAAGGCCTGTTTAGACGATCCAAGTTCTTGAACGAAGATTGATTGATAGTGATGGAAACTTGTTTTGCTTTGAGCTTGGATTGTGTAAACGATCAACCAAGTACTTGAGTCCTGGGACGATAGTAGAGCATATGTTCTACTTTCCATCCAAGTTTTTCTTTCCTTAACCAATCAGCGTCTTAGGTTTTCTGACGTCATCAAGCAGGCGTCAGATTATGTCATTTTGTTGTCTGTTTTCATATATTTTAGTCCTAATAAATTGCTCTGTTACGGTTTATTTCTGTTATTATGATTTTATTTGAATTTATTTAGTAATTTTAAACTTATGTATTATTTTATAATGGTGAATATGAACAATGCGCATACGCAAGTTTTTCTTCCGACCAATCAGTAACATTCAAGAACTTCGAATCATCCAATTTCTTGGACAGAGAAATTCATCCAATTTCTCGGATTCAAGAACTTGAACCGTATAAACAGCCCTTTAGTGTCACAAACTTGCCCAATAAGTTATCATGTCCTTATACGGATTCTTGCCGAATTTCATACCTGGTCAAAATCGCATGTGACAAGAACTCGAGGATTTATTGCCGATATGTGCTACTAAAACGTAAAAATCAGTTATTCAGCAGATTATATGGACAATGTGCAGATTAAGTAAGGTGATCCCTTAAAGTGTCGAAAATTGTTTAATTTATGAAATTACCTGTGCAATCTGTAAATTACCACCAAAGCTCTTGTTAAAGATTTTAAACAATACCTTTGTGGGTACAACGCCAATGTTTCGGTACTCTTAAATTAGCATTAAGTATTTTGCCGATATCTGAAAAATCATGTTGATACAATCAAACAATCCACAAGTTATTTGGCAGAATCCATCATCAATAAATTAATGGATAAAAATAAAGCAACGAACAGTGCAAGATACTTTTACTACTTAAGAAATTAACATAATATTATTTATTTAGCTTACGATATTTAAAGAATCAAGTTAATATAATCAAGTTATTAGAAGTTAATATAAGAATCAAATTATGAAAAATGCGAGAACAAGGTAGCTAAAAATGAAGGGAGAGAGCAGATGAGTTGCGTAAGGATGAGTTGCTGAAGCAAAGTTCGGAGAAAAATATTCTGGTAAAATTACCGTACTGTTTGGTAAGGACATATCTGGTAAAAGAAATCATAATTTTGGAAATAAAAACAAAATAGAAGTTCTACATATTGGATAATTTTTCCGTTTATGTGGAAATAGTTAACGGGAAATTCTGGTTTTCAAAATTATGGTTCTTTTTACCATACATTTAACAATCACAAAACCGAAAAGTAAATATAACTGAATAAAGGGTTTTCATGCCATGCTCTATGGTATCATAATAAAATCTTCAAATTTTACCACACTTACCAAATTTTGTTTCATAACATAAAACCGTATTTTCTTGTAAATTATACCAAAATCAATACCAAAGGGCCTCGGTAAAAATTACCGACCCAGAAGGTGCTGTCATAGGACCAGAAACCCCGTTAATTTCATCATACTCTGGCAGTTTTTACCATACTTTTTTTCTGAGTGTTGCTTTATTAACAACTTTCGAATTTTGGCTGTAACAGATACACTGTCAGAAGAAAAACATTGGTTTAACATTGAACAATAATGTTGATATTTTCTACCATAACACTGTTCAATTTATCAACATAAAATTGAACTAGATAAAAATGTAGCAAAGCTCCACATGATCCATAATTTTTGATCCAAAGTCAACACGCTCCAAAATGTGTACTAGTAATAGAAACTCTTCATTCAAGAGAGATCTTATTTTCAGCAGATTTTTATCTCAGTTTTCTTTTATCCCCTGCAAAGCTTTAATCTAAAACATTTCGTACTAGTACTATACTAAATTATTTATTACTAGGAGACTCTGCCAACGGCTTGCTTTGCTCATCAACCCCCATGACTGCTATTATTTTATGTTTCTTGACGATGAGCAGATTGTTACATTTTAATTAAAAAGTATTCAAGTAGAAAATCTAAAAATATTTTATTGTACAGTATATTAAAAGGACTTAAAAACAAAGAAAAACTTTGTGCATCTTACCTCGAAAAATAGTGGCCACTTCATAACAACAAAGTAGTGTAGAACCAAGGTGAAGTGAAATATCAACCATGTTCTTTACGCTACTTGGTGTAAAGTAGCTGCCAGCATTTTTAATATTCAATAACACAAATATTTATAATTACAGTAAAATAAGATTCACACGAGAGTCTGTAGAATTATTTTTAAGAGACAATATAAAGTGTGCATCATTAATTTCAGACGTATATGTACACTAGTTCTTGAAATAAAAATAGGTTTTAAATCAAACATAAGCATTAGTACAGAGAGAACAGTAAGACGAATTCGAAATAGGCTTAACAGAACCGAAGCTGATTGAAATTATACGTTATAAAATTATTTAATACTGTTCACAGAGACTTAACTAAAATATAAATATGCATACCATAAAACTGAAAGCATACATACATACTTTAACGGAAAGCATTTGTTTCAGTAAATTTATAGCAGCCTTGGTGAGAACGACATTGTACAAATGATACATTTGCAAATTTGCAAACGATATTTAAAAGCGCCAATATCGGTGTTTTCGAAAGTAAAAATAATTCTCGTTTGATGTGAATGACGAGAATTTAGTGTAAGCTTGTTCTATTATGAGAGTTCAGATTTAAATTATACTTTTTAAAATGTATGTGAAGGCACGATTTAGTGTTAACTGTTCCTTCAAAATGTTCCTTCAAACAGTTTTTTTTTTCGACTTTTCATTATAGGATTCGTACAGAAAAGACGTCATAGTTCTTACAATGTATTAACACAGCTTAGGTTTCAAAAATTTATTTCCCGATTTAGGCAAAATTTAAACCTAATACATTTAGTTGCTTACCCTAGCAATTTCATCTTCAATATTGTTCCTAAAATTCCTGTTTAATTTATGGTTATTCAATTTCGATTTTAAAAAAACTTTCGCTGAATAGAAAAAATTCTTAATTATGTTTCAGAAACTTGTATTCATTATTTTCATTGCCTTTCCTGACTGGACACAGTTACGCAAAGTTTTATCGAGAGCTTTATAGTAAAATTGGTTGTGGTGGAACTTATCCCTATGGTTTAGATTAACTCTAAACCAGTTCCTTGAAACTGTACAAATGTCCCATCAACTTTGAGGCAACCATCGATGTTTTCAGGAATATATCCTCCACCATAACATTATAGGATTATTTACAATAATCAAGCAACACTTTTTCGTTTTAAGCCTTTAATTTTAAATAAACACAAAAATTAAAAACGTAATAATAGCAAAGAATACTAAGAAAGGATGATGAATAAATATCACAGATAAATAACTTTAAATTGAATATAAATAATTATTTTACCAGGTAAACAATACTTTTATGACTTTTATTAATTTTATGCTAAGGACAACTAAGTAATATCGTGATTTTTGTGTGAAAAAAACTGGATCACACAATGCAATCTTCCGACCAATAAAATAGCACCGACATCAACAGAAAACTATTTCATGCCATTTCATTTTTATGTTATATAGGAAACTATAGCGAAATTTTACTCCAATAATTTTTAAAAAGAAAAAAATTTCTTACAATATAAGATACATATTTTTAAAAAAATGAATATACTTTTACGAACGAAAAAGTCTCTTTTTGTGTATTTTTAATGAAAAATGTGTGAAAAAGTGAAAGGGAATTTAAAATAAATGTAAAGTTTAGTTGAAAAGGATGCATCTTCGACATAACAACGTGAAATGTGATATCAACGGTCATAGTGTTGTGCAGATAACAGGAGTTGTAACTCTTCAAATACCTTTGCGTTTGATCAGCAGCAGCAATGGATTCATCTGAGATAATGACGATTGCTTTTATCTGAATCTTGGAAAGTCAAACATTGACGCAAGCCTTTCGCGAAAATTTTTGCTCCATTAGGCGCTTTCTTGCTTCGCCTCGGTCGCTTTGGACGAAAAGGTTCTTTCCATCCATTTTTCACCGTTTGCAATGTAAATTCTTTACAACTGATTTTAAATTTATCCAAATTTTAACAAACCATGGAAATTTTAAGAGATATTTATTTCGTTTCCATCTGCAGACCAGTGGAATTTGTGCTTGCGGTGATGCTGATGAAGATGCTGAACATATTCTTCTTCACTGTAGTCTGTATGCGAGTGCCCGAATGAATTTAAAGACTGATTTGAGACGTCTTTCTATTTGTTGGCCACCTGTCTTATCAGAACTGGTCAAAAGTATTGAAAGTCTTGCGGCCTTGCGGAATTTTGTTTTTAATGTAAATTTGTAAATTTTTCTCCTTTTGTTTTCTACTTACAACTGTAAGCCTCATGCTATACTTTGTGGTGCATGAGGAGTTTTAAGTCGTTTAAATAAATAAAAATAATTTAAAAAAATTAGCCACAGCAAATTTGTCTATGATTGTATTAGATTATAATTAATTATAGTACATTACGTTCATATTCTGCCCCAAAAATAGCATGTATACTATATTATTATACTATAGCATGTCATTCTGCTTTCGATGCATCCTTTTTAGCTCGACTTTACGTTCACTTTAAATGCTCTCATGTCAACTAGGTTACTAGTTATACGCAGTCTACGATTTACACCTATAACCTTCATTTATAAAGGGCACTGCTGCGCTAGCAACTATATTTGTGACGCTATCATTAATGTACACTTTTTATTTAGGTAAACCTAATGCATAATAAAATCATCCACGAAATAACATCGGAAAAAACCTATATCAAAAATCTGAAATCATTATGAAGTTAATCTTGACTAAAGCTTAAAATTAGCACAGTATTTTTATAATTTATCCCAATATGAAATCTTTGTTTATGTAAAATAAATTTGGAAGTAGTTTAAAAAATATATATACTATAAAAATACAAGTATATACTATCTACGATCGAGCTGTAACACTGTTTCGAAAACACGCATGAACAAAAATTCTTAATTTATAAATTTATAACGGTAATTAGCTTCGAAAGAAAGAGAATTTTTAAGTAATAAAATAAAAATTTCAATTTAATTGAAGAACACTTTGAACAAATGTCCGGATAAACTGCTTCGATATAAATTTTAAAACAGAAAATTTATAACTGAAAGTTTAATATTCCGTTTAGCATTTGATATGTTATATTTATTATGTTATAAAACGAATCGAATCATTTTGTTCACTTAGGTTCATGAAAATATTTAAAAAAATAATTTTTCAAAAATGCATATTGTAGAGAATAAAATCTGAATTGATATCCCAAAAATATTAATAAATTAAGGTATCTTAATGTACGAATAAAAATTTAAAACTGATTTATTAGAAAATGCGTTTTAAAAAGTATAAAATCACCAGCTTTTATATATCCTAGAAATATTCATGATTTAAAGTATTTTAGGTCATAAATGAAAATTTAATATAATTTTTAGAAATTTAAAAGGAAGTCAGTATAAAGATAAAATAATTTCAGTAATATGAAAACTGACTTTTCTCTTTGTTATGCATAGAAATTTATTCTTTTTACATTCAAATTAAGTTTCATTCAAATTGTGATTTATTTTTCACGGTTTTTAAAGATTTGGTATTCAAAATTCAAATTTTAAGAATTATTTCTAAAAATAATATTTAAAATTAATCTATGCAGATTCAAAAAGCAGATTTCAGATAAATATATTTTATTCGTATTCATTTTTATTTAACGTTGTTTTTTTTACAAAGGTTTGAAGGAATTAGTGCATAACGTTTTTTTTTCTTGATTTTCTCACTTTAATTGGACTCTTTTTAATGCAAATATTTTTACATTACAATTTTTAGATTTCTTATTTGAGATAATTTACTAACACTGATTATTTAACAGAAATCGCAATGAATATAGCCATATATTTATTAGGATATTAACAAGGATTTTTTAGTTATTTAACGGCGTTTGTATTTCTTAATTTAGGAATTTCCTAGACGATTTCATAAATTTGAATTGCTTCTATATTATCACAATTAATATATGAAAAATATTACTGCTTTAACATTCTTCTAAATCTAAACCATAGTTTTTTTACTAAAATATTAAAAATATATTTGTATTTATTTTGTATGAAAATATATTTGCATATATTTGTAGTATAACTATCAAACATTTCTTAGTTCACTCTTCGCTAAATTAAACCCATCTAATATTTTTTAATTTTTATTTGATAGGACCAAAATTAATAAAAAAATTTACGATGGAAGTTTTTACAAGAAAAAATTATGAAGTATTTAGTAGAAATATGCATTTATTTTACTTCGTTACATTTTAAATATTTTATATTTTGTGTTACGTAATTTTTTTGGGGCTAGTTAAACTTAAATGTGAAAAAGTATTGTCTATCTCTTGTTTTAATTTCCTTTATCTCAATCATTCTTTATCTCTTTGAGAAAATGACTTAGTTTTAACTTTAATACACGATTCATTAGGCTCAATCTTTTTCGCAATGTAAAAAAAGGTCATCACATTCTATTTGTATTCTTGTTATTTAGCACGTAATATTTACATATTCGAAAAAAATTTCACAATTTGTTTTTACATATTCAGCTTATTAGATGCATTTTAATTAATTATACGCTGGTAAAAATCTAAAATAATGCTGTAAAGCATAGTTAACTCTGGACACTAATTAAACATAGAGAATTATTTTTCTCGTTCCAAAGAGGTGACATATGTAATTAAATTTAATTAACAAATTCATTTTAAATGACAATGAGTAAATTAAAATTGAAAGAATCTATATCTTTTACAGAAAACCTCTAAGACTTCGCGGTGCTTCTTATACGCCCATTGAAAAGAATTAAATTAAAAGTAATGAAAGAGTATATAAGGATAAAGAAAACAATTAACGTTTTGCTTCTTCCTAATTACAAGTTAATTGGAAGTATCAATTTTAAAAACACAAAACGTTATATTATTTTAAAATATACTGAGCAATGAAAAGTAGAAAAACCGTAAAGGTTTTCCTTTAATTACTTTAAGATAATTGTTTAATTATTTGAAAGTCAAAGCGTTGTTTTATTTATTTTTAGCTCAGGGAGAAAAACCCAAGTGCAATATTTTTTAGGCTCATTACTTTCCTTTTTTACAGTTTAAGGATTGCTTGAACGTTTTTTTTTTCAGTTTCTTTTATCTATTTCTAAGTTATTACACTTGTGGTCAGACCTCATTCTCGATATATTGAAAAAATCGTAAGGGCAGCAAACGCCAACTCTGTTTTGTGAGTTCCACTCAACTTTTCATTTTGTTTTGTAGTGCAAAAATTACAAGACTTAGAAAGTTGAAATTATTAGGGCATGTAGGAAGGTCTAAAAGAAATTACGAAGGAATGAAAAAAATATTATTTAATAATTTTTTCAAGAGTTGTTAACTGTTAAACTTAATGGAAAAAATAACATACGGGCCTTCTACAGTCAACAAAAATGCAACTACAGAGTTAAAATTTGACTTGCTTGTTGAAAAAATCACATTTGTTTATAAACTTAACTCACAGTTTTTTTTTCGAAATTCCAATTAGTTCGAAAGTTAAATGCTTTTTTGCGATTTTTTTTCTTACTTTTTTTGCTTTAGTTTAAAATTTGCTTTGCTGTTCCAAATTCTAAAGAGACTTAGAAATTTGAAATTAGGAAGGTGCAGAAAACTGTACAAGGAGTCCAATGTAATGAAAAGAAATTGCGATTCGATTTTTAGTTCCAGAATTTGTTTACTGTCAAATTTGTAACTAAAAAACTATGTTGCACGATCTACTGTCCGCAGAAATGCAACTACAGAGGTGAAATTCGGTGTGCTGATAAGACCATTTTGTATTATTTGTATTATAATTTAAAAATAGTATTTTTAAAACATTTCCTGTTTGTTTGAAAAATATTGCAAATTTAAGTGTAAAATATTGACGTTTAAGGAGAAATAAAGAACGATGAATGAGAATCAATTACGACAGTTGGCGAGCGAAACGTGTAGGGGGCGGAGCCTCTCAATGCTTAAAAAATATTTACAGGTCGATAAAGCTCTAAACTAAAACTAAACTCAGTGGCACGACAGCCCATAGAGGGCCGAAGCCTACTGTACCCATCTCAGTTTTCTTGACCTTGTGCTCTGGGGTGCAGGAGCAGATGTTCCAGTTAGGTGGTCAGCCGAACGCGGAACCCCCAGTGTTTAGTTCCCAAACGTGTTTGGTACTCATTTATCGACCCACTGAAGGAATGAAAGGCTGAGTCAACCTTGCCCGGCCGGAGGATCGAACCCAGGACCTGTGGCACAGGAGCGGGAAGCGCTACCACTCAGCGCCCGCTAAAGTTCTATAACTCATAAAAACTATTTATAACAAAAACGGGAAGACTTTTTTTTTTGTTTATATCTGTTGGTATTCTAGTTAAGTTGTTTAATATCAAAGAGAAGTACATAAAGAGCATCCATCCCAATGCTGAAGCATGTTAAAACGAGGCTTTTGTTTTCATAATAGGGCAAAATGTGCACTTATAACATAATAAACTTAACCAGTAATACTTTTCAATGCTGAATATGATCGTGACCGTTAGTATGCAGGCTTGCTAATTACCTGCGAAACATCTCATCTCTCATTTTCCAGTAGGTGATAGTTATTCAGCGAAAATAAACTAATCGCTTACTCTTGATAACATATTGAATTTCGACATTAAGAAACTATTCCTAGTTTCGTTGCTCCCGCAGTAGACTGATCGTTAAGACACGATTCCCACCAGGGGCCCTATTACCAGCTTCACGGAATCTGATTCCGATCGAAATGAAGCTCTCGTGACGTCATAAATCCGTGAATGTCAGTTAAGTCGTATTACGAGCTCTTGATTCCGCTCGGAACTAAATTCCGATGCGAAATAATTACAAATCCCATTCCGGCAGGTTTAAGAGTAAGCGAAATCTAGATTCCGATAAGAGTTTGTTTATTTCAGTGAACAAAATGGCGCTGTTTTCCGTCATACAGCCAGCTATTGCTGAAGAGAGTGATCGAAACACTATTAGGAGAAAGATCTATCGGCTTAAAAGATTTTGGGTATTCCAATATCCCGACAACAAAATTTAGAAATTAATTTAGATTGGAAATTAGTTTTTTTTTTAAATGGTGTTACTCATAGGCGAAATTCAGTAGTGGAAATGAATAATATCGGATTGTGGAAATTAATAACAAAAGCTACATAAAAAAAATATGTACAAAAAACAATAGAATCTTAGCTAAAAAAAGGAATTACATAAGTTAGCTATTAGAATTTCCTATATTGTTTGGAATATGCATGTGTGGAGATTTAACTATCGACTGTATTATCCTTCAACTATCTTGTGGTACTTTAAGATGGATGCAAGTTAACATGTCTTATATAGTAGTGATTTGGTATTTAATATTTATAGTGGTAATTACGCCAGATATGCCGGTAAGGCTTCCTTTATTTTAATCTGGATTGTTTTCTAGGTATTCCACAATCATTGTTTGGAGGCGAATATTAATTTTTGTACGTGAACCATTTGAAATTACTACGTTGTAATTTCACTCTACACTACTCTCTATACTTCAAATAAACACAAACTTGGCTTTTAGAACACAAAATTGTTGAAAATGTATGAATTTTTAAGCTTTCAGTTCTAAGTTAATGCGATTTTAACTCGCATAGAAGTAGAGAATACAAACATATCGTTGCCAGATTAATAAATTAGAATTATAATAATTTTCTAATTGGTCAAAGTTAGCTCCGCCTACAAACTTCAATTTCACCGGAATCGTGTGGAATGGCGATTTCGATTCCGGATTCCGATATGCTCATGTTGAGGCACAGTGTGTTTTACGAAATTGGCAATCCGATGAAAGCTAGTTTCCGATCGGAATCGTTTCCGAGAGGAATAAATTTCGATGATTTGGTAATAGGGCCCCAGATCACAGAAGTCAAGCATCACTGATTGCGGTCAGTGTGCGGGTGGCTGACCACTTTCATCCGTCTACGTAGGGACCGAGGGTGAGCTGTGTTGGTCCTCGTTAAACTGTTCTATCTGACCTTCAGGTGCCTGTATGACGAAAGACCAATCCAGGTGGGAATTGGAGAAAAAAAATATATTTGATAGCATGAGTTCCCAAATGATGAATCCCTTCAAAAAAGTTGGCTGAAGACTATAACGAAAAAGAAAAAAAAATCGTCATCAATGATAAATCCAGTACCTTCATAGTGTTTTGCAAACAAAAAGCGTGACAGGCACCTTCAACCATTGTTTGCAAAGATGGCTACACTTATATAACATAACTGCATCATCGCTTTTGTGACAATCTATTTTAGGATACTGGGACAGCCTGATAAGCAATGAGTAAATTGATTTAGCTCATCCTTTCCTTTATAAACTAATGAAATTTGGATAAATGTTGTTTCGTAAGTTTTTTATAATTACTATATAAATTTTCCCGGTAAATTATAACAGGGCTGAAGAGAATAGAAGGGCTAGTTCACTCCGCTCTTAGAGCTGACGCTACGATTTCCCTCCTCATGACGTCACTGTGTCCACAGATCTCGGAAGATCGCACGCAAAGATATTATGATAACTTTACATTTTTCTCTTTGTAAAAATAAGTTAGACTTTTTCTGGTTATTAGCTTTCAAACTTTACGTAATTAACACATTATTTCCATTCATAAACATAGTTTAAAAAAACTTTCTTGGCCATTATATTAAGAAAATACCATTTTAAACTTATAAAAATATTTTACTAGTTGGCGAAAATAACACTATAAATACTTTATTTTAAAAAGTTCAGTTTCAACTTTAATTATTAAGAAAAATGAAAGCATATATCGACACTTCTTTATCTACATATTCTTTTATAACAATAAGTTGAGTTAAATTTAGAATCTCCGATTTTAAAATATGCCATTAATAGCAATTTGTTCATACTTAATCATTAGGAAACATCAACCTTAAACGCTAATTACTGAAGCAAAATAATAATTTAGGTTCATAATGACATTAGAAATTTTACAATTGTTTATAGATATTTAAATTTAAGATGATATAATTTATAGATATTTAAATTCAAGAGAATATAATTTTTAAAAGAATCATAAATATTAAGAATAACTACATTAAAAAAATAAGTTATAAAATTAGGAGAATTTCAACTGTTCACTATATATTTTATTTATACTTTTTACTTACGTTCTAATTTTCTTTGACTTTATCCATTTTTTAATTTTTTTCACATGCCTTTCGTTTTGAAGTAACGAGGCGGTTTCTATTTAGATAACGAATTTTTATAAAAGTTCTTAACGATAGAAAAAACGTATTGCTGTTTTACATTAACTGTGTCATTTCAGAATCCATTCTTTACATAGTTGTTCATTTACTTTAGGGAACACGCGGAAAATTATATTTTTTCCTTTTGTTTTTCTATCAGAATTTTTGCAAGTTGCAATCGCGCAAACTGGCATTTCGTTAATAGTTTTAAAATTTTGTAAATTCACGGCAAAAACTGAGGAAAGTCAAATAGAAAATAACAAATGTCTTAGAATATGTCACAAGAGGAAATGCTCCAATATTAGTTAGAGCTAGTAAGGCCGAACTCTCTGTTCTTGAAGTAAAAGTGCGAGCTTTGCGTCAAAGTGACATCGGAGGATGTGACATAGAGAAAATCGGAGGATTGGCGGGTTGAGAGTTTCTTCAAAGGAGTGAACCAGCCCTTCTATTCTCTTTAGCCCTGAAATTATAAGCATTAACTTTTCTTTCCCTGTATATAGTAGAATTTATTACATTATATAATTTGTCATAAAGAAGATTAGCAGCATTGAAAACGGAAATACGGCGAAAACATTATATTATAAATTGTAAAATGTATAAGTTGTATATTCTACTCTTCAAGCCCATAACATAAACTGACCATTTCTTTTTTATGTTAAGAGAGCACTGCTCTGCAAGTAGGGGCAAAAGGAGCATTTATAAAAACGCTTATGTGATGGCTTCACAGTGAATCGTTCTTCAGTATTGTTACTAAAACCGTTTTCGAACATGACAAACACTTTGGACCCCAAAACAGACACATTTTGGGACAAAAATTTGGGTGATAAGTGTCTAATTTTCTTGCAATTATTTTATATTTTATTTTATAACAGTCGTTGAACAGCAGACGTAATTTTGAGTTTACGACTACTAAAGTTCAACTCCGTAGCCTTGTAATTTTGAACCCAATCCAGAAGACAAGTGAACTCCTGGATCAAGTATATTTTATTTTATAACCATCGTTGAACAGCCGGCCCAATTTTGGGTTTACGAGTACTAATGTTCAACTCCGTAGCCTTGTAATTTTGAACCAATCCAGATGACAAGGAAACTCCTGGATCAGTACCCCCAGAGGTGAAAGAAGTGAAGAGGTGAAGGTACCCCCAGAGCTTGGTGAAACCGAGCAAATTTAATGCAGAGTGTGCGTTTCTTGTTTTTTAGTGGTTCCATCTATGGCCAAGAATTCGACTTCTGCAACACCATACGTCGCGCCCGTTTACAGGGCGGACTCATTTATACATCCATTCATTCATCCACAGATCGTAATTTTGACCTGAATCAGAGAACGATCGATCTCCAATCCAGTACCCCTAGAGGTATTGATTTATAACGGGAACATGAAGAACTTTGCGACTCGACAGATTTAACGGGCATAAGTCACCATTTTCTAAACGGGGAGTCTTCGGCCGGCCTGGGATCGAACCCACGAACTCTTGAACATGGGCCCATTACCCTACCAACCAGGCTATACCAGCCCTCCTGGATCAAGTATAAGAAGAAATATACCTTCGTGGAGGACTTCTTTGATGGAACTAACCCGCATTTGCGTAACATTTTGAGGAAGACCACGAGAACCACCCATGGTTAACCTGACGGCAAAGAGACTCTAACCCATAACTTTCTCTAATCATAGGACTCTAACCATGAACTAACCTGCATTTGCGTTAAATTTGGAGGAAGACCACGAGAACCGCCCATGGTTAGCCTTTTGTAAAAGGGACTCTAACACATGATCCGTCTACCACTGTGGATATTTTACGTCAGCACTGTGGTCAGTGCAAGCCGGATGTGGAATTCATATCTACCAGCTATTCGATCCCGGTTCATCTCATTGGAAGGCAAACACTCTACCCCCTGGTTGGAGATCAGAGATAAATCGGAAGTCGTTAAAGAGAAATCTTCAGAGGAAGACATTGGTCGGCAAAGGGCTGTCTGGCCGACTATGATTATGATGATGACAGATAAGTACAATAAAAACTTACATTGCAAAATAATAAGTTTAGAAAATACAAAACAACACTCATTTAAAATCATTTTAAGTCAGCTGTCGTCAAACATTATTTCAAAGGACCTCTTTGGTCCAGCAATCTCACCGTTCCGCCAAACATTTTGTAGCGTGATGGTAGCAGGTTCGAATCCCAACATGACCTAGGATGATTTCTCGCAATATTCTTCAATAACCAGTACTATCTGTTCTTCAAATTAACAAACTCTTAAAAGTCGTATTTCTAATAAGCTCATGTATGTGAATGAATAACAATTAATAAACACTATTTCGAAACTGGTTCCAAAAACATTTATAATACCCTTTCTGGTTACCCTACAAACAAAAATGTATTTCATTTCATATAAATTAAAAATGATTTAGCTTTTGATATTATTTAAATCTTCCGAGAAACTGGTAGAAATTGTTTTTCTCGCCATGGTCTTCTGTTGTGTACAATTACGCTTTGTTTTAATTATTTTAATTTCAGATAAGAGGTACTTTATTTTGAAGTTCAAAATCATTATTGCCCTTCATTATCGAAAATGTCGATGCTTCCACAAATTTCACATACCTTAAGGATATGTCATTAGAGCGGAAAAAGTAAACAAAGCAGCCGCGATTATCGAAACTTTACAAATAGAAGAATATTTGATTTGTTCAAATTTTCTAAGAAATACTCATTCTCACTAATGACTTCAAATGTTAAGATTATTTTGAATAAATATAAGAGTTTTCGTAGGAAATTTATAATATTTCATTTTTGAGATTTATTTTAGCACTTGAATGTACAATCTTTTGCAAATATGCATTTCGCAAGAATTAAGTAATTATTTCTTGTTAATAATCATTTCTAAGCTTAATAAGTTTAGAATTTTATGAACTGTCAACTGATTCATGGGAGGGGGTATGCAGCTTCTGTTGTCCAAAGACCGGAGCACCGTGAGGTAGAAGACTGTCTTGGCTCCTGGTGGTGTTCTTTTTAGTCTGGCACCTACCCTTCGGCCTGTCCGGCTTGGGAGACCCTACCAGTAGCAAGCTGCCTCCGGCATAGCCCTCCGGGTCATTGGTGCGCTCAAGCCTCACCGCCCCGTCAAGGTCCACTTTCATCAATAAAATCCCTCCAAACGACATCAAAATATTCTCTGATGGCAGTAAAATAGATAGACAGACTGGCAGTGGGGTATTTATTGAAACACCTCGAGAGAACTACACTCTTCATCAACGAAACCCCGATTTCTGCTCCGTCTTTCGAAGCGAACTAATTGCAATCGACAGGGGACTAGAGAAAATCTTGAGTGAAGGGCACCTTGGAAATACTTGGATACTATCTGACAGCCGTAGTTCAATTCAACACCTCAAAAATTGGGCCCTCATTGGAGATAAAACCAGTTTTTCGATCTTACAAAAAGTAAAGCTCATTTCCCAACAGCATGAGGTCCACTTTCAATGGATCCCGTCCCACGTCGATATCCACGGCAACGAGTTGGCTGACACTCTTGCAAAGAAGGGACTAGACCATCCAGTCCCCTCCACCTCAGAGCTTACATACCTTGAACTGTTTGCAAGGCAAAAGTCCCAGAACAAACAAAAGTGGCTGCTTCCACCTATTCACTACTGGTATAAAGCAAAAAGACCAGGACTCTCTTTATCTCTCCCTGGTGACAGGCGAACCAACACCTGCTTATCCCGACTGGCCAGTGGACACCTGAAATGTCTCACATTTTCTGCAAATCAAAAAGTCTTTCCTCTTTGCCCTAAATGCCAACAAAACCAGGCATCACCTGAGCACATCTTGAACTGTTTAGGGCTGGACTGGAATGACATTCATTCCTCTCCCATTCTGGTTTCGGATTTTCTGAATGTCAACGGATTCATTGATCTGGTCTGACCCCGTCAGACCAGATGGGAATTAGCAACAACAACAACAGAATTTTATGAAATATTTTGCTCAAATTTCTAAATGATTTTTATTCTTGAATATTTTAATGGAGGATGAATTACTAAAATATTAACTTATTATCAACTAATTAAAAATTATCAACTATCAAAACATATATTTAAATCAAAACGGACTTTAAAAAATTAGGCTTTCAATAAACGTAGAGCTTTCTCATAAAGATGATGCCATAAACCACATTTGCAGCTAAAATAATTTTCTCTATTTGCGGAAATATTTACGAGGATTGTTTTGATGTATGGTGAAAAGAAACTGTTCAGAATAACGGAAAACAACAAACATATTTAATAAATTAACGAAACTCATAACACTATGCTTGGATAAACTAACAAAAGAGATTTTGGAAAAACTATCAAGCATGCGCTGATGAAAGACAGAACAGTTTTTGCCAGACTGAGCTAAATATGAACTGGGATTGGCGAGATACTTTACTGTAAAAAATTCTGGATCAAATCACGGTATGAAGAACCGCCAAGGGTGCCGGCAGAATAATATAAAAGGGGGTGCAACCGTCTAACAAACTACCCCCCCCCCCAATTTTTTTTTTTTTTAAATATTCTGTAATTACATTTTTTTCGTTATTACATATACTTTCATCTATTAATTTTTTTCAAGATTCAGGTATAGGACAAAATAATAGGAACATCTGCGAAGAAATGAAAATATTTTATTAATAAGGAGTTGGGCCACCTTTGGCCTGAATGACAGCTTGCATTCGACGTGAGATTGACAAAAAAAGGTCTTGAGCAAATTTCATTGGAATTTGTAGCCATTCCTCTTGCTGGGCAGCCCCGAGTTCAGAGAAAGTGCGTGGAGGAGGAAACCGAGCACGGATTTTTTATTCAAAAAACCCCACAAAGGCTCAATGATATTGAGATCAGGGGACTGAGGACACCACGTTAGATGGTCCACTTCATAATTATGCTCATTTAACCATGTTTGAACACAGTGAGACGTGAGAACAGGGGCGTTGTCATCTTGGAACACAGGACGTTCTCCCGGAAAGAGAGTATGAAGCATAGGGTGAAGATGATCTGCAAGAATGCTTCGGTAATGGTCCCCTTTGACCACCCCCTCAAGACAACGAGAGGCCTCCATCCACGGGCAGATATAGCGCCCCACACCATCACTGAACCACCTCCATGTTTCACGGTTGGAACCAGGCAGTCAACATGAAATGCTTCTGCCGGCGTTCGTCACTCGAACACACGTCCGGTGGTCTGGAATAGTGCAAAAGAGGATTCATCAGACCAGATGACTTGTTCCCATTGCAGTTGTGTCCATTTTACGTGGTCTTGGCACCACTGTAGTCTCTTCAAAGCCTTCCGCGCTGAAACTAACGGTTTTGGAATAGCTACTCTGCCATGAATGTTAGCAGCATGCAACTCCCGTTGAATAGTTTTCACGGATACAGGGTTCTGAAGGTGGGTATTCATCTCAGATGTTATCACCGGCAGTGTAGTCTTGCGTTTTCGAGCGACTATCCTCTTCAACACCCGTCTATCACGGTCTGACAACTTCGACTTCCTGCCGCTGTTGTGCCTCGCCGAAGACACCTTACCCAACTTTGTGTATGCCGACAGAGTCCTTGATTCAGTGGTCCTTGACACACCTACAAGGTTCGCTGTTCTGGACACGGACGCTCCAGCCAGGCGAGCTCGGATTATCAAGCCTCTTTTAAGGTCAGAGAGGTCGGACATAATCTCGTTTTGGTAGAAACAGATTTTTCTCTTGCAAATCTCACACTGCCAAATGCTAGACAGATACCTTGTCTTTCATCACCAATAGGTGTCACATTCTTGCGACTCGTGTCCGCCGCTTATTGGACGGTCGAGAACGACTCCATTCTTTCATACATGTTCCTATTATTTTGTCCTACCTGTACATTTCTCCATTGTTAACAAGATATTTTAAAAGAATTACGAATTTACGTGATCCGAAATGGGGAGATATAGAGAAAATTCTTATGAATCCCTCAAACACAACGATTTAGATATTGAGGCCACACCGTTTTATCCAGCTGCAGCAGAGACAATCAAAATTGGCCTAACTCTTCAAGCTACTACGTGCACTATTCAACGTACTTTTAGTACAATGCGACGCATGAAAACATGGAATCGGTACTACAATGTCTCACGAGAGATTAAGTAGTTTGTGCATGCTCAGTGTGCATAAGAAAAGAATCAAAGATGACTCAGAATTCGTTGAAATGTTATAAAAAGATTTGGACAGCTAACAAGACGATTACAATTCTTGTTTGATTAAACAATTTTTAATTGTTATGAATCAATAATTGCTTAACTATTTGCTTTTCAATAAAAATATTTTTAATAAAAAAATTTTTATACTCTTTAATTGTTTAAAAAAAGCCAGGGGGGTGCAAGTGCACCCCCTTGAACCCCGCTGCCGGCGCCCTTGAGTACCGCTATTTTGTTTGCATCATTCGTAAAATCCATTTTTATCGTAAATTACTATACCGTAATTTTTACAGTAATATTTATTCACTTAAAGTGATTTTACAGTAAAATTATGCATAATTTAATTATTACTTTATGATTAATACTGTATAATTTCTATTAGAACCTTTGCTAAAATACGTTTTTAAATTTTGAACAACTATTATAGTTTTAGAAATTCATTTAATAACTATTATTCTAGATATGCTCTTTATTAGAATGTTAAAAATTCCAACATAAAGTACCGGTACATTCGGTGTCTTATCCGTAAAATCTCTTTAGGGTAAAATCCATTTTTAAAGTAAAATATTATACCTTAGTTTTTACAATAATATTTATTAAATTAGAGTGATATTCAGTGATTTTGCTGTTATTAATACTATAAAAACTGCAATATATCAGATTTTTGTTCTGTAACTTGTGCCGGGAAAATGGATTTCACAGTAAAAGGCACCATCACCCTGAGTGCCAGTCCTTTTTATCATAATTTGATACGGAATTTTTTACAGTATGCTCATTTCAATACAGTGATATTACGATGGTAGTCCTATATAATTGACTTTAGTGTGATCATCCATACCAATGAAAAAAATTTCCTATCAAAAGAAACTCTCCTGTAGTTGGTTTAAAAATGTAGTATGTATTTTACGGAACGTGAATATGAAAACTAGATAAAATAATAACGCAAATTTTACTATATGTATGCCAAATAGAAATACAAAGATTTCGTAACAGAAAATTGTTCAAACTTAAAACTAAAAACTTGGAACTATGTATTTCAAAAAGCACATTTCTGCTTTAGACAAAGCACGCTCGATACAATAAACGCATCACAGAATACCGATATATTGTCATTAAATCAACAATCTGGAACTGAAGATCTAGATCAAAGACAAGCTCTTAAAATTTCGGATAAACAAAATCTTGCATGAGCAAAATGAAATATCGCGCAAGCACATTCCCATTTTATAACCGTCGTTGAACAGCCGATCCAATTTTGGAATTCCGTAGCTTTGTAGTTTTGAACCTAATCCAGAAGACAAGGGAACTCCTGGATTTTGGAGAAATTTGCCTTCGTAGAAGGCTTTTTGATGGAACTAAAGCGCATTTGCGTTACACGGTAAGGTAAGCCCCGAAAACCTTCTACGGTTTGTCTGATGACAAGGCGACTCTAGCCCATGAGGATACCCGTCTACCACTGTGGATATCTTACATCAGCTTTGTGGTCAGTGCGAACAAGGTGCGGAATTCGTATCAACCAGCCATCATTGGGATTCTAACTCGGTTCACCTCGCTGGGAGACGAGCGACTCCTCACAATCCCATTGGGAGAAATATCGCTGTGTTTAAATACTAGAGTTTATTTTAGTTAACCATTCTGGAAATGTTTTCAAGAGCAAAATTTGCTGATGCCTCTTCCTGGGGCTCTTAGTATACGACTGGTATAGTGGCGAACAACCTGTAGATGCTCTACATTTTGAGGGTGGCCACGCACTTCAGACTCCGTTATCTAGTAGGTATTTAAAATGTTTTAGATATGACAAAGGTAAAAAGATCTACCAAATCAAATGCAATAACTCAAATTCCATACCCGATCATCTCATCTGCTGCCTGGAACTTGAGTGGATGGGTGATCTAGCCTATTGGCTATACCAGTTAGAATAAGCAGCAACCACAACATTTATTTTAGTACTTTCAAGGCTGAACTGGACAAGTAACATAACATCTATAATAAAGTTATCTTAATGTACTAGAATGGGCTACCACAAAAGCAAAGTTGCTTCGGGTAAGTAAATAACGTCCTCTGTGTAAAAAATGGTTGAACTTATCTGCTACAGTGTTGGAAATTTTCTAAGAAACAATGGTTAAACAACAATTTATTTCATTGTTATTTTACCATATTCAAACAAAATAGTCAAATTACCATAAATAATATGGAATTCAAACTGTTAACTTTGAGAAAAACCATTTGTTAACTGCTTTCACCAAATACGGTTAAACAACCGTAATTTTATAGCACCAACTGGGCGCACCTAATGAAGTCACTTAGTTCCTTGCAATCTCATTACCGGCATAACATCTCATTACCGTTTTTGAGCCCCAACATTGACACCGCAATAATGTCTTCATTCTATTTCAAAACATGAAGAGTTTCCAGCGTCGTGCTCTCCCCAATCTAAGACCCTGGACTATTAGAATACGATACTCTCGGTCATTTTTACGTTAAAAACAACCCAAATATAAACGCTTTTTTACGTAATTCGAGACTACCACTCGAAACGGAAATAAACCGTTTTAAATAAACGTTTTTTTGCTCTAAACCTTGTGGCATTTAAACGTTATGTTCACGTAAATAATACTTATCTCTGCTGCATGAGCTCATTCATATACAGATGGCAACACCATAAAGCAGCTTAATACAAGAAGTCTAGTATTTCCCATCTCTTACGATAGCTGAAACATCTAGATTAACTAATTCAACCACATTTCACAGTTCATTTGATAAAATACAACTCAACCATAACCTAATTCCAATGCCCATTAGCGAACAAAAAGTCTAGCTCCAATCCCTAGTTTTAAAAAAATATAATTTTTTATTTTGAAACCATGCTATTTGTAAGTGATTAAAAAGCAGTATAATTTTTTATGTATAGTTTTTTAACCGTAGTAGTTGTAAATGACTTTAAGACAATAAAGGTAAAAAAGGTTCTTAAAAAAGGTGTGAAAATAAGGGGACGAAAAATGATGTTTGATTTTCAGCCAGTTATCAATTTTTTTCATCTTCCAATTGTTTTTATCTGTTAATTCCTAATAAGATCAATTGTTTTTATCTTATTAGGAATTTAGAAAAAACCATCTAGACTAAATCAATAGTGGTGGGAAAACTATAAAATATTGTACCAAAGACTGAACTAGATCAGAAATTTAACGGATAGACTGTTACAAATGTAATGTTGAACCTGGTTTTTGGTGCATTTGAACACCAAAAATAGTAGCAACTACTTCACACCAAAGTAGTTTTTACTAAGTATTCCACTACACCAAAACCAATTATTGTTCCTAATGTAGTTAAACACCTAGAATGTTCTTTTACACTACTTGGTGTAAAGTAACGGCCACCATGTTTGCTATTAAGCAATGCTAAACTTTATTGTGTAAAAAATTTCAGAAACTAATTTTGACTAGACAAAAAAGTTTCCGGAAATCTCAAAGAACCTAATATCATGTTTCTTATCAATTGAGAAACATTTCTTGAATTGAGAAACTGAATCGCATTGACGCCGATTCAATTTCAGAGTGTAGCGTAGCTACCACTACAACTATCAAATTTCAATTCACTAGTATATAAAACATGTTCGATTTCGTATTGAGTTACGTTTTGATGGATGACGATTGACATTGTTAGTAGCCTAGCACTTTTGTTGCTAGAAGAGTTTCCAATATGGTAATAAGAAAAGCCTGTTGGAAACGCATCTAAATATTAAAAAAAGAAAAAATATTCGAATCTGCAAGAAATAATATAAAATATTTCTGAAGTACTGCGAAATGTTACTGAATATTAGACAGAGGTATCCGAAATGTTTTTGAAAATTACATGCACCGTAGCTGCTCCACATATTTAAAAGCGCCTCGGTTTTCTTTTTTTTTTTTTTTTTTTTTTTTTTTTTTTTTACAGTGTATAATTACAAAGTAAGACTTCAAAGAAAGGTGCAAGATGTTTTCGAAATAGCAATAAAACTTCAAAATTTATTATTTGAAGAAGATATTTTCATATGTGAATTAATCTAAAATAACTAGAAGTTAGCAAGAATATCAGAAGCAACAAAAAACATTACACTATTTCAAACATTAATTTCCTAAACAGGCTTTTATTATTGTTTATCTAAATTTCTGAGCATTTAGTAAGTCGAGTCCAGTTTATACTAATCTAGGTTAATAGAAACCGCCTTTAATTTCGTGAATAAACTGTATTATTTCTCTTTTTTTTTTATTCCTTTGTTCCGCTTCTCTTGCCTTTGAGGTTAATCATTTGAGTATTCAAAACTATAATATAATAAATGAAGACCTTATGGATAAAATTTGATTAATGAATTTCTTTATACTTATTCAATTAAAATAATGCAATGCACTTAATGCGTTTTTCTTCTTAATCACGAAATAAATCCATTAGCTTATAATAAAAAGAGACTCAAAAAGAAACTGCCAAGCCGAAAATTCTTGCCTGCGTCTAGGTTAACTTGCCAACTTGCTCACAAATCATTTAGAAACGAAGTCTACTAGAAAAATATTTTCGACAAGAATAAAAATTAATAGTCATGAATTTCCAAATCCAAATAGAATAATTAAATTATTTACTTTAAAAAATGCAAAATACTTCTTTTTCCTGGAAACACATACTAATTTAATACACATATAAAAGCTTTCAATATAATAAATGAAATCAGCGCATTTTCGTTGGAAGAATTTCGTTTTTAGAAAAACTTCTAATTGAGTTACTTTCATTTAAAAAAAAATCTATCAAATGAAAGATTTAGGACTGCAAACTCGGTCGTTGTTTACGAACTGCTACTTGAATGAAAAACGTTATTTTCCTTTTCCAAGAGAAATTTAATGATGATATTATTTTAAATAAAATGAAGATTTAATGATAGGTTCTATTCCCATTTTACTTCATCGATCTTAATGCTACTACAAAAAAAAATTATTTTACTATGTAAAGTAAGTTTCAATTTGCAGCTTATTAACTACGCTTTGAAATCCGTTGTTTTCTGAAGAAAATTTCGAATTTATTGGTAATATTTTGAAAATAAGTATTTTGAAGAAAAAAATAAATGTTCTGGAATTTAAAACTTGAAAATAACTTTAAATAAATAAATAAAAAATAAACAAATATAGGAAAAGCTATTGACTTAATTTCATACACGAAACTAATGAAATAAAACAGGTTTTTGTTTTGCTTTTTCAGAACTTAATTATAAAAGTAACTATGTTTACTTCTGAAAATAAAAAAAATAGTGCGTGGAGTCCCTCCGCGCGGAAGAAGTGATGTGGAAATGAAATGTGGAAATGGAAATGTGGAATGCGTAATGTGGAAATGAAAATAGGAAGGTGTAGAAATTGATTTTTAGTGAAATCATATTGTTTCTTTAAGACAAACTTTATTAACATTGCTTACAATTCACAATTGATCGCATCTTTTAATTATCATTTTCGAGTGGAGAAATATCCAAATCTATAACATTTACAATGGGATTATGATAACTAAAGAAAGATACGAAATGTTTGAGTTCTATTTTTTCAATATTTCTTGAAATAACTGCATCAATGGTAGTTCCCCCTTTGGTTGTTGGATCATTCCTACCATTTATCATTTCCAATCCAAATTTGTCTTTAAGGAAGGTTAATAATGTTTCAGCTTCAGGTAACAAGAAATTCACATTAAAATCTCCTGCAAGGATCACAGGCCGCTCGTTGCCATGGTAGCGTTAAACGTTTAACGCAACCTTGTTGGAAGTCGTATTAGAAATTTCACTTCAATAAAAATTTACTGAAAATAAATAAAAATATTAGAATATCGACAGTATGTACATTTTGCAAACAAAATTAAAAACGAATAACTTTTGCATGTACATTGAATAAAAAAATTTAAAAACGAACTAATGATCGGATCTTCACGTTCTAAAAGTCAATCGTAATAGTTCGAGAAGCCAACTTCAAATATGTTAATTAATTAGCACAGACGATATTTTAAGGCAATTAATTAATACCTTTCTATTTCAACAAATAATTTTAGCCTGTTGTTTTCAGATAAAGAAAAAGGTAGTAATAACAATTTCCGTAGATGTCACTTTTGAGAGAGGGTTACATTAATGTTGCTGCCTTCTTGTCTTGCTCAGCAGGCGAATATTTTCTTCTTGTTTAGTATCTTAAAAAATATTGTAAAATAAAATTAACAAAAAATCAATTTGTCATAAAATTATCACCCAAAAGCGTAAAAATGAATTTTTAAAGTTTAACCAAGATAGTTTAAAGATATTCGTGCCAGAATATTAAAAAGAAGAAAGCTGAAAAGAATTAAACTGTTCAATACACCTGTCTCGACAAGTGAAAGAAGATAAGAGTTAACACTTCTATAAGTTAAGTAGCTCTAAGAAGTTTAGAGTTAAAGTGTTAAAGCTGTGAATAACATATGGTAAGTTCACACAGAATTTTGCTATATAATCCCTGAATTCAGTTATTTTATATTTTTTTCCAACTGTATAAAATACAATGACAACAATACTCATACTGCGAAGTTTCTGTATAAAAAAAACTTGCTTAAGTTGTCAAGCTTCATAAAATCTTTGCTTTGTACAAAATGTATCTCTTTAAGTTAAATAAAAAAAAATAAAGCATGCATATTTAAAAAATAATAATAATAATTTCTTTGAACAAAAGTTAATATTGCTTCCACTACGAGTATAATTTAAAGTCAGAAAGATAATATTTTCCTGATTCTGTATATTATCTCTATTATCTTTACTTAGAGTGGTGGGACACATTTAAACCATAATTAGTCCAAAACTAACCGAAAATTCATACTTAAAAGGTAACAATAAGATTTTCAGTCCAGCTTTTACGCTTGCATGATGTAGTAACGATTGCGTGACAAAACTAACGTTTCTGAAGTGCCAAATTAGGGCAGTTACAATTACAATTACCTAATTAATTAAACCTAATTAATACAAATTAGATTTCTAGTATAAAAAGCACCTGAATTTGTTTTTAGGATTTCCTATCCTTATCAAAATATTATATATACATAACTATAACATAACATATATACATAATGAATTACATATATACGCATATACATAATACTTAACATACAGGTATATTACAAAATAATAGGAACACCTGTGAAAAAATGAAAATATTTTATTAATAAGGAGTTGGGCCACCTTTGGCCTGAATGACAGCTTGCATTCGACGTGGGATTTACAAATAAAGGTCTTGAACAAAGTTCATTGGAATTTGCAGCCATTCCTCTTGCAGGGCTGCCTCGAGTTCCGAGAGTGTGCGTGGAGGAGGAAACCGAGCACGGACTTTTTTCTCCAAAAAACCAAAAAAACGCTCAATGATATTGAGATCAGGGGACTGAGGACACCACGTTAGATGGTCCACTTCATCATTATGCTCATTTAACCATGTTTGAACCCAGTGAGACTTGTGAACAGGGGCGTTGTCATCTTTGAACACAGGACGTTCTCCCAGAAAGAGAGTATGAAGCATAGGGTGAAGATGATCCGCAAGAATGATTCGGTAATGGTCCTCTTTGACCATCCCCCTCAAGACAACGAGAGGCCCCAATCCACGGGCAGATATAGCTCCCCACACCATCACAGAACCACCTCCATGTTTCACGGTTGGAACCAGGCTGTCAACATGAAATGCTTCTGCCGGCGTTCGCCACACGAACACACGTCCGGTGGTCTGGAATAGTGTAAAAGAGGATTCATCAGACCAGATGACTTGTTCCCATTGCAGTTGTGTCCATTTTAGGTGGTCTTGGCACCACTGTAGTCTCTTCAAAGCATTCCGCGGTTAATGGTTTTGGAATAGCTACTCTGCCATGAATGTTAGCAGCATGCAACTCCCGTTGAATAGTTTTCATGGATACAGGGTTCTGAAGGTGGGTATTCATCTCGGATGTTATCACCGGCAGTGTAGTCTTGCGTTTTCGAGTGACTATCCTCTTCAACACCCGTCTATCACGGTCTGACAACTTCGACCTCTTGCCGTTGTTGTGCCTCGCCGAAGACACCTTACCCAACTTTGTGTATGCCGACAGAGTCCTTGATACAGTGGTCCTTGAAACACCTACAAGGTTTGCTGTTCCGGACACGGACGCTCCAGCTTGGCGAGCTATGATTATCATGCCTCTTTTAAGGTCAGAGAGGTCGGACATAATCTCGTTTTGCTAGAAACAGATTTTTCTCATGCATATCTCACACTGCCAAATGCTAGACTGATACCTTGCCTCTCATCACCACTAGGTGGCACATTCTTGCGACCCGTGCCCGCCGCTTATTGGACGGTCGAGAATGACTCCATTCTTACACAGGTGTTCCTTTTATTTTGGCCTATACCTGTATATTATGTATATGTATATGTATGAAGGTAAAATAAAAGCAATGCAAATATTTCTTGAGCACTACTTCTTCATTGCTGACAGTTGGTGAAAAACTTTGTTGAAGTAAATTGTTTGGAAAAAAAACTTCTTACACATTGAGTGTCAACATCACATTTCAGTTTTGAGATAAATCAATGTTAATAAATTAATATCAATTAATATTAATAATTAATTTTTAATAAAAATAGAATCCAGTATAAGTCTTCAACTTGAAATTTTTCGAAATTTAAGGTAAAGCCTTAAGGTAATTAAGGTAAATTTAAGGTAAGGATAGCAGTCAAAAATTAATTAAAAAAGCACTGAGATTGGTGAAAAGCTGGACAAATAAAAAAGTTAATAACATAGAAAATTTTGCTATTCAACCGTTTCTAGGAGATTTATAAACGAACCCAAAATATATCTTCCTGGAGAAGGCCACTAAGAATTTTTAAAATTATGCTTGATATTTTTTTAAAAAAATTCGCCAAAAGATAAAATATATTTCAGGGGCATACGTCATGTCCCTGGAAAAAAGATAAGTGGATGGTAAAAATCCTCTACTCTCTAAAAAATATTTGTTTTCAGAAATAAATTTCCCGAGATAGGGTATTAGAAGAATATCTGTTTTTTCTTTACAACCATTTATATAAAAGTCTAGATGAATACACAAAATACTGCATTAGCTGCATATTAAGACCAAAACCAAGCCAAGATTTTAATTAATTTAGAAAAGTTATATGTATAAATATTAATGATAGCTAAATCGAAGCTTTTAATCCACTTGTGTTTTATAAATATTCAGGTAGTTGCTTTTGATTTCGTTTAACGAAAATCCCTTCAAAACTATTGTCACGTGATAAACATGAAATTGATGAAGAATATAATTTGGAAACTAGAACGATTCTTACTCTTTCATAACTTTTAACTCTTTGACTCTATAGTTTTCTGTTTTTTTGTTTTTGTTATTTTAAAAGTGAATAAGTAGTAAATTTACTCTGATTCTTAACTTGTTTTTTTTTTATATTTGTTGATGATTCTGCATTTTGTATAAATGATTGGACTATCTGAGCTAAAGTCCTTTTTTAATTAATATGTCGCGTTTTTTTTTTTTTCGTTTTTTTTTTCGCAATTAGACGTTTATAGCGATCTTCATTTCAAAACTTATTATTTATGGGGGTTTTTCTTTCATTATTCCAATTACCCGAAAATTCTCCCATTCCTTAAAAAAAAGCAATTTGGGTTGCGTTCCGATAAATACCTTTTTATCCTTTGATGTCCTTATTTGACAAAGAATTTTCAGCTGAAATCATTATCTACACGATAAGCCCAGATTTGAGTTTCGACAACTATCCGTTTGGATTTTATAGCAGAAAACATTGGATCTTATAGTAGAAAACATTTATTTTTTGAGAAAAGTCACGATTTTTTCAAACTTTGGCACTCGGTGGCGGGCTCTAAATATTGTTTTTTCTTAACTGAAACTTTCAGATTATTAGTTTTATAGCGAATGGCACCTTTTTAGAGGTCGCCATCTAAAAAATTCGAACTTTCGTTTATGACCACCCAAATATGTGTACAGAATACAAATTAGGTTTCTAGTATAAAAAGTATCGGAATTTGTTTTTAAGGTTTACTATCCCTATTAACTTTTATATGTACACAACTATAACATAACATATATGCATAATGCATAACATATGTAATATACATTTACATAATACATAACATATATAATATACATTTACATAATACATAACATATATAATATACATTTACATAATACATAACATAATGGTTTAACATTGGTTTTTCATTGTTGACGGTGCATTTTTATTGGCCGGTAAATCACATTGTAGGATCCAGTTTTACCATATTGATTTACATGTTGCTTTGGTTATCCTCAGTATAAAATTAATAAAAGTTATAAAGATATTGTTTTCTTATAAATATTTTTGCATTCCTAATGTAAAGGTACCTGTACCGGTTCCACTATTATTACGCTTCGTAATTTAATTGTTTTCTAAATTAAAAGTTTAAAACTAAGAAAATTGTTTTTTTATTGTAAAATAATTCTACTCAACATTTAAAAATAAAATTATTTATATCAGTGTCTAATCTTATTGTCTAATCTTATTTTAAAATCAATATTTTTTGTGCAAATTGCATTAATAAAATAATTTAATAATTTTAACTTTCGAAGAAAAAACTGTTTTATGTCAAAAAACAACAATCATTATGAAGCAATCCTTAGGGTTGGTAAGCGGCAGAGAGCAGGAGGCTTAGCCTATTAGTATATACATAACTATTGTTTCAGATCATATTATTGAGAATGATTTTTTTCGTTATGAGAAAACAATTATTGTTTTGTTATGAAAAACAATTTTGTTATTATAAACAATTAATATAAAGCAATCATTAGGGTTAGTAAGTGGCAGCGAACAGGAGGCTACAATTATTATTATTTAGTTATGAAAAACAATTTCGTTATTAAAAACAATTTCGTTATTAGAAGCAATTATTATAAAGCAATCATTAGGGTTAGTAAGCGGCGGCGAACAGGAGGCTACAATTATTATTATTTCGTTATGAGAAACAATTTCGTTATTAAAAACAATTATTATAAAGCAATCATTAGGGTTGGTAAAGCGACAGCGAACAGGGGGCTTAGCCTATTAGTTTATACATAGCTATTGTTTCAGATCATATTATTATTGAGAGTGATTTTTTTCGATGTGAAAAAATATGTATAAAAATTCTATAATGTAATAATAAGTGATAATACTATAAAATAATTAGAGTTGCAATATTAGTATGAAAATCATATTAACTTAGCCAACTTTTTTTTTCTGATATTCTGATAGTACGCTTAAAGGAGAACATCACTGTCATTGTTTTAAGGAAAAACTGTTTTCTAGTTAAATTTATTAATCGCATAGCAAATTAAACGTATGTATTTATTTTACACATTATTTTTACAAAAGCATTATTTATTAAGTATATTGAAAATAATCAATTGAATAAATATTAAGAAACCCAAAGCATGAATGATCGTCGCCGACTTTTACCTATTTCATTTTTAATTCATAAATTTAAACATCTGAACCAGGCTATGTCTGCTTAGTTTCGTTTTTTTGTTTCTAATAGATTTTTTGAGAAAAACGGACTGCATATTTTTTGAAAAAACTTTAAATTCAGAATTCAATCAATTAATCAAAAATTTGAAACACAATAAAAAGAGATCTGCGTTAGTTAAATTAATAACTCACATGCAATTGATTTAAGTTAATTAAATGAAAATTGCTGAATTAATCAAGTTTGCGAGTCCAAAAAAAAGCAGTTTTATAAAAATAAAAAAGACCCCTTTTGAAAGTTAAGAAGACTCAATCCATCTATCAACGTCTCATTACAATAAAAGTTGTATATTTCATGGATTTTTCCAGCCATATCTTATACTTTTGCAAAAACGTTCTCAAACCAGCGTAACTAAACTAAGTAAAAAAAATATTTTAAAAAAACCAGATGCACTCAAGGTGTTAATACTTTTTACCGTTATTTGATATCAATATCACAACTTTCGAACAATTAAACTGCACAATGGAGGTTAAATAAGAAAGATATTCTAATGATGATGATATCCAAAGTAAAAAAATTGGTATTTTGGGAAGCGAAAATAACTCACAAATGGTGTGAATATACATGAGTATGTTGTAAGCATTCTTCATTAGTGGTGTTTATGTTTAACTATACTTTTTAAAATGTATATGAACGCTAACTTGCAATAAAGTGTTCCCTTGTTTTTTGCGTTCTTCAGCTCCAAATTCAAAACTTACTGCACCTAAAAACTTACTGCAAAACTTACTGCACCTTACTAACCTTACTGCAAATTATACTAACATTAACTGTAACGTGTCATTTTACTTGTTATGCATCCTTGTAATTAATAATAATGTAATAGATAATAATATAATTGAAGAAATAATAGATTTAATAACAGTTTTACAATGTATCTTTTATACTTATCTTTTGAGAAAAATAGCACATGAAATGCCTGAAATTATTTAAACTATATTGAAAATAATTTTGATATTTTATATAATTGTTGTTAAATAATCTTTCGATTTTTTTTTTCACTGAAAAAAAATTTTTCATTGTATTCTTCAAATTATTTAAAATAAATCCATTTAACTGAACTAGATAATTATATTAATAAATTAATGCATATATTGATGCTCTGCGTTATTCACAACAATACTAAAACTCAAAAATTAAAAATTTAAGAAAGAAAGTTTCAGAATTGCTGCCTATATATTTCTTTCTCTCATTGATAGCTAGTCAATATATCCTTATAAAAAAAATTTTTATTGTATTCTTCAAATTATTTAAAATAAATCCATTTAACTGAACTAGATAATTATATTAATAAATTAATGCATATATTGATGTATGTATTATTCACAAAAATACTAAATCTCAAAAATTAAAAATTTAAGAAAGAAAGTTTCAGAATTGCTGCCTATATATTTCTTTCTCTCATTGATAGCTAGTCAATATATCCTTATAAAAAAAATTTTATTGTATTCTTCAAATTATTTAAAATAAATCCATTTAACTGAACTAGATAATTATATTAATAAATTAATGCATATATTGATGTATGTATTATTCACAAAAATACTAAATCTCAAAAATTAAAAATTTAAGAAAGAAAGTTTCAGAATTCTGCCTATATATTTCTTTCTCTCATTGATAGCTAGTCAATATATCCTTATAAAAAAATTTTTATTGTATTCTTCAAATTATTTAAAATAAATCCATTTAACTGAACTAGATAATTATATTAATAAATTAATGCATATATTGATGTATGTATTATTCACAAAAATACTAAATCTCAAAAATTTAAAATTTAAGAAAGAAAGTTTCAGAATTGCTGCCTATATATTTCTTTCTCTCATTGATAGCTAGTCAATATATCCTTATAAAAAAAATTTTATTGTATTCTTCAAATTATTTAAAATAAATCCATTTAACTGAACTAGATAATTATATTAATAAATTAATGCATATATTGATGTATGTATTATTCACAAAAATACTAAATCTCAAAAATTAAAAATTTAAGAAAGAAAGTTTCAGAATTCTGCCTATATATTTCTTTCTCTCATTGATAGCTAGTCAATATATCCTTATAAAAATAATTTTTTATAATTTTTGAGAACAGTTACTAAAGTAACAAATTGATTTCTGACAAATGCAACTTTAATTTGATACTCTGGAAAGTCTAATTTTAATAACATTATATTGGAAAAATTAAATTTATTCATTAAAATATTATTATGAAAGTGAGTAAATACGAAAAATAATACATTATTTTTTTCTTATTTGCTGTTAAAACAATATTTATTCGTCCTCTAGACCCATCTAATTGCAAAGAAAAACCCCATTTCTCATCTCATATGCAGTAGATATGTAATTTGGAAATAAAATTAATTTTAGAAGTTAATAAACTTAACATGTATTTTTCCGATATTTAAATTTAACAGTTTTTTCATTATTTTTGTTTCTACGATCATAGTTCATTTGTTTTGTTAGCAACTTTACGCCAGTCACAATTTCTCTGTTGAACTCTGCAAAAATATTTATTTTCCGGGGTTTTTTTTTTTTTTTTCAAAAACCTTTTACTGTGATATTAACAAAATTTAAATAGCTGTTAAATAATTAGAGTCATACAGTTAACAATATTAGTGTTACCTGTCACGGTTGCAAGAATATTGCGTAAACCATGGTATTAATTTGTAAGAATTAATTACTGATAACTTTTAAAAACAGCGCTGTTTTGCTTCAGTTGGATAAATAATCATTGCTTACGTCATGAATGCTAAAAACCTTATCAATTTTTTTTTATTCATTTATATATTGATAAATAAACTCGGCACAAAAATCTGTGAATGTTACTTTTGTCACTATGGAATGACCCTATAACAATCATTCGATGCAGGTCCAAAAAAATGCTCTAGCACTAATCAATAAAACCTTCTTTGCTTTCATACACCATAGGGACTCTTAGTGACGGGAATTACATTGACTTAATTCTAACACGCGATGTTATTGGCAAAGAAAAAAGTAAGCCGAGTTTCCGAGATTAAGCCGCAATTTACTAACAGCTGTCCCATAAGCTGTAAACGTCTTTTTGAAAGATACAAATGCAATTTATCTTTTCATGACTGAACTCAAACTTAATTATTTGAAAAAAGAAAGATGGCTTATAATCATATATCATTAAAAAAAAACTAAATTAAAAAAATTTAGTGTCATTAAGAAACTTTGTTATTGGCTTTTTAAGTATTATTAATCGAAATTTAATTACGCTTGTAGTGTTGAATAAAAAATGATGTTTTTAATCATTATGCTTTCATTAAAAAAGTGATTTAAAAAATGTCACTAAAAAAGAGGTTCGTTATTTAGCGCATATACTGCTGAAATACATATATAGTATATACTGGTGAATATACTATACTCGGAAAAAAATAACTAAATCATAATCATTTAATTGTTATTCTAAAATATTCAACCAAAACAGTCTAATAACCAAAAAGAAGAGAAAGTATTCAAACTATTCACTGTAAGAAAAATCTTTTATTGATAATTTATAGCCGAATAGGATTAAACAACTAGAATTTCATCCACGCCAACTAGGCCCACCTTCTGAAGCCACTCCCTTGCAGCTGGGTACAAACTGTAGCTGAGAAGGCTAAACTGCTGTCAACTCAGGGTTTCAAACCACAATATTTCTTTCCTTCCTTCACAACATAAAGAGTTTACAGTGTCATACACTCCTCAATTGGTGATCCTGAACTATTAGAATACGAAACTCCCATTCACACATAGATGGCAGCACTAAAGAGCTGCTAACATAAAAAGTCCAGTTTCACGTTTGATAGTACCTCTAGATCAGGGGTTTCCAACTGGCGGCCCGGGGGCCGCATCCAGCCCGCGAAGCCTTTTTTTGTGGCCCGCGAACTAAAATATATTAGTTGTCACTTTTTTGCGGACAATCTTCGTAAAAAATCTATATGGGTTTACAATACCTTTCTCGTTAATAAAAACCTAATTTCTTCGTTATTAACATTCCAACGGTGCAAATAAATTTATTTCTCAGGTTTTGCATCCAAGAAAATATTCAATAATCGTGTATGTTGCTCTTATGTCTGTCGTGTATGTATGTCTGCTTCTTTTTTTTCTTTTTTTTTTTTGTGAATGTAATGTAACATATGTGTATCAGAAATTTTCTCGAAGAAAATCCACTCGTTTTGGATGAAAATATTTCTACACACATTTGTAAATTTTAATATCTATTCTCTGGTGGTTGCAGCAGACAAACCTCAATTTTCTCATTGAATATTGTGTGTGCTACTATGTAAGTTTTAATACCAACCTTTGCAAAGTTTGCTATCTTAACAATTAGATATCTGTTGCACATTAATTGTTTAATACATAGGTGCACATTAAAGTTATTGTATCCCGAATTTTTACTATTTATTTAATATTTTTGAAAATCTTATTAATAACAATTAAATATTTTTAAAAATCTACTTATTTTAATTCGTAATTCAATACTTTTGTTTTGTACAACTTGGTAAAAATCTGACAGTAATATTTAATGTTCCTTCAAACATAAAAGAGTCCTACATAAAATTTTGATAAATTTGCAGCCCGGCATTTGATTTTCGTTTTTAATTGTGGCCCCCGGCCTCATGTAAGTTGGAAACCCCTGCTCTAGATTATGGCAAACCCCAAGGTCCATTTGGAAAGATGCGACTGAACGTAACGCAAATATACATTACCTAACGAAAAGCTTGTCCTAACCTAGCTTAAATGTTCAATTAAATTTCCCTTTAAGGTTTTGAAACCCTGCTAGTTATAAGTTATAACAAAATCGCATAGTTTTGTATACGTTTTTTTAACCATAGTAGTAAACGGTTTCAAAACAGTAAAGAAAAATATATGTTCCTAACCTTAAACTTTATTACGAATTGGGTAGACAGACAGCAACTGGTTATTGTACGGCAATCTTAAAATAGAAGATCTGACATATATAACATTCAAATATTCATGGAGGTATGGACATTTTTATTAAAAAAAATAATAATATTAAAAATAAAGATTTTTTTTTTTGCTATAATTTTAAAAATATTCATTAAAACTAAACAAAATTTTTAGAATATTTTAAAATTAATTATAAAATTTTTTCCCTAAAATCGAATAAAATTCGTTTAAAACTGCTCCAGATATGAGTAATTAAAGTAGTTCTTTTATACAGCGCATGCTCAGGAAAAAGTTTTAAAAAAATTGTTTCATTTTGCATTGAATCGTTTTTAGCAACTAATAAAAAAAGTCCAATTTGAATGTCTTAAAAATTTTAAAAGTTTCAAGCAATTTTCTAAGTAGCTTTTATACTGATTAAAAGAATGCTCAAAATGATAAGGGGTTTTCTACAGCTTTCATTTTGCTATAACTTTAAAAATATTCATTAAAACCAAACAAAATTTTTAGAATATTTCAAAATTAATTATCAATTTTTTTCCCTAAAATCTGAATAAAATTCGTTTAAAACTGCTCCAGATATGAGTAATTAAAGTAGTTCTTTTATACAGCGCATGCTCAGGAAAAAGTTTTAAAAAAAATTTTTCATTTTGCATTGAATCGTTTTTAGCAACCAATAAAAAAAAGTCCAATTTGAATATCTTAAAAATTTTAAAAGTTTCAAGCAATTTTCTAAGTAACTTTTATACTGATTAAAAGAATGCTCAAAATGATAAGGGGTTTTCTACAGCTTTCATTTTGCTATAACTTTAAAATTATTCAACAAAAATTTTAGAACATTTTAAAATTAATTATAAAAAATTTTCCCTAAAATCTGAATAAAATTCATTTAAAACTGCTCCAGATATGAGTAATTAAAGTAGTTCTTTTATACAGCGCATGCTCAGGAAAAAGTTTAAAAAAAATTGTTTCATTTTGCATTGAATCGTTTTTAGCAACTAATAAAAAAAGTCCAATTTGAATATCTTAAAAATTTTAAAAGCACTTTTCTAAGTAGCTTTTATACTGATTAAAAGAATGCTCAAAATGACAAGGAGTTTTATACAGCTTTCATTTTGCTATAACTTTAAAAATATTCATTAAAACTAAACAAAATTTTTAGAACATTTTAAAATTAATTATGAAATTTTTTTCCCTAAAATCTGAATAAAATTCGTTTAAAACTGCTCCAGATATGAGTAATTAAAGTAGTTCTTTTATACAGCGCATGCTCAGGAAAAAGTTTAAAAAAAATTGTTTCATTTTGCATTGAATCGTTTTTAGCAACTAATAAAAAAAGTCCAATTTGAATATCTTAAAAATTTTAAAAGCACTTTTCTAAGTAGCTTTTATACTGATTAAAAGAATGCTCAAAATGACAAGGAGTTTTATACAGCTTTCATTTTGCTATAACTTTAAAAATATTCATTAAAACTAAACAAAATTTTTAGAACATTTTAAAATTAATTATGAAATTTTTTTCCCTAAAATCTGAATAAAATTCGTTTAAAACTGCTCCAGATATGAGTAATTAAAGTAGTTCTTTTATACAGCGCATGCTCAGGAAAAAGTTTAAAAAAAATTGTTTCATTTTGCATTGAATCGTTTTTAGCAACTAATAAAAAAAGTCCAATTTGAATATCTTAAAAATTTTAAAAGCACTTTTCTAAGTAGCTTTTATACTGATTAAAAGAATGCTCAAAATGACAAGGAGTTTTATACAGCTTTCATTTTGCTATAACTTTAAAAATATTCATTAAAACTAAACAAAATTTTTAGAACATTTTAAAATTAATTATGAAATTTTTTTCCCTAAAATCTGAATAAAATTCGTTTAAAACTGCTCCAGATATGAGTAATTAAAGTAGTTCTTTTATACAGCGCATGCTCAGGAGAAAGTTTTAAAAAAATTGTTTCATTTTGCATTGAATCGTTTTTAGCAACTAAAAAAAAATCCAATTTGAATATCTTAAAAATTTTAAAAGCACTTTTCTAAGTAGATTTTATACTGATTAAAAGAATGCTCAAGATGATAAGGGGTTATCTACAGCTTTTATTTTGTTTTATTAAATAAGATTTATTAAAAATTACCCCGAGATTATTAGAAATCATCCCCCATAAAAGTATCTTTTTTTTTCGCCTGTTTTTTTTTTTTTTTTTTTTTTTTTTCCCCTTCACATTCTGGTGTATGAACATTTATTGTAAGGTGTTATCACGTGTTATTAAATTCTGTCTTAAGATAAAAAACAATGTTTAATAATAATATTTAATTTATAATAACATTTAATATAATAATAATAATAATAATAATAATGTATTTAATAATACAAGTAATAATGTCATTGCTTACTCAAATTTCAAATCTCTAAAGTTTTCTGAAACTATAGACGTAATTGAATTTAATGCTTCACAAAACAATAATGAACATAAAATAAAATATATTTTGAAAGACTAAAACAGAAAAATCCCGTAAAATCCTATTTATGCTATTACCGCTAATATTGATTGACTAGACCGTTTAAATTAAAATTGAAAAGTCTTAAATTCAAATTGATTTTTAGAGTTCCTCTTAATAAAATGAAAACGTTAATTGAAAGGAAGTGGAAATTTTAAATTGACTGCCGATGAATTGTGTTTCAAAGCGCTGAAGACTTATTTCGAGTTATCTCCTCTTTAAGCTGATAACTTAATAAAGGAATTTTTTTTAAATACTTTAAACCATTTGAAATTTTAAATTAATATTTTCATTGTAATAGCATATATTGTATTCAAAATCTTAAAATGCATTTTTCTTACAATCTCAACATTAAAACCTTATAATTACACAATTAAAAATTTGGTTCTTTTCCTTTTTTTTTTAATCTATAAACATTACTATTATTTCAACATCAATTTTAAAAAAAAGATTACCAAATTATTAAATGTCAGTAAACAGTCAGCAAATATTACCCTGTCTTTTGGCGCTCCCAAAGAGCCAGAAATTCAATAAATTTTATCATATTTTGGTAATTTTAACCATGGGTTTTCTTAGAGTACTTAATTAATATTTCAATTTTATAGATAATTCAATTTTTAATCTTATACTTAAAAATCTCTTAGTAAGTTAAAAACCTTTTAGCAATTTGCTCTATTAATAGCAGAGAAGATAATTAGATTTATTTAAGCTTTTCTTGCTAGTTATTCGCAATACAAACACATCTAGCATTAAATTGAATTTTACTATCAGTAAATATGAAAAAACATTGGAAATTACAAATATGAAAAAACATTGGAAAAAGGGCAAATCGCAATTTTTAAAAACTTTGCAAATCCCAAAGCTAAAAAGCACAAAATAATTTTATAAAATTTTTAAAAACAACTTTTATATAGTTCTGCACGAAAGAAAGCAACAAAGAAATAAAATTTTGCGTGTTACTTATAAGAATCGAGTTGGTTAATTTTGTCCAGTCCTCAGTTAATTTTCCTGATATTTATATTAACTAGTGGGCTGCGCCCCCTGCACGCTGACGCTCGCAGACCCCAGAAAATCGCTACGCAATCTTATATGGTTTGCTTCGCAAACCAAGCTCGCTTCGCTCGCTACTAACTTAGGTACATTGCAAATGCACAAAATTCTAAGAGTTCAAAACAATCATTCAAATCCATATAACAATTTTTTTCTTTCTAAATTACATCTTTTTAGTAAATACTAAGTCATTAAAATAAATTTGAATTCAAATAAATAACATGTAATTTGTTAAACCTATTAGAAATGTGCTATAGTATAAAATTTCTAAAACTGATATCTCTTTAAAAAGGTTAAAATTTTGGCTATAATTAATCGTCAAATAAATTCGTAGTAAATAAATTCGTGAAAAAAAGCGCTTTCGACAAAATACTAAAATAGAGATCTATCGACAAAGACTACTCACTTCTGCCTAGCTTAATAGCGTGAGATTGCCGCAGCTGATAGGGTGAATTTCGGAAGAGATCAGAGAATGCTCTCTCTGGTTATTTCAGTTTCCGTTTTTAAAAGCGCTATATGTTGAGCCACCTCAGTTAGATTTGGCATGAGACATTTTTAGCGGCAATCATTGGTCGATTTTCTAGCGTTGCCATTCGGGGAGTTGTAATGAGCCTTTTTTTTGTCGCCGTGTAAAAGAAATATATATATATATATCGATTATCTAGATTTACTATAAAGTTTATCTTAAAATGTGCTGCAAGACTTTCTTTTTAAATTTTTAAAGAAATCAGATGAAAAGTCTGCGGTTTCTGAATAGCAATAACAACATCAAATAAACCACTGAACTTCCATTTGTTTCCTTTTTTTTTTTAAATTTGCTCCACATTTTAAGACAGACCTTATATAAAATGTGCATAATATCTGTAAAATTACCTAAGATTATATTATTTTGATTCCTATAGGACACGCAAAATTTTATTTCTCACTTTTTCGTGCAAAATCATAAAAAGTTGAGATTTTTTCAATTTTTTAAAAAAAATTTATTCTAGTACATTTGACTCTTTTTCAAATCTAAGTACTTTTTCACTTCGCTACAATTAATATATTAATAAAATTCCCCAACATAAAATTATAATGATTATGTATTTTATAAAGAGATTTTTTTTTTCTTCTCATTAGAACAAATTACGGGTCTGGTGAGTTAAGCAAATAAGTATGTGAAGTTTTCTAGTTTAATTAAGAGATGCCAAAACTTTTTATTATAATTTTATAACATAAGTTTAGCTGACGGATTTAAATTCTAATTTTATTAGAATAAAATGTAAAACTTAAAATTTTACCTGGTTACCTCCGTAAGTTTTTCTGCAAACATTTTTTTTTTTTTTTTTTGAATGCTCATTTAATTTTTGGTTATTATAAAAAAGTTTTTCAATATTTTTGCAACAAAAAAAAAACTATTTAATAACACTCTAAGAAATTTTAATCAAATTCAAAGAGTTAGCAGTCGATTTTTATGGCAAAAAATTAAATTAAAAAAAAATTAAAGTAAAATAAAAATAAAAAATCAGTACCTTGAATTGTAACAAATTTCAGCAAAATTAATAAAATTATCAGCTAATTCATATAGCCTTCTTTGAGAAAAGAATCTCAGTACCCGTAATTGTAACGAACTTCAGAAAAATTAGAAGAACAGATCATTAGTTAATATGGGTTATTATATAAGGCTGCCTAACCCAATTCAGAGGTGTACGTACACCCTTTTCCTTAGTGGTTACAGCATCAGGCTATGACACAAATGTTCTTGAATCGATCCCTTCTAGCATTTTTTCTACATTGGTAACCACTGACAACGAGAACGGAATTCTTTCACTCCTCGGCAGATGGCAGCACTACACTCTTTCTCCTCCTTTCCACGGTTTGCTTTGATTCGACAAACAGATCAATTGAGTCTCAAAAAACGTGATGGCACAAACTGAAAGTAAATTTTACGAGCATAATGTTAATTTACGGTTGGTGGCCCCACTTTTAGAAATTGCTCAAAAAAAGTTTGTTAAATAACAATTTATTTCATTTTTTTTTTTACCATATTCAAACAAAACAGTCAAACAACCATAAAGTGATGGTAACCAAACTGTTAAAAATGAGAAAAATCTATTTATTAACTGCTTTTAACTAATACGTTAAACAACCAGAATTTTTCGCGCCAACAAAACGACCTAGTTAAGGCACTTAGTTCCTAACAGCTAGGGACATTTTGTGGCCGAGAGGACTAACCTGTAAATCTAACAGATGGCCGACAGATCCGGGGTTTGAGTCCCAGCTTTGACACCACAATATTTCCTTCATTCTCTTCAACACATAAAAAGATTGTTTCCAATCTCCTGCACTCCCCCAACTTCTTGACCCTGAACTATTAGAACACGATACTCTCCTTCACACATAAATGACAGCACCATAAAGCTTTGACAAAAAAAGCACTAATCTTTCTTGTCTCTTACGATAAAGTAGAACAACCAGATAAACTAATTAAACCATATTCCCTGGTTCATTTAATAAAACACAACTCAGCCACAACCTAACTCTAATACCCATTACCTAACAAAAAGCCTAGCTTCAATATCACTTGAATTTCTTTTTTACGGTTTTGATACCATGCTAGTTGTAAATAGTTTTTTAAAAAAAACGTATATTTTTGTATTCAAAGCTTTTTAACCATACTAGTTGTAAACAATTTCAAAACCGTAAAGAAAAAAAAAAGTTCCTTACCTCAAACTTTACGGTTTATTGAATGGATCGTAGTCAGTAACAGTTGAAACCCTAAATACATAGCAAATGGGTAAAACTTTAAAACTAAAACAACTACTTTACTTTAAAAGAAATAAAATTCTACAATTTTTCATTTACGCTAATAAGCTTTGTGGCAAAAAAAAAAACACTTATTAGAGTAAACTTATAAATTTGTTACTTATTAGTGTTAACACAGAATCAGTCTTCTAATAAATGCGTGGAAGAATGATCAAACTGAACCAACATAACATCACCGTTATTTAATGTCAGGGCCAACAAATGAATTTTTCAAAGTTCGGAATCTTTCATCAAACTGGTCATTTAATTGCAACGTATTTAGCTTAGAAGCCCCCATCAACTAAAATACTACTTTTGTCATTAGGTTCTGCAAGTTTCATTTGAGTTTAAACCATTGTTCGTGTGCATTAAGCTTGTGATAACTTAATATAGAACTAATTAAGGAACTACATTGAGAAAATTCACGAGAAACGAAGAAATTTTGAACTTGAAACAAATAAACATGATTTTAAAACAGAACAGAAGTAAGCAAAGTTTTTGATACTTCAATTTAAAGAGGCATAGTCATTCAGTTTTCCTTTAACATTGATAAGTTTCGCTCAAAATAAAATTTAATTATCACACAAGCATTTTTCTAAAAATTTAAAAAAGTAGTACAACTTCACCATCAGTGAGCTAACTAAACAAGCATAACATCCCAGTAGCAGAAACCTTAGTAATAATCTGCAATAATCGCAAAATTTATCTGCAAAACGGTCAATAAAATATTTGTATTCTTCTGATGAATTTCGTAGATTCACATGTTTTAACGTAGAGAAATGTTTAACTCCACCATATATGCTTAAATCTCTGCACTAATGAAACTAATTGAAATTTTATTAGTTTAAAATTTATTAACTGAAACAATAAAATTTAAATATTTTCGATTTCAAGTTTCTAATGCTTACAAATAAATCAACACTCAAAATGAAATTTTAAAAAAAAATGAACAAAACGTCGTGTTAAGAAAAGGGAAGATAAAGTTTAAAATATTCTAAATGTTTAGAAGTTTTAAAGTCTTTCATAAGAAATATATTTGCATTAGAAGTGTTTTGAAACTAAAACAAACATAGGGAAGGCGAGTAGAAAAAGGAAGCGTTGAGACATTGTCAACGTGAGTTTGCCTGGGACCTACTAAGGAGGAAAATATGGTTCCTGGAAAAAAATGCTTCTGAAACTTTAAGTTAAAAATCGTATTATTATGTAATTTTTCATATTTTAAAATTTTTGAGAATCGCAATAACATCGTATTAAAATATTTGGTTTCAAAAAACAACTGTGTGGAAATCCATATCATTCTTTTTGTCAGCAAGGGAAAATAAATCTTTCCCCACTACGACGCCGCAAGATTTCTGCACCGGGCAAGCGGTTACTTAATATTCAATCTTACGAAGTTTGGAAATCTGTCTTTGTTTGAGAACTATAGATTCATAATCCACTTCCTCTAACGAGACATCAAACTGGTCATTTAATATCAACGACATTATAAGTCCCCCATTTTCATTATACGTCCTCCAAAACTAAAAAGCTAATTTTAGTCCTTAGATACTGTAAGCTCTATTCGAATCTAATCCAGGTATTAATGATCGATCTGCTGTAGCCGTCGTAATTAATTCGTGCGCATTAAGATTGTGATGGCAAGTTACTACAGAACTAATTAAGGAGCCACGTTGAGACAAATCCCAGTTCAATTGGATTCAATCTTCCACTGCTCATCATTACGCAAATTTGTTCAGATGGTGGTATATTGCCTAATCTTGTATGATTTATTGTTCACATTTTACAGACACATTCCTTTAAGATCCATAAAGCATCTGTCAGAAATATCATATTTTATACTGGTTAAAAACTGTTTTTACGCATATAAAGGAAACGGGTGAATTAATGTCAAAGAAATGAGTGAATTAATGTATAAAATAATATCTGAAAATAATGTCTAAAGAAACTATAAATGTTTGGAACACTTTAATGGGTTTTTAGGCTTAAAATTTATTAATACTTGTGATTCAAATGACTAAAGATATTAAGTTTAAGATACTTTTTGCTAACTGTTCTTATATAATGCTTATTCAGTGATATTCAGATAAAAACGTAAAGAAACTCTACAACTACATATTTATGTAAATAAAATATGTAGGCTAGAGATGGCTTATGAGCACAAATGAAATTACTCTGTTATTTATCAATTAAAATTTCTTTGACAATTCTGGCATATTCACAAAGCTGCTTTTTGCTCTCATATACAACTACATAACAACACGTTTGCTTTTTTAGTAGTAAATAATAAAACAAGGATTTTTGGTGGAATAACAAATTCTTAATTCATTCAAACTATTTTTTCATTGTCTTAAATTAGGGGAAACTTGATCTCTATATATAACTTTAGTTGGAGAGTGACACCAGCAATGAATGATACCGATATATGGGTATCATTCTCTAATTTTTTTAGAGCAAAAATTAAGTAAAAAAACAAACCAACATTTCCTTGTCAACTATTTTTGGAGTCATCGACAAATTATTTCCATTCCAAGAATTCTCAAAATGACTAAAATATATTCTTTTTCCTAGCTTTTAAAATTAATCCGAACTTTTCCAGGTATCTATTATACTCAAAAATATTGTAAAATAATAATCACATATTTTATGAGTATGATGTTAAAAATTATGACACTCGTATCTCTAACTTAGCACTTTTATCAATTTATTTGTGTCATATAAACGGTTAATTTTTTTCTAAAAAAAAGTTACTTTTAAATTATTTATTGTAGAAAATTTTGTTAATTAATTGAAAATAAATTGATATTTTTATTTAAAAAAGAGCTAAATCCATACATCAATAATTTGCGCAGCTTTGACGCAGTTTTCTGTAGCTTGGCTTAGAAAAATAAAGAACCTAACTAAATACTGGCGCCATATCAATAAAGAAACTTCTTTTAAGAAAACTGTTTATTCGTTTATTCGCTTTCTAATTTTAAATAATTATCCCAATTTGTGGGTGTTTTGATTTATGAATTGTATTTATCATTGTTGTTTTATTTCTCCTTTGAACTCGTCTTGGAACTTGAGATTTTAAGTATTTTCACCTCGTGCTCGTGTTAATCTTGTAGTTTTTGATTTTCATTTACTGCTAATATCTTCACTTTTACAGATTATTGTATCATTTTACAGAAATGTAAGTTTTTTTTTATTCCCATTTATAATGTTTTTTTTTTTAAATTCTTAGCTTTAAAAAGAAAATATTTCTATTTCGTATAAATTATTTATGCGCTGTTGAACAGAAAAGTTCTTATTAAAAATGAAAATCGGGATTGGGTAGGTAAATACTAAATAAAATAAAGATGAAAAATGTTCTTTTTGATTCTTTTTTTTTAAGAATCGATTTCGTTTTTCCTCTACTAAATAATTTTTTTAAGCAAATTACCCAAAAATTATGTAGAGGCGAGTGGGGAAAGACCGAGCATTGAAGAGTGAAACCGGGTACTACCTCGATTCTACGAAATTAGTTCTACTCTAGCGGACAGACTCTGAATTACATTGTACAAGGCAAGAACAGGAAGTTGCCATATTTGCGTGCTGTTCATGTTGAATTCATGGCGACTCTGCATGTAAATTTGCTTTACAATGCCAACTCTATAATGTTTTTTTTTTTAGATTTTAAACCATCCTTATTTTTTAGTCTCTCGATTTTGAAGATTTTTTCTTTGGGATGTAGCGCTGGTCGCAACTATAATGGAAGCTTTCATTTATATTAAAATTTGTTACCGAAACTAAAAAATACAATTATTAAGTTTTTTTTTATTTGTTTTTTGAAATTTTAAAAAAATTCCAAACAAGAGAGTAAGTCATTAAAAGCTGCTGGATATGAAAATCGCGACTGCGCTAGTAACAATTTTACATTGGCCCCAGTTGGGCTAACAATTGGCTCGGTATGGGTCCTCCATAAACATCCACCGAGGGACCAAGATTGGGACGTCTAGATTTGTTAATATTGGTCCTATATATGGCCAATATCGGCCAACATACGGCCAATATAGGGTCTATATAGGCTGAATAATGAAGCTAAAATATCGGAGGAATCTGAAAGCTCTGTATAAGGCCGATGTTGGTGTGGCGTAACTACCACTACGATTATTAAACATCAATTCACTGGTATATAAGACATGCTAACTTGATTCAATCACGAGGTACCTTTTAATAGATGAAGGTTGGCATTGTCGATAACTCCTCCCCCCACATTGGTGACCCGGACGTCATACGATCACGCCTATCTTGACAGTAAAGCCCACAACGATGGATGGTCCACATTAAACAGTTGACTTGCTACTTGTGACTGCAACATTATCCATCTCCTCACGCTGTTGCTACTCAGTCTCGTCTCGATCATGCACAACGTCAGCCTGCATACACTCGACTGCTAAATGCAACACAGGAGTGACTACTACCGTGAAGTTAATACACCTCACATTCAGCATTGAAAAACCCGGTGATCTTAATCCAGTTCTCCCTGTCTTTCACAAATACAGCAACTAGTGGTATCCGTACATCGAATTCTCTCCCTGATAAAATTCTGGTGAGGGAGTATTGCGGCGTAACTACTACTACGATTATTAAACATCATTTCACTGGTATATAAGACATGCTAACTTGAGTCAATCACGAGGTACCTTTTGATAGATGAAGGTTGGCATTGTCGATAACTCCTCCTCCCACATTGGTAACCCGGACGTGATACGATCACGCCTATCTTGACAGTAACGCCCACTTCGATCTGGTAACGCCTACTTCGATGGATAGTCCACATTGAACAGTTGACTTGCTACTTGTGTCTGCAACATTTTCCACCTCCTCACGCTGTTGTTACTCAGGCTCGTTTCGATCATACACAACGTCAGCCTGCATGCACTCGACTGCTAATTGCAACACAGGAGTGACTAAGACTGTGAAGTTAATACACCTTTCAGCACTGAAAAACCCGGTGATCTTAATCCAGTTCTCCCTGTCTTTCACAAATACAGCAACCAGTGGTATCCGTTCATCGAATTTGATCCCTGATAAAATTCTGGTGGCGGAGTATTGTGGCGTAACTACCACTACGATTATTAACATCCATTCACTGGTATGTAAGACATGCTAACTTGATTCAATCACGAGGTACTTTTTGATAGATGAAGTCTATCGAAAGAAGAAAGATGAAGTCTACCACTGTCGATAACTCCTCCCCCCACATTGGTTATAAAGTTGCTGTAAAATATCGGGTGAATCGAGGAATTCTAGGGCCAATATCGGAAAATATCGGCTCTTTGAACATTTATTGAGCCTAGATTCGTGAATATTGGTCCAAGGAGGGCTAAAGTTATTTTGCTGTTAGGGTGGGTACGGCAAGTTGGGGTATGACCGAGTACTACCTTCAGGAGAAAAAAGAATATCAGGAAAAAAAAGAGAGAGAAAAGGAATATGAAAAAATCTGTTATCAATGATGAGATTGAGCCGACTGACTGACTTTGTTTTAATATTAAAATAAAAGAAGTGACTGAAGAATGTGATCTACTAAAAAAGTGGTCTGTGACTGATATAAATATAGAAAGGGGTAATATTAAGGCAAATCTCTGCTATAATATTTGCGTTATTATTTTACAATTCCATATTATTAGAACACTCTTCATTTAAAACACTGAACTTCAGTTTGTATTAAACGAATATTTCGAGAAAATCAAATATTTAATCTGAAAAGTTACTCCAACACGCTTCATTAAAAAAGAATTAACGAAAATAGTTTCAAAATACATAAAAAGATGCGTGAAAAAAAATATTCATTTTTTAAAACGTAAATATGCAGTACATATGAAGGAAGAAAAATTGAAACTTCAGAAAAAAAGGAAGTTGGATATTAAAAGTTGCTTTCCTTTGCATAAATATTTTTTTTTTCTCTTAATATTCAACTTTAAAGGAATGTAGAAATTTCTCGTTGAAAAATGAGTTTGGTTTAAATTGCAAAATTATTGTATGAAAAAAAAAGAGATTAAGGAAGATAAATGAAAAAAATGAAATAATTGCTGTAAAATTCCTCTAAATCTAATAATGTTATCTAATAATGTAATAATATGTAATAGTAATGTAATAGTATCTAATAATGTTTCATAAATAATAAATCGTAATTCTTTGGCAAGTTAAAAATAATTAAAGACACGCACACTCAATTCAATTTTTTTCTTTTTTTGCTATACTGTCTAAAGTTTTCTTTTGAAAATCTCGAAAAACTATAATTCTCGAAGAAATATTAATAGTTCAAGTATTATATTGTTATATGCAATTTCCTAAATTTTTAAAACTAAAACTACTTTTTAATGAAATTTAAAATTCGCAAATTGCAGAAAATTATTTTCCGTACCAGAAATTATTTTTCACAGAATCAAAGAAAAGCTGAATTTAATAAAGAGCTTCATAAAAGACGCATTTTAAATCTGCAAAAAAAAATAATAATAATAGTCTAGCAATGTATAGAAATAACAAGAATAACTCCGTAGTCCGATATAGAAATATCCGAAATCCTCCGTCTTTATCGCTCGATTTTGGCGACTTTTTAAAATTAAAAATTATTTATGCCGATCATACTTATATAACATTTCTGCCAAATAATAGCCAAATATTAATCAATGTTCAATACTTGCATTTATTCTGATTCACTAAAAGATGCAATTTTATATGGATTCTGATGGGGAAGTAAATTTATACGTGATAGTCACAATTACTGTCTGTAGCATGATAATCCATAATAAAAAGAATAATAGAGTACCAATATGATTCAGTAGTTCTTAGTTCAGAAAAGCTCTAAGATTGAAATAGACAAAAAAGAGCTTATGATAACGTTATGAACCACAAAAATGGAACGTTTTACGACAGTTCAAATTATTCGCCATACATAAAAGATGTCTAAAACGATTATGATGAAAATCATTAATCTTTAATCGTTTGCTGTAAGATATGTGTGGAAGGAAAAAAATTAAAATGCTTAAATTAATAAAAATAATTATTGAATATCTATGAGTGAGGTATAATACTATGAAAGAAGTCTTCGACATTTTCACTGTTACATAAAAAAACGTTATTGTAGATTTGATGAATTAAAAGATAGAAAACGTGAATTAAGTGCTTGCAACTCGAGAAGAAGTGAAATGATTATACCTATGTGATTTATATCAGATTTAATTAGATTGCGATTGTGATTTAGATTGCGATTCAGATTTAATTAGGTCGCTTACAGATTTAATTAATAATCTGTAAGCGACGTTATGCTTGTGTGTCGAACCTGATATGCTTATGATTCGGTAAATGACATGGGTTTCCCACGATGACGTCACTTGCAGGCATACAATGATAAATTAAGTAGTATAGTGACAACAATAATGTCTGGAACTAATGCATGCCAATAAGTGAGCCAAGTTGTTTTTTCTTCTTTTCACTAGTCCAAATTTTTAAAGTTCTTTCCAAAGATGGATTTAAAAGACTTTCATGCTCAATCCTTCATTATTACTTCTAACCTTCAAAATAAATAGAATCGGTATTTGCTTGTTGCCTCCTATTTCAATGAGATTTTTAACAATATGAATACCAGCTATTCTCTGATGGTGAAGCATTTCATATCGTTTTACAAATAACGCCTAAAAAATAGATAATTATGTAATTTTTTTTAATTTTTTTTTTTAATTCCATTGGAGCATAATTTTTTATAAATTATTAAACCATATTGTTTATTTCCCACATTATCGTAAAGGTTTTGTGCATTGTAAAGACACCATATCAACAAAAATTTGGTAAGAGATATCTTTCCTTTCGACTAAACTCAACTGTCCAAGGGGTGAAGAGCTAAAGAGAAAATTCTAAATATGATTTTTATACTTTTTATTTAATTTTTACGAATAAACTAATTTTATATATTTACTCTACTCGGCAGTATCTTTTGAAACATACGAAATACAAGGCTGTTCACCCAATTATTTTTACTTAGTTTATTCCAAAACATTTCTGCAATTGGGTATAATATAGCCTACGTCACAGGTTGTGTTGTTCCTACTAAATTTAACCCATGAACGGCATTTTCTGCGAGCCTAACTTCAAGCCACAAATAAACAAACGAAGTGTTCGATCGTTTAAATAGCTGCTCGCCAGATTTTATTGCATTATAAAGAAAAGTTATTGAAACTAAATAAACAACAACAACTAAAACAAATAACAACAACTACTAATAACAATAACTAAATAAACAACAACTAAATTCCATTCGTTTAGCATTGCGTCATATGCTGTTCCTACTAAATCGAAGTAGTTGTGTTTTTTTCATATTATACCCAATTGGATGCCTGCAAGTGACGTCATAGGTAAATCATGGCATTTATCTCAAATTCAGGGCCTCTACATTTATCGATTCAGAAGCCAATCAGGTTCGACACACACTCGTGACGTCGCTTGCAAGTATCCAATAAAATTTGATTCAAATCACACGATCATGCACTATCACTTCACTTCTTCTCGAGTTGCAAGTACTCACTTAGAATTTTTGGAAAATACTATAATAAGAGCTATAATTCTATAGTTTTAAAAAGCAGATTTTCTGGTAAACCATCACCACATGAATGGTTTAAATATTGTATATTTTTGTCTCATTACCAGAATTATGTTATTTTTTTATCAGAAATGTCTTTAACATTCAGTACGGTAACTTTACTAGAATTTTTTCCCCTGGCATAATTCCATTACCATACAATTTTAAGAAAAAATCAATTGAAGTTCTAAAAATTATCAAGCACTATTTCTCTATTTCTCTAAATCTAATAAAACATGCCCCTTGATTTTTCACCTTTTTTGACGGATATGGTATTCTTTTGAATGATATTCTTTCATCACAAGCTTTTTAAGTACAACAAAACATTGAGAAAACAAAAATCAAAAATTTTACCTAAACACTAAAATATCGATAACACGTGAGACGTCAATTAATGTACTGAAAAGGAATTTTACTTGACCATGTTAACCATCAAAGAATTATTTAAACGCAATCTCCTTATATATGACGTCTGCACTTATCATTTATGGATATATTTTCCTTCGTTTTATTTATTGAAATGTGCTTCATTGTACTTAATTAACAAATTTTAATTGGTAAAGTTTGAAAGCTTTTTTTTAAATTTAAACATAGTAAAACTTTGAAATTCGAAAGAGTTATAGAAATACTAAGAGTTTGAAAATTAAATATTCAGAAACTATAATCCATTCAGCGGAAAGATAGACTAAATGTGAGTAAAAAAAGACGCTTGACTGCGTATAATCGCGTGTTTATTAGCTGTTTAGCTTGGAGCTAAGCAGACGGCGAATATTTATTTTCACTTTTTTTATTGCTTATAGTTACACCACGATGAAGAACGGAAACAGTTCAACGTTTAGTCTTATAAAAAAAAGACAGAGAAAACACATTTTAAGAAAGCAAAAAGAATCGATTTTAGACTGTTATTCATTTTTAGCATAATTCTGTAAAAATAAAAAAAAAAAACAGAAAAAATCCCCAAAAGTTGCAAACCTGATCAAAATTATGGCAACCTATTTATTTACTTTCGATCTATCTTTTCCATGAACAGACAGTAGGTTCAATTGGGTATACTATAGCTAGAGAGCCTAGAGCAGTGTTTCCCAACCTTTTTTGTACCATGCCCCACCTAAGCCTTTCTAAAATTCTTATTGCCCCCTCCCCATGTAACATATACCATAATTTTTAATATTAAAAAATCAAATTGTTCACTTAAAAAACTTAGGAAATTGTTAGCGAAACAAAGTATAAGTAAATTTTCAGAACATATAATGAAAAACCAAAATTCAAACTCGAAATAATTTTAATAAAAATTTTTCTATAATAATTTAATATTTTAACTTAGTGAGATTCTTGCCCTTGATGCTTGCTGAACGTAGATTTTATCTTAGGTTCCAATTTGGTCAGCTTCAGTCTCAAGTCTCCCCGTTGTGTTATATCCAGACGATTTGTTTTTTTTACCAATAAAATTATTTACAGCACTAAATCCACATTCAGCTAAATATGAAGAGGGAATCGGTAACAATAGTTTTCTTGCACATTTGATTGAATTTGGGTATTTGTTTTCTGTTTCCTCACGAAGCCATGACATCACTCCTTTCATATTAAATAAAGTTTTAACTGACTCATCATTTTGCATTACTGCAAGTTCTTCTTGATATATTTGATATATCAGACAAATCCACTAATATGGACTGCAACATCCATGTTGGAAAATAAATTTGTTTTAAATCAGAATATCTTTCTTTTAAATCAGCCGATAGAATTTTCAGATGATGGACAATAACAAGTTAAGCGGTATCATTTACTTCACATTTTTGGAGCCAATTAAACTGTTCAAAGTTTTTGTTGTTAATCTATTTCTGACATAACTCAATAAGGGTAATGAAGCCAAATATCTTCGCTTTTGCATCAACAAGAATTTTATTTGTTCATTGAAGTTTCTTATTTAATATATTCAGTTTTTCAAAGATATTGGCTAAAAAACTCACAAATGCATTAACCTCGACTGTAAACAGATACTTCATTTCAGGTTTGTCGCTTAAAAAATCCCTAAGTCACATAATATTTATTGACCGCAATTATTCAAGAATTAGCTTTTCTTCTTTCGATTTTGTCACCGAAATCTTGCATGGCATTTAAATGGCCCAGAGCAAGGGGTAAACTCATGTCGAGTCCATTTTTGAATTGCCCCCCTTTACAATCAAATTGCCCCCCGGTGGGGCGTGGGCCCCACGTTGGGAAACACTGGCCTAGAGTAAAAGAGAGTGGACAAGGGTGAAACGATTCCTGATTGGTGGACAGAAAAACTTTACCGCCGGAGGCGAGAGTGGAAAATTCGCCATTGAAATAACATGGAGTGAAAATTAGCTGCCTCAAAAAATTTATGTTCTGCATTAATAAAGGTATGTAATAAGTTCATTACTTACTTTTTTTCAATAAGAAACTTCACAGTTACAGTAAATGTAAAAATTATGGCTGAAAATTTGGATAATTATTAGTTATTTGAATTAATCCTTATTATTACTTACTTGCGTGCATATAAAGTTTTGTTTATCTCATTGTGAAGAGAACAAGGTGATGAAATAACTAATGATTTCGTAAGAATAAATGTATTTACTTTTAATAAACGTAATTTCCATCTAAATTACCTATAAATTTTAAGATTTGCACATCTTTTATAAAAACTTCAGAAGTGCAGAGTTTGGCGATATTACTTTGAAATGTTGGCGCTTTACAATGTTCGCCAAGTAGCATTTGTTTACTTTTCGTTACCAACTTAAAATGCACGTTTGTTTTAAATTTCAACTAATTATCGAAATTTTGTTTACAATTTGTTGAAATAAGCATTACCTTTTTAGGTGAATATGCGATAATTTTTTCCTGAAAAAGTAATTAAAAATAATAAATTATGCAATTTGTTTTGTTAATTATTATTTCTGAAATGAATAACATAATCATATTAATTTTTATATTTTATTTGTAGCATTTATTTAAAGAAGTCTTTTCATCAGTCTTTTTTTTAACAATGTGAGATGCTAATTTTTCTTACTATGTTTCTTAAAAATCTGTAATAACATGTGCTTTCCAATCTTAAAGTTTATATTACTGATACTTTAGTATTTACTCTTAGGCAAATGGATAGAGTTAAATAATCAATTAGTATATTCATTTAGGATTGAAATAACTTCAATATATTTTATATATTTTTTTTATATGAGATAATGTATTAAATTTTTATATTTTTGCTTATAAAAAATGTATTTTCTCAATATAAACTTTAAATGTATCGATTTATTTAATTATTTATTTATTTATTCTTTTATTAGCAAAATGCCTGGATGCTCTGCATATGAATGCAGTAATAGGTCTGAACAAGGCTTTAAATTAAAAGTTTTTCCCAAGGATCCTGAACGAAGAAAACTTTGGGCATCTAAAGTTAAGCGCTTAAATTGGGAACCTACTGATTCTAGCTGTTTGTGTGAAGTAAGTTTTTATATAGTTTCTTTAAATTGAAAGATTCTACTTAACTTTTCGAGGAAAGTAAAAATTGGATTTTTAGATAATTAATCAGTATAATTTATTATCTTTAAATGTTAAGTGTTTTAAATAATAAATCTGAACTATTCTTATAATAAGCATTATTTCTCTTAACTACCAATATGCAAAATATCCAGGTTGCTTATAATTTTGTAAAAACGCCAAAAACTGAAAAATATTCATGTTGAGTTATGAATTTATTTAAAATTCTATTTATTTTATTTCTTCAAGTTTTATAAAATTGTTTGTCATTAAGACATAAATTTGTTTTGCTTACTTTTGAGAATGGTTAATGTGTTAAATATTTTGAAGGTTAGTTGTTTTATTAGTTTGTTTATTTTGCTTTGAAAGTTTGTTATATTATGTATGAATATGAATGTAAAATACCTTGGTTTTTATAGTTCAGGTTTAATATCCTGTATTCACAAACATAGGTATTTATGAATTCAAAGAATATTCATATTTCAATTTCTCTATTTAGTTTTACTAATTTGTATATATTTAAAATAAAAGCAAATTTTGCTTACATTGACAAAAGTTAATTTGGTATTAAATAAAAACAAATATTTTCAACTGATTTAATAATTAATGAGACCAGTATATTTTGTTTATCTTATTTGACTGTTTCAATCACATTATAAATTCACATTACTCCCTTAATTTCCATTACTTTCAGTTATTACATTTTGCAAAGTAGCTTAACTTATTTATGTTGGCTTAAATTATAAAAAGAAAAAAAAATCTTAATTTTAATTCATGGTTCATATGCACAGAGTTCATGAGTTTCTATGTGGTTTTTTGAAGAAAATAATAAAAGAATTTTTAAAAATACTTTAAGAAATTTAGTATTTATTTTGTATATTTTCAATATATGTTTTGAAATTTTATTGAAAATAAACTAGAAATATATTTAAAACTATCTAGCTATATAAAAGTTCTTTTAAAGTTTTTTTTTTTTTCAAATGCTAATGCATTTTTAAAAGATGGACTAGAAAAATAATCTTATGCATAATGAAACAAATAAAAGAAATTTTTTTTGAAACTTTTGAAAAGCTATAAAAGGAGGATTTTTTCTATTATATAAGTGACCAAGTGAAGTGAATCAAATGATTTTATATATATATATATATATATATATATATATATATATATATTTTTTTTTTTTTTTTACTTTTTCTATCTGTCAACTTATCTGTAAATTTAAAATAATCACTATTGAAAGTTTTTCTTCATTCATCTATTCTGGAAACTACTCCTTGTGTTAGCCTTTTAATATTTTTTATTTGTTTTCACATCATTCATATTTTTACATCATTTTTTACATCAATATTTGGATGATTTTTATGTGTATAAGAATATGAATCCTAACTGAAAATTTTCAATATTAATGAAAATCTATGTTATATTTATCGTATTATATTAAGCTACTCAAATCTTATTGCATTATTTTATTTTTTGGGTTCTTGTAGATTTTCCAGAATTCTGAAAACAATTTTTTTTCCTGATGATTATCTAGCTTTCAGTTTAAAGTACTCAAATTATTCACTAATTTAATTTAGCTATATAAACCATTTTGCTTTATTATCTCCCTAATTCTTATAGTTTTTGAATATTTTCTGTTGTGTTGTATAATATATGGTAAATATGTAAGGATCTAAAATATTTCTATTTATACCAGAACTATATTTTAGAGGAATTATGATTATACACTAAAAAATTAAAGAGAATTATAATAAGACTTTGAAGTTTATAGGTAAACGCCAATTTACAAATAACTGTCCTACCACAAGTGATCTTTTTTTATTTTAAGCATAAAATGCTAAAAAAGTTTTTTTGTATTTTAGGTTCATTTTGATGATGACCAGTGGGAGCTCGACACAAAAAATGACAAAAGAAAGCTAAAAAGGAATGCTGTTCCGACACTTTTTAGTTATTCTCCTTTGCATGTGAAAAGGAAGCTTCCCATTGTAAGACCACTCCCTCAAATTTTCACAGAAACTGTTGTTTCACCAAATGACACGATAAGTGGGCTGAAAACTGAGCTGCATAAGTCTCAATCTGAAAATAAAAAATTGAAGACTGCAAATTTACTCTTAAAAGCTAGACTGAAAAAAAAATCCCTAGAGCTATTTAAACTTAAAAGAAAACTAAAACAAAACTTCCAGCCTCTGGAAAAAGTTTTTAACGTAGACCAAATAGAAGCTCTTGGTCAATCAAAAGTATCGAAATGGTCTAATACAACCATTCAAACTGCTTTGGGCCTAAAATTTTCTTGTGGAACTAGTGGCTATGACGCTTTGTTGGCGAATAATCTTCCCTATCCGTCAAAGCGCACGCTCCAAAGGAGGATTGAAAGCATAAAGTTTCCTTCTGGAATTTTGAAAGAAGTTTTGCAGCTCTTGGAAGTAAAAGTGAAAAACTTTAAGTATAGCCAGGAAAAGCTGAGTAATTTAGCCATTGATGAGATGGCTATAACTCCTAGCGTTGAATATGACCCTTCTTCGGGAACATACTTTGGGGATGTGACATACCCCTCTCAAGAAGGAAAAGCCAAAAATGCTTTGGTTTTTATGCTAGGAGGAATTAGCACGCGCTGGAAGCAGGTTATTGCTTATTATTTTAGCAATGGTAAAGGGCTGGGTATTGATTTTAAAAACATCATCATAGAAATCATACAAGAATGTCACAAGATAGGTATCTGTGTTGTTAATGTTACAACAGACATGGGGTCCTCAAATAGAGCCACTTGGAAAGACTTCGGCATAAAGTGCAGCCGAAACGGTGTTGATAAATCATCCATACCCCATCCTTGTGATTCCACAAAGATGTTGACTTTTATGGCTGATGTGCCTCACCTTATAAAGAACATCAACTCGTGCCTTCTAGCAAATAAGTATTTTCTTCTACCTGAATATTTTTTAAACAAGTATGATTTGTCCTATCCTAAGGTACAATCAAGGCATTTGCCACAATATAAAATTAAAGATAATTCAACGTTTTGTCAGCTTCAGATTAAAAATATTTGGAATGAAGAAAAATAGGGATTTGAAAAAAATAGTTAGAATGAGCAGTAAAAGTTGTGCTATGCGTGATATAGTTGGTAACTTATAAAAATTTTATTATTAATTTTTTTTACTATTCATTTTTATTTTTAATTTCTGAAAACATTTATTATTAATTTTTTTTCCAAATACTTTTTTTTATGAGAAATTTATGTGCTACTGATTTTTCTGCAATCTTCTATTCAAAATAAATTTGAATTAATTAAATTAATAAAATTATTTAAATTCAAATAAATTTAAGTTGAGTAGTATCCTGTGGTTTATACTTCAGGTTGGTTGAAATTAATATATATGTCTTCTTTTTTAAATGTGACTTCTCTTTGGTACTTTTAATTAAATTACTTGTGAAATATAACTGTTTTGAATCTGCTTCTCTTGTGGTAATTAAGGTTAACTGACTTTAAAATGTTTTACTAGTAACAAAATTATTATTTTTTTCGAAATATAGAATTTCTTTGAATTGGAAATTATGTTTTTTATAATAAGCTTTCCCAATGAGTTTTAGAGAATTAATTAGTATTTCAGAGGGAAAATGTCAGCTGGAGAATTAGGTTTTATATAAATTTTAAAAACTATTTTTTACTATTATTAATTATTAAATTTGTCATTTTTCTTTGCCCTCCATTGTGCGAGACTGAAACATATTTCTAAATCTTAAAACAAAGGTAGAAGTAAATACTTATTTGAACAATTTTCATTTTACTTTTCACTTAAAAATACATTGAAGTAAAAGGTCAAGCTATTGATTGTACTGAATTAATTATTTTGTAAATAATGTAAATACTTTGTACCATTTCTTTAATATGTTATTAATATGTAATAAACTTTGATTTTATTTATATAATTTCACTTCATAATATTTCAATATTGTTACTTGCTATTTCAATAAATGTGTAAATACTGGTAGTTGTAATAAATATAGTTTTCGAAATATAGAATTTCTTTAAATTGGAAATTATGTTTTTTATAATAAGCTTTCCCAATGAGTTTTGGAGAATTAATTAATATTTCAGAGGGAAAATGTCAGCTGGAGAATTAGATTTTATATAAATTTTAAAAACTATTTTTTACTATTATTAATTATTAAATTTGTCATTTTTCTTTGCCCTCCATTGTGCGAGACTGAAACATATTTCTAAATCTTAAAACAAAGGTAGAAGTAAATACTTATTTGAACAATTTTCATTTTACTTTTCACTTAAAAATACATTGAAGTAAAAGGTCAAGCTATTGATTGTACTGAATTAATTATTTTGTAAATAATGTAAATACTTTGTACCATTTCTTTAATATGTTATTAATATGTAATAAACTTTGATTTTATTTATATAATTTCACTTCATAATATTTCAATATTGTTACTTGCTATTTCAATAAATGTGTAAATACTGGTAGTTGTAATAAATATAGTTTTCGAAATATAGAATTTCTTTAAATTGGAAATTATGTTTTTTATAATAAGCTTTCCCAATGAGTTTTGGAGAATTAATTAATATTTCAGAGGGAAAATGTCAGCTGGAGAATTAGGTTTTATATAAATTTTAAAAACTATTTTTTACTATTATTAATTATTAAATTTGTCATTTTTCTTTGCCCTCCATTGTGTGAGACTGAAACATATATATATTTCTAAATCTTAAAACAAAGGTAGAAGTAAATACTTATTTGAATAATTTTCATTTTACTTTTCACTTAAAAATACATTGAAGTAAAAGGTCAAGCTATTGATTGTACTGAATTAATTATTTTGTAAATAATGTAAATAATTTGTACCATTTCTTTAATATGTTATTAATATGTAATAAACTTTGATTTTATTTATATAATTTCACTTCATAAATATCAATATTGTTGCTTGCTATTTCAATAAATGTGTAAATACAAGTAGTTGTAATACCAATTTAAATAAATACTTATTTCTATAGTTTTCTCTTCACTTGAAAATACATTGATGTAAAAGGCCAAATTATTTTGTAAATAATGTAAATACCTTGTGCTGTTTGTTTAAAATGTTATTAAACTTTGATTTTAATGATAAAATTTCACTTCATAAGTATCAATCTTGTAGCTCGTTATTTCAAAGAATGTGTAATTACGAGCAATTAGGCTTGCATACTATGAACTATGTAATAAAGTTTACTAGAATAAAAATTTGTGCTGATTTTTTTTTCCACTTATAAATTTGGAGCTTCATCATAGAAGGTAATGTTTTATATAAGATAAAGTAAGTTATCATTTATTAAAATATGTCTTTTTTTGTCCTGAAAAACCCAGATGCAAATATCGCTAAATAATTTTTGTATGAAAATATTAAAAAAAAATTTATATTTAAAGAAACATTTCATAAGAAAAAATTATGGTATCGAATTGCATTACAGCTCAATTATTTTTCAATAATAAAATGCAATTAGGCTATCAAAACTAGATCATTGCATTTGGGAATAAAATTTTTAAAAAAAATAGTGAAAATCATATGTGTTATATTTGATATGAACCCTACAGTACAGATTGCAGTGCTATTAAATTTAATTTCTTAAACTAATACAGTTAACAGGTTATAGATCTAGCTCTTCATTAAAATGCTTAACTTTGATTTCTAATTGAGTTGTAAAGTAACTTTTTTTTCACTCAAATATAAAAGAATGACTTTACATTATATTTTGTAGAATTTATTTTTAAAAACATTTGATAGAAAGTTTCAGAAGGAGACTTTCTTTTCATTCATTTATCTTTTGATAAATTTTACTTATTTTAGCATGATTATTAACTTAGGTGAAATTTGAAATACTTAAGTGGAATGCTCGCTTTTTTTTAACTCAATAAATCAAATCAATATATTTTTTTTACCTGAATATATTTTCTAAATACAAACATATTTAAAAATACTTCTTCTCAGATTAAGGTTCCTATGCTCCATAAGTTATATCTCTTAACTTTTTAATGAAATGTGTTTTTAATATCAAAATTTCATGCATGTCATTAATAATAATGTATTATCCATTTTGTATTACAATTCAGTTCAATTCTTCACACACTGTATTTTTTTCCCTCTGAAATGTTTCAATACAAAATGAAAGTAAATTAAAACAAAAATATTTATCTCTTCTATGTTTTTAATTCTCCAAAATTTATTTCTGCATAAAAAAAGTCAGGAAACTTAAATGTAAAACTATTTGTCAGTATATATCAAGCCATAGTTAAAATTTAAGGTCTAATTTTTTTCTTTCTATTAATAAGAATTAGAAGTTCTATAAAAAAAATTTTTATCTTGTATCATTTATACAGAAAAATAGAAAAAGGGGTGTGTAATGTGGGTTTATGATACCTTCAAATAATTTTTCACAGTTTGTTTTTATCAAAATTTAAAATTTTAAAAGTCCTTCGGAATAACACCAAATAAGCGAATGGCGCCAATTGCGGTGTATCATCTGGCAACCCCCTTGGACAAAAATATGACGGCGGCGCATGCGCTCTTGGGTATTGTCATCACTCTTTTCAATACAGGCACTCTAACTATAGCCTACGTCACAGGTTGTGTTATTCCTACTAAATTTAACCCATGAACGGCATTTTCTGCGAGCCTAACTTCAAGCCACAAATAAACAAACGAAGTGTTTGATCGTTTAAATAGCTGCTCGCCAGATTTTATTGCATTATAAAGAAAAGTAATTGATATTCGATTTTTGATTAATAATTGATTTATCTGGATAGTGGCATTTATGTGGATAGTGGCATTGCGTCATGGTAAATGTTATTCCTACTAAGTGGAAGTAGTTGTGTTTTTTTTATATTATACCCAATTTAACATATTTCAATGAATAAAGTGTAGCAGAAAATAGTCGAAAATATTACTTAATTACTTAATAAATAAGGGAATAGCGTTCACACACGCACATAATGCTCCGCAAGTTAACATGGAAGTAGAGTTCCTTTTTTGTCTGAAAGAGACCCTTAAAAACAAGAAGCATCTAATGAAAATAAACGTTTATTTAATGTAAATTTCAAGATGGCGGCTAAAGAGAGCTCTTCAGTTCTTCCATTTATTCTTCAAACAAATATTACTCACCGTTAAAAAAAAATCAAAATTCTCAATTTTCAAAAACCAATAAGAGCTACACAGGAGGAATATTTTTTATCGTTCATATTTGCATTTAAATTGCTTTTGATCAACATTTTTCGACAAAATTCTCCAATTTTTAAAAAAAAAATTAAGAACATCTTTGCATACCACAATTATGAAACCATTTACATTTTTTAAGAAAATAAGTTTTTTCTAATAAATATTTTTAACATTTCTATCAAGCTTTTATTCTAATGACCACGAGAAAAAAGTCTCCCCATTTAAATTAACGGTGACTTCATAAAGTGGATTTAAATTTCCGCATTATATTACACTTTCCGCGCAATGAACATGCATGAAAATATCCATTTGGATAATATTTTTCAACCTCTTCACAACTCTTAATAACTGTAAAAGCAATTTACTAATGACTTGGAACGGGGCAAAAGTAATTCGAAAGAAAAAAAAAAGTGTCGAGTTTCACTTTTCTATGGACATTATCTAAATAGCTTGAGAACTCATAGAATAAAGCATATTGCTTTTCTGTTTACAAAAACCAATTGCTGCAAAACAGCGATAAACTTTAATTTAAATATATTTACTTACTCTGGATTTAATAGTATGAACTGAAAATAATTGCCTTAAACATTATCAAGTATTCCATATACAATTAATTTAATAAAATCCTTCGCGAAATTTGAAAAGTTCTTGAAATTTGATTACTTCTTCTCTGTAAGAAATAGAAATAAAATGCTTAAAATTCATTTGAAGGAATGTTTAAGAAGATTATTTCAAAATAATGAGTATTTTTTCCTTTACATTTAATCAGTTTAAAGGATTGAATAAAATAAGTTATAGATGAATAAATACATAAAAAATTGTTTTACTTATTTCCTTCACAAGATGTACGGCTGTTGTTTGATTTTTAACTCTGGCGGGAAATTTTCTGGTAAAACCTAACCAATAGAATAGCTCTTGATTTTCTAAAATGATTAATTATAAATTATATCAGGAATTCAAAAATAAATAAGAAATAAGGAAAGGTTTTAATCAAATTATTACTTTTTGTTAAACTTGAACTTTTATATGTATATGCGACAATTATTGTTGTAACTTTCTTAATTAATGTACAGTGCATAAAAAATAAATGGACCACCCCCAAAATAACTTTTGATCTAACAATCCGATCTTCACGTTCTAGGACTCAATCTTGAAGGTTTGAGAGGGTGACCACAAACATACTAATTATTTAGTGCAGACGATATTTTAAGTTATGAAATCAGACACTAAAACGTACTTTAGCTTAATAAACATACCTTTTTTAGTACTGATTTGGATTTCTGAACTCCAAAATATAAGGGGTAGCCGCAATCGGGGAAATATGGTTCCTATTGTTTGGTCGAGAAAACATTAACATTAAGGTGTCCAAACATTAACAATTAACATTAAAGTGCTCAACAATTAACATTAAGGAGTCCAAAGTTTGAAGACCTTAATGTTAATTTTACTTTTTGTGTTGTTTACCATATCTTGAATATTTTTTAAGCGAATAGCGCATCATTATAAAATTTATTTATTCAAAGATTCTGCGCAAAAGATAACTTTTAATAAATATTTATTATTTTCGATTATTTTATTTAATATTAGTCGAAAAAAATTTTGAATTGTAAGGTATATAATTTTTTACATCATTTTAAAGAGTATAATATTACATGGCATATAATATTATATTCTAATATAATATAATATATAGAATATAATATAATATAGAGAATATAATATTATAGGTTGAATAGATCCTAAGAAATCGAATATAAAAAAAGTCATGTTTTATTAAAATTAGTGTGTCACATCACTATCCTGACTCAATTATTGGGACCATATTTCCCCGATTGCGACTAACTCCCCTATATTGGAGTCAAAAATCCGAATCCTTCGAACAGAAAGTCATGTTTATTTGAAGAAAGTTCGTTTTTGTGACTGATTTCTTAACTTAAAATATCTTCTGCGCTATTTAATTAGTGCATTTAAAGTTAACCTTTCGAAACTGTAAAGTTGTGTCCTATAACGTGAAGATCCGATCATTAGATCAAAAGTTATTCAGGCCGGGCCGTTTTTTAGTTTGCGCACTATACTCAAGAGAAAATTGTTAAGATCATCTTTATCCAATGCTGGGGAAAAAGTTTTTTCAAAACTACTCAATATGGTAAAATTTAACGCGTTTATGGCTCTATGGGGACACCAAAATGCTCGGAAACTTGTATCCAAGAGCTTTGGTGAAATTTTACTTAAATAATATTATTATTTTCTTAACATTATGTTATAGTATAATTTATATTATGCGAAGTTGAAACGGAGTAAATTAATGATTGTTTCTTTTTCTTCTCTTTCTTTTTTTTTTTTTTTTTTTTTTTTTTTGAATTTACCGAATATCTATAAATGAGAATTTAAAGAGTTCGTGAGTTCGGTCCCCGCCGGTCGATACTCCCCGCGTAGTAAATGGTGACTGATGCACGTTAAAACTGTCGAGTCTCAAAGTCCTCCATGTTCCCATAACAAATCAATACCTCTGGGGGTACTGATCCCGGAATTTCCTTGTCTTCTGGATTGGTTCAAAATTACAAGGCTACGGCGTTGAGCATTAGTAGTCGTAAACCCAAAAGTTGGTTCGGCTGTTCAACGGCGAACATAAAAATAAAAAAAATTAGAATTTAAGGAAGATAAAGCTTATTTTTAATAATATTTAAATTACGTCAATAGCTTTTTAACCAAATATACTACTTGAATACGACATATATTTATTATAAAAAGTAAAATAACTAAAAAACATTATGTGAAATTGTATTTAAATGATTTTTATCAGCATTCAATGATTTACAACGAATCGAAAATACAGCGACGAAAGATCGATTAAGTTTGAGACATAATAAAACGTGCTCTCGGGAATGCATGACTTTATACGCCTACTAACCTTTTGCAGAATAAAAGTTGTACTAGAAAATAGAATGTAATTAAAGCAGCAAAACTTACATGGAATAGAGCATAAGACATGCATTTATATGCATGTCTTATTTGCAACCCACCTTATTATAAACCCACTTATTATAAACCCACCATGGGGCTCCACCTTTGCACAAAAATATCAAGTTTTTTAAAGCTTATTCTCTTTTAATCATTCAGAAAATTTACAGTTTAGTTTTTATGAATTAAAGAAATATATAAGTAATATCATGGTACTATTTAAAATAAAATACATGAATTTAAATATGAAAAATAGCTCATACTTATAAGAAAACACATGTTTGAAACCGCACTTTGTGTTGACATCAAATAATTAAGAATAAAAAATTTGTAGCTCGTCTTACTTTCAAAAAATCGATAGAAGCAATGTAAAATTAAAAATATCACTTTGAATTCAATCATTCTAAGTAAATTAACAATGATGGGGGACCAATTTTACTCTCCATTTCAGCTTTCTTATGGAAATTTTTTTTTTTAAATTATTTATGATTTCAGAGTTTTTATTTGTAAATACTAAATTAACTTAAGATTCGAAATCACAAAATTAAAAGTATTAAGTCAAGATTAACAAAAAACTATTCTAATAACAATAGAAAAGGATTACTATTTAATTAAAAAGAGTAGTTTTTACAATTCAAAGATGATCCTTTGCTGGTTTTTTAAGAAATGGCAATAAATAATATTATTTTGCTCAACAAAAATATACAATAATCATTATAATTTATAACAGTTATTTTTTGCATATTTTTTAAATGAGGGCGTTCAAGATTAGTTATAGTTACTATTTGAGTTGAATAGTTAAGAACAGCATTATTTTAGATTTAATACTGGTTGTTTATTTTTTTATCTCTTCTAAAATGATATTTTCATCTTTATGATTATATTTTTTTTTCCATTTTTTAAACTATATTGATTGACAAAAAATATTCTTCTTTTGTACTTGTGAATCAATTCTTTTTTTTGTTATTATTTAAAGTAGATAAAATATAAATAAAAACGTTCGAAATATTTTAAATTAATTTTTTTTCAGTTATTGAGGTACGAACCATTCTCAGCACAAATCAATTAACTCGAACTGTACGTGCAAGAAATTAAGATTCCGATTAGCTCCTATTCAATTTATTGAACACACATTAAATAGAGCACAGATAACAGTTACAAAAAGAAACCCATAACACCTTAACATATACTTAAAAATGAAATGGAACATTAACCGTTCTGAGGAACACGAGCATTGGACAAACTCAAAATTTAGCGGTTGGAGATGGACTGGCTAATATATCGCCAGATGGCGCTCTGTAACAAAGTATATTTGAGGTATGAATAATTTCACCCGATTTCAGCTAAAATTGTTACTAGCTTATATATGAGATGTTGAGTTTCAGAAGTGTAAATGAGGTTAAAATTGAGATTTATTAATGAGGTTATTATCGGTTCCAAATATAACTAAATTTTGAAAAAATATATTTTTTAATAAAATAAAAATAATAATAATAATAATAGAAATGATAATAATAATTTTATTCATCTTCAATATAAGCGTATCCTAAGATTGATTGTGCTCTATAATACGGGCGTTATTTCATTTACTTTTATATTTTTTTATCACTGCCATAAGATTCAGAGACCAACTCTTGACAAAACCAAATTAAAATCTCTTATTATAGTTTCTATTTCCAATTAGATGAACCGGGTTCGAATCCCAGCGAGGACTGGTCGATACGAATTCTGCAGCCGGCTTGCACCAACCTCAGTGCTAACGTAAAATATCCTCAGTGGTAGACGGATCATGGGTAAGAGTCCCCTTGCCGTCTCCCGACGGCATGGGAGGTTTTTGTGGTATTCCTCTCCACGTAACACAAATGCGGGTTAGTTCCATCAAAAAGTCCTCCACGTAGTTTCTAATAAATAAAAACTTTAGCAATATATTTATTCTTCGCTAGTTTTGCGTGAAAACAATAGTGATGAAAAGTATGATCTTAAAACCTATAATCATATTATGTATTATTGTTTTTATTATTTTATTTTATAACCAGCGTTAAACGGCCAACCTAATTCTGAGTTTACGACTTTCAATGTTCAACTCCATGATCTTGTATTTTGAATCCAACCCAGAAGACAAGGGATCTCCTGAATTAAGTATTGGGACAAACTTGTTTTCATGGAGAACTTTGTAATGGAACTAACCAACAGTTACGTTACATGGAGATGAAAATCACGAAAACCTCCCACTGTCAGGCCGATGGCAAGGGGATGCTAACGGCGAACGTTGTACCCCCTGATCCACCACAACTCTATTATTATTATTATTATCACTATTATTATTATTATTATTATTATTTTATAATTAAGAATTTAGTAGCATGCGATACGATCATACTAATCTGTATAAAACAATTTCGTAAAAATTTTTATTCCTTAGCAATTGAAAGCAATATATATTCTATTTTTATTCCTAACTAGCTGAATCTGCCTTCTTCATACATAGAGAGTGAGAAAAAGTAAACCATCAATATATTAGAACTGAACAGCACTACGAAATCCTGCACAAGATTAATAGACCTATACCAACAGAGTGAATAAGCTATGATAATTACTTTTTTTATTTTATTACTACGTTATTAGATTAAGCAAAACACATTTTCAGTACTTCATCCCATCTAAATTAAGATTAACTGTATTCAATATCATTTGTCATGATGCCTACTAATTATAGTCTAAATTTACCACATAATTAAGTGACTTTCATTGGCACTTATTTCTCTAGAAAGACCATAAGAAACCTCTTTCCATAATATCTATATTTTAGCTTCTATGTATTAATGAAGTTTTAATCTATGTCAAATATTCTAGTACAATACATTGTACCTGTATTAGCATGTTTGGTACACATTAAAACTGGACCAATTAACTTAATACCTATAACCAGAATTAATAAATCATCACTGGTGTCAGTAATAGTTAGGTGATTTTTTACGCTTCTCAAAAACGAATTAGAACTTTTTTACCATTAATTCTTCTTTTTATAGTACATAGAGTACTAGCTTGATCTTTCTCTTTTAATAAGTACTTATTACCAAAATTAATAAGGCATCATTGGCATTAAAAATAGAACATGGTGATTTTTTACTTTCCTCCTAAAAAAATTAGCACCGTTTCTCCAGTCACATTGCTTCCTAGTGCATAGCTTATTTTTTTATTTCAATGATTACTTATTACCGAAACTAATTAAGCGTCAATAGCGTCAAATCAATGGCAACAGCATTGTGATTTTTTAAGATCCTCCTAAACAAATTACCACTTCTTTATTAATTTTGCTTTTTAGCAAATAGTTTTTTTTTTTAATTTCTATTTACCAAAATTAATTAAGCATCATTGGTGTCGATAATAGTATAGCGATTTTCCTTACTCCTCCTAAATAAATAAGTTACATTTCTCCATTAATTTTGCTTTTTAGCCTACATGGTTTATTTCAATTTGTATCTATCACCAAAATTAATCAAGAATCATTTTCGTCAATATTATTATGATGATATTTTAAGTTTCTTCTAAATGAATTATTAGCATTATTTCTCTGATAATTTGGCTTATCAGTATATAACTTATTCTTTTTATTTCAATAACTGTTGATTTTATATTACTTAGTTTTATAGAAGCGATTTTAAAAACGTAACTATAAACGAGATAAAAACACGGATTAATTAAATTCAGGAGTACTAGTTTAGTGACGTAGCACACCTATACTATGGCGTTCGCGTTGATCATTGAGTTAATTTGAAACAACGAATAAAAAATAATTTAATATTAAAGGATGTGCAGGAAATTTCTTTTCTTTTTAATATATATATATATATATATATATATATATACCTAAAAACTTCGTATTTTTAAATGAGTGGAATTCCGTATGTTACAAAATAATTTTAACAAAAACAAATTGAATTTTAATAAAGCAAGTTTAAATAAAATTTTAATACATTTTTGTAACAAAATAATGTGTAATTAACTAATTTTATTTTACATTACACATGGAAGTCATTTAAATCAATGCGAAATAAAAATGACTTTATTTTTTTTTTCTAATAATTTATTGAAAAATATACCATTTGAAACTAATATAAAATATCATTATCTCTAAGTCGAAATCTAAAGAACTTTGATATGTTCTTTTCCTATTTATAAAAATTAAAACGAAAGGAAGAAAAAAATATCTGAGTAATATCGATAAAAATTTAAAGCCATTAGACAGGAGCACGTAAAGGAAAAGCCTCTAAAAACCGTTGCAATATAGGGTTCGAGTCCCTTTGGGGCCCCTTTATCCTCCCCCCGATCAACGTTCTCTCGTTTGGCTAGCGTTGCGAATACGCTCGAAATATCACATGTCACAGAGAAAAGCCGAAGAAGGGCTCTCACTCTTTCCCCCACTACCCATGCAGAAGGAATTCGTTACCATGGTGACTGATTCAAAACTCTATGTGCAATAGAAAGACTGTATCTCTTTCTTTATGCAGAGAAAATTGTTTTATTTCAATGCATGAAAACTTATCTTTTGTTCAAATAATATTTGAACCCATATGATTATTAGAAATATTTTTGGTATTGTTAGACAATAAATTGAGGGTTGTAAATCGAGCATCGAATTCTAAACTGAAAATATATTAAACGGAATGTTTTAATCAATACATATTTCTAAATGAATTGATTAACACATTTTGTTTTTTCGTGGTTTAATTTCGAACAAATTATTATTTATAATTAAAAAAAAATTTCAAATATTTGAACCCAGATGATTATTAGAAATATTTTTCATATTGTTAGACAACAAATTGAGGGCTATAAATCGAGCATCAAATTCTGACCTGAAAATATGTTTAACGGAATGTTTTAATCAATGTTTCTAAATGCATAACATTTTGCTTTTTCGTGGTTTATTTCGAACAAATTATTATTAATAATAAAAAAAAAAAATTCAAATAATATTTGAACCTAGATGATTATTAGAAATATTTTTGATATTGTTAGACAACAAATTGAGGGTTGTAAATCGAGCATCGAATTCTAAACTAAAAATATATTAAACGGAATGTTTTAATCAATACATATTTCTAAATGAATTGATTAACACATTTTGTTTTTTCGTGGTTTAATTTCGTACAAATTATTATTTATAATTTAAAAAAAATTTCAAATATTTGAGCCCAGATGATTATTAGAAATATTTTTCATATTGTTAGACAACAAATTGAGGGCTATAAATCGAGCATCAAATTCTGACCTGAAAATATGTTTAACGGAATGTTTTAATCAATGTTTCTAAATGCATAACATTTTGCTTTTTCGTGGTTTATTTCGAACAAATTATTATTAATAATAAAAAAAAAATTTTCAAATAATATTTGAACCTAGATGATTATTAGAAATATTTTTGATATTGTTAGACAACAAATTGAGGACTATAAATGCAGCATCAAATACTGAACTGAAAATATATTTAACGGAATGTTTTAATCAATATTTCTAAATGCAAAACATTTTGCTTTTTCGTGGTTTATTTCGAACAAATTATTATTAGTAATAAAAATTTTTGTTCAAATAATATTTGAACCCAGATGATAATTGGAAATATTTTTGATAACGCTAGACAACAAATTGAGGGCTATAAATCGAGCATCAAACTCTGAACTGAAAATATTTTTAACGGAATGTTTTAATCAATGTTTCTAAATGCTAAACATTTTGCTTTTACGTGGTTTATTTCGAACAAATTATTATTAATAATAATAAAAAAATTTGTTCAAATAATATTTGACCTCAGATGATTATTAGAAATATTTTTGATATTGTTTGACAACAAATTGAGGGTTGTAAATCGAGCATCAAATTCTAAACTGAAAATATATTAAATGAAATGTTTTAATCAATATTTCTAAATGAATTGATTAATACATTTTGCTTTTTCGTGGTTTAATTTCGACCAAATTATTATTAATAATACAATTTTTTGCTCAAATAATATTTGAACCCAGATGATTATCAGAAATATTTTTGATTTTTGATATGTTTAGACAACAAATTTAGGATCATAAATTGAGCATCAAATTCTGAACTGAAAATATATTTAACGGAATTTTTTAACCAATATTTCTAAATTAATTGGTTAATACATTTCGCTTTCTTCATGGTTTAATTTCGGGCAAATTATTATTAATAATACGATCGAGCCTCGGTCATTTTTTCCTGCATATTTCGTTTTCCCGTATGCGTCGTCTGATTTAAATGTCACAAATGCTTTTCTTATAATTTTAAAAGTACCCGTTTTGGATCGTTTTTAAGACTAGCAGATTCGTTTATCTCTTAGAAATTCTACTGACATTGAAAAAAAAAATATTTCGTTTGAGAAACAATGTCTCCTGGTAAAATAAAATTAATGATTGTTGAAACTTTGGCCGATTCAAGACAATTACAGGAGCTTAAGAGAATAGTGATCCGGATAAAGATAGCAAAATAGAACCAAAATCAGGCCCATAATCTACTGAAAGCCTTGAAGCAACAAATTTCGAAACAAATATCGAAATACTGTTACAAATATCGACAATTTATTGTTTGCTGTGAGATTAAAAAGAATGTTAAAAACCAAAATTTCTATAAATAAATGAGTTTATTCGTTCTTCTTTTGCATAGTAATATATCTGCATACTATTAAATAATCGTTTTCAATTTAAATGTTTATGTATTAGGGGGACCGGAAAGTAATGTCGTTTCGGCGCATTAAATATTCCTTATTTTAAAAACTAATTCAGTTTTTCGAACCATTTCGATTCATTTTCTATCTGGCATTGAAAGGTTGTTGCTAACGAGGGTGAATACATTATTGATTAAAAATAAAATATTGATAGCAAATGTCAAGTGCACCGAGGCATTACTTTCTGGTCCCCCTAATACTTGCTATATATTTATTAATTTTTATGTCCATCACTTGTTTATTAGTTCTTGTTAGATATAGTTATACGGACCCCATTCGTCGTTTTTCCGTATTTCTTGAGAAGCGATCGGTCCAGGATTTTCTGAAATAATTAATTTAATTTATTTAGAAATATTATAGACATATAATATCGTGAAAAAATGAATTTAATATTATAAATTTAGTATTAAATTTCATACTAACTTTATTTAGTGGAATGTTTTTTTCGATGATAATTGCATAAAAGAAATTGTATATTCCATTTATTTGTCATTGTTATTAGTAGTAGTAGGCGAAGTATAGTGAAAGTTTGGTTTAGTTTTTTTAGTATAAAAAAAAAATAAACTTAGCATTTATTCGCGAAGCACTAAAAATATGTATTTTAAAATTTTTCGTTAATTTTCTAAATAAATAATCTATTAATAATCTGCATACTTAACATTTTTGATTTTATTAAAATTTTTGAGACATGTTTTTTATATAAATTATTAGACACGCGCATTTTTTTCTTTTTTTAATTCCACAAAAGAAAAAAAAAATTCAAAGATTTGGGGGGTCGAAACTCCAGATCATATGAAATTTTCAGTAAAACACATCAACTTACAAGGGGTAATGCTTTTTGTGAAGCATTAATCACAACACTGGCCATTATTTTATTACTTACCACATTATTTCAGAACAATGGCCATTACGTGCACATTAACTATTAAGACACAAATACTTCAATGAACCTTTATATCGACAGACAAAGTTGACAAAGTGACAGACAGATAGAAAAGTTGGATTTTTTTTAAGATGTCCTTTGGCATTTGATGCAAAGGTCCACTGAAAGTACTTAGGTTCTAAAAGTTAGCGTCAGCGTAGTACAGGGCTCTCCAACTGGCGGCCCCGCCAACTTCTTATTCAGGCTGATCGGCCTCAGTTTTCCCATTAAAATGTAAGCAATTTGTTTTATAATCGTTCTGTTCTATTGCTTTGTAATTAAGAATTCAACTATTAATTGCTATTGTATAAGAGGTAAGAGGTTATTGTTCAACTTTTTCAAACAGTGGCCCGCCAGGTGATCAGTGACAGGAATTCTGGCCCGTGGGCTCTTTGCAGTTGGGCAGCCCAGGCGTAGTAGAACATAAAATAGTGATCAATGTCATGATTCACTCCTCGAGCAAAAAGTCTTGCATTCAATGTTAGTTTGTTTTGGTTTTTTATTTATTTATTTATTTATTTATTTATTTTTTTCAAAATTTCAGACTATTTTCAGTTTTGCCTCCTCACCCTCACAAAAAAACTGGCACTTAACATTGAATTGAATTGCAATATTTTTTATCATAATTAGAATTTTATATTCCTAACTTCGTTAGAATCATTTAAAGCTGCATTGATCTTAGCCAAAATTTGAAGAAATGTATGTTATGAGATCAATTATACACGGCATTTATATTTCATATGAAAAAAAAATACTTCTTGTTAGGAAGGTGTACTTGCTAGTAAGGATTTTTCTGCATCACGATTTGCAACCACTGAATCAATATTGAATTCATGTCGAATAAATTACTTTTTTTGCAAATGAAATGTCAACATGGATTCATCAGACAAACAGAAGAAATTTTAAAGGAATGCTCGACAAAAGTTCATTATCTCCTTTCTTCTCGCTATTCTCCTGTATTATATTCACATTTTTAATACTCTTAGCATAAAATTATATGCGTACTGTAACTCGATTAAAAACTGAAGTTATCTTTATTTACTTTTTCTTTAAAGTTGCGAAAGAAAGAAATATATATGTTCCTTTTTGCAATTATTTAATTTAAGAAAATAAAAATAATAATTAGATTTTGATGAGCATAAGTTTTTTTTAAGCCAAAATTTATAAACTAATTGTTGCATAGGTAAATTATTGTATAAAAAATATAACCAATATAATTGTTGATTAAATTAATAATCCCAAGAAATTGAAACGGATATTACCTGATTAAAGGCTTCATTCTCTTCAAAAACATATAAATAGGAAATTACAATAGGTTTTCCAGCGTTCAAAAACATACACCCATTTTCAGGCTTAAATGAGAAGAAAAAGTAATTTGAAATGTAAAAAATATTCATTGGCATTGGCGAAAACATTCATTTTCGTTTCAGATTTCAAATCACTTTTGTTTTATTCATTCACATCTGGTCTTTGTTTCTTCTCATTCAAGCCCTTTTCAAGATCTTGAAAATGGGTACCTGTTTTTGAGTGATTGAAACATGTCGACTTTTACTTCCTACTTATATATTTTTTAAGAGAATGAAGTTTTTAATTTGGAAGTAATTCTTAGTTATTATCTTTAATGACCTATTAAACCTAATCTCAAGTTATACAAATTAGAGAATAGTTAGACTAGAATAAAATATTAAAAGAATAGAATTTACTTTCCGAGATTTGACGATATCATTTTTTTCCAATACCAACATTTTTTTAATACAATCTTGTAAACATTGCTAAAATTATTAAAATTTATCTTTATTTTTAGTATTTTGATGATAACAAACATCAAAATACTTGTCTCTAAATCCATTAAAAACACAAGAAGCAACAGAACTTAGAAGAATTTAATTACATACATTAACATTACATTACATAACATTAATTACATACTTTAATAAGATATAAAAAACTATTTGAAATTACAGACAAAGAAAAGATGAGAATTAATTTTACAGTTTTATTTTACAATGTTAACATAATTGAATTATTTTTCAATTTAAGTCATTTCAATTCTACTTTCGAAAATTAATGAACACAATATTAAAAAAAAACTGGACGAAATATTAAAATTTGCAATATTTTTCATCAGTATTGATCAATAGCTTTTTCTTTGTTGCAGATTCATATAAGTATACGAAGAAAAAGAATTCTGACAAAATCACTGTACTATATGGTTAAAAAAATCTTAATTCTGGTAATAAAGCCCAAAATATGTGGTATTTAAATCATTCATTTCATAAATTTTCCGTTAATGTGTTAACGGTTTATCAGAAATTCTGATTTTTAGATTTAAATTCTTATTATTACACATTTAGCGAAAAATGCAAAACCAAAAAGCAAATTCAACCGAATAAATGGTTATTAGGCAATGCTCTTAGGTATCATGATAAAACCAAACAGAGTTATCATAAGGTATTATGATTACCTAATTTTTTCACATTTACCAAATTTTCTCACATGTTAAAAAAACATGTTTTATAGTTAATTTAATCAAAATCATTGCCAAAGCCCTTTAGTAGAAACTACCAAGTGTTTTGATGTTTCCATAGAGCCAGAAACACGGTAAAATTTACCATATTCTGGTAGTTGTGACCATGATTTTTTTCTCGGTGTAAGAAGTCTCCGGCTTATAGAGTTTGGAATAAAAGAAGACCTGAAACGTTTTCATTAATCATGCTACATGAATGCATATCATAAATTTCTAGTTTGAGTAACAATTAGTAATTTATCTTAATCATCATTGATTCAGCATTAAACCACTATTCTGAAATTTATGAAACCGAAACTCACTTTCAACCTCAATAAACCATGTAAACTTTTATCGAATCCGTCTACTTTCTAAACATTTTGTATTTATTTCTAATTTGATTCAGCATTAAAAAGCAACCACAATTCTAAAATTTATGAAACTCTACCGAAACCCACTTTCAACCTCAATCAACCATGTAAACATTCATCGAATCCGTCTACTTCCTAAACACTTTATATTTGTTTCTTATCTGAGTCAGCATTAAAAAGTAACCACATTTCTAAAATTTATGAAACTCAACCGAAACCCACTTTCAACCTCAATCAACCATACCAAAATACTGCTAAAGATAAGGTGTAAACAAGTTAATGAATTTCGAAATCTTTCTTTTACTTATTCTTAAAGTTAAATTACATAATTTTAAAACGAAAAGGTTTTTGGTTTATGCATGTTTGTTGTTGTGCTTTTGTTTTGTTTTGAACAGAAAAATATCTACTAAAAATATTCTAATCTTCACAGTACGAGATAAGTGCACCAAATTGTATGTGGCATTAAACTAAAATAGGATAGAGTATGGTACAAAATGCAGACTAACTTATTTAGAACTTAGAAATAAAGAAAAAAATTTATTTAATTTCGACCAATAACAGGTTGATTCTTTTACTATCATTCTATTTACAAACGTATTGCACACGACCAGCAGATACTTGCTGTCCAATTTGTCCAATGATTTGATCAAATATTTTATGTACAAACTCTCGTGAAGATTGGTATGTGTTGTTCTCGATGACTTACTCCACCCTACCAAAAGATAAATAAATAAATAAAATTTTAAAAAATTGGTTTAAAGTTAATGACGTTTGGTACAATTTTTTCATGAGGATTCAGAATTAGGAATTACACAACGATACTATTCTTTGACATTTTGATCTTATGAGCGAGAACAGGATCTTACTGAAAACATCAGTGACTTATCTCTGGAAGATTCTTCCATTATTGTCTTGATTTTTGACTGTAAGATTTTAAACCTCGAAATATTTGAAATTCTACTTACTTAAATAGGCGAACCAGGTTGCCGCCCGCTGCTAGTAGAATATAAACAAAAAATTTATGTGTTTAAGTTTTTTTACCTATTTATTCATGAAATCAAAATCACTTGTTCATGGAAAAATATTTTATGAATATCATTTCTGATAATCCGCATTTTGTCTTGTTATAAAATTATCTATGAAACTAATCATCGAGTTATGGAATAAGCTCAATTGAAATAACTTTAATTTCCTCAGATTCGACTATATCATTTCCATTAACACACTGTATTGCAATATAATCTTAAAGATATCCCTCCATGACTAACATATTAAATGCAATTGCATTTCCCTTTGTGAATATCAAAATACTTTTACATAACTCATCTAGCCTTCTATTTAGCTTATAACAAGCCGATAATATGTCATTCCTACTCAGATGAACTAGTTCAATTAGGAACGATAACAGCCTTCGTCAAAATTTATTCTGGCTCTCGTTCTATTCGATCAATTAGACACGCAGGAGACATCTCATTAGTGATAGAACTCTATATCAAAACACATTTCCAATAGTACCCCGAAATATAGACAGGGAACTAGATGGACTAGAGTTTGCACATCGAGAGAGAAGAAACTGTCGCGGTCATTTTAGAGTACGTGTAACTAATGTGAGATAGTTGTAATTGAAAAAGAGCTTTTCTTGGTTTTTATCATGTAATAAGTTAATTGAGGATAGTGTTGAACAAATTGGCGGGAAAGGATTAGAATTCTCATAAGTCATTTAGACAGTATACTTTCGATACTTTAAGTCATTTTTTAATGTAGACAAATTAAAATTAGTTTTATTTATACATATACCAACTAAATACCAGTTTTCACAAAAGTCAATAATTAAAAAGACTGTAAAACATTAATTAATTAATAAAAACTTATAACTAATTAATGAAAACTTATTAATTAATTAATAAAAACTTATTAACTAATTGATAAAATTTATTAAGTATTATTAATGCAAACGTAATTACAAATTAATAAAACTTATTAATTAGTTAATGAAACTTATTAATTAATTAATTGATTAATTAAACTTATTAATTAATTAATGAAACTTATTCATTAATAAGTTTGCACTTCGAGAGAGAAAAAACTACCGAGGACATTTTAGAGTACAATCAACCAATGTGAGATTTTTGCAATTGAAAAAGAGCTTTTCTTCATTTTTACCATGTAATGAATTAATTAAGGATAGTGTCGAACAAGCTGATTTGAAAGAATTAGAATTCACAAAAGTCATTTAGACAGTATATTTTCGATACTTAGCGTCATTTTTTAATGTAGACAAATTAAAATTAGTTTTATTTATTAATATACTAGCTAAATACCAGTTTTTGCAAAAGTGAATAATTAAAACAGACATTAATTAATTAATAAAAACTTATAACTAATTAACAAAAATGTATTAACTAATAAATAAAAACTTATTAACCAATTGATAAAACTTATTAATTGTTATTAATACAAACTTAATTATTAATTAATAAAACTTAATCATTAATTAATAAAACTTAATTATTAATTAATAAAACTAATGAATTAATTAATAAGTTTGCACTTCGAGAGAAAAGAAACTACAGAGGACATTTTAGAGTACAATCAACCAATGTGAGATTTTTGTAATTGAAAAAGAGCTTTTTTTCATTTTTACCATGTAATTAGTTAATTAAGGATAGTTTCGAACAAGCTAGTTTGAAAGGATTAGAATTCACAAAAGTCATTTAGACGGTATATTTTAAATACTTTACGACGTTTTTAATAAAGACAAATCAAAATTAGTAAATAAATTAAAATAATTTCATTTATTAATATTTTATTAATATACTAGCTAAACACCAGTTCCTACAGGAAAGTCAATAGTTAAAAAGACGATCAGACATTAATTATTTAATAAAAAAGTCAATAATTAATTATTATAATAATTCAGTCAAGCACAAAACTGAAAGCCATACATTCTCTCAATTAAAACAAATAGTACTAATTTCTTTGCATTATTATTTGTTGCCCTTCTCGGAGACTTTACGTTATTAGATTAAGCAAAAACTATTTTAAGAAGTAGTACTCATGAAAATAAAAAATAATAATGCTTGGTATAATCAAATAATTTCAAAAGCACAATATCCTTCTGTACAACATCAAAATCCAGTATGCTATTTTAAGATCGCTAATGAAGCTTAATACACAATATACAAGCAAAACAAATGACAGATCTTTATTTTCCACAAAAATACATGCAGTTAAAACAATGCCCTTCCTAACATTAAAATATCAATTAAATTAAATACAAAAAAATATTATTTCAATATTTTGCTGCTAAGGCAACTAAAATACGTTTCCAGAGGACATAGTTTAATATGTTATGAAACGTAAACGACATTTTTTTTTTTTTTTTTTTTTTGGTAATTGTTGATAACCCCTAAATTGTTAGAGCTGAGATGTTAAAACTGGCTAAACTTATGTAATGCGCAAACATTTATACAAACGATTGCAATCAAATTACGCCTTAACCTGACATAAGGAATCAAAAATGAAATTTCAAGAACGTGCAATAGAATCCCAATGAAACTCGTTTTTAACCAAACAGAGCTGAAAGCTAGCAGACAACACTGATGTTACCTTTATTCAGAAGATTTTTTAAAAAAATGAAATTTTTGAACGGTTTTTAGAGTCGGCAGCTGAAATTTCTTCTTACACTTTAAATATTGGAGGAAAAAAATTGTCTACGGTTAAATCTAAAACAATGTCTAATGTTTAACCAATGAAAAAAAAAATCCCTTTTCAAACTGGATAAATGGGATTTTTAGAAATTAAATTCCTTCTTGTCTGAGATTCGAAATTTCAACAGACATCAATTCAAATTCAATTAATATTCAATAAATTAATTAAATTTAAATTGATATTTATTAACCTTATCACGAATGGTTCTAGAATTATGAAAGAAAGACACAGCACAAACTCTTACCTTTATTGTAAGTTCAAATCAAAATAGGACTGCATAACACATGAAACATATTTAACATATTTTATTGTTATATATAGATAAATGTGTGTAAATAAAAATATGGAATATTTGTGTTTTCAAAAATAAGCAATGACATTTTCTTCTAAGTTCAATGATATTGTACAACTGTTAAAAATGTACTACCTGTATACAAATAGGAAATTATTGTTTAAGCTATAACTATTCAGTAAATAATAAGAAAAGCATCATTATTTGTGGACTCTTTTCTTAAAAATTATCTAAAATATAAATGAAATTAGCCAAAGGAATGAAGTTTTTAACAAGTTTGCCTCTTCATTGCCTCATTAATTTATCTATTTACTGATTAGATCCTCCTTTCTACTTTTTTATTCCATAACTTTACTCTTATATTCACTTTATCAAGAATTAATATATTATTTGTTAAACTATATAAGAATCAAACAGTTGTTTTAATAACAAAAAATAACACTAAATTTTAGCCTGATTTTTGATATTCCCGCCTTTAGACTAATTCCTCCATTTATAGAATTTACCTCAATAAAGCTTCGTATTCTTACGATAACGTTTCGATTTTTGCTTTTCAAATAAATATTGATGACAAGGATTTTATAAATATACACTGTTAAAAGCATTTTGGAAAAGATGGTTAAATAACAATTTATTCCATTGTTATTTTACCGCAATTCAGACAGTCAAATAACCATAAATAAGATGGTATTTACACTGTTAACTGTGAGAAAAACCGTTTATTTAATGCTCTCGCCTAATATGCTAAGCAACCAGAGTTTTATCGCAGCAACTAGGCCCACTTAATGAAGCCACTTAGTACCTTGCAACTGGGTATATATTATAGCAGAGAGGGCTAATCTGTCAATCTCATGACTGACAAAACAAGGGTTCGAGTCCCGGCGTTCACACCACAATATTTCTTCCATTTCCTTCAACAACTGAAAAGTTCTCAGTGTCCTGCACTCCCCAATTTCTGAAACATGACTATTAGAATACGATACTCTCATACACGCATAGGTGACAGCACCCTAAATCTGCTTAACACAAAAAGTTTATTTACTCACATCTCTTGCGGTTGGTGAAACAATCAAATAAACTAATTTAACTAACCTCCACGGTTCATTTGAGAAAACACAACTCAACCACAACCTAACTCCAATGCCCAGTAAAGAAAAGCCTTGCTCCAATGTCCAGTTAAATATCTTTTTTACGGTTTTTTAACTATGCTAGTCGCAAATGGTTAAAAAATCATATAGTTTTGTATTCATGGTTTTTTAACTATACTAGCTGAAAAAGGTTTCAAAATCGTAAAAGGTAAACTTTAGGTTAGTTAGATGGAGAGATTGCTTCAGGTGGATAATTATTAGATGGAGTTAATTAGATGGAGAGATTGTTTCAGGTGGATAATTATTAGATGGAGTTAATTAGATGGAGAGATTGCTTCAAGTGGATAATTATTAGATGGAGAGATTGTTTCAGGTGGATAATTATCAGATGGGGTTAACTAGATGGAGAGATTGCTTCAGGTGGATAATTATTAGATGGAGTTAATTAGATGGAGGGATTGTTTCAGGTGGATAATTATTAGATGGAGTTAATTAGATGGAGAGATTGCTTCAGGTGGATAATTATTAGATGGAGTTAATTAGATGGAGAGATTGTTTCAGGTGGATAATTATTAGATGGAGTTAATTGGATGGAGTTAATTAGATGGAGAGATTGCTTCAAGTGAATAATTATTAGATGGAGTTAATTAGATGGAGAGATTGCTTCAGGTGGATAATTATTAGATGGAGTTAATTGGATGGAGTTAATTAGATGGAGAGATTGCTTCAAGTGAATAATTATTAGATGGAGTTAATTAGATAGAGAGATTGTTTCAGGTGGATAATTATTAGATGGAGTTAATTAGGTCGAGAGATTTTAGAACGAAAATTCTGACAGTGCATATTAAAGTAGGTTACTGCAGAACATGCTTTACATCGATTGAGAACACAAACTGCATCCGAATTAAAATTCATTATTTTATGAATGGCAACAAAATATTTCAGCTTATCATATTCCTATCAGCCTAAAACGTTTTGGCCAAAAGCACAATCACAATCGATAATTGAACTGGCTTTTACCACTTTGTAACGAGTTAATAAGGCGATGAATAAATTGTAACAGCTAACTTAATTCACTTTAAACTGAAACATTACTTAAAACATACAACATACTAGAAATCTTCTATTAATCTGCTTTTATTATGTGCCATATTGTTATTAAATCAAAAACTTGCAACGAATTTTTATACTTTGCTTAAAACAAAAAGCCATTTATCAACTGCTCAAAAATAACTTTGAAAAAAGTCAATTATCAATTCAGGAGTAAAGAAAAATAAATTATTGGTTAAAGAATGAGTAAAACTTTCTTACATTTTTACAAATTTGCCTCGCCTTTCCAAAGAAAGAATAACACCAGATTTAATCTTCTGTTAAACCTAATGTTGTTGCAAACCTTCTTTTTAATAAAATCATGAAAGGAAAAACAAGCTTATTTAATCTCTTCAACTTCTCAAGTTTTAATGAAGTCTGGAAGTAAAAGTCAGTCAAATTAAACAGCCCTTAGGACTAGAGTTCAACTTATTAATTTCTGTCGCCATTTTTTTTTTCGTTTTACCGTTAAAATTCTTTTTCTTAGATAAAAAAAAAGAGGAGAATTAATTATCAAAATATAATCTATCTGCGTCTTTTAATGCATTACCAATGCAAACCAAATGAAGAAATTTAATTTTTATCAAATTAACGGAATTAATAAGAATTCAATGGAATTCGAGGTTTGCTTTTTTTTTAACAAATTCCTCGAGTGAAAAAAGCTGAAATTAATTCTATATTTTTTTAAGGAAAAATTAAAGTGAAAAATTTAAATTATTCTGGTATTTCATTGTGGTATTTTGGTTTAATCTTGCTAATTAAAATGAATAGCATCTTTTTAATTAGAAAACTAAGTTAGTTGATTTTCTATATTAATGTGATAAAAATATATTATAAAAAAAATTCAATTAAAAGTAGGAATAATAACTGTTGTAAAATTAAAAAAATAGGTGTATGAATAAAGTAATGTCTAAAACTGCTTAAAGATTGATCAAGAACAAAGAAAAACTTCATTTTCGTCAATGTTTTACTTTTAACTTTTTCACTAAGCATCATTTAATTTATGCCTATAGAATATTTTTATTGCAAAAACTAGGATGGAGATTTTTGATCAATTCCAAAGATTAAAGGAAATTCTTTTTTTTTTTCTTTTAAATGGAGTATTTATGTCTTAGTTTACGCATTCAGGAAACTGCGAAATAGTGTAAACTTTTTTATGTTTTACAATTTTTAAACAACAAAATACCCAATATTTTTAGCTAATTTATAAAGTTTGTTGAGCTGTACAGTTATTAAATTCTATAAATTTAAATGCGAATCATAGGGTTTAGAAAAATGAAGTTTTTATTTTTTCCCTAGTGAATAATAAAGGATGTTATTTAAGGCTTCTCTAAATATATATTTTAGAATCCTTTTTTAACATTAAAACGAAAAACATATTCATACTATTTATACACAGCGATACATTTCAATGCTTATCAAAAAGCACTAATGGAATCTATCTAATCCTTACACTGTAAAAAATTCCTTACCAAATTACAGTGAAAAATACTGGCACCTTGAGTTCAACATTCGTAAAATCCCTTCTACCATGAAATCCATTTTTACTGTTAAATTTTATACCATAACTTTTACAGTAATATTTATTTCAATAAAGTGTTTCAGTGATTTTAACGTAAATATTATGGTAAAATGTATTTTATGATAAGATGTACTGGCACTCTGAGTGCCGGTACTTTTTACCGTGATTTGATCGACATTTTTTACAGTGTAATACTTAAGACGAGTAGAAAAGTTTTAAAACCAGTTTCATTGCATGATGAAGTTCTTAGTGTAACGGTAAAAAAAAAATGTATTCCTCTCTTCTTCCGTCGGAGCTTAAGCAAGTTTTGATATTTCAGCCCCAATTTCCTCAATAGTATTTCCTTAGATTCCGTTAACAATTTTGTTCTTTTAGGGCTTAAATAATAATAAATAATTCTCAGTGTATGCACTTTTTTCTATTTCTCATTCGACAAGGGTTCTAAAAAACTTACACTTCACCTTGTAAAGTATACATTAGACTTCTCAATGTGAAGCTGGGTACATTATAGACCATACTTCAATTTTCCATTCATAGTTTCTGAAAAAATAATCCTTTCAACAGTTTCCCTTTTTATTTTCTGTTCGTAATTGTATTTTTATTATTCCGAGAACTATCATTACACCCCAAAACATATTTCAAAATTTAAAGTTTTGTTATCACCTGGAATTTTTGTGGGGAAAAAATGCTTTTACTTCGTTATCTGCCTATTCCGTTTCATTACTATCTACGCATCTTAGAACAATAAGAACATATTAGGAAAGCTAACTCTTAAAAATAATGGCGGGATATGAATAGAAATTTTATACTTATTCAAGAAATGAAATATGTATTCAAAAAATGAAGTTCATATTAGACCCCAGTACATTCTGCGAAATGCAATTTAGTAGCTGTTTGGATAATTTCGATTATATTAATTTATATTTACATCAAATGAAAAATTATTTTTCAACTAAGTCACTTTGGATCTATCAGATAACTGCAAGTGACGCCATATTAGGTAAATCGTCGATTCAGAAGCCAATCAGTTTCGACACTCACGCGTGACGTCACTTGCAGGTATCCAATTAATCCGATTTAAATCTCATGATTTGGTATAATCACTTCACTTGTTCTTGAGTTGCAAGTACCCGATTAATGATTTACTACATTATTTTTATGGTCGCATAACAGAAAAATATTGAACCTTTTTCGGGTTGACACTTAACTTTGAGTTTAAAGGACTATCTATCATTACGAAGCATCTTGCCTATTTTTTCTAATAAACACTGTTTTAATTCTTTAAGAGAGTTTTGTGAGAAACTAATCACCTTAACATATCAAAAATCTCTCAGTGGTATATGTATTATGTACCGTATATTCTTAGAAATAAATATTTTCTAATTTTAAAAAAAACACTTGTTTTCTGGCTACTTTTCTTTATCGGTTAGTGTTGTACAGTGCGCAAACTTAAAAACTGGCCTGCCTGAATAACTTTTGATCTAATGATCGGATCTTCACGTTCTAGTACTCAATATCAATAGTTCGAGGGGGTGACCTCAAATATTCTAATTAATTTGTGTAAATGATATTTTAAGTTACGAAATCAGACACAAAAATGTATTTTCTCTGAATGAACGAACTTTCTTCTTCGACTGATTTAGATTATGTATACAGGGGAAAGTCGCAATCTAGGAAATATGTTAGATCAGGAGACGGTCCAAAGATTGCACCCATTAATTTTACTTTTTGCGTATTTCACTCAATCTAAGGAACTTTTTAAGCGAATTGGAGAATTTTTGCACACAATTATTAAATTCCCTTATCCAAAGATAATTATGTGCAAAATATAACACTTTTAGTAAATATTTATTACTTTTATTATTTTATTTAACAATAGTTGTGAAAATTTCAACTGTAAGGTATACAAACTTTAACATTATTTTAAATAATGCAAATTTTAGTTGGCAAAATACAGCATTTGAGGAATATCAGTCTAATAGTTCTTGAGAAATTGAATTTTGAAAAAGTTGTAATTTTAAAAGCCGTAAATGTTTTAAATTACAATATTACAAACTCAAAAAAAAACGTGAAAATCAAGTTGCCGTAATTGTAAAAACAAAATTTAATTACACCTGATTTAGATAGATGGTATGACAATTTTTACACTGATAATATTTTTTATAATACTGCTAAATTAGACATATTATAGACATTTTCATATGAAATACATAACAATATGCATAACATCCCCCTGCATTATGTTAAAAATCTTGCAAAAAATTATCAAATGTTAAATCTAAAAAGCAAAATTCGAAACAAGCAATTTCGTAGATAATTTATTAAAATAAAGTAATCAAAATATCTAACTTTGAATAATTCTTTTTTATCATGAAGTAAGCTAATTTACTAATTCCATTAAATGGAAACTAGACTAGACTCAAACTTAATCTTCTTTAATAAAATGGAATAGTAAAAATGGGGTTAACCTCGGTGAACATATTCAAGATATTAAGATGAAACATTTGAGATATTAAAATTTCAAACAAAAGGAAAACTTGAAACTGTGACTAAAATTTTAAATAATTGATTATAGTAACAGCACGTTTGTTTGCCTACTGCATTGTAAGTTTTAATTATAGGCATTATTAGTGTTTTATTTTTCTTATCTCTTAAAGGTGAACAAAAAATGATCGCCGAAACGTGAATATCAAAACAATTCAAATATATTTTTTATCTGCCTCCGGAAATAAAGAGAATGTCCTTGCTCGGAACCTTATCGCCATCTATCGGCCTTTTTAAAAGATAATCTTTTTGCATGAATAACGGAAATCGAACATTTTTGTCTAAATTTAATCCTAAAACCTTTTCAAACCGACAAAAATTAGATGTTAATTTAATTTTACTCTTCTGTGCTTTTAAATATTAAGTAAATATCAGGAAGGATGCGTATTTAAAACGGTTTTTCCCTACTGAAAAATCTGTTATTTAGCAGCTCTCATGTTCTTTTTTTAATTAAAAATAAATTGTTGCATAAGTCAGCAAACCATAAATAAATTGATCAGTGATTCGTCATATTTCGATTGCATTTATTTTTTATTTTTTAAATATCAATTTGCAATCCCTCATGCGCTTTTTTTTTGGGGGGGGGGGGTTATTTTTGAAAAGGATTGTAACAATATATTAATAAAGGTTATCATTACAAAACACCCTGTATTGACAGCGCAATATGAAAAAATTAACTTATTCAACTCTTATATAAAATTTAATCGTAACTGCGTTTTTGTACTTGCTGATACATTAACATGATAACTCATTCAGAATTCGTAAGATTTAATAAAAAATTAAACATTAGATAAAAAAAACAACAAAAAAAAACTTGGTGTAGTGACTACAAAAATAAAGGGCAAAGGCGTTTAACCCTTAAAAAAACGTATCAGAATACCGGGTAATGGCTAACAGAAAAAAAATTTCATCTATCATTATCGAACTAAATAAAACAAGGAAGATATTAATCACTTTATAGATGTTCAGCAGATTTCAATTTTTTTTCTTTTTTGTTATGAATGAAATTAAGAAAACTAGTGTGACAAAGTGTTTTAATTTCACCCTCCTTAAAAAAAAGTGGGATATAATCGCCGTCCAACTCTTTTCTGTTTCTTTCAGCAATCAAACAAGTTTTGGTGTTTTCCTTTTCGCCCTCTTCATTGGTTATTAAAAATATTTCGGTAGCATTTTATTTGTTTTGTTTGTTTAAATGTGAATTTGCGATCCCTAATGCAGAGGCTTTTTTTTTTACTTCAATTCAGACAAGAAACTAAAAAAATATGGATTAAGAGCAATCATTATGGAACAACCAGTAACAGCGTATAAAAAAATGGAAAAAGAAACCTGCGCAAGTTAGGCGTCTCAAATTTAAGAAAGAAAAGAGAAAAAAATCTTCTGAACTCTGACTCATCTTAATCAATATAAACAAAAGAGGGATCAAAATCAACTAAAACCAGTTTATTTGAGGATCAAGCTAAGGGTTCAAAAGGCAAATAAACCGGTTTTTGAAAATTTTAATCCTTCCTTCACGTTTCCCGTTCTCAGTATTAATTGGTTATAGTTTGAATTTTTTTTTTTTTTAATTATTTGAATAATCATTATTTGAGGACTCCTAATATGCATACTTTCTTAACATAATTTTTACATAGATTCTAAACACATGTTTTAAGGACAGTCATTACGAAAATTGTTTATGTGAATTAAAAAAAAAATCAGAAGATAGCTATTTCTCCCGCCCCCCCCCCCTTCCCTTTTTTACACTTTCATTTAAAAATTATCATTATTATTATTTGCCTTATGGAAGACTTCAATAAGAAAAAATACAAAAGTGAAAAAATAAAAATAAAAATTTACTGACTATGAATATAAAATAAATTGATATGATATTCATATTACTTATAATTCTTTCTGGTAGATATTGCAGCTAATGTGAGTAGGCAAACTTTTTTTTAAGTTTATATAAGGTTTTTCGAATATCTTATCGCAAAACTCGACTCAAATTAAATTTTTTCGACTGTCTGAGAACCTTTTATTCAAATATATTTATTGATTCCTTTTTCCCCGTTCTTTTTAGGAACGGGAACAGAAAAAAAAAATCTTCCCCTCGCATGTGATCATCTCTATCAAATTCTAGCTAGAAAAGGGATCAGTAGTATGGCAGCGCTTGCATCATCAATCACTCGGGCCTACTCAGCTTCTAGCTCTATAGTCCTTCCTTTGTGCAAAACCTCTTCTTTTGAATTCAAATATGCAAATGACAATCATGTAACAGTAAAAGCATTTATTTATTTACTGTGTTTTTTGCAGTTTAAAGACATGCTCTGAATATTCTATCATTTCATTAGTCATTTCAATGAATATTTGCATTTGGGGCACCTAAATGTAAATAAAAAATATGCCTATTTCATAATAAATTTTTGTATCCACATCCAAGTTTGGATGAATCAAATTTCGTGAAAAGAATATGCATCGGGAGAAAATTTCGGAATGCAAGAATTTTATTTCAAGAAACATTTAATCTTCTCTCTACTTAAGAATGACAAGCAGTTCCCTGTAATGTGATTGATGTATGATATTTTTACCATGATATATTTGTTTAATTGTAAGCAATAGTGTTATTACCGCTTTAGACTATAGACTCTGAATATTCTATCATTTCATTAGTCAATTCAGTTAATATTTGCATTTGGGATACCTAAATGTAAATAAAAAATATGCCTATTTCGTTATAAATTTTTGTATCCACATCCATATTTGGATTAATCAAATTTCGTAAAAAGAATATGCATAAACAGAAAATATAGGATTTTTTTTTTTTTTTTTTTTTAGGAACATTATTTTTTACTTTCTAATTACTAAATAATGACAAACATTTTCCTGCAATATGATTGATATATAATATTTTTACCATGATATATTAATTTAATTGTAAGTAATTGTATTACTACAGCTTTAAACTATAGGTAAATTTCTTGGATAGGTTTAGAAAGTCTGCCATAATTACTGTCCTAAATCAATGTTGTTAATAATTTATCACATGTCCATCGAGATAAATATTTATTACGGATTACTGTATTCATAATTTACAAATCAGGTTCAAATACTCTTGATTTGTAATGTAAGTCCGACATATTTGTTAATACGGATATTAGCTAGTGATCCATTAGTGTTGGAATCAATTTTACATTACTTTTGAAACATTACATTGGAAGTTTGATAGGAAATTTAAAATCACTTGGGATCTCTTTTTAAATGATCAGTGTTTCTCAACCCGATTTGCAAGAAGGAACCCGTAAAATATTTCAGTATTTTATCACGGACCGATAAAATTAGTAATTTGTATTAAAATGGTATAATTTTTACATAGGGAATGCTCAGAATAGCTGACCATAATTTCTTAAAATCTAAAGAAAAATACTAAGAATAGAGATGGAATAAACGTTTTCGTGAATTTTAAATTCTCATAAAATTATTGCAAAAATATTCGGAAAAATTTTTCAAAAATTTTGTCCTTACCTCTTCTTAAAAACCTCTCCATAATGTCGAGGAGAGTTGGCCATAAAATACAATAAAGGAAAAAAAATGGATTGGAAAAAATTTTCATACATTGTAGTACATGTCTTATAGAACCATCATACGCCTTATACAGTATACCTTTTTAGTTGTGATATTTTATTCTTTTCTCCAAAACCAACGCAGTGGTCTTAACCAAATTCTGCGTCTGCAGAAAGGGATAATTTCAAATATTTTTCCTGTTTTTCGCTGATTAAAGTGTCTATCTTTTCTTTTTGTTTTTCTCAAGTTAAGACTTTTTTACGTTTTTAGACTTACTTACTTCTTTTGTCTTTGGTTGCACATATTTTTAATTATAGTTTACATATTAACAGCAGAAAATATTACAAATATGCAATATTACGAAGAATTTTTGTAGGTATGTGTGCAATATCTATTTGTGATGCGTTTCCTTCCATAATTTTGGACGGTTGCGGCCACCCCTTAATTCACCGATCCAACTTTTCCCAGAAATTTTCTATAGGGCTCATATCTGGATTCTGGGCAGACCAGTTCAACCCATTGTCATCATACCAATCAATGGTGGACCTCGCAGCATGACAAGTGACATTGTCATTCTGGAAGTTACATTGATCCAACCCGTAGAATTGCAAAACCGTAGGAAACACATTGTTTCCTAGAATAGTGGAATGGACGGCGTTGAGCCTACCATAAATAGGGATCATTGGTCCCAGTCCATACCATACGAAACATCTCCGCACCATAATTCCACCTTCGCAAAACTGTACGATAGGTACAGTGCATTCTGGCAAAAGGCGTTTCCAGGCATGCGCCAAACCCAAACACTACCATCCGGTTCATGGAGATTGAACCTTGATTCATCGCTCTAGGGAGAACCTGCTTCCACTCATCTATGATCCAGTTTTGATATGCCGCGCACCATCTCAACTGAGCAGATCAAGATCATGGAAACCAAGCAAATGTGCATTCTTTTGGATGATATTTATCGAAACAACAGTCCCAGGTGCTTGTTGGAACTCTTGGAATATTGAGAGCCATCGGTTTGGTGCGGTTTTTTGTGAATTTCTTTGGACAGCATTCTTTGGTCTCTATTTGTTAGTTTCGTAGATCTGCCGGAACGAAGAACATTCCGACAATCCTCTCTCCCCTTTCACTGCTTACTCACAAAAACCACTGTCAGTTTTGATATGTTTAACTCACTAGATATGACCCTTGAGGATAAGCCGTTTCTGTGACATCCGACAATTACGGCTTTCTCGAAGTCAGGCAGCTCCTTGTTTCGTTGTATTTTGCATGCGACTAATACCAATGTTTCCTGTACGTTAATTAAGTACACAAAGTGTACACTGACGAAATGTATCTATAGGCATTAATATAAAGTGACCATCACTTCTCTATTTCATGTGGCCGTCTCTCCCAAAAATAAAGGTGAAATGACCATCTGATTCATACCGTCACTCCATTCTAATATGCTTTTGATTTTTACTCAGGAACAAAGATTAGACCATATATATATCTGGAAGCATATAACGAACGTATTGAAAAACCACTAAACTCAACAACAAAACGTTGACCCCTAAGTAAAATGAATAATAAAATTTGTCTTACTTCGTATTGTCGCAAAAAAAACAACGTTTCGCCTCAATTTGTAAACAAGATGAACTTGCTTCTTGTACAGTTGCTTCTGCCCCCACCTATATGGGAGATATTTTAGCTGGCCATCTCTCCTCCATGAATATCTAACCTAGACTTTCCCTACAAGTTTGAAGTTAATATGTTGAAAAAAATAATAGCGTTAATTTTTAATTTTAATCTCGAACATCCAAATTTTCAAACTGCAAAAATTCTCATTAAAGTATTCAAGAAAAATAAAGAATCTGAAAAGAAAATGTATTCGGACATTTTTGGCAAGAATTGTTCAACTAAGATTCCATTCAATCTTTTGATGAGAAAACTTTTTTTAATTTTAAATTTCTTTGGCAATAGCTTAAGTATTTCAGTTTTAAAAATCCCCTGCCTTTAAATATTCAAAGTAAATCACGATCAACAAAAAGAAATTTTTAAATAAGTTAAGCTTTTGAAAATTGATTTCGTTAGAAAAATGCTTCAAAACTTAGCCATGCCAAAGAAATTTTTTCTTTAAATTTTTAATCACAAATTTTTTTTGATAAATTCTTCTATCTTTTCTATCAAGCTCTTTTTTTTAAAAAAAATTCTACAATTTCGAATTTTGGGTGCCAAAAATCCAAATTTTGGAATTTAAAAAACCACTTTATAATTCAGGTTTTCAGTAACAGTAAAGAATTTTTAAAAAAATTGTTCAAAAATCAATTCCACGCAGTTTCTCAAAATTAACAATTTTAACCTTTTTCTTTCATTTTAAACTATTGATTTTTAATACCCGTTAAAAATCTATGTTTTAACAAAAAGAAATAATAAATTCTTAAATTTCAATTTAAAAATTTAAAAAAAAATCCTTAGCAACAGAAACGTACTCCATGTTGACAAAAAAATAAATAAAAAGTTAATTTCGTAGTTCTCAAGAAAAACGATCTTAATGTTAATCTTTATAACATGGATTGTATAGAAATAATCGTTCCTCTAAACAAATAAGAACAAAAATTTCTCAAATACTGCAATATTAAAACTAACGTGCTTTTTTTATTAGATACTGAATTAACGATTTATTATAAAACTTTAATAGGCTAAAATTAAAATCAACTTTGTAAGGACAATACCTGAACATTCCCTCCCCCCCATTCCATGTAATGTTTAGCTAACTCAAACATATTTATTCCCTAGGATTACAATTTTATTCATAAAGAGAGAAAGATATAAATACATAACCATAAAATATACATAAGACAGAAAAAAATCAAAATAAATTTTTGAAATATACCTACTAAAATGTCTACAAAATAATCCTTTGATGCTACGTGAAATATTTCAACATTAGGCATAACAGAAAGTACATAGCTCTGAGAATTAAACTTAGCGAATACCATGATCCTATTTGTTATTCCGAAATCAAGACTTCCAAACAATTGGCTTATTGTCTCGGTTATTTGTTAGAAAAGAATTAGAATGAAATGCGCATTTTATAAATTATTCATAAAGTGTTTCTTTATAATAATTTAATAATAATAAAAAAGCAAACGTTTTGCTTTGAACGGAATAGAAATAAAATGTTGAAACCAACAAGAGATTAAAAGATTTTTGTAAGAGGATTTTTTTTATGTGCTAAAAGCGCTTTTAGAAAAAAAGCATTCTGAATTTTTAAAAAATTATTGACTTTTTTTATTATTAGTTTCATTATTTTTTATTATTATTTTTATCACTGTCTTTTATCATCATTTTTTTATAAATTGACAGTGCTCGAAAACATTTTCCAAACAACTAAATAAAGCTCATTAAAGTGGCAACAATACAACGATACTTAGGGACTATCCATAAATGACGTCACGCTTTTTTTTCTATAATTTTGATCACCCTCATTCTGTCACAAAGTGACATACTTTATTTTCCCCCTATCACGCTACATTATATAAGCATATTTGAGCAGTTCAGATTCAACTGATTTAACTCATTAAAGTAACAACATTACAACGATACTTAGGGATTGTCCATAAATGACGTCACGCTTCTTTTCATAATTTTTATCCCCCTCATTCTGTCACAAAGTGACAGACTTCATCATCCCCCTATCACGCTACAGTATATAAGCATATTTGAGCAGTTTAAATGCAACTGATTCAACTCATTAAAGTAACAGCAATACAACGATACTTAGGGATTGTCCATAAATGACGTCACGCTTCTTTTCATAATTTTTATTCCCCTCATTCTGTCACAAAGTGACAGACTTCATCATCCCCCTATCACGCTACAGTATATAAGCATATTTGAGCAGTTTAGATTCAACTGATTCAACTCATTAAAGTAACAACAATACAACGATACTTAGGGACTATCCATTAATGATGTCACGCTTTTTTTCTGTAATTTTGATCACCCTCATTCTGTCACAAAGTGACATACTTTATCATCCCCCTATTACGCTACATTATATAAGCATATTCAAGCAGTTTAGATTCAACTCATTAAAGTAACAATGAGTTGTAACCATTCAGTAAACAAATGAGTAATAGACATTCAAAAAATGATATGACTGATTGATATAACTAAGAACCGCAGCTGCTCGGGGGATAGAGCGCTTGCCTCGGTGATCTGGGTTCGAATCCCAGCGATGGTTGGTCGATACGAATTCCGCAACCGGTTCACACCGACCACAGTGCTGACGTAAAATATCCTCAGTGCTAGACAGATCATGGATTAGAGTCCCCTTGACGCCAGGTTAACCATGGGAGGTTTTCGTGGTTTTTCTCCCCATATAACGCAATTACAGTTAGTTCCATCAAAAAGAGATTAATTAGCCATAGTGTAAAATAATAGAATAATAATACCGATAATATTACTTTAGGATTTTAAATAGCTATTTTGCATTTAATATTTAAATTGGATATTTTGGTTGAACACAGCTTAATATAAAATTTATTACAAAAGTAATTGTAACCCTTTAACAAGTAAATATAACTTATTTACTTTTTTTAACTTAAGACGGTTACTAAATTCTTTATCAAAAAACATTGCATTATAAATTATTCATAGCGTTTGGTTTTTTGTAATAAAGAAACAACACTTTCAGTTTTAACCCTTAATTGAGTCATCAGAAACAAAAACCTAAAGATAGCAAATAATATTATTAAGAAGGGATGATAAACAAATATTACTAATGGATATCGTTAAATAAGGGATAAATAAATAAATTACAGAAAACTTTTATTGATTTTATGCAGGTTGGTAAGAAATCTAAATTTTCTTGTGTATTAAGGATCTCATCATGTTATATTTCTGTCCAATGAGAATGCACGAAATGATGAGTCGACTTTTATCTTTTTATGATACATGGAAAAAAAATCTGCTTTTCCGCATCATATTTCCTTTACTAAACCAAAATCCCCTTTTAAAAAAAAGGAAACACTTTTATAAAAGAATTTTTACTTACTATTAAAATTTGGGGAGCGATCATTGCTTATTTTTAAGCAAATTTTTAAATAGTGACAGATTTATAGACTGTTTTCAGTTGTCATAGAGAAAAAAAATCTCACGCGAATAAATTGCGTGTCGTAGTTATCTTAGAACGTGGCTGGGTAGCGCAGTTGGTTTGTCATCGGCCTTCTAAACCCAAATCTGCGTGTTCGATCCCCAGCCCAGACACCAGATTTTCGGGATGCAGAAAATCCTCAGCGGCCATGTCGTATGATTAGTCGTCATGTAAAAGATCCCTGGAGTGCCTTATTGGCTCTCGGCGTTTCCGGCAAAATTAAATTCCTAGTGCACTTTAGCATCCAAATAGAGTCTCGGTGCTGCCATCTAGTGTGGCAGAATCTAGAAGTCCAAATTAAAATGACCAACGGCATCTCATCCTTTGTGGTGGTCCTGAAAAAGTGGATACCACCTCTGGAGAACGCACTTGGTCTGCTCATCGGCAAGACCGATTGTACAGCTCATTGGAAATAAAAAAAAATTTAAAAAAAGTCATCTTAGAACGCTGCTTATAAAAAAAAATTCATCAAACGAAAACTTCTGTGATCTCCAAATCACTTGTTTATCAAACTGAATAGAAACAAAAGGATTTGTAAAAAAAAGTTCTTCAAGCGAAAGCTTCTGTGATCTCCAAATTACTTCTTTAGCAAACTGAATAAAAACGGAAGGATTTATTTTAAAAAAATTTCATCAAACGAAAACTTCTGTGATCTCCAAATTACTTGTTTAGCAAACTGAATAAAAACAGAAGGATTAATTTTAAAAAAAATTTCAGCAAACGAAAACTTCTATGATCTCCAAATCACTTGTTTAGCAAACTGAATGAAAACAGAAGGATTTATAAAAAAAAAATTTCATCAAACGAAAACTTCTATGATCTCCGAATTAATTGTTTAGCAAACTGAATAAAAACAGAAGGATTTATAGAGTCACGTGTTTTCAGATGACTCCAAAAAATTGACCACCCTTTTCTTTTTTTCCCCCTCAGTTAAAGTTGAAGTTTTAAAAAACATTAAAATAAATCTATTAAAATAAAACTTAAAGTCATTATCTATTAAAATAACTTTCATTATGAAAAAACTTTTCTTCACATTTAAACCAAACCATATGAAATATTTCTTTTCTAAACTTACTTTTTTATTGTAAACTGCACCAATAAGAATTTTCGATTATAAGAAATGGAAAGAAAAAAAAGACATTTCTTCAAAGATTACAATTTAGCCCACACTATTATATTTAGACTAAAAACACATATATGTAATGCAGCATTAGGTGAAGATTGTTTTAACAATAATTATTCGGTAATTATACAATAATTATGTAATATTATAACATTGATTTCAGTTAACTGATATCAATGCTTAATATAAAGGTTAATATGCTGAATGTGAGAAGGGAATTATATTGTCTTTATAAATCAATGCATCTCAGTTTCATAAATTAATTGTGCACGCTTAGGGCACAATCATAATTATGCTTCCAGACATTTGCTATTCAAACAACTACAAATTAATATTTTAAGACTTTATGAATATTATAACTCGATTTTCAATAACAATTTTTAAATATAATTTGTTTAAAAAAGGTTTTAATTTGGCTTGGCAATGTTACTAATTAAAAAGTATAGTGTCGTTATTGTTTTAAAGTAAACTTCACAATAAAAAGAAAGAGAGAGATTTTCTCTTCTTTTCTACAAGGCTACGGAGTTGAATATTAGTAGTCGTAGGCCCAAAATTGGGTCGGCTGTTCAACGACGGATATAAAAAACAAATTTAAAAAAAAAAACGGAGTATGTTCGGTTACATAATCTTATGCAAAATAAACATGACCGAAGATTCTAAATAATCGTAAACTAGGCCGACAGTGCATCATTGGAAAAAGGACCTTTTTAGCTCATTTTCTAAAAGGTAGGCTGGTAGACATTTTATTTATGCTGCACCAGAGCTGCACAATGGGCTATTGGCGACGGTCTACGAAACATCCCTGAGGATTATCCGAAGACATGCCATCACAATTTTGATTCTATGCAGTGAGGATGACTCCTCCACTTTTGCAGCCCGACTGACTTGCACATGAAGTCAAGCACTTTAACCCCTTCCCTCTCGCTCCCGTGAAAATGACAGGGTGATGTTTCGCCCTCTATTTCTCGCTCTCGTGAAATTTGCGGGCTGGAGTGCTCAGTAGTAACGCGCCAATAAGAATAAAATAATTCATTTCCTTTGCCCGGAAAACATTTTATTTCTCATTTTACACACCAGATGGCAGTAGCAGGATATTTTTAAGTTAATTGTAGGTAGTTAGTTTACTTTAAACTAGATGTCAACACTAATCAAATACGTGTATTTGGCAAAATAGGCACTTTTATGACCGTTTACTTAAAAATTAACCAATCATTAAAGGGTTAAAGTAGAACAGTTTAATAAGGACCGATACCACGTTTTGACGATCCCTACGCGGGTTGATCAAAGAGATCCACTCGCTTACTGACCGCAGGCAGTGGTGCTTAACTTTGTATTCTACTGGAAACCGTGTCTTTACGATCAGTTCTCAACGATACCATTTTCTGAAAGACCATGCAATACTAAATTAGTTAAAATAGCTAGAATATGAAGGTGAATCTTACTACCTCAAATTTAATTCTGGGATACGTTTTTTATCGACATAAATAATATATGAAAAAATAAATTAAATAATATTTGTTTTCAATGGAAATATTTATTTCGTGACGAGCGATGAAAATCGTTGTGAAGCAAAAACAAAAGTTGGGAAGAAAAGCTGGCCTTACAAATGCAATGGGCATAGTGTTAAATAAATAAATTTTAAAAAAAGAACTTTTTTTCTATTATAATTTCACTTTTTCATACATTTATTTTTAAAATTGAAAAAATCGAAATATTACTTTCGAATCCCTGCGTAATTCATTTAAAGTGTAACAAGGCTCTTGAATTCAATTATTTCCAATATTACCCCCCCCCCCACAAGAAAACGTTTCACCGAAATTTAAACCATGGAAATGGGTACTTACAGCTCGAGAAGAAGAGGATCACTGATACCCAGAAGCGTGACCTCATGACCTCAGCGCCAACTGATCATTTTATTTCATTTTATAACCATCGTTGCACAGCCGACCCAATTTTATGGGTTTACGACTACTAATGTTCAACTCCGTAGCCTTGCAATTTTGAGCACAAACGAAAGACAAGGGAACTCCTGGATCGAGTTTTGGGAGAAATTTGCCTTCGTGGAGGACTTTTTGATGGAGCTAACCCACATTTGTGTTACATGGAGAGGAAGACCACGAGCCTGACGGCAAGGAGACTCTAACCCATGATTCGTCGACCACTGAGGATATTTCACGTCAGCAGTGTGGTCGGTGCAAGCCGGATGCGGAATTCGTATCGATTGGGATTCGAGGCCGGTTCGCCACATTGGAAAGCGAACGCTCTATCCCTTGAGCCATCACGGCTCCAACTGATCATTTATAAACAAGAAGGAGTGTTAAAGTCAAGTTAAGCTTCTCCACATAAGTAAAAATGCTAATTAACGTGAAGTTAAATAAATACAACGCCGTGTCAAGGATCAAAATTCTTAAATTATAATTCTTCCTTTTCTACGCCTTTTACTTAACATGGCTTTATTGTTTGTTTCTGTATTTTAAACTAACCGTGATTATTTTTGTTTCCTGTATCTGGAAACTTCAATGCATAATTATTTTGTTAATGCTCTTCATAGGTTTGTGCCTCGCTTTGTGTTAAGTTAGAAATAAATTGTAAAAGAATTTAAATCTTTGTGAAAAATATCAAGTGTGTCACTTAAGAAAATTGATACTTAACGGCTTGGCTTACTCGAAATAGAATGAAAAAGCAAAGAACAGTTGCTAACATAAACAAATGCTGCGTTCCATCAGCCAATCAGGATCGATATACACACACTACGTCACTTGCAAACATCCAATTAGAAAATAAAATATATTGAAGCATTTTAAGACGATTAATAAATTTGGTCTTTTAAACACAAAATTCCTCACTTCCACTTTAAAGTGTCTCGTAACCTGTTAAACTTAAAAGATCATATTTGAAAAAATAAAGATGTCTAAGCTGACGTGACTTCGCTTACCTGCCAACTGGCTATCAATCAGATAAATAGCAACCAAAAGCAATACGTTTCTGTTGAGATTGGAATATATATTGTCTAATAGAAATAGTTGCCATTCACAATCACAAAACAATTGATTAATTTATTCCACTTTATTACGACAATTGATTAATTTCTTCCACTCTAGGATGTAGTTTAACCTCTTGCTTGGACATCTTTACAGAATTTAAAAAATAATTTTGAAATAATAATAATAATAAATAAAAAAAATACTCGAAAAAGTATCAAGAGTGGCTCTAAAAAAATATAAGAAATAAGTAACACTGCTGCCTTTTTATTTTTTTTTTATTTCAACCAGTAGAGTTTTATTTTTGTATTTTAAGTGGTAGTAAATTTATATTTAAAATTAGATTCAAAATGTTGTTGATCATCATTATACCTAAATTTAATCTTATATGAACTATCTGAAAATCATCGCTGTGGTTTTAGTAGCTGATGAAATTTAAGAAATTTCTGCTTACAGTTATTGTTGTAGTTTTTATTTAACTATCACTAGAAAAAAAACTTCTTAAAATAGTGGAAGTGTTGGCAGCTAGGAAATAAGTATGATTTGTCTAATATAACTAGCGCTAGAAATGGGCTGCAGGTGGCGTAGAGCAGAACTCACTACCTATGGCAACACTTCGCATGCTTTCCCCATTAGCGTGTGGAGAGTCATAGAGGAAGTACGTTAGTTTCTCTCTTGATTTTCATATAGATTAAAATCTTTAAGTTGGAAAACTATATGGAACTGAAAACTGCATTAAACCTAGTTCTAAAGAAAAGCTTCATGGAAATTTTAAAAAATATTTTTATTAAAGAAAAAGGAAAAATATCGTAGTACATCCCTATACAACTGAAAAGAGGAGGAGAGGGAAGGGAGAAGGGCCAAAGGCATGAAACCGGTTTCTCCCCAGATGGCGTATTCGAGCGTTGCGATCGCCAATATCAATAAACAACCATATTTTTAAAATGTTTATCTATTGTAAACTCAAGTTCGGTAACAGTTAAGCAAATAGATTTGTTCTAGTCCAAGGGCGCCGGCAGCGGGGTGCAAGGGGGTGCACTTGCACCCCCCTGGCTTTTTTTTTAAAAAACAATTAAAGAGATACAGAAAAAAATTTTTATAAATTTTTTTGTTAAACATATTTTTATGGAAAAACAAATAATTAAGTAATTATTGATACATAACAATTAAGAAATTGTTTAATCAAACAAGAATTGTAATCGTCTTGTTTGCTGTCCAAATCTGTTTTTAACTTTTTCAATGAATTCTGAGTCATCTTTTATTCTTTTCTTATGCACACTGAGCATTCACAAACTTGGCAGATATCTAAGCTATATTTTTAAATTTCATTTAAAAAAATGTAAATAATATATTTTCTATTAGTTATTCAGTTTAACAAAGGTGTATAACACAAGCTGACTTCTCGCAACTGTAAAACTTCATCAACACAATGAATACCAATGTTAAGCGTGCACAAACACGTTAGTATACGAAACTACTGTTTGTAGTTATTTGTGCTTCAAAGTCAGTAGCTATGCCAGCGCGATCGCTTCTGGGCAAAATTTGTAAGTACAAGAAATTCGTACTTTTTTTTAAATATCTTGCTAACAATGAAGAAACGTATCTTGAAAAAATGAACAGATGAAAGTATATGTAATAAAAATCAAAGTGCAATAGCAGAATATTTAAATTTTTTTTCGGGGGGAGGGGAGGGTAGTTTGTTAGAGGGTTGCACCCCCTTTTATATTATTCTGCCGGCGCCCTTGTTCTAGTCAAAGGCAATCTACATAAAGAGGAATCTATTTATGTAGAAAATTAATGGAACTTTATTCGTTTCATTTATTTATTATTCGAAAAACGAACAATGTGATATTCATTTCCTAAAACGTGATCGAATATTCATTATAAATTTATTTAAATCTTTTAAAATACATCTATTTGTCAAATTCGAAAAAGAACAACAACAAAGCAGCATTTGTAGAATGAAATATATAAAAAGCCGTAATTAGTTTGCTTTATTAAAGAGAAATAAATTATTTTAGTGCTCTTGTTTTGTTGCTTTTACACAACATGTTAATTTTTCTACCACTATAATACTGATTTAAAGATTTTAACTAAATTATTCTAGTCACTAAATAAAATAAAAAATAAAAAATTCGCTAAATAAGTGTAAAAAAAGGAAATAAATTAATTCGTAGTTAAGAAGAAGACATAATTTTTCACTATCCTACGAACCAAACAGTTTAGTAATCGACAATTCTCGTCGTAAACCGAATAGAAATACTAGTATATTATTCGAATCGTGGCCCATCGTTAAAGTAAACTTCATTCTTTTTATTATTATTTTTAATGAAAAAAGAATATTTGAGACATTTATAGTGTCTAACTGAGTAAATCTTTCATGCTTTTCAAGATTTTATTAATAAAAATAATAAAAAAAACAAATAAAAAAGAACCCACTAAAATTTTTAAAACCTATTAAAAATTTTAATTAAACTATAAAAAAAAATATTATTATTTTAAGGGAGGCAATTAATTTTCCTAATACTCCGAAAAACCATCAAGATAAACTATTAATTGAAAGCTAATTCGAAATTTAAACAAAGTGATACAAGTTACCCATTTACAGACTGCAAAAAAGTAAATTAACAAAATAAAATCAATTTTCTCTGCCTACTATGTTTTTTATGCGTATGAAAACCTGGTTTGAGAGTTTTTCTATTGTAAAAATATTTCACTAATCAGGTTCTCATTCGCATGCTATGTTTTAGCTTGCAAATTTTTCACATCTAGTAAGAACGCTTCCTAAATTGTGGTAGTGCAGTGCCAGCATGCACTAATATTGTCTTTAAACTATTACTAAGACGCCTTTTTTCCTTCATCCGATTTGCTTTCAATTGCGAATGATTAGAAACTGCAAGAGCATTCTCACCAAATGCAGTTGCCACAAATCCAATCACGGTTGAGAAAATAAAAGAGCCTGCTGCTGAAATTTATTTTTCATGTAGAAACTCCCTAATCAGGATCATTTTTCTCTCGGTGGTAATTGGAGGTGCAGCAACTGCAATCAGTAAGAATGCTCCTTTCTGTGGAACTCCTTGTCCGATTCCAAGTCAGATGAAGTGCAAATGCCCTCTAAAGGATAGTTAAAAATTTGCAGACATAAATTCGGAGATGTGAATGAGAGCCTGATTGATGAAATATACCCATAAAAGATTTGCCGATCAAATTCTCGTTTGTATTGTCGAACTCACATCCCGGAAAGATTTCAAGTGAACAGTTCCTGAAAATGAATCCTAGAAAATCGCAACTGATCTTAACATTCTAACTGCATTCGAATTGGACGATGTGATTTTTTTTGTACCCTTACTCTAATCAAGTTTACTCTTTTCTTCGATTGCTAATGAAAACAAATTGTTATTGTGTAAGTATAAAATGCGATACTCACATGCGATGCTGGCATCGACTGAGGTCCGTGCCGTACCAAACAGAGACGGTAAAGGTTCATTCTCACTGTATGCTAACACATTGCTGAAAGTAGCAAACGAGAATCTGAATGGAGGGTTCTTTGAGGGAAATATATTATACCAATCAGGCTCAAAGTCGCTTATGCGAATTTTTTCTTACAGCGAGAAAGGTCCCTTAGAATTGCTCTTTATGAAATTTTAGTGCGTTAAGACTCAAACCAAAAAACTCCGACAACTTATTTATGTAAGTTTTTTTCGAATATAGTGATACGAAAAAATCGTAAATGTCAATTCATGGATGGAAACAGGAACTTGGTTGAAATTTTTAGGCTGGTAAATATGTTTCACTAATCAGGCTTTGAATCGCATCTTCGAAATCACATATGCAAACTTTTTCATGCAGTGTAAACAATCCTTTAAGCCGGATCATACACATTGCACCAATCACATTCTCAATCACCCTCATTGCATGCGCGATTGCGGAAACATCTGACCTCACATTCAAAATACTTTAACTTTTACTTTTAGATTAATAATGCCATCTAGTGAGTAATTTTTTTACCCTGAATGTTCTATTGAATTCCTCTTTTTTTTTAATTCAAAATACTAAATAGTTGTGCATATAAGAGTTATTTTATATTTATTACGTATCTTACTAGAATTAATTCTTATTCATTGTCTAAAATTAACTCAATTATATTGCTTTCTATTGAAAACCTGCAAGCAGTGTATATGTAGTGCCATCTGTTGGGAATTCTGGTTTTTTCTGTTTTTATCAACGGCCTCTTTTTAGTAGATTTTGATCCCCTGGTGACGCGGCGAGCAAAGAGGCGGCTAGATTCTTGTTAAGTGTGTACGTGTTTTAGAAGAAGGGTAGAATGGCTCAAGCTACGGATTCCGGACCTGTGTTCTTTACAAAAGCAACTCCAGAACAGTGGAATTACGTTCTGTCGCAGTACAAGGAAGTACTTAAAGAAAAGGCATCTAAAAGGACCAAAAAAGGTGGACCTGAAGAGCTCATACGTCTGGATACATGGTATGTAAAAAACCTTTGTTCGACTGGTTCAAGGCCATTCACCCTCTTGCCCCTTTGTTAATCTTTTAGGTGTCTTCTGTCCGTCCGTGTGAAAAAATTGACAGGCACATTTAAACTCAGGCGGGATTACAGATCTTTGACACACGTGCTATTAAAGCGCATGTTTTGGTTAGCTTTGTTTTTCTTCGTTAGTAGATCGGTCTGAAGTATTGGGGGGCAGCGCAAACAACCTCTGTGTCTGCTCATTCTAGTGTAACCGGGCTTAAGAATTCGTTGTCCTTCCTTGTTAAGCTACATTTTTTTATAAAAGCTTAAAAATTTTACATAAAGTATAATTGAAATAAAAAAAGGGCTATTATCTTATTTAATAATATTTTCTTCTGGTAAAGTCATCTGATCTTTTTTTTTAAAAAAATACAAGAACATAATTTTTTTAATAGTAATTAGTGAAACATAATTTGTTCGACTAACAGTCGATGTAATTGAGCATATATAATGATAAAGTCCTTCTCCTCAACTGTTATTTAACATTTTATATTCTTTTAAAGGAGTTTTAGTTTCATAAATTATGAAAGAGACACTTTGCATAACAGAGAACAAAATGGACGCCAAAGTTTTTTTCAAAACAGCACTTATATGATTTTCTTGTTAGTTCTCTGAAAAGTAATTAAATTAAAAACCAATCATTAAGAAAATAATTTAATACTTATGATTTGGGATTATTATTATTTTATAGATTAGAAATAAGAATTTTTTTTTTTTAAATTTGCCTTTTTTACGCTTCCGTCATAACTTCTTTAATTTGATTTTTTTTTTTCCCTACAAACCATTATTTTATTGATTAGCTAGTGTGGTATTCATTTATTCAAATGAATTTACATATTTTATCCTCAAACAAAAATTAATTTCCTATTTATTAATTAGTTTGTTGTGCAGTATACTAAGTAATTTAAACAGAAGTTTTTTTTACTGACTATTGCATTACGTAAAATAAAGGTTAAAACTCACAAGTGATCTTTTTGTCTGGTGAAAATTCTTATTTTGGCACCTGCACATCTTGGTTGTCATGATTCTTATTGTCTTTAAAAATTGTAGTTCTTGTGCTTACTTTTTTCAAATACTTCTCAATCTAATTCTCCTCTATAATGTTTAAATACAATAGTTATATTAGGTATATTAAACTTAATTTGCAATTTTGATTGCATATTCTGAAATAAAATTTCATGCTGGTTTGTTTTAAGGACAGTTAAGCAATATTAATGAGTTTACAGTGTTGATGTGAAATCACTTAATTGTTATTCTCTTTTAAAGAATTCATGTGTTTTATAATTTCCCATATAATATTTATTACTTGGCTTTAAAGATATACTTCATTTAAACTTATTTAATATAGATTTAATCAGACCAGAAATGTAAGTGTTTTTAAGCTTTTAACAATTGACTATCCAGATAAGTCTAGACTTTTCTTGAAAGGTCCTCTTTGTATGAGATTCTGACAAATCTACTCTAAATTTTGGGGGCAGATTTTTTTTGTATTTTAAAAAAGTGTTTTCTTCTATCAAAAATACATATAAAATTGTCTTTCGAAAATAATTGCATATAAATACAAAATGAAACCCAACACTATAAAGTCATAATTGTAAAATAAAAAATAAAAAAATCGCGTATTATTTCTAAAAAATACAGATTGTTGCTAACGAAGTTGAAGAATCTCAGCTTATATATACAAAGCTGGTATAAGTCTATTGCCGTCAAATTTGAAACTTTCATTATATAGCCATATAATCAATCACTTTTTACGCCCCTATTTATCATAATGTTTAGATGGATAATATTATAAAATGGTCCATTGTTTTGATAAAAAAAATTTGTTGAGGGTTCATTCTGACAGGAAATTTACTTAAAGCAGTGTTTTCACTACAGCGCGAGAATCTCGCATATTTTTTTCTTTTCTCGCATCAAAAAATTATTACTGCAAAAAATTCGTGCATTCTATAAATCAATTTCAAAATTCGCGAATTTCTCGCATTTTGGAAGAAGCTTCAAATTACACTATTTAGAATAAAATCCGTTTCACTTTTCTTCCTGGATCTTTCATTATTTTCAACATTTGCTCCGTTATCTAGCTTCCCTATTTACAAGTATTGTTCAGAACTTTTTTGAACAACAGAACACAACCGAACCATGGAACCCCTTTCAGAACACATTTCTCTGCAACCACGTGTTTACCGTAGGTAAGGTTTTTTCATGTAAGACGTACAAATTTTTTATGCACTAATGTAAAATGGACAAATACCTAGTAAAGGCAAAATCTTCTATAATGATGCAGCAAGAATATTCAATGCTTTAAAAAATAGAAGACGTTAAAAATGTATTATAATAAAAGAAATGAATTTTTTTTCAAGTCTATTTGTGTTTTTTTAGTTTTTAGAAATCTCACTTAACTTTTTGAAATCTCACCCTGTTTTTGAGAAAGGGTGAGAAATTCTCACCCATTTTTTTTCTGTGATGAAAACACTGCTTAAAGACAGCTAATAATTGAGATGAATGTTAAAATGATTTCCGCATAATGATCTGCTGCAGAATAAATGCTATGTCTTGGCAATTTCCAGGCTGCAGCCTGCAAAAAAAAAAAAAAAAAAAAAAAGCGCTCAAAGGGGCCAACTCAAAAGGTATAACTCGTAGCCATCCTCAGGTAAACGTCTGTGTTTTCATAATACAAGAAAAATTTTGCTAGTTAAAAGTTCATTTGTCGGTTGTAGTTCACACAACTGACCAAGATACAGAAATGAAATCGTTGAGAAAAGATTTCCATTTTGTGGTCTGTGCAGAATAATCACCAAGTCTAGAGAAACTGGAAGGGGGGAAAATGCAAATTGTCCATTTGGTGATTGCAGTTGGTGCTTCAGATCATGATAGAGAAATATTCCCCCCATATTTCTGGAGTGGCTTGAAATTTTATAACCAATGTTGAACAGCAATGTTAAACCCCATATCCTTGTAACATTGAACAAGTCAAAAAAGCTCCAGAATCAAGCATTAAGATAAATTAGACTTCGTGTAAGATTTTTTGATTGAACTAACCTATATTTATGTTACATGGAGAGGAAAATAACGAAAATCTCTCACTGTTAGCCTAGAACCAACAGATTCTAACTCATGATCCGTCGTCCTCCGAGGATATTTCACTTAAGCACTGTGGTTATTGCAAGCCGATAGCTGCTATCGGCGGCCACTGCCGGGATTCACACTTAAGTAGTCACTTTAAATATAACCATCGTTGAACAGCTAAACCAATTTGGAGTTCACAACTACTAATGTTCAACTCCATAGCCTTGTAATTTTGAACCTAATCCAGGAGAGAAGGAAACTTCTGGATCAAGTATTGGGAAAAATTTGCCCTCTATCCCCTAAGCTACCACGACTCTGCCTCAAATATTATGAAAATTGACTGGTGCACCTAAATTTAATTTATTAAAGAACTGATTAGCTACGAAATTCAGAAAAAAATTATGAGGCATTTACCACCAACTCTAGGAATCAACTATTGTCCTGAAGATATTAACTTCGATTTGGATGCTTGTGTTACCAAAATAGATGGGACCTGTGATAGAACTACAAATTTTAGAATCAGAAATGACTTTTTAAAAAAATTATTCTAACTTTTTAATTTAACTTAATTTAGGTGTACACAACCTGCAGCTCTTGAATCATGAATTTTTATGAATAAAAATATTTAATTTTCTACAAATATGTTACTAAGTTTACTGATAAAGACTGTTAGTGGTTAGAACACTAATTATCATATTTGCAATTATCATGACTAAGTAGGCATGCAGCCCTTCGTTGGTCAACTTGCTTTGCAAGTGGCCCTTCACTTGAAAAGGTTGTGCACTCCTACTTTAATTGTTAATTGCTTAATTGAAATTTAAAAGCAAACAGTTGTTTTTCATTAAAATAAGGTAAAAATAAAGATTTGGAAGACATTGTCATCTAATTAGTAAGTTTTTGTTTCTTTTAAAATTGTTATGGGCTCAAATTAAGAGTCCACTACGATTTTATTAAGTTATGTAAACCATTTGTTTTATGTATTTAAATATGTATAAATAATTGTCTTAGATATAGTTTACTTATTGTTATACGATTTAATTAATATACTATTCAGAATACGTATTTTAAGTTTTACAAATCAGTTATTATTTAATAAACTATAGTGTTACAGATTTCTAGCCTAACAAATTTTTGAACTTCCCCTTGAATTTTTTGAGAAGGTTCCTTAAAATACCTTGAAATTTTTAAGTCCTCTACTCCTGATTAAGTTATGTCTAGCATTTAAATTTTTGTTGTATGGTTAAATTGAAAATTATATTAAATAATAAGCTGGAAAGTGATATTAAAATAAGCTAAATTTTGATTTTGTTGAAATGAGAAATAAAAACTGTTATAAGTGTTAAGTAGTCAACGGTACATGTAACATAATTCTTTATTGTTAAGTTTATTTTATTTTTGAATTGAAAACTTCAAATGTCAATGCAATTTTTTTTTTAATGCATGTTCTTTTCTTCCATTCAAAATTTTGTTGGTAAGACTTTCGTAAATGTACTTACTTACTTTTTTTTTTTGTTTTTTTAAGCCTAACATAAATTTTGTTTTAACAGAAATTTAAGGTTTAAACAAAGTATCTCTTTTTTTTTTTTTTTTTTTCTTGCATTTTAATTATGGAAATTTTAACTTCTGCAAATATGGTTTTAAAACATATTGGTGAGGCTAGATAACATATTCTTGAGAAAGATGAAAGTATCTAATATCTTTCATTTAATGAAATACCTTATTCACCTACTACTAATAAACAAACAAGAAAGTTCACCTTTTTTCAATAAAAACCAATCAAAGGTAATTAACAAATTTTAAAATTAGAAAAATCACAGGTATTGGGTGCCAAATCTTTCTTGCTATCACAATGCATTTTTATAAGTTATTTATTCATTTGACACTATGCATGAAAATCAGGATTGCCCAGTTCTATGATAATTGCCGGTTTTATCCAATTTTAACTATCAGGGGTCTGTCTAATAAAAATCATTTATGACTGGTAAATTTCTTTATATTTTTCCCCATATATTCAAAAATAATTTTGCTGTTGTAAAATCTTGCACTTAAAATTGTACCCAAATTTAAAATCATTGTCCATAGTTAAATTTCAGTGTTCAAATTTTGACTTCCTGTAGAGTTTGTAGAGGACTCTTAGTTTAATTTTAAAAAACTCAGCTGAAAAATGGTTTGCTTTGCCAGTTAGGCTTACCAAATTGCACTATCTGAACAAATGCGTGCAACCTTTTTGTATAAGAAAGCTGCCAGAAAAGCTCCTCTTTTCTGTAGATTGCAGCAAGAAAGTGGTTGCATAAGAACTTTTTTTTTTTTGTGAAACTGCAATTTTTCCTAAAGTTGAATTTGTGAAGATACCGCTAAACGGTAGTAAATTTACCCTGGACAGACTCCTGACTATGGTTTTAAACGTTATGTCGAAAAACCTTTTTGATATAGTTTTTAACAATTGTCAGAAACCTAATTGAATATGAATATTATTGAATATGAAATTTACTATTATTGAATATGAAATAATTATAAATAAAATCACAGGTGATCAATAAGGTATGTTCTTTTATCATTTTGGCGGGGGGGAGGGGGACTTAGTTTTGACAATTACTGTTAAAAGCCTAATATTTTGGTGTAGAAAATCAGTCTATTGTATTAAATATATTGAATAATTATAAATAAAAGTGTGTAAAATTATAATTTACCCAATCTTTAAATTTTTTATTTACTCCCAAATTAAGCATTCGTTTATGAAACAGAAGTTTTGAATAAATGAGACCGAAATTTGAAAATATTCTTTTAATCAATGCTGAGCTACATGGACTAAAATGTAGGTGTGCCAAAGCTTTTACTGTAACATAATAAAATTATGTGTGTTAGGAAATTTATTCTTATAATTGTGCACTTGAAATGATTAATTAAAAAAAAAGTAGTTTTAAAAAATTATATATTTTTTGTACATTATAATTAGTTTACTTATCAGGAAATATATAAGCATGATTTCTAGGCAATGTTCATATACATATAAGTATTATTAACAACGAATACTGAGTATCAAAAATTTTTGTTGGAACAAAATTTATGTTAGCCTTTAAAAAAAAGAAAAGTAAGTTTACGAAAGTCTTACCCACAAAATAATTTCTAAAACAATGGGTAACAAATTGCAACAGTGGTTGCAAAAAATTATTCTGTGGAACCCTAGGGTTCCACTGATGATTTACAGAGGTTCTGAGATATAAAACATTTTTTAACCAACAATGATCTTTGTAACTTGCAGGGAGATCAGATGGCTATTGGTAACCACTCTAGTTTTACTCAAGCTAAAAAACCTGCCTAAATTGTGGAATAAAAGAAAATCAATATTTAGAGCTATAACAATTAATGACTCATTACATGTAATATGAATTGAATGGTTATTATATGGCAAATAATATTGATCTTAAATTATAAATATTACAATGTTTATAAAAATTGAAAAATAAATATATAAATAAAAAAAACACACAGTTAATAGTTTCAATAATTTTGACAGTATTTTTTGATATGAAATATAATATAAATAATTATCGTGCAAGTATTGTGCATGATTTAAGTACTAATAAAATGTCCCCAATGACAAAAAAGGAACTTTCCCCTGTTTTTTGTGAGATTAAGACAATTTTTAATGTTAAAAACCCACCCCTGCAAAAGGTCATGTTGGCACTTAATTTTGAAAGTCACTCACTTAACACTGTAAAAGTTTGTCAAACTGTGTAATATTCTGTAATAACTGAATTTGATCCACAACAATATTTAAATTACCCTCTTATAATATTGTGTATATTTCAAAAAGTAATTCTTATTCATTATTAAAATACGAGAAAAATTTGTAGTTTATAAAAAAATAATTTAAGGCATACTAAAAGAAAAATCACTGAGTGCACAATTTTTTTTTTAAAAGTAAACTCAAGAAGAAATGTTGAATGATAAATGACTTGAAAGCTATAATTTAAACTGAAAATTGTGAGAAAAAATTTAAAGATGCCTTCTTTAAAAAAAAAGGGGGGGTATTAAAAGCAATTTTAACATTTAAAATCACTTATAAAAATTGTATCAGTTGAGAATAATCCAGACAAATAATCGGAATTAAACCTATAAACACAGATTAAATTAGCTTATTTTTAATCAAATTAAATCAGCTTATTTTTACAAAAGGGTGCATCAAAGGGCAGGCAGGGCAGACTGCCCTTCTAAAAACGCAATATTTCAATTTTATTCTGCTCTCTGTTGTAATTCAGACAACTATATAAATTCTTGTATCTGTCTATGACTTTAGAATTTCCAAGGAAATAAATCAAAAGTATAAAACTATATACAGGGTGTAGAAGAAAAAAAGATTTGGAAACAGTCAAATATCTAGAAATATGTATTGAATCTTGAAAGTAAAAATATAAGCGTTCAATTTTTAAAAATTTAAAAAAAAACAAAACTCAAATTTTACCAAACTCTTTCAGCTCTTGAGGGCAGGGTTGAATAAACTTTGATACCCTAATTTAAATTATGCATAGGTCTATACATTTTGCTTCACAAATAACTGACTAAAATAATTAAAGTACAAACTGTTTAAAATGGTAGTATTTTAAGACAAAAAAAAAATATTTTTTTTTAAAAGGCAATTTTTGAAATAATTTTAATGTCAATTTTTATGTTAATATTATGACTCTCATGATTCACAATTTTACCCTCTATTAGTTTTCTCATTACAGCGCCAACTGTGAAATGCATAAATTTATATGTCACATAGGATTACTTTTTAATGAAGAATCCTAATCTGCAATAAAAAATAGGATTTACAATTAAGATTTCAAAGTTGCTTCTACGGGGATGAGGAGGGAGATAATTTGGTATTTTTTTAGGATTTAAAAAAAATATATATTGATTGTGTATTTTTTCACTTTTTTTTTGTTCTATGTATATTTCTACAGATATTTGAAAATTTTCATTCTTTTTTTTTTTTTAACACTCTGTGTAAAACAAATACAACCGGTCTTAGTTTCCAGACTGTATGAATTGCTTACAAGACAGTTACATTGAAAATTTTACCATTACGTTTAGAGGAAAGAAAAATTAAGTGAACTGTAAAAAATTTCAACCTTTTCATTGTATGCTCTTTATTTTTATTACCCGTATGTGTATTGAATATTCATCAAGAAAAAATGTTTGAGTAAATTAGTTAATAAAAAAAATTGCGTGGAGCTTTCATACGAAAACAAACAATCATCGTTCATTTTTGTCGATTTTAAAACTTTTAATAAGAAAATAAACTTTTTTGCATCATTTTTGTTTCACTGCTTTATTAATGCGGCATGCGCCATCCTGCAAGTAAACTTTTATTTTGATGTTAATTGACTCAAAAAGAAATCTATTGAAATAACAGTCGAACTAAAACCTTCATTTTAATTGGTTTTTTTTTTTTTTTTTTTTTTTTTTTTTTTTTTTTTGGTAAAGTAGGTTAGGTATTTTAAACTCTTCATTAATTTTTGAGAAAGCTTTCTTTCATTTGCTTAGTTTTTGGTCTGTAAAATATTTAGCTTTTGTTAGAAGGAAATAAGTTAACCATTTTTTCGAATCTTCTTTCATTTTGTGAACTGTGTGCAGTTTCGACACACAGTTTGTATGACATAATTCAGAACAAATGTTGCAATTAGAAAGCAAAGAGCATGCAAATAAAGCATCAAGAAAAAATGCTACTTTAAATTTATATTTCCGGAATATCAATACAAAAAATTTAATTGCAATATTATTACAGCCTAGATTATGGTATCTGTTTTTCAAATATTTATTTTCCTTTTAATAAAAATTGTTTCGAAATTTGGAAAGATTCCTGTAATATAAATCTTTCGTTTTGCTTATTGAATTTTCACGTTCTGGCTGCCAATCTGAATGATTTGTAGGATTGACAATAAATATGCTAAGTATTAATAAGTTATAATCTATGAAATCTTAACCATCAAATTATGAGATGCATTTGTTACCTGGAAAATATGGTTCTAGTAGTTCAATCAGGGGAGCGATTGAAAGTTTGGCTTCCTTAATATTTTATTAAATTCACGTTTTGCGTACGTCACCGTATCTAGGTAAATTTTTAAACTAAACAAGAAATTTATCTTAAAATAATTCCGTGTAAAAAAAGTTATTTTTAATAATTAACTATTATTCTATTGGCGAAAAAAAAAATTAATTGTTTGTAAGTCGTGCTAATTTTTACCGCGATTTAAACTGCGATACTAAATGACAAGATATAAAATTTTATCAAAATTCGTCTCCAAATGCAATAAAAATCAAGTAGTTAAAAATTCGAATTCAATACAATACAATATTGTCTTTTAAAAAACTAGTTTTATAAAACCCTGCTAAATACTAAAAATCGCTTAAAAAGTTCCTGAAATTATTGTGAAATATGCTAAAATTGAAATTATCATTTTGGTACTCTTATTTGGTTGAATGTTCAAAAACCCTTATTTGACGAAATAAAAACATGTATATGCTGAGGAAGTGCGTTTTTCTTTTTCTCTTATTTCGTAATTCAAATTGGCATGCATACATGAGGTCAACCTTTCGAAGATCGAAATTTGAATTGAATTCGTGAAAATCCCAATCAGTAGGACATAAGTTGTTACTCAAGGTTTCTTTTTTCCCTCACTTCCCCTTAATTTTATCTTTTTTATGGCGTCCGTCCGTAAGTTTGAAATTGATATTATAAAAATGGAAAAATAATTGATAAAATTTAGCTTTCTGATAACTATAATTGGACGGGAAAAAAATCATTAATATTTTTAAAACATAAATTAGTTAAGTCATTATTGAAAAATAATCGAAACTTAGCTGTATTACCGGTATGGGGTAAAAGGGAGAAAAAAAACTAACAGCTATTATAAAAAAAAAGTGTTGAGTTAAATACAAGAGAAATAGGGGGAAAAAACTTTAATGCTAAAGTAATGTTATTCGAAAAAGTGAGTCCGTAAAATGTTAAGAAATATAATCTATCGGAACCACTTTTAAAAATTCTGCGTTATCATAAAAAATAAATAAAAATTTATACAAGAACGAAACAGGAAAAATAAAAATCAATCTTCATTTTTGAAAGAAAATTATAAACCTGAACATCTCAGTTTTCTAAAATCCGTATTTTCTAGAAAAAGTGAATCAAAAGAATGAAAATAGAAACATTCTTAATTGTCGCGTCATAATAAAAACTTTGATAAAAAAAACAAGTTTTTTTTTATAAAAGAAAAATCTAGATTGAAACCAAAACAATCATTCTTAATTTTTAAACTTTAAAATCTAAATTTCTCTTTTCCACAAAAGTGAAGACGTTCATAAGAAACACTCATTAAAGAATGCTGTGTCATAATAAAAATTTTGGTTAAAACAAAAGTAAGAAAAGCAAAAGAAGAACAGAAAAAATTGTTCTTTCCTAAAATGTAACTTTAACGAAGAAAATCAGTTTTCTTTATTACCGATCTTAGCATACAGGAAAAAAATGCTGGTAAAAGAATAAGTCTGTTGGAAGCGCCCTGCTAAAATGCTATTCTATAATAAAAACAACAAAAAGAAAACTGCGAAATTGGTGTTATACCACTGAGTATAATTTTAAAAAATATATATAATATAAGCAACGCAAAACTCTTTGTTCAGTATTAATCTAGTTTCAGTTCTTCAAATTTCGATTTTCCATTTGTCTTTCAGAACATAAATTTGGAAGTTTTAGAACTTAACATATATGAGTAAAAACTATTTATATTAATGTATAGTTTATAGGTCCTATAAATTAATTATACGGTATCAAATTCATGTTGTACAAGTTTTAATTTTTAAAAAGCACTTAATCATTTAGTATTCTGAATGCGATCGACCCCAAAGTCTAAGACTTAGCCCCATAATGAATATGCTTAGTGTTTAAAAAAGTAGGAAAACTAAGTGCTTATGTTTCGTTGTTAAATTTGAGTTGAGCATTGTAAAGGCTCATTTTTACTGTCCAATTTTTTAAGCACGCATTTTGAACTGTCTATTTTTTAAAATACTCATTTTTGAGCTGTGTTCCGAATAAATAACTTGCCAACGTTTTAAAACCGCGTTAAATAACGTATTGGGGAGAAAACTTTCAGTAGCGCTCCTGACTAAATGACACTAATTTCCTATTTGCCGCTGTTCCTTATTTTAAGGGTCAAGAATATCCCAGTTTTCCAATTTGTCGCTTATCCAAATTTTGAGAATCGAAGAATTCATTAAGTATATTTTTTGTTTCTGATACTATTCTATACCTATAAGATGACACTAATTGTCATATTTAAAACCAAAAATTGTGTGTAATCTGACAACTAAATCAAAAGTTATTCACTGTGTTTTTTTTTTTTTTTTCCTCCCCTTAGTTTATTTTAACGTTTACTTCACGTTTGACAAACTTACTTCGAAATTAAAATTTTCAACACATTTTGACAGTCAAAGAATCGAATGGGAAAGATCCTTATCATTCGAACTATTGTTTTTGTTTACGCTACTATTCTATACCTAATAGATGGCGCTAATTGTCATATTTCAAAGCCAAAAATGTCTTATATGAAAATCTGACAACTAAATCAAAAGTTATTCGCCATGATTTTTCCCCCTTTCTGTTTATTTTAACTTTTACTTGACGTTAGCTGAATTTTTAAATAAAATTTTCAAAATTGTGTATAATTCACGTTTTAGAGGCCTTTCTATAAGTTGAGACCGATAGATGGATATTATTTAAATTTATTATCTTTATTGTGAAGATTTATGTTTTTCTAAAAGACTTGTAATCCCAAAAGGTTTTCCTCCACTAAAATTTTTTGTCATCCTCTTTTCTCATTTAACCATCTTAAGTTTCATGAAAGTTAAAAAATAAAAAAAATTTCTCAAACAAGAAAGGAAGGGAAGATGGTAAAAAGTAAAATGCCATTATGTATTCCTGTTTATTTGATGCCTCTCTACCAAAAGGAGTTTTGCATTTTTCTGAATGTCTTCTAAAATGAGATGCTTGCTCATTATGATATTGATTTTCTTCAACTGCACAATGTATTGATCTTGAGTTTTCTCTTTCCCCTTCCTAAAAAAAAAAATAATAAAATGGGGTTGGAAAGGGGTTTCAAATTTGCTTGTCATTTTCTTCTTTCTCTCTCTCTCTTTTTAATCTCATTTTCTTCTGTTTTGTATTATTGGCTCTATTTTTGAAGAAAAATAGTCAATAGAATTTTAATATCCCTCTTTGTATTTCAAGACAGTGTCTTCAATCTGTCTGGTTTTAAGATTTTACAAAGATTGGCAGGATTTAAATCAACTGGTTTAATAAGTCAAGATATATTTATGCAGAATTATAATTTTTTTTTTTTTAAAAATTGTTTCTAAGCTTTATTTTTTTGATAATGATGGTTTATAAAGGAACTAAAAAGAAGGTACTGTATTAGAATATGTTCATTATTGTTCAAAATAGGAAGCAAATTTTAAGTTTATGTAACACTGGTGTAAAAAAAAAAACTTTTAAATTATAGTTTTTTATTAGCCTTATGTCTGCAGAATATTTTAATGTTCAAGTCCATTTTAATAGCTTTCAAAATTTTAATATTTTTGGAATTATAAATAGGACTAATAACTTTAAAATGGCTGTATATATAAGTGTATTTAGAATAGTTAGTATTTGTATTGATCCTAATTATTTTATAATAAAGAGTAAAGTGTTTTTTTTTTTATTATTATTATGTAATGAAGATAAAGATTGTATTTTGAAAATATTACAATCATAAAAATTAAAAGAGAACAGAAAGAAAATTTAAAAATAAAGTTTAAAGAAGGGCCTTATTCCCATTTATGCTTTTGATTTTAACTTATCAATTTGATATTTCTAATTTTAAAAACTAATGAAACATAAAATTTGTCATCTGATTTATTTTAAGCTGTTTTTATGACTTGAAATTTTGTTGACATTATTTTTAATATATTTTTGCAGAAGCCCAATGATATATAAACATTTAAAAATTGCTTAATAGTGTTTATTCAAAGTAACACACTCTCATATTGTTATTGAACTCAAAATTATAAAGAATTTTAAGGAAAAATTAATTTTTTTATAGTCAAAGCATTTAAATATAGAAAATTAAACTAAGATTTACTTACTTTCAAAAAAAAAAAAGTTGGACTTTTTACCCTGGCAAGATAAGATCTCTGATTATTTTCTAGATACTTTTTTAATGCAGACTTATTGGTATAGTAGTGCCCTGATTCTTTATTGTAAATTTCTTAATTTTTGCCAAAAATTTATAAATTCTTTAAAAATTGAATTTTTTACTTTAAAGGAATTTCCTATGATAAAAACATTTTGAATTAAATAAATTTACTAATACTTTAATAATTAATTCTAAGATTTAATAAAATTTGAAATTTTGTTGACAACTTACCTAGTTTTCTCTTCATTATGGCCAATCTCCTTGGATATTCGCTCTTTTTATCACCATATGTTGGTATTATAATACCCCAAATTTTTTTTTATCTTTATTAAGCTGGTTTACATATTTTTTTAAAAAAATATCATTCATCAGTTTTAAAATACTTCGTCATTGATGCACTTATTTAACTTGATTATTCAAATTGTTAAACTGTTCATAACAAGTATTTTAATTATAGGTATCAAGAACAATTACCAAAAATTATTCAGTCTAGAAAACCACCTCACATAGTTCATGAAGAATTAATTCAAATTGTAAAATGGAAATTAATGGTAAGTCATAAAAATCATTTATATTACCAATATTTAAAATTCATTTTAAGCCATTTTAAATCTTAATTTTATTTCCTTCCAGCGTGGAAAATTCCGTCCAAGATTAACGGATCTAGTCCGTATCAATACGGAAACTGCAGTTTTGCAAACCAGCAAGAAAGCTTTCAGAAAAAAACCATCTGAGTTATCCCAAGCGATAACTGCACTTACCAATTTAAAAGGAGTTGGGCCTGCTACAGCATCTGGTGAGAATAAGACATAAATCTCCCTTATAATGTGTTACATTTTTTCAGCACACTAAAAACCAGTATAATTGCAGTTTTAGTGAGCTTTATTCTAAGAAATAAACTGTTACCTGCAAAAATTTATAAGTGTCCAATCTGGCTTGTTTAAATGAATATTGAATGAATGACAAATTTTAAAGAATGGTTGAAATCATACACCAGACTAAACTAATTTAAACTCTGATACAAAGCTTATTCAAAACAGGCACCTATTTAAATAAGTTACTAAAGATCTGAACAAAATAAGTGTATTTTCTCTCAATCAGGATTTAAGTTCAAAATAGTAATAAAACAGGGTGTGTAGCATTTTTAAAAAGGTGCTTTTTTCCATGGGTGTTTTTAAAAATTGCTTAATTTTCCCTTTTCCGAAATGTGATATTTTTCTTTAACATGTTGATTTTCGCCAGAAATTATGCAAAAAGACATTGTCATATTCAACGTTTTAACAATTAATTCAACCGCAATCTATTTCGGCATACCGCTGGTCTGTAGTGTATGAAAACACCTTTTGTTTTGCATGTTTGATGAAATACTTGCGTATACTGAGCTGGATTCAGTGGCAAGGATTTTTGACCCTGCTGCATTTTGCAAGACTAGTCTCACTTTCAGACTTCATTTTCCGCCCTCTGTAATAGGATCGTAAAATATCTCGAATTTTTGCTGATTACGGGAACTAACTAAACATTGTTGTCCCCCCCCCCCTCTTTTAGCGATAGAAAATTTGATTTCTCTTGTTAATTTCATCGTTGGTGACGCTTCATCATCTTTGTCATTGTAAATAAAACCTTCAATTGCCGAAAACATGCATACCCTGTCTAATTATGATATTTTTCAAAGTGCTTAAAAATATTTTTTGAGTGCTTGAAAAGTGCTTAACAGGTACTTATTTTTTGTTGAAAAATTTGGCTACCCACCCTGTAAAAAAAAAAATTATAAAGCTATGAAAATAGAATTTAACACTTCCGTTTCTGGATACAATATGTAGTTCCTTCCTAACAGAAGCCATGCAGCTGGGGCTACATATTATTTGCACATCTATCAATAATTTTCAAACTTTTTTTCATTTTTTATTTTCAAAAAAAAAAATAAAGTAAAGGTCAGTCTCTGTGATTGTATGGGAATGAATTTCTTTTGAAGATTTAAATAGAGTTAATTAAAAAAATCCAAGTTTGTCTTTAATTAACCAGAATATTTGGCATAAATTCTAAAAATTTTAACTGTATTTAGTTTTTTCTCTAGATGCGACAGAGATTAATTTAAAAAAATAAAGTTAATGTTTATTAGGATCTTTTTTAATATAATTTTTATCTACCTTGTGTTAACAAATTTTTCTATGTATTTAATGTTACTGTAATTTTTACCATTATCTGTTATACTATGTTTGTGTCACTGAAATATTCATATTTTTGAAGTTAATGCTGCAGTTTGGCTAAAGAAATTTTGCTACCAGACTTTGTTTACTATTCCTTAAATCAAAATCATTATATTTTGGCTCTTTTTATAATGAGTTTTTATTTAAGTGTTAAAAACTGATTTAAGTATTATACATCAGACTTGAATAATGTTCGAAAAAAATGTAAAAGGAGTTAGAATGATATTTGTAATGCATTTCAAATTCATATTAAATTTAATGTGTAATAATTGTGTTGAAATTACTAATTATGTCTTTGAAAATGTATACACACTTCAATTGATGCAATATTCTGTTTATTGCAAAGTGTTACATCATTGAATACATATATTTTTTCATTGTTATTTTCTAAAATTTAGAATTTGAGCTTGTTAAAAATAATAAATTTAAAAAAAACTCTTAATTTAATATCATGAATTGTTTCCAATAAATATATTTAAAAAATTCCGCTGTTTAAAAATAATTAAACTGTTAAAAGTTATCTTTAATAAAAATTGACTGTTTAGACTTGAAAAAGAAAGAAAAATCAGAACTAAACTGACAATGATCTATACTCAGTACATGGGACATGTTGTAGACATTTGCACTTAGCATTTATTTGCAGTTTTAAATTGGTGTTGTATGGTGGTTTGTTTTCCCACCTCTCAGCTTTTTCAGAATTGCTGAATTTTTATAATCTACTTAACATTCTTTTACTTGCTGTGTTGGAAATGCTTTGGTCCAATTATAAATTTTAAAAAAATAGTTGTCCATAAAAATTAAAATTGTGAATTAAAGTGTTAGAATCTATATACAGTAGTTCTTTGTAATGCAAACCATAAAATCTTAAAGTTTGGCGTACATTGAAATTTAACATGATATATATAGTTTGTTCACCAGTAGTTAGCACTTGGCTCTACCTCCTCGGACGCCGAGTTCAATAAATACCTCAGCATGGGAGTAAGAGGAGAAACATCTCTGCACTAGAAAATAAGACAGCCCTTAATGCTCACCAAGAATTAATTCTTTTTCAGTCACTTACTTCGCTTTATCATCTGCTATTATACCTTTTGTTTCTCTAGCTAGTTGAATAATTTTAAATTTAAAAACTGCTATTATCCCTGCAAAATGTCTCAAAAGGGACAAACTATTCACTCAGAAGAGAGAAATATCAAATTAAAGACATATTTATAGTTAACAAAATACACATAAAATTTGTGAAATAAATATTTTTGTCAAATGATTGCCAAAGTATCGTCGTATACCACGTGATGAACGCGCATTCAAGTCCCTACTCCTGGTGAACGAACTATAATTGTAACTCTATACTACTTCTACTTTTTGTTACTCCATTCATTCTTAACATTAAAGCTTTAATGATAGTTTTTAATTATGATGTGATGAATTGATTTCTAGTTCAGAAAATTCTGGTTCTCTTTTATAAATTTTCCTTCAGACTTGTTTTAGCGTTTTATATGAGTTTGTATTTCACTTACCTGAGCTAATAACTTTCCTCGACCACTTATAGCTATTCTAGCTGCTGCCTTTCCTGATAATGTTCCATACATGGCAGATGAGAGTATGTTGTCTACACCTGGTATCGAAGCCACCGATTATACATTAGCAGAATATCTTAATTATGCTGAGCATATCAAGAAATGTACCGAGCGCCTTCAAAGTTTGGGTTTGTATTAAAATTTTTAAACTTTTTTGTTTGTTTTCCTAGTTTCAAAGAAGCAACTTACTCTTTTTGTTATGCTGAGGTTTTTAGTCTCTGCAACAAGATTGTGAGCAGACTTTGACTTACAAATTTATTTTAAAATTTATATTTGTTGTTTTGTAAAATGGTAATAAAAGTAGAAGTTGGATAAGCAATAAAGTGAGTTATCTTAAAGTAGTACTGCTTGAATATTTAAAATTTGAAAACTATTTCTAATAATAGTATTGATGAATTGAATACAGTTAAAGCTTGATATCGCAAAAATCTGAATTTTCTAATCATTACTATTCTGATTATAGAAAAAAAATCTTTTAATTGAATAAGTTTCTCATTTCATCTTTATTTCTGAAAGAATTCTGCTCAAAAAATTTATTGTAACAGTTCTCATCAATTAAGGTTTTCCTTGAATAATATTGAGATTTGCATATTCCTTTATATAATTATGGTTTAAAGAATAATAATTCGTAAGAGCAAATGAAACTAAAAGTATAACATAAAGTAGAAATCTTAAAACAACTCAACAAGACAACTTAAAAAAACTCTCCCAGCAGCCTTTGAAACACTAGGTCCTGTGCTTCCAATTTTTAATCTATAGAATGAATTTGGTTCCTTGTCTATAGAAGTCAATATGACAGGTATAAGTATTTTGCAATTTAATTTATACATTAGAATAAGGCATTTAAAAAAAATATTAAAATTTATGCCATCAGTGAAAAAATAAGGTAAAATCAGTCTTGAAAGTAAAAATATTTTTTTTCTCCTTGTGTCAGGGCTCGAAAAAACTTTACCGGTCCCTGAGGTCGGCTTGTCCAACAATGAACCCGTCCTCCTTTGAAACTAACCCCCGTAGCTTCTAAATAAATGAAAAATATTATTTTCTCCTATTCATTACAAACATTTATATAAATTACGCAATGAATTAGTAATTACTAGGATTACAAATACTATGAATACATTATACAGTAATAAAAAAATACTAGTTTATTAACAGTAACCTAGTATTTCTTTTATTAAATAATTTAAATGACAAAGGTCAAGTTATCTGGAATGTCAATTTATCGTTTTTTAAATGAATCATATGACGTTTGACAGTTCCGCAATCAAGCCAATGAAATACAGAGGTTTCTGCACAGAAATCTGAAAGGGGTTTTGTATTTAGGTAGATGTTCATAATTGCATTTAATGCTTTTTGTTTAAGACCAGTACGTAATGTGTTTTTTTGTAAGTTCATTGCTGAAAAGCCCCCTTTCGACCGCTGCAGTACTCACAGACACAGAAAACATCAATTCCACCATGCGCAGTATGTTGCTGTATTATGGGTCATTTTTCTGCATTAGATCTTTATAAATAGCTTGGGCTTAGAGGGCTGAAGTTTTCTGTCTTTAACAATGTTATGTGTCTTAAATTTTAATGACACCCATTCTTGAGAAAAAATTTCTTTATCTACTCTGATTAGAGGGTCATTTTAGAAGTGAGGCGCTAGACTCTTGTAAGATAACAAAAATTGAAAATGAATCGTGACAATTTATGGGAAAATGGCCTTCCGTTCGGATGTCTGATTCGAGAAATTTGTTGACCGCCGAAGATGTGCGGTTTTTCGAGCCCTGCCTTGTGTGTTAATCGCCACCCTATTTTTTCTTGGTAACTAACTTATATCTCATAACATGCAATTTATGTTCGTTTTTGTTAAAATTTAGAATAGATAAACTAAATAATTTGCTAGTTTAAACTTCTAAGTACTTAACTAATTCCAAAATTTCTAAGTTCTATGCTAAATTAAAACACGGTATTTATTATATATATAAATGTATCTTGCAATGATATTTATGTTTGTATTGTTTTGAGAAAGAAAATTTGTTGATTGCAGACCCTAAAAGTCATTGGACACCTCATAAAGTAGAGCTAACATTGTGGACCCATTATTTGGCCAGAGATCTAAAGCCATCCATTTTAGAAGGAATGCCCCATGCGAAGTCTGAGACCTCCGAAAATGGTGACCATGCTGATGATAATGCTATCGAAAATGGTAGTGAGCCTTCTTCTGAGGGTGTAATATCAAATCCTCCTGTTTCTACAGATGATGAGAAAGAGCTACCTTCAGAGGAAAATACCAATGATTCCCACGCTGACTCTGGCAAAGAGAATGTCGGAGAGTCTGCTGATGGTGCCGACGACGAAGAACCCGGCGATTCTGAAAAGACTTCTCCCGATGAACCTCCTGCCAAAAAGCTGTGTGTGGAGCAGTAATTCCGAGACTCTCGGCAATTAGTTTGCACAATTTTATTCAGGACTTGCAATGGTTTAAAAAATAAAACAGGGAAATTAAAAAAATAATAATAAACAAAAAAAACTCCTATTTTTATACATAGGCTTTCTTGTATTTTTGCTCTTCATCATCTGTGTGTGCCATTGTCTGAAATTATATTTATTGCATGTAAGTGTCCTGGTTGATTATGCAGATGCATTTTAAAATTTCTAATAGCTTTTTAATGAAATTTTAAAATTAGTTGCCAGCATGAATTCAAGTGAAAATTATTTAAACTTTATGTTCATTTCCCATCTTCGAAGTGTATACCCTTTAATTTGTTACTGCACCATACAGTAATATTTTTTACATTTAATCTTAATGTAGATTTTTTCTATTAAAGTTACTATTAAGTCACAAAAGAGACTTTATTCAATGTCTTTCTATTAGCCCTAGAATGATCTAAAGCATTGATCATAGTATTATTTTTTAATCCAAAATCCCTTCTCAAATAATGTTATTTTGTCCAAGCTTTAGAATTTATTATTTTCAGCTTTTCCTGTTAAGTCTTGGTTTTAGATACGTGGTTTCGGATGTGAAACATCCCAAAATCATTCTGGGGTTAATCTTTGTCAATGTTGTCTTGAACATAAGTCATAAGACTATAAATGAGCAGTGTAACCTATTTATAATACGTATTTTCAAATTTAATAGCTGTAACTTTTTGACATCAAATTTACTTGTATCATATCTTTAAAAGTGTTTCATTTTTATGCTTGAAATTTTTATTGGATCCAATTCCTTTTCCTTAGATTTTAAAAACATAAGGATCTATTTATTATCTTCTTTTTTTTATATATTAAGTTCCTGCTATTTATAAAACAGCCTATATAGGAGTTCATTGAATTATGAACCCAATTTGAATGGTGTGTAAGGAAATTAAATTTAAATTGGACCAATATATTGAGTATTAGTTGTTGGGAAAATCTTATTTTTATTTTATAAATTAAAATTTTATTGCAATATTAAACATTGTAATGATTGATTGATTACATATATATATATATTTAGTGCTCAAAGGTATAAATAATGTACTTAATGTTTTGTGAATGAAAACTTTTCTCTTCAAGAAATATTTGTTATTTTTTTATGAGATTTAGAATTATGCATTATGTCTCTGTTCCGCTTAAATGTTAACCCTTTCATTTGCATATGTACATACATATATATTCATTTACATATGTACTTTCTCAAAATTTGCTGACATAAATCATTGTTGCAGCTTGACAAGATGGTACCTGTACCTTATTAATTAGTGGTCTTGGATTTTGGCACTTCTCAATCTAAAAATTATATAGGCTATTAATATTTCATTCTATGCTTACACAGCCCAAAGTATATCATAAACTTTTTATGTGTGTCGGTGTTTTTTCTTATTAACCTGATCTTTTTGTCTGTACATTTCAACTTGTACTGACAGCTAAATTATGTGCATTTGCATAGAGCTTATTTAAATAACATCTGGTCTTGGTGAATTAATTCAAGTGTATTAGATATGACTTTGTGAGTCCAAAGACAGCCAGTGAATACCACTGCCTTTATTTAATTTAGCTGCAATCTTGGGAGTTTCCCGGATTTGAGATAGCTATTCTATTTTAAATTTATTCTTTTGCTTTGTTTCATGTTTTTATCATTTCATTGGCTTGAAGATTGCTTTTATTTTCCACTTGTTCTGTGTAGAATTGGGCACTAAATTGGTTATTCTGATCAACAAATTGAATCTTTCTTAAGCATTGCTTTGAATCAGTTTATTCAAAGTAAAAATTGATTTTAATTCCAATTAGAACATCTGTTATGTTACTTTTGTGTGAAGTATTAAACTAATGGTCACAACTCTAAGGATGTAATAACTTACCCCCCCCCCCTCAAAAATAATTTCACCATAGAAGATGAAGGCAGAAAACAAAAGATTTGGTAAAAATGAGAAATAAAAAGAATCTTTTATTGAGAACTTATACAGAAAATATTCAAAGAAGTGAGCACCTGGTGCAATAAAGGCTTCACATTGGCGAGAAGGTGAAAAATGCAGTGATCAACATTTATCATCATTCCTGACATTTAGCATCAGTAATGCATAGCTGCCACCAACCCTACTGGATTTTGCTGTTTCTTTTGGTGTGCTAGTTAAATAAAAATAAAAAATTTAAAAATTTTCTTTTTTAAGAAAATTCCCTACATCCTATTCCCTCTCCTAGGAAAAAATTACTATCGAAATAGAATTTTTACACAATTTATTGCTTTCTTGTATATTTAAAAAATAAGTATTACTAATAATGAAAGCAAGCCTCATTTTTACAAATCAGTTTAAAGCTTTTTTTTAAAAAAAAAAATTCGATTTATTTTTTAAAACTACTTTTTTAAATTAAATATAAAAAAAATCTTTTGAACCTTTTCTGCATTAAAATATTGCTGCATATCTTGCTATAATTAGCAGTTTAATTACAGGTCCTACTAAAAGCAAAGTATTCGTTCACTCAAGGAAAAGTGCCCTCTTGTGGCACATATGATTAACGTCTCCCTACATTGTGGTGTGGAAGTTATATCAGCCCTATAGTTCTTACCATTAGTTTTTTTAACTTCCTGTGCAAGTTAATTTAAGACTTGGTTCACTGATCATATTTTAAATGCTGAAATGAACGGATTCATTTGATTTAAATCACTTTGCTGATTACTTTTGCCCAACTCTAGTTCTGTGTGTCTGTCGTATAACATTTAAAAACAAAAAGATCTGTTTAGTTTGTCATCACTCTTTGCTGATCAATTATTTGTTGCAGATTCTGTGGCAGCAATATGCACACAAGAAAGCATTCCAAACTGAAAATAGATAATCTTCAACAATGGCACATTCCATTGTAGATGTTTTCACGTGTAATTGCTATATTCTTTTTTTCAATAATGTGTGTTCTTTGATTCTGTTTGTATATAAAAAGAAGTAATGTGGTTCTCAAAGTTTTATATATATATATATCAATCTATATCTCTTTAAAATATTGCTTTTTGACTTGAATGCCACTATATATTCCTCTTGATAGTTGTGACATATTGAAAACCCGAGCAATTTTGCTAGATTTTGAAATATTATTTTTGGCACTTTGAAACAATAAATGAGAGTCATCTCTGTTGTTCGGCTCGGGTAGTAGTCACAGTGCCAAATATAGTATTTTTGAAAACTTGCAAGTTTCTTCTGGTTTGATGTTAGTGTTTATGGTTTTCTAATTCAGCCTATCACTCAGTTGTGGTTTCATTTTTTACAAAAAGTGGTGTTGGAATGTAAGTTTAGATGATAAAATATGTTACTTAATCTCAGGAATTCCATGTTCACTATCTGCAACACTTGTAGTATTTTTAGATAGTATTCCACTTATATTTGTGTTTTTTTTTTTCCTTTGAATTATTTTTTTTAATTTTTCAAATTTTGTATGAGAAAGTGATTTCTAAAAACTTTTAATGTAAACTTCAGTCTGCAAGTGTTGAAATTTGCTCAGGAAATACCGATTATAGAATCACTTAGATGTTATTAGCAGTATAAAAATGTAAAAGTGTGCAATGTTGTTTACTGAAATTTAACTAATGCCACATAGCTGTGTTATATAACTTACGTTGTATAAATTGGTATTGTTCCAAGGTTTTTAAAGATATTTTCAATTTAAAATCTTTCAAGGCCTAAAGTATTCAAACTAGAAAATATAAATGAAAATAATTTTAAAATATGTTGTGTTTTGATTTGGCTAGTTTTATGATTATTTAATTAAACGAATAAAACAGACTATTTGGTAATGTAGCGTGTTAAATCTTTATTTTGCTAAATAAATTGAATCGTTAGTACAATATGAAAACTTAATTTTGAAATTCAACGTTAATGACTTATTAAGCTATAAGATTTGTATAAGAACATACTTTAGACATAAATCTGTTTGAAGTAATTTTTTTATTTATATATAGGCTACAAGAATTTTACTATCGCCTTGAATATTTACTGTGAACAACTTTTTGGTAAAGTTTTAAAAGAAAACAAATTACCCTCTGCTATTGCTGTTCTTATTCAGAAATGTGCTAATGATTTTTATTAGAGAGATTACATTTAGATATTAAAACATGAATCTGTTATAAAGTTTGTTTTAATTGTCCTATTATCTTAATCAAAAGTCTGATTCTGATGTTTAATTCTGTCATTTTAAAAGTTAACATTTTATTTAATGTTATACCTTTAACTGTAACCTACTTCTCTATGGAAAAAAAAAACTTGTGATGGATTCCTCATAAAAAATTTTAGCTTTGAGAACCACTGTGAATTTGTATATTACAGTGTGAGTGTGTCTGTTTGTGTACACGTCCCATAATTTGAATAAATACTTTTTTAAGAACGAGATTGACGACTTCTGCTAATGATGACAAAATCCCTGAAACCAAGATCTGAAACAAACGGGTCATTGTAGTGCCCTTAATATAAAAGAAATGCCTTTTAATATGAAAAAAAAATGCATAAAATGGAAGCCTTTACAATGATACCTCATTAGATTTTAAGCTCGAACTTTTCACACTGTTAGACATGAATGTTTCTGTGACGTTTTTAAGTGGTTAATTTTGTGTATCATTTTTTATCTTATTAGACTAAAGTGGACTTTCCTGAAAATTTTTTGAAATAAAATTTTCTTGAAGTGGAATGTTCTTTTGGTAGATAGACCTATTTATTATATTGGTTTAAAAAAAAAAAAGCATTTTATTCACTGTAGTGTTTATCAAAACTTTCCTTTCAGTGACTTTAGTTGTTCCTGCTACTGTTTATGTAAGATCAAGTTTATGTATAAAATAAACTGTTTCTATTATGTTTGTGGAGTTTTTATTATATTCGGTCATTTTTAGAGTATTGAAATTCTGATAAAGTTGTTTTTAATATGTTAGAACAACATTTAATATGCTACTCTTTGCTTAACAATCCCTCAAACGAAAGCTTGTGCCTTAAGCATTGGATGAAAGATTTCATCTTCAATATGGAGGAAAACCATTTTTTTTTTCTTTTAAGGATAAGTTTGTTAAATATCCATCATTATTTGGACTTATAATAGGCGATTATAATGAATTTCACCATGTTTTCTTTCAGATTTTTTTTTTCTTTCTTTAGACAATTCAGTGAGATAATATATTGAGTATAAAACTAAAGCTTTGAAAAGTTGAAACTATGACTTTTTATTTCCTATAACAGAAAATTCTTTACAAAACACCAGATTCCTCAGTGCAAAATGATTTAAAGTCTGGTGCTGTATGAATCTTTTTTATTAGAAAATTGTTTGCTCAAACAAAAGAATGTCAAATATTTATTGCAGACCATAGTAACTAGGTTCTGTTTTCCGTATAAATCTAAAATCCGATAATTCAAATACTGTGTAAATTTGCTTTGGAATGACTGCTTGGAAAATTTCTGACCCCCTCCCTTATCAGCTATTGCAAGTTAATTTGTGTTCATTAATAAATACTGACTTATATTGGAAGCCTTTAAAATTATAAAAACATAAATGAATCCCTGGTAAGTCTTACGTTGTAATAGTACTTTATTTACTTCGGACTAAAGCTGCTCAATGAGCTATTGGGAAACATTGCTGGGGATGATACAAAAACGTGCCTTCACAATTTTGATCCTCTTCGAAGGAGATGGCTCCCTATGCTTAGTAGCCTGGCAACCTGAGTGCGAAGTCGAGCACTTGTTGGTAGAACAGTTAAACAAGGACTGATACCACGTAACCTTTGTTAATCTTTTTTTTTATTGGAATAATTGGACAAAAAATCGCAACACCAGTATCTACTTTATTGTTCACTGTTAAAATTCAACAGATGAATTTTAAATGAGTTCAGAAAATGTTATATTTATAAATTTTTTATTTATTTATTTTTTTTTTAAATTTTTAACTACACTCTTACCTATATTTTCAATATAAAGCTATTTCCGGAGTTTTTTCTTTTCCTATTCGATATTAGTCAATTACCTCATTTATTATTCAATTCACCGTATAGTGAAAGTTTAAATAAATTGTTTTTTTTTTTTACATTTATTTATATATTAAACCGTTCATTATTTATTGACTACAATAAAAGTAAAGCATCTTGAACCCATTGTGGGCCACGAAGTCCATGGAGAAAAGTTAAGGCTATTAGCAATGTATGTCATCAATGCGCACAGTCGGGTTATTTTTACTTCTTAAACAAGCTCGCGTTCAAGCCGCCACTGGGAATCGAACACCAATTCAGTGACTTGACCAATCACGACTCATGGACTTGAGTATAAGATCGTTAAATCAGTAATATGCTGGTGGAAAAAAATGACATCGTCAATGAATTAAATACTTTTATTTGGTTAAATTGGGAATTTCCTTCGGTAAATGGGAATTATCCCCTCACAAAAATAAAAGTTTGCGGTGTCCCTGCATTCATTTAATAATAAAAAACAAATAAAATATCATTTATTTTTTTCTTTCTTCAAGAATTAAATTTGTTTGCTGTTATAAATGAATTTTAATTTACTAATAGTTTTTTAAAAAAGAAAATAAGATATTCCTAAAATAGCAAGAGGCTGAAAATCAAATACATATTTATTTTTAAAATTTTCTAAATATCATGCTACTTCGAATGTTTTGAAATGCGTGTTACTGATTCATTCAGGCATTTCATAATAGGATTATGAAAATTTGAAATTATAAATAGTGCTTTTAGCCTTAGCGAACTAATAGTTAATAAGGGTTATTTAATTGATCAAAATTTTATAACTTACTATTTACAACTATTTTATTCTTTATAAACATATTATTTTTGATTATTTATTGTCATATATCATTATTTTATTTCATATTTGCAATTGATAAAATGCGCAACGTTATACTATTAAAATAGTATAATGTTTTAAAGTTACGCTAAGTCTCAAAATAATGAGTAATAAATAAACTTTAATATAAAGGTAGAATACATCAAATGAGCTTCCTAATTAATTTTTTAAATAGTCGTTAATTTACGTAGTAGTATATTTTTAAAATACTTGTTAGTTAAATAATCTGAAAGAAAAAGAAAAATAAAAAGATTTGAATAACAATTCAACAAAACTGCTCTTTTTATTTTTTTTTCTTCTTTCATGTTACTATGACTTTTTTTACACAATTGCAAGCTTATACATTTTACAAAATAAACAAATTAATCGTTAGTTTTTCAAAAATCATTTTCTTCTTTATAAGATTTTTTAAAATAAGTTACAATTTGCAAACATAAACAATGCAATATTTTTATTTTGAAAGTAGTTAATTTCTCTCTTTTTTTTGAAAATTGTGTTTTTAATTGATGTGCATTATTGAACTAGATTTGAAAAAAAATTCTCTTCAATTAAATTTTGGATTTTTATTACCCTCTTACATTGAACCCAACTCAGAAGACAATGGTGCCACGTAGTCACATTTTTTTCGTCATTTAACTATTTCATGTTAGAAATTTTAGTTATACAATTTCAATGTTGTCGCTCTAGCCATAAGAGTTATTCGGATTTTTTTTTATTTATTGTTATTATTTTTTTAAGTATTACAAATTCTTGTTAGTAGTTTGACTTGATGCAAATATTTGTAATACTTTTAATTAAACAACTTTCCAATTACAAAATACTCCCAATTGTTTTTATTTTTTACTCGATTTTTTTTTTTTTTTTTTTGTTTTGTCATTTACTCTTGTGTTAATAAATAAATTATTCAAAAGTTATTCCGAATAATTTCTTCATTTTTTTTTTCAGGTGTTGCAAAAGATTTTTTTTAAATTGGAACTAATCGCATCAAGTAAGATAATGTAAAATGTTATTTGATTAAAGCCAAAAAACGCTAGTATGAAAATAACCAATGAATATAACAAGTTATCTTTAGAAATACTTAGCTAATATTTAAAAAAGAATCTGAAAGCAAAGAGAACAAAATTATGCTTCAGTTTTTTTTCCTTCTTAAAAATTTGTAATTTATCATTTTTCTAACAATGAGTATTTTTAAAACTTCAAATGTCAAACAACAGATTATGAACTGAAAAAATTTCCTTAGTCAAGCATCATTTTAATACAATTTCTAAAAAAAAAAAAAAAAATTTTAAGAAAAACGTGATTTTGAAATTTTTAATGTTAATTCTTAACTAATTTTATTCCTTAAATATTTAATTATTTTTAAAAAACAAATTTTTGAAGTATATCTTGCTATAGATATAGGCTTAAAAGTATCTTTTTGTCTTAGAATATTTAAATGAAAAGTTTTGTAATTTCAAAATATAAACAGAAAAATAAAGGAAAGAAATAAAACTATGTTTCTTAATTATACGAATTAATTTATCAGTAACTTTATAATAATTATCTTTAGTCACACAATATCATTACTGTTAGTCAAGGCATAAAGGTTGTTAGTGATTTTTTTTCCTTTTTTTATTTTCTTACAGATTCGTGTTATATAAACTGCTGTTTGTAGAAAATGCAACACCATGAAGGAATCATCAGAATCAAATGAAATTCGCAGCAAATGTCAATTATAGGATATTATGCAAATTAATAAAGTTTCAGAGCCATCGCGCGTGCGTGGCGCGCGCAGCGCCCTCTGAATTGATGCTGAAAGCGTATAAATAAAGTGCTGTAGCGGGACGTTGAAAATAGTCTATGATTATTTGTTAGTGGCAAACGTTTAGTGAGACCTGAGTATGCCTCCACGACGGAAGAATAAGAAATTCAAGCAACTTACGGAGTTTGAACGAGGGAGGATAATCGGCCTTCGAGAAGGAGTATTTTCCTATCGCGCAATAGCAGCTCGTATGCAGCGGAACAGTTCCACAGTGATGCGAGTTTGGAAGCAGTGGACCGACGAGCACCGAACAACTCGAAAAACAGGCACTGGACGACAGAAGGTGACGTCAGAGCGCGATTATCGACACCTGCTCCGCATGGCGGTGAATGATCGCACAGCTTCCTCCAGGCAGCTGGCAGCACATTGGTCTACTGCTACAGGTGTACAATTGTCGGCTTCGTCAATTCGTCGTCGTCTGCTGCGCCGTGGATTGCGTGCAAGGGTGCCATTATACAGGATTCCCCTCACGGCGGATCATCGACGGCTGCGTCGGCAGTGGGCTCTTGCAGTGGGCTCACAGAGACTGGCGAGCTGATTGGCACCAAGTTGTCTTTTCAGATGAATCACGCTTCAATTTGTGGACCCATGATGGCCGTGTTCGTGTTAGACGTTATGCCGGTCAACGCTGCCTTCCTGAGTGTATTATTGAACGACATAGTGGTCGAACACCCGGAGTTATGGTCTGGGGTGCGATTTCGTATCATGGACGATCCAATTTGATACGAATTGAGGGTAATCTCAATAGCAACAGATACGTCCGTGAAGTGCTACAGCCCGAAGTCGTTCCTTTCCTTCAAGGCATCCCTGGAGCTATCTTTCAGCAGGATAATGCACGCCCACATGTTGCGCGGACTGTTAGAGACATCTGTTCAGCACAACGCATGCAACTTCTTCCTTGGCCTGCTTATTCGCCGGATATGTCGCCTATTGAGCACGTGTGGGATATGGTTGGTCGGCGTCTCACTCGTGATCCGCGTCCTGCAGTTTCCAAAGACGAACTTTGGTTGCGCATACAAGCGATATGGAATTCTCTTCCTCAAGCAGATATTCAACATCTGTTTTACTCCATGCCACGTCGTATAGCAGCACTTATTGCAGCGCGTGGTGGCTGCACCAAATACTGATTTCGGACGCTTAATTTGTTTCTTTTGTTTTGAAAATTTCATCATTTATTTGTATCAGTACAAGTCGTTTCTGCATTAAATTTCATTTGATTCTGATGATTCTTTCATGGTGTTGCATTTTCTACAAACAGCAGTTTAGTAGTTAAACACGATGCTAATAGTTTTCAGTGAACAAATTTTTGTTTACAAAATAGTATTCTCAAATGTTTTTCTGATTGTCGCCGGATTTTTTTTCTTGTGATTTACCATTCTGTATGCAAAAGTCTTTCGAAATAGTTTTATCTTTTTCATATGTCGCATAAATTCGTTAAAAATTTTTAGAAGTAGAATTAATAGCTTACATTAGGTTAATCTAAAATATTATTTGAATTTTAAAAAAATAACGATAGTTTAATAATAACAAATGAATATGACTGAATATCTTTTAACTTAGTGATATTCAATGGAGAATCTCAAAACGAGAAAAAGTTGTGCTTAAGTTTTTTTCTTTTTTTTTTCTCCCTAAAATTTGCAATTAACCATTTTATTAAAAGAAGCATTTTTGAAAAGTCAAGTGTGAAACTACAAATTAAGAAGTAACTACAAAGTTTTTCTTATTCAAGGATTTTTTATTAGAATTTATTATTTCTAACAAAAAATTCAAAAAAAGTTGATTTTGGAATTTTTTTTAATGTTAATCTCAACAAATATTGTTATTAGAATATTACACAATTAAAAAAATTATTGAATTTATTTCGGTATTATAGATATAATAGTAAGAATATCTTTTTCAAAATATGAGCAGAAAAATAAGGAGAAGAAATCGAAATATATTTCTTAATTATACATTAAAAGTTATTAGCAACTTTATAATAATTTTAGAAACAATTATATTGTAAAAGTTTCTGTACCTTCATGTTCCGTTCTTCTTATTACCCTGTTATATCGACCCCAACTCAGACGACAAGCAGCCGTACTTTGTTTGTTATTTAACTATTTTAGGTTAGAAATTTTCAGTTTTACAATTTCATCACTTTTGGCTCAGCCATAAGGGTAATTCGTGATTTTTTTTCTTTCTTTTGACTATGATAATTAATGTTAGTAATTAAGTACGATTAAAATATTTTTAACCGGTTAAATTAAAAAAAAAATTTACTACAAATTACTCTCGATTGTTTTCTTTTTTTTTCCCGTATAATTAACCATTGCGCATGAAAATTAATTATGCAAAATTCATTCGAAAGAAATTCTTCTTTACGCATGTCGCATAAATTCGTTAAAAACTTTTTGAAATAAAATTAATTGCATTCATTAGGATAATTTAAAATATTATTTAAATAAAGCCAAACAACTCTAGATTATTAATAACAAATGAATATCTTTGGAATAACTTAGCTAATGCTTAATAAAGAATCTCAAAACAGAAGAAAAAAAACTATATCCAAGTTTTTTTTTAATTTTGAATTTGTAATCCCCTAAAATTTGTAATTTACCATTTTGTTAAAAATTAATATTTTTAAAAGGGCAAATGTCAAACAACAAACTAAGAAACAACAACAAAAAAATTCTTTATTAATTTTTTAATACAATTTTTAACAAAAAATTTAAAATCATCATGTAAATTTTTAAATGCTAACTTACCAAATTTCGTTCTTAAAATATCAGACAATTTTAAAATATATATCTATCGAGTTTATTTCGGTATTATAGATATAAGAGTAAAAATAACTTTTTGTCTTGTTATATTTTGATGAGAACTTTCGCATATGCAAAAAGGACAGAAAAATAAAGAAAAGAAATGATAACCTGTTTCTTAATTATGCATCTAAAATTATCAGCAACTTTATTAATTACAAAAATGATTATATTCAATAAGCTTCTGTTCTTTCAAATTTCTTGTAATTTTTTTTCTTACAGAAAGTTGTACAGTGGATGAAAAATACGCATGTAAATTATAGTAAATCTTTTTCATATTTTATACGAATAGTTATCTTGTTTATTTATTATATACCAATCTCATTTATAACTAACCTATTTGTTTCTTCTTTTCAATATAGAAAAAATTGCAAGATATTTATATAACTACGAAGCATATTACAAGGTAACTAAAATAAAATTTGATAAAAATAAGGTATTCATTATAGTATACATATATGACCATCAAGAGTACAGAAAATTTTGAATTTATAAAATGTTCACGTTTCATTTCGAAATAAGTTGTGCAAGAAACTAACTTTATTTAGTCTATTTATTATATGAAACAAGGGTGGAAAAACTGAATTCTTGATGGTAAAAATTATGTTTGTTAAATATATTCGTAAAATACCTGAGTAAATGTCAACAAATCATCTTTAAAATCGGAAATCTAATTTTATCCCAGCATTAAATACATCTTATTCGAAACCAATATTTTTTATTAGAGAGTCAATCTCAATGTATGCGATTAACGCACAACCCATCGCTACCGTTCGGGGATGCGTGAATTTATATTTAGTGAAGACGGTTCGTAACTCATTGTCCACAGAACTATAAAGGTATGCTATGAAAAGTAACTGTAACTGTAACAAAACTAAAAATATTTTGTTTGTTTGTTTGAATCGTCTGTCATTTTATATTTGGTCCATGAAAATTTTATGAATTAGCCTAGAATAAATCAAGAAGAAAATAATTTACATACGAATATTTTTTTAAACATTGAAATACAAATCTTATTCAATCGGAAAAATGAGGTATTTGGAATAATTATTAAACTATATTTTGAATATTCAGAAGAAAAAAAAATTCTCATTTGTTTTGGTTAAATCATATTTGTTTATTATTTCTCTGTTTTGATGTAATAATGTGTGCATCAATTATTATATGCAATTATTGGTAGCATTTACTTTTTCATTTGTAAAATTAATGTTATTTATGATAAAGTTTTAATTAATTAGCAATTTTTTTGATAATTAGAGCAGTATACACAGTTGAATTAGAAGCGTAACAGAGGGGAAATCGCACAAGTATTTTATTCTATTAAATATGTTAAATATTTTTGCAAACAAAAATTCTACTAAACTATGCTACTTTAGGGTGCAGTGTTTAATTAATTGGCGTAAAATTATAAAAGAGCCTCATAATTAAATTACAACTTATTTAAAAGTACTTGTAACAGAGGGGACAAATAAAATCCCACATTTTTGACATGCACTGTTATTTTGCTAAATTCTGTGATTTAGACCATCCTAAACATTATCCGCAATTTTTTTTTAAATTATCACATTTCAAGGTAAAATAAGTTATTTGAAAACTTTTAAAATTGCAAACACATTTTTTTAATGTCCAAATAATGCATCATAACAGAGAGAACATGGAATGTAACAGAGGGGACATCTTACAAAATTGACAAAAAGTTAAAGGGAAATATCACTGTTAAAAGTGACACTTCGGTTGTTTAGAGTTGGAGTTGGCAGCACTGCTATATTTGAAACCCATGCTACTTCTTTGTAGTTTTGAAAGTTTGAAAGTTTTTATTTTACCAGACTGTGTTAAAAAAAAAAACGCTATTGCATTGTTTGTTTCGTTCTCAATTTCAGTTATTTGGGCAACAAAATTAACTATCCTCCTTTTTCCTTGAACTTTTAACACTTAAAAAACTATCTATTGCACGTTAAATATAACTGTTTATTTAACCAGTAAAAATATTTTAACCATATTATATATTTATTAAAATAATTTTTTCCGGAAGATTTTTAATTGGTACCTGCACCAAAATTATCAGCAAATTTTGGTAACTTCTAGGTCCATGAGAAACGAAGGGGAAAAAAAATCATAAAAGAGGTCCAACTAAGAGGGTAACTCATTGCTATACCCTGGCAAACCTCTACATATTTTTCTTTGATAATTTTTTATAAGCTTAAAATTTCTTTGGCACCCTAGTGATTGAAGTTGGTAAGAACAGATGAACAGATATTGATATTAAAAGGGCTTGATAAAGGTGTATTTGCATAGAACTTTTAGCTTATGCACCATGGGATGTGCTTCCCTGTGTTAGGGAATTAATTGCATCTAAAACATGCATAATTAAATTTCCTGCATCTAGTTTTCTCTAATAAATTTAAGTTATGTAGGTATATTCACATTTAGTGCAATTTTTATTTATTTATTTATTATTTTTTTTATCATTTATATTATAGTATATAAAGATACAGGTGGTTATCAAAGTAATGGAAACACATCTGTGACAAATGGCTTGGGAATTGCTGTTCTGCCATAAATGTTCTCTTTATGAAGGTTTCTCCTAACTTTAATTGTTGACACTAGAGAATTCAGTTGCAGATTGAGCTCTGCGGTCACTTTGGCTGCAGTTGTTTTCTTTTTAGACATTACAATCCGCTTCATTACCCGTCGGTCTCTTTCACTCAACTTCTCCTTCTGTCCACTATTTTGCTTTGCTGAGCTTGTCTTTCTGTGCTGTGTGTATGCTGTCATGTCTTTAGACATCGTACCTCTAGAAACGCCTAAAAGCTGGGATGTTTCGGTCACTGTTGCTCCAACTAGTCGGGCTCCTACAATTTGGCCGCTCTGAAAATCTGTGAGGTCTGACGTTTTATGCTTCTGACAAAAAATCAAAACGTAGACAACTCTGCTAAAGCTCTCTCTTACCACCTAATATATTTACTTTTTATATAAAAAAAAAAACTGGTAGCTAAGATTATATTTTAATGCTTATGAAGCGAATTCTAAAATGTCCCTTTTATTCACAAGTGTTTCCATTATTTTGATAACTTGCTACTGTACTTTAATGTATGCCTTTCAATTTTTTTTATCACTCTCTTGTTTACATTATAAAAGTTCTTATCTTCTACCACAGTGTTTCCCAAACTTATGACTTTTGCGTACCCTTTCTAAATTTTTCGTAACTCAGTGTACCACTAATAAAAAAATTAATGTATTCTTTTAAAGACATTTTTCGTTTTTGGTTCAAAGGTTTTTTAGATACTAACCAGCCATCCATATTCTATGTTAGGGATAAATATTATATTTTATAAAAATAATCAAAATAAGTAGAATTTATTACAAATCTTTACTATGAAGAAATTGCACAAAAATAAAAATCACAACTATCTGTCGACATCACCCACTAATTATTAGCCGTTAACTCTGCAAAAAATAGCCAATAGAAAAATACGCATTCGAAAATTTTCATGGCTAGCTTTGTTTTCAAATAAATTTTTTTGAAATTTTCGTTTGTTGCAAGATATTTCGCTTAAGAACGCGTACCCCCGCTAAACAGTTCCCGTACCCCGGGGGGTACGCGTACCACACTTTGGGAAACACTGTTATACCATTTCAAATCTTCTACCATTTTTATCTAGCATAAAATGTTGCATGTTACCTCACCAAAATATTAATTGTATTCAAACTTAGTTTTTTTAGTAAAAGAGGGTATATTTTTGTAGCAGTATTTGTTTGAAACAACTAAATGTATCAAGAGCCACTGAGCAGCTCTTGTATAAACTTGCAGTTAAAATTTTTTAGTGGTTTGCTTGAGAGAGGCTGAGACTTTTGCCCTATGCTGTGATTTCTGTAATTTTTTCTGTTGCTACTACCCTGTTGTTGCCAAAGCTATGTTACTATTTTGCACAGGTACCAACACATAAATCTTCTTCTAAAAGAACTTGTTTATTCAATTAAAGGTAATTAAACACATTTGATCAATAAATATAATTGGACTAAAATAACCCTGTTGTTGCCAAGTTATGTAGAAAATTTATTGTAGATAGCAAAAACTGACTATCTACAGTATGAGAATTATCTATTTGAAAATAGGTTATTTCTATGAGAATAACCTAATTTCAGACTCAATGATTTAATTTTAAGTCTTCAAACTTATGTTCTTTATTATCTATTTTTGAGGTGGTTGGTCTTAGACTTTGATCTTAGTATTGATTCTGAGTGACAATGGATTCATAAATGTACCACAGATTTCCCGTGTCTTATATACTAGTGAATTGGAATTGTATTTTTGTAGTGGTAGATACACTACAGTAGTAGCAATTATTTATAATAATGAGAAAAATAGAAGGTTAAAATTTCTACTAAGTAGTATTTGACAAATAAGTAACTACCATAAGGCCTTCGTCCTTTTGAATAAAATTGTTAAAGTTACTATTGGTGGTAGAAAAATGTTCTATTTGTAACTCTTTTTATGTTAGTTATTAGAAAAGAAGTAACATGTTTAAAAAATGTAAAATACATGAACTAACTGTTACTTTTTTGTTGCTTGCTGTCTCTCTCTTAGAGCATTGAATGTTTAAGAGGATTTTAAATCATGTTTAAATTTATAAAACTTTATTACTTTCAATGTATTACATAATTTCTAATTTTTTAAGTTCTAGACCTTCTTTCCACCAAGTAAATGGAAGAAGACAATATGTGCAAAGACCCTCGCCTCCTGAATCTTCTCAAGCTGAAATAATTAAATATGTTCAAGAAAGTAAGTTTATATTTTTTCTATGTTGTCACCTAAAAAATAATATTAAAATTTTTTGTTTTTGTTTGATAATACTAAAGAACCTTTTACAAAGTGAGAAGTAAAAATATATTTAGATTTTCCATCATTGGTTGGAATCTTTCATTACAATGAAAAATTTCAATTAGAGTAATCTTTTGGACAGTTATATGTATTTGTAAGTATGTTATTATTTGAGTCTTGTGGGTTTAATTTTATGACCAAATTTTAAAAGAAATACACTAAAATTGTATTTAAGAAGTATTTTTTTAAATAAATTATTTTCCCATTTCATTGAATGGTGATTTAGTATATATCTCAGGGCTCGAAAAACCGCCCGTCCTCGGCGGCCAAAAATTCCTGCGGACAACGAATTTCTCGAATCCGACGTCCGCGCGGATGGCCATTTTCCCGTTAATGTTCGTGATACATTTTCAATTTTTATTATCTTACAAGCGTCTAGCGCCTCACTTCTAAAATGACACTCTAATCTATAAATACAGCAGCATACTGCGCATGGTGGAATTGATGTTTTCTCTGTCTGGGAGTACTGCAGCGGTTGAAAGGGGCTTTTCATCAATGAACTTAAAAATTAAAAAAACACATTACGTACTGGGTGGCGATTAACACACAAGGCAGGGCTCGAAAAACCGCCCATCTTCGGCAGTCAACGAATTTCTCGAATCAGACATCCGAGCGGAAGGCTATTCGCCATAAATTGTCATGATACATTTTCAATTTTTGTTATCTTACAAGAGTCTAGCGCCTCACTTCTAAAATGACCATCTAATCGGAGAAAGAAATTTTTTCTCAGTAATGGGTGTCATTAAAATTTAAGATACATAACATTGTTAAACACAGAAAACATCAGCCCTCTGAGCCCAAGCTATTTATAAAGATCTAATGCAGAAAAATGACCCATAATACAGCAACATACAGCACATGGTGAAATTGATGTTTTCTGTGTCTGGGAGTACTGCAGCGGTCGAAAGGAGGCTTTTCAGCAATGAATTTACAAAAAAACACATTACGTACTGGTCTTAATCAAGAAACGTTAAATGCAATTATGAACATCTACCTAAATGGAAAACCCCTTTCAGATTTATGTGTCAAAACCTCTGTAAATCATAGGCTTCATTGTGGAACTGGAAAACGTCGTATTTGATTCATTTAAAAAACGCATTACCCTCATTAAATTGACACATTAAATTGACCTTTGTCATTTAAATTATTTCATAAAAGAAATACTAGGTTACTGTTAGTAACCTAGTATTTCTTTTATTACTGTATATTGCAATTCTAGTATTTCTAATCCTAGTTACTACTAATTTATTGCGCAATTTATATAAATGTTTGTAATAAATAAGAGAAAATTATATTATTATTTATTTAGAAGCTACGGGGGTTAGTTTCAAAGGAGGACGGGTTCATTGTTGGACAAGCCGTCCTCTGGGACGGGTAAAATTTCTGAGTTTTTTCGAGCCCTGTTGTATCTTGTTGTAACAGTAATTTCAATTGTATTGTGAATAAGAATCTCAAATTTTTGTGAGAATATCTTATTTAATTATTTCCAATTTTTAATAATACATGTTTTCAAAAAAATTAATTAAAAATTTTAAAGCACGGAATAATGAAGTAATGGAAATATAAATACTTTTTGTATGTAGTTTCTATTTTATTTTTAACTTAATAACTTATTATTAATTAGTTATTGTTATCTAAATATCTAGAACTAATTTGTTAATAATAAAATGCAATTATTAAAAAATCCATTTGGGTTTTTTCAGGTTGGGTAAAATCATAACAACCCTGATTGTAATGTAATTTTCTATTACAAATAAGTAAAATAAAAATTTTAAGTTCTACATGCGGGATTTATAAACAATAAAATTATTACAGCATGCTTAATTAACAAACCATGAAGTTTAGTACAACAATTGCGATTTATAAACCATAAAGATTATTGTCCTTAAAAGGTCAATTTTTTAAATTCTACTTCATTTTCAGTAAACCTTAAGTTTGATCATAATCAAATTTAACTTCAGTTTAAGAATAAGTCTATAATTAAAGATGACGAGTCAGTTATGAAAATTATATTTGCTTTCATAGTCTCTTTCTAATACAGCATTTCTTTGCCTGATTTAAGATTAGCATTATTTAGCATTGTTCTTTGACATTGTGTTATACTTTATTCTCAAAAGCATAGATTTTTAAAGTGAAAAAATTAGTTTATTATGTGAAGAATCTTGCAATTTAACTTTATTTACTATAGTATTTATTTTAACATTATGGAATGCTATTTTTTAAAAAAAAAAAAAAGATTTAATTCATTAATTAGAAATATATAAGAATAGGATGTGAATTATTAAAATTTATCATCAACTGTATAAAACCTATTTGGCTAAATCTGTTAAATATTCTTAGAGATAATCAAGCAAGCAATTTCTACATAACTCTTCACTGCTGTAAAAAATGAAGTTTGATTGAGATGCTAAAAATTTTAACAAAAATTTCGGCTTGCATTATAAAAATAACAGTAATTAAATTTTCAGTTATTGCAGTACCACATAATCAATACTTAGTATCCAAAAAAATTTATTTACAAAGTAATTTTTATGAAAAATAATTTCTTATAAAGGTTTTGTATATACTGAATTAGTGCAATTAAATGTAATAATCATTCTGTGTTGTTTGCTATACAACATTAATCTATGCACAATTTAAATTTTAGGCTGGAAAAATATTCTAAGAGAAATAGAGTATAGCCGTTCTCAGGTTGCTGAAGGCAAAGGTATGCTTGTTTTTTGTTTTAATTTATTATTTATATTGTTATTAGTTCAAATTTTATACTTTTAGATGACTGCAAATTTAAAAATATGCTTGCTGCAAATGCTTTAAGGGAAAAATTTTAGAATTTTTGTGATTCTATAATTCTGTAACCTTAGTAACAAAAGCTTATCTTATAACAAAAGCAATCCTTAGCTATCTAATAACAAAAGCATTTAAATTTGTTTTTAACAGAATAGAAATTAAATATTTTACAATTTTGTACAAAATATTAATTATATTAAAATTTTTATATGTTGCTTACTTAAAATATAATTGCTGCATATGTTGTTCTTTAAAATAAAGTTGTTTCAGTATTATTACTATTGGAACTATTGCTACAGAATTATTACTATTTTGTTTTAGATATTTTTATTTATGTATCTTTTCTTTATTTCTATTAATTAATACAATTTCATTTTCTTTTAATAAGAAATTTTACTTTTTGGTAAATAGCATGTGGGAAAGTTAGCATAAATATTCGTCAAAATATTAATTAACTTGACTAAAGCTGGTGTTACTACCTTTTTTGAATGTAAAACTGTAAGAAAAATTTTCTACTTTTTTTAAAAAACGCATTTTGCATTCTTAGATTACCGCAATTATAACTACTCATTTTGAAATAAACTCCATGGCATTGCAATATATTTTCCCCCAAAATCTAAGTATATATATTTTTTTTTGAAAAAACCGATTAATATTTTTAGTTTTTATTCAGTTAGTACAGAGAAAAAACTAATACTTCCTAAATTAGATTTATTTTATTGTTTTTCATTCTAATTTTATTGTTATTCATAGCATTACTAAGTGTATTGAATGTATAATTAGTTTTTTTTAAAATTTAAACAAGTCCTCAGTTTTGAATAACGGCGAAGATTTTTATTTCAGAAATCTTAGGCACAATGATGCAACAGTGTGGCACAGTGACAGTAAAATTTAATCAACTCTACTAAAACTAGTATATCTTAATTTCTTCTCACAATTCTAAATTTTTTATTGGAAAATAACAGTAATTTAAACTATTAAATGAAAGGATAATTTGCAATTAAAATTTGAATTTATCCTTAATGTCATGAAGAAATAAAATCAATTTTATGCCTAAATCATAGAAGTTAATTGCCTGTGAGAATTAACAGCCTTGAAATGTTTTTCCCCCGCACTTGCTATTTGTAGCTAAAAATCCGAGTGAAAATCACTCTCTACCAAGTCTAGACTGTATGGTTAATTTGTTTCCGTCCAAGAGATCTGATCAGATATTAGTTGTAAATCATAAAAATAAGTCTGACATTGTCATGTAAAGGCAAAACTTCATAAGTCAGATGGTCATTTCTCTTACCTATTGGTAAATTCACACTGAGAAAATGTTCCTTGCTGTCAGAATGAAATCACTGACCTTTTGCACAGTCGGTAAGTTAATCAATTGCTTTGTACTGACATTGTACACTGCAATAATAACGCTGTGAATGACGTGGTTTGATGAGCACTGTAAAGGGCCATTCTAAGAGCATGCAAAGACAATTTTGATGATGAGTTTGTGAACCTGATTAAAGAAATACTTTTAACAGCAAAAAACTAGCCAACCAGGTTTGCATCTCCGAATTTGTATCTGCGACCTGTTTTGCATGCTGCGAGTAGTACGGGGCAATGCATCGATGCATCAGAAAATGTCTATGTTACGCTATCAACGCCAATCCTGTGTTTGAATTACCTTTCTTTTTCAAAGCATCAGAAATTAAGATTCACCCATGAATCATCAAGCAGAGATATATGTTTTGCTGGCAGATGAATTTTGATTAGACTACAATTAATTGAGAATTGAAGTGTTGTTGAATCTCTGTTATTGAAACTGTGCAAATCCTCTGATGTTGATTTTAATACAGTCTTTTATCTTTGTTTTTTATCATCATCCATGTCTTTAATTTGTTTAAAAATATAAAAACAAAACAGTGTTTAACCCCATAGCGATCGGTTAATTTTCAAGAAAATGGTTATGAAAGTGCCTATTTTTTTGGCTTTTATATTCGTATTACGTATTTGATTAGTGCTGCAACTAGTTTAAAATAATCTAACTATCTACAATTACCTTAAAAATATCCTGGTACTGCCATCTGGTGTGTTAAATTAGAAATAAAATGTTTCCTGGGCAAAAGAAATGAATTAGTTTTATTCTTATTGGCACGTTACTACTGAACACTCCAGCCCGTCAATATCACGGGAGCGAGAAGGAGAGGGTGAAACCTCACCCCGTCATTTTTACGGGAGCGAGAAGGAAGGGGTTAGTAAAAAAAATTTCAACTTTTATAATGCAAATATTTCATATTTTCTTTTTATTCAGTGATTTGTTTTACTTTTTAAGGCATTCCTATTTTTGTTTAATGTCGATATGCTAAATTTACGAGAGGGGGGGGGAAGGTTAGTCTGAAGTTATAGGTGCCTCTTGGTGCCAGCTGTTCTTAAGTTTTTAATCTTTTTCAATACATCATCAAAGTTTTTTTCTTTTTATAACGACTTTCATTAAAGATTATACTAATTGCTGGCTCAATATGTGTGTTCATTTTTGATTTTATATTTATGTTTACTAAATTAACGACATAGTCCGCAGCAGGCTATGTTCTCCCGCGTTCTCGCAATCTTATCATTTTCACTTTTTATTATCTTGTTTTCCTCATTGATGTGATTTATTGATTTTTTTTAAATACTATTGATTATTAATAACTAGACAAATTCATAAAATTTTTTTTTTTGTAGGATGACTGAGAAATTAGTTTTTTTACAAGTTTATAATTGCCTTAATCAACCAATCGAAAAGTGGAAGAATTTAAAATCAAGAAATATGCACTAAATGTAAAACATTAACGTAAAGAAATATCGTAATGTTATTGTGATGATGATAAAATCTTAACAATTCCCTGTCCTAGCTGTGAGAATAGCTCTTAATGTTTATGTGACATTCCATTATGTTGGTCAATGCAGATTCTAGTTTCTGAATAATTTAAGTAAATATTTCAAGTAAAGAAAAATTAACACCCACGCTCAAATTTATTGTGAATTTATATAGTGTGATGAGTGATTTATGTATAGTTTTTTCATATAACCTCTGTGTAAAATGAAAATATGCTTTTCTAGTTTTTTTTTTTAACTTAGAATTTTTTCTTCTTTTAATTAGCCCCAAGCATTTCATATTATTGTAGCAACATGCCTGAAGAACAAAGCCCTCACCCAGGTAAATTTGTTTGTTTACATTTTTATAAATTTATAAAATGTTATAGATTTAGGTGTCAAATATGCTTCAAAAATCCTAAACTGGTTTTGATGAAAGAGCAAATATTATTCTTTATTATAATAAAAGTGGCTTCAGATGATGGAAACAAGAAAAGTGCAAAATTACTTCCTTTTAAATTTTTGAAATCTTTAGGAAATATGAAAAGTCAAGTAATATTTAACTTTTATTAATTGTATTTAATGTACGAGAGATTTATTTTTAACTAATAATTGGGTATTATTATTCTTAACTAATGTTTTGTTTGTACAAGAATATGTTTTTTACACTTTTTTTTTAAAAATTTAATAAAAAAAAAGAAAAATTCTGCTTTTTTTTTCTTTCAAATTCCCGAAAAAAGATAATTTTTTCCCTCCTATGTAAACATAATTTAAAATTGCATTTTCACTATTTAAAGTTACAGAACTTGATTCATAGCTATTCAATTTGAAAATACACTCATAATTCATATTCTTGGAATCAAAAGTTATTAAGCTTGATTCACATTCTAATGATTTAAAGATCTTAAAACGGGATTCATATTCGTTCAATTTTAAAATAACACATTGAGATCTGCATCAACACAATTTTATTAAAACTTAAGTAATATTATGATATATGTTTCCTACTTGCATTTTTTTTCTTGCTAGAATTTCAGGTATTTTTTCAAGTATTTAAAATGTGTTTTGCTCATAAAATTTTTGGACTTGTATTTTCAGCTTTTTACCTGACTTATCCTTTGCAATGTCAAACTGTAAACTTAACTGCAATTAACATTGTGTTGGCATTAATATGTCCTAATTCATACAAGCGACTTATACTTCAGAGGATTTATTTATTTTTAATATCTCGTCAAGGCTTAACAAATTTTTATTATATTTAAGGTATGTCTTCATTATATGTACCTTCTAGGCAAGGCCGTAGCCAGGATATTTTTTCGGGGGGGGGGGGATATGGTAAGAAGGGGAGGGATATGGTTCGGGGTGGGATATATAAGCAAGGACAGTTTCAGAGATGCAAAGTAGGGGAAAAACATTATAACAAATATTGTTTATTCTGTTGTTTGCAAAAGTTAAACTAGTAATTAAAAAATATTACATAATAATTGTTTTTTAATTAATTACATAATAACTATAATCAATTTGTAAACAAAGACCTGCGACGGGGATTTGAAGAAAAATTTTTAATTACTTTTTTAAGACAAACTGGAATATCCCAAAATATGCTTAATAAAGTTAGCCCTGTTAGCCTTTCTTCTTTAGTAGCATTTCTTGTTGCTGTTTTTACGTGTTTAAGAGTAGAAAAAGTTTTTCTGCAGTTGCTGTGGTGATTGGCAACGTAGCCAATATTGATAACAAGCAATAAATGTTTGGGAAAAAGATACTGTCACATTCTTCCATTGCTGAAAGTACTGTATCTGGTCTACTAAGGGGTTCACGCAGGTTCCACTTTGACACCCATACTTCCATTTCTCCCATGAGATTTTCGATGTCAATGAAATCTGCGTAGATTCGGAAATTGCATAAATTAATATGCTGAAAAACGATTGATTTCGGGGGAGGAGTTAACCGAAGGAAAGATGAGTCACAAGGTCAAGAGAAGATGATGCACTAGCGAAGGTGGCGTAATGGGAAAAGGTTTGATTTGACAGTTTTTGTTTTTCTTTTTCTTTTTACTGAGAGGCTCAAAGAAAGACTAAAAAGTTTGAATCCCAGAATTTCGGGAGGGGGGGATTTGTCCCGACGGTCCCCCCCTCCTGGCTACGGGCCTGCTTCTAGGAAAATATTCTCCTAGAAGAATAGAACCAAGAATTTTACATCTCAAGGTGTTAATTTATAAACCACCTCATTAATATTTGAAAATTGCAATAAAATCATTATTCAAATTTGTGTATCTGTGTTTCAGTTATTAAGGTATACACAGAAAGAGAGAGACCTTCATTTATGTATGTACAGTGTGCAAAATGGACCACCCTGAATAACTTTTGATCAAATGATCAGATTTTCGCATTCTGGAACTCAATCTTAAAGGTGAAAGGGTGACCTCAAACATGCTATTTAATTAGTGCAGACAACATTTTAAGTTAAAAAATCGGGCACAAACATGCACTTTCTTTTAATAAGCATACTTTTTTTTGATGGATGATTTTTAACCCTCAAAATATAGGGGATAGTGCAATCTGGAAAATATGTTATCCATAGTTTGGTCAGTAGAGCAGTCTAAAGTTTGGACCCCTTAATATTAATCTTATTTTTTTGTATATTTCACCACATTGCGAACTTTTTGAGCGAATTGAAATTTTTTTGCACACAATTATAAAATCTGTGTAGCCAAGGATAATTCCATGCAAAAAATAAAGTTTAGTAAATATATACTATTTTTTATTTAATAAGACTTGAAAAAGTTTTTTGCTCTGAACATAAATAAAAATTTTAATTAGTAGCATTTAAATTCAAAGGCGCCAAAAACTATAAATGGTTATCAATAAATTGTGATTTCTTTTGTACAATTCAGTTCATGGAAAATTCAGTGTGTTATAAAATTTTATTTTATTTTAGATTTTAAGCGATTTGACCTAGATGGCTTTTTGGAAAGAAGATCTTTACATATGCAAGCAAATAAGCAGTCATCTCAATAAATCATTAGTTGAAAGGGGTGGTGGAGAATTAGAGAAAAATCTTCATACAATAGGAACATATTTTGAAAAAACTTCACATCCATTTTAAGGACTGCATATTTTATTTTGAGACCAATAACACTTATGTTAGGTATATAAAATTGTTAATCGTCATTTAATTTTTTTAAAAAAAATATTTTGCTTGTACAAATGCATATTTTGTAAAGGCAAATCATTTGTAAAGTCAGAAAGATTTGCTAGTTATTTACAGATTACTTTTTATACTTTAATGAAGCATATGTGTAATCTATTATAAAAAATGAATTTATTTTGTCACCAAATCCCTATATATTCTAATACAAAAGCAATAATATTTATTCTGTGTTTTCCTTTTACTGTTGTGTTATGTAATGTCTCACGGTTTTTGTTACTGTCATTGTATTATAATTTAATTGTTAAGTATTAACTTATTAAAGTCTCTTTTCCATAATCTGTGTTCTTATTGTTCTCTTTTCTAACTGCTACTAATCCAGTTAACATACATAAGGGGTCTGTCCAGGGAAAATTTACTACTGTTTAGCAGTACCTTCATAAATTCTACTTAAGGAAAATTTTATGTAATGCCTTAAAATTTTATTTTTGTATCCCCGTAAAGAGAAGGTAGCACATGTTTCGTCAGATAGTGCTGTGTGGTAAGCCTAACCGGTAGCTTACGCCATATTATAGCAAGCTTTTTTTTTGCAGTTTTTTTTTTTTAAAGAAATTAAAAAATGTGGTACTTCCTCTGTAAACTTTACAAGAAGTTGAAATTCAGACATTCTTAACATTTGAACATTGTTCTAAATTTATTCTAACATACCTTTATTTTTTCTCTGAAATTTGTTTCTATATGACTCTACGGGGAAATGTTCTCATAATGAAAATAACTTTTAGTGCAAGTACTGCTAAATGCATGTTTTTTTTTTTTTTTAAAATTCAAGTTGAAATTTAACAATGATTTTTAAATTTGGATACAATTTAAGCCCAAAATTATTTTTGAATATACGTTGAAAAATATATAAAAATTTACCAATCAAACGATTTTTATTTATAGTGCAAAGTTTTGAAAATACCTTTTTACTTTACCATATTTTTGTGTTGATTTTTTAATTTTCACAAAATAGGTACCTCTTATAAAATGCTAGACCCCTGTACATTTAATTTTTAAGTTCTGAATAATAATAATTCTGAATTATTTAAGGGCTTGGAGCTATATTATAATAAACCACATTTTCAAATTGTTCAAGAAAGCATTTTTGGTAAAAAACAGAATTTTCCTGTAGACTATTAGCTGTTTCTGTACGAAGTGCTGTTATCTAGTGGAAATTCACAAAAACTAATTGGAAACAATAATATGAGACAGTGGAAAAATTACTTCATTGCTAAAAACCATGTTAGATGTATAAATATTTTATTTAATTTGTTGCACATATTTTTAATAATTCTGTAGGGAAAAAGTGTGCCGGGAAAATAAAATATGCACACTCCACATTTATTGAAGTACTTAAGGTTTTACGTAAAAAGGCATTGAATCAAATTAAAACACCTATTTACGAACAAACTGTGATCCAACCAAATATAAATTGAGAGAAACCACTTAACTAGCAAAAACAATATGTACATATTATAACTTAAGTTTTATGATATAAAAAATATAGCTATAGAAATATTAAGTTTATAAATTTTATAACTGTTTTCCTTAAAGTTATAAACCTGATGCCTATTTTGATTAAAAGTGAGTAAAACTTCAAACATTTTTAATTCTAAAATGTTATACATATAAATTTGTTTTAAAAAGTAACTGACAAAGAATATGCCCCTAGTAACAGAATTTACAGAGTAAATTTGCAACATTACCTTCACAAATTCTAATTCTAGACTACTACTGTAAAAATTCAGTCTAATCCAGCATAAGTGAAGCAACATTTCTATTATGACTGATGAAAATTATGAAAAGAAAAAAATTATATTGTAAAAACACAATTTTTTTACTTTCAATATTTTTAAATAAAATGGAATATTTTTTATATAGCCCTTGTAATAAATAATAGTGCTCCAGTATATAAAACAATAAATGCTTATATATAACTCAAAAATGAATAAAGATAATATAGAAATAAATTGTTTATTAAACATAATAAATACAAAATTTTTATAAGTTACATTATCAAGTGTACATTTTATTTTATATTTTTTTATTAGTATAAAAGTACAAAATGTAAATCGAAACTGAATTCCTGTTTAAATCCATAAAACAATGTACAAAATTCCATCTCACAATAATTCAACTTGCTGAAATATCGTTCTACATATCTTTAAATTTTTTCATTGCTACCTTTGAAATATCTTCACAATCATCTCTGAATTTTCTATTTATATCCAGCATCTGTAAAAGAAAATTAAAAAGTGCTTAAAGAAGTTTATTTATGTATTTGGATTTCTAAAAGGTGCTTTTTTTCATTGGATGATTGTAAAAAGTGATAAATTTACATGGTTGATGAATTGCCTGCGCTTCACTGAGCTGGATTCAGTTGGAAGAATTCCTGCACTCACACGCAACTCTGCTACATTTTGCGAGAGGTTCTTGATTTTAGACTTTACCTCGATCTCTCAAATTTTTGTTAACCCTGGAGACCAGCTAAACATCGTTAAATATTTCCTTCAATCGCAAATTTTTTAAAAATTTTATTTTAGGTCAGTAAGAGAATTTAAAGATCATACACTAATTAAGAATTTTCACATGAGTTTAAAGCAGTCAACTATCACAGAGCTTAGAAATTTTTGTATCCCTTTTATTGATTTTGATTTAATGAGATAATTAATTGAGATTGGTTAATCGTTGGATTTTGTGCCAGAGCGACAATTGTATAAAATACTTAAAGCTTATTATAGTCTTATTTTACTGGATTTGTTAAGAAAAATAAATTCAATAATTTTTAGTGGTAAGATTTTAAAAAGTATGAACTGGGGAGGGGAAAGACTTCACTCTTTTAACATCTAGCAAATGTAGCAAAAAATTCAATGCAATTCAAATGTCATTTTAAAATAATATGACCTCTTTATCATTTAAGTTAAAAATAATCTAAATGAAAATATCAATGGTTCTTATATTTTTTAAATATGATAAATATAGGGACCCTGTAATAATTTACTTCTGACAAAAAAGTTAAGCTTCAATAGTTATTGTATTTTCAATTCAAAATTATTGAAAATTTATTTGTTTCATTAAAGAAATACTGAACCAAAATAAATATTTGAATACATTTTTTTTGGGTCATTCTCTTATTTATGAATTTATTCGGTTTTCTTAGCTTGCTTATTTTTCTATAACTCTTTATCAATTAAGAGTGCTTTAGTTGAGTATGCATTTATAAGTATTTTTTACTCAAATCTATTAAAAATTAATCTTTAACAAATTGAAATTTATTTTCAATTTGACAAAATGGAATAAAATTAATTTAAAAAATCCAATGAGCAACTCTAAGCTGAATATATTTTTTAAAATTGAGCATAAAATGTTTTTATAATGGCTACGAAATTAAGAATAAAGTTCTTTGCTAGAAATAATTTATTTTATCATGATTATAAGGTCTTTGACAATATTTTTGCATTTTAATTACTTTACGCACACATATATGAAGAAGTTTCATTGATTCGAAGTGAAAGTTTTTATAAGAATGCATATCTGATTTTTTGCTGAAAAATCAGGCTAAGCACTTCAATAATACATAATGAATTGAATGAGACCTGAGGAGCAACCACAGAGGATTGTTAATGTAACGAGCAGAAAGCAAAGTCTCCTAAATTGTAAGTGCTTTTATGCTATAATTAAAACTTATACTTTCTTAAGAGTTGAAACACTTAAAAAATGAACTATTTTTTAAAAAAAATTTAAACTTTAAGATACGAATTGATTAATATCCCTAGACTTTTTTTTATAACCGTCGTAGGACAGCCAACCTTATTTCAGATTTACGATTGCTAATATTCAACTCTATAGTCTTGTAATTTTAAACCCAATTCGGAAGACAAGAGTAAATCCTGGACCAAGTATTGGTAGAAATTTGCTTTCGTGGAGGACTTTTTGTTGAAACTAACTAACATTTGCGTTACATGAAGAGTAAAACCACGAAAACCTCCCACAGGTAGCCTAACGGCAAGGGGATCCGTCCACCACCGAGGATATTTTACGCCAGCACTGTGGTCGGTGCAAAGCAGAGTGCGGAATTCCTATAGACCAGCAATCTCTGGGATTCGAACCAGATTCACTTAATTGGAAGGTGAAAGCTCTATCCCTGAGGTATTTGTGTTAAATTTTCCCGATTTTTCTGATTGATAAAATTCCCTGACTTTACCCTATTGCACAGTCAACCTGTATATAGCAAATTATATTTTGCTTTTGAAAAACTTATGCATTTATTTTTTAGTAACATGTCATAGAATTTTCAACACATGCTAACATACTTTTATCATTAAGTTTATGAATTAAATCTCACACAAATTTAAAAAATGAACATATTTATTTGGATTAATTTAAATAAATTTTGATTGATTAAGTAAAATTGTTCCTCTTTGAATTTTGGTCATTTTTAAATATAGGTTTCTTTTTATCCATGATGTATAAAACATAATTTTTTTAAATCTCATTATGATTAAATGTATCTTAGATTTAGGAAATAAATACATTTTAATTCATAAGAAGGGCGAGCTAACTACTACATGTAAGCGAAAAAATGGGTATTGTGCAGGCTCAATTTTTGAGGGGAGGGGGAACAAAATTAAATTACACAGTCACAAGATTTATAAATTTTACACACGAGAAAATTTTTTTTTTAATGTACTTAATACCTGCAAAAAGATGAATTACTTTTACATTTTTCTTGTTTTTTCTCCCTCTCCAACAACGCTCATGGGATAAAAAAATTTCAAATAATGTTAAGAGATTCATAACTTGATTTCAGAAGAAAAACATGATAAATTTTCCTAAATTTACTGGATTAGAAAAATTCCTTTTATGCTAAATTTCATGAAAGGATCACCTGTTGTTTGAATTGAGATATATATTCGTCAGTTTCTTTTTCTGCATTTTTACAGCGGTTGACAATAGAAAATATTGATTCAATCTCCTTGTCAATATTCTTTTGTAATTCATCTATAGATGTATCCAATTTATGATGACATTGCTTCTCTTCAGACAACTGCCTATAATTAATGAAAAAATAAAGTAAGAAATAATTTTAAAAAAAATACAGTTTGGATGTACCCCAAAATAACAAATAAAAGAAAAACAGCTACATAACCGAAAAATAACAGCTTAACTTAGTATAGCTCCACTTTTTCAATAACCTAAATTTTTGATCAATCTTGTGCCTATATCTATAATAAACTGAAGAATTTGTGTGTCCCTCTTATAACTCCAGAACTGTTAACGTTAGCCTTTTGAAATTTAGACAATGGGTGAAAGGGGTAATTTTAGACCCCCAATTTTAGAAATTATTCATAAATTTCAATTATATTGTTCAGGAGAAATATTTAAAAAATGAAACTTTCTCATTGGTTTAGAGCAGAGGTTCCCAAACTTTTTTTTCTCATGGACCACTTTCAAAGTTTTACTATTTTCGGTAGACCCCCTGCTGCTACATTTCTACTGTATTCCCAAAACTCCTAAAAAATATCACCCTAAATTGGGGGTGCTAAGAAAAAAAAGCAGCACATTTTCTTGTGTCCTATATATTAAAATAATACTTGTGGTTAGACAAAATTATAAACATTTATTATTACTATCAATCAACAATTGACAAAAAATCAATAATGAACTCTGAATTGTAAATTAACAATAAAAAATAGTCATACTTTCAATGAGACGGATGTACTTGATGAATTGACAGCAAATTATGAATATTTGGCTTCAGTTTTGTAAGAAGTAATCTCAAATCTCCCCGTTCTGTGATGTTCAATCTGCTCCTTTTTTTTGTTAACAGGTTGGTAACGGCACTAAAACTTCTTTCGACAAGATATGACGAGAGAAACGCTATCAAAAATTTTCTTGCATTTTCCCACAACCCAGGATATTTTTCGGGGATTTCTGCCTGCAGTCAAAATGTTTGATATTCTTTTTTTAATTTCACCTTCAGTTCCTCGTTGGTGCTGAGCTCAAGTAGCTCCTTTTGTAATACCACATTCGCCTCTTCCGTTTCATCAAATGGGGTTATGATCCATGGTGATATTTCCATCGTCAGAATATCTTCAAATCTATTTTTGAAGTCATCACGCTGGGTATTTAAATGCGAGCGGGCGCACGGGTGGCACTTTGCAAGTCTCGACATGTGGTGTACACTTGTACTATTATCTATTCAATTCTGTGTTTGAACTGAGTCTCGAATATTTTTGAATACCTACCTAGAGGGCCGGGATAGCCTGGTCGGTAGGGCACTGGGCCCAAGTCCAAGAGGTCGTGGGTTCGATCCTCGCCGGCCGAAGACTCCCCGTGTAGTAAATGGTGACTGATGCACGTTAAATCTGACGAGTCTCAAAGTCCTCCATGTTCCCATAACAAATCAATACCTCTGGGGGTACTGATCTAAGAGTTTCCTTGTCTTCTGGATTGGTTCAAAATTACAAGGCTACGGAGTTGAACATTAGTAGTTGTAAACCCATTAAATTGGGTCGGCTGTTTAACGACGGTTATAAAATAAAATAGAATACCTACCTAGAGAATGATGCTACCTGCCTACGTTGATAAGTAAATCCAAGCCAAAATTTTTGTTCTTTACTATGAAAACCAGAAAATGTTTCGTGGACCCCCACTTGCAACTTGTGAACCCCTGTTTTCGTTTCACGTCTACGTGGACCCCTGTGTGGTCTCCTATGGACCCCTGGGGGTCCACCTGGACCACTTCGGGAACCTATGGTTTAGAGCTAGCAAGATTAATACAAAAGAAAGTGCTGACAATTTCAAAGATAGTGTCAGTGATGTTAGCTTATAGCTCCCATTACTAAAAAAATTGTTGCACATTGCTTATTGCACGTTCTTAGACATTTATTTTTTTATTGAATAAATCAGATAAACTAAATGATCAATGTGAGCTTAGTAGTAGTATAGGTGGACTTTGTCACCAAACTAGTATTCCTAAAGTAATCTGAAATTATGATTATTTTTTTATAATTATGCTTTTTAACCGTACTTCTATAAAATTTATAATTTAAAATCAACGATACTATGTACTGAATAAATTATGTACTGAAAAGCACAATTAAATGATACCAATTCAATTAGGAGAAGCCTAGTAAATCATCATACTATTATTGACGCCTATGATGTTATATAAATTTTGGTAAAAGGTATTAATTGTAATAAAAACTATGTACTAAAAAGCAAAATTATTAGAGATATGGTACTAATTCGTTCAAGAGAAAAGTAAAAAATTGCCATACTATTATTTAAGCGAATGATGCTTAATTAATTTTAGTAATCAGTACTATTTAAAATAAATTGATAGTATTAGCAAACGTGTTCTCAATTTATTCCCAGTTTTCACTTAGATATGGATTAAAGTCAACTATAATAAAAAATTTTATTTGCACAGTAATATTTTTTGCTTTTTGAAGAATACATGCATATTTTTCAAGTTACAACATGATTATTTAAATAAAAGTTGAGAGAACAAATTTTATTCTTTTGAAATTTACGGCAATTAACTACAGTTCTTTTAATTATAGTGTATAAAATATAAAAATGTTAAAAAATTTTTTAGTATTGTTATCTTTATGAGATAAATTGATCTGTATAAGATTTAGTTTTTATTTTAAAAACTGAAAAGCACTGAATTTATTATTTGGCTATCTCCAGGATTCATACTTATCATTATTTTTTTAAAATAAAAACAACCTATCTTTCTTACATAACACTGGTAAAGATGAACTCAATTGGAAGTTAAACAATATTTTAACAGAATAAATAAATACCTTTGCAGCATGTCATAAGTTCCATTAATTTCTTCAATCTGCTTCTTTTTAAGGTTAAGAATCTTAGCACCCTTCTCATCATAAAAATTAGCCATATCTTCTTTTGTTTCCAGAGCTGATTGCAATTCTTGAAGTTCTTTATTCTCTTCTACGCACTTATCATTCACTGAGGATAGAGTTTGAATAAATTCCCTGAAAAAAATTAGGAAATAAAATAAAAAACATTCATACATTTATCTAAAATTCAATATGCATAACTATTTTACTTTATAAATATTTATTTTACCAAAAAAAAAAAAAAAAACTTAAAACGTTAGACACTTAAAAAATGATTGACAAAATGCTTTCATCATCCCATCATTTCTAGTGTAGAAAAACCAGTTTTTCTGTTTTAATTAAAATTGCATTTATGTGAAATATCACTTATAGTGGGAAAAATAACTAGTATATCTTGAATGGCTGTTTTTTCCCTTCTCTATAATTAAGTCAATAACAATACACACTAATTTTAAAAATTGAAGCAGTACATAGATGCCAATTCATTAAGAAAATTACATTGATGTCGGTGGTCTTTGAATAGTGTTCCGCGAAACCATAGGGTACTGTGGAAAAGCCACAGGAGTTCTGTGAGTTAGGACATTTTCTTTTAGCCAGAAATGATTTTTTGAAACCTGTCACAGGTTTGTATCCAACCAATAACCTATCATTTGTTTCACAGCAAGGTTATTTTTATCAAATTATATAAGTAAAATTGCAATAAATTTTTAACAATACATATTCTGAATAACAATACATACATATTCTGAATAAATTGCTAAGGGATATGCTTTTACAAAATATTGCACCAGTATCTCACATTGAATTTTGAAATTTAAAATAAAATAACCAAATTCTAAAATAAATAAGTTTTCTCTCACAACCTTTCTCATAATTTATAACAATTCTTAATCAAAATTATAATTTAGCTTTATTTTATTCAATTTTCACTTGAAGGGCAAAAACTACTAGATTTAACTTACACAGGAAAAAATGTAGCCTCTACAGACTTAGGATTTTAACTTCTTAACATAAAATAAAATTTTAAGACTTATTGATGAAACTGAGAAAAAACTTCATTCACAAATTATGTTACTGAATTACTTTTATTTAGTCCACCAAAAGATTATTTGACTGTTTAGGGTTCTGTGGCTGAAAAAAATTGGGAACCGCTGATATAAGCAACAAAGCATAGAAAAAGTCAAATAAAGTATTGTGGTCACTTGTTTTTAATGGAAGATTACAACCCCACAGAGCTTTTAACATTCAACAATCTAGGTGTAATTAGAAAACAGGGAAGATCTCCATTGGAATCGTTTGATGACATCTAAAAATTAAAAGTAACTAATCGAGAAAAAAAAAAAAAAAAAAGCACATGACTACCGTTGTTGGAAGAAATTCATTGTATCGGCCCAGGCCAACTCTGGGTAATAATGCAAAGCACATAAAATTTCTATTTAGCTTTCAGAATTTATAACAGTGAATACAGTAAAGTAATTTTTTCTTCTTTTTTATAACAACATTACGGTCATAAAAGAATGTCTGAGTCCAGTTACGAGCTGTCCACTTTGCAGAGAGAGCACACAATGGTTTATTCATAAAGGATATACGCGAAATGTGACCATAATGAGAGGCATTCGTTTTGTAAGAGTGTTGTAACATGAGGTTTCCCTATATATAAAGTTTTTGAGGAAGGGAAGGATAAAAAGTCTGAAAGAGAGAAAAAAAAGGCCATTAATGTTTATTTAACCTCTTGAATAAAAATGAGAGAAAATTATGCAAAATAGTCTTGTAATATAGTACTTCTTAGGGAAAGAGGGGAAACCTGAGTATGTTGGTCCATTAAACAGGTCAAGGGTAAAGTATGTTTCTCAAACTTAGTAAATGTTTATTCATACATACTTGAGATCTAAATCAGGGTTGGGTTTTTGACGTCAAAAAGTGGTTTTTGACATGACAAGGGTATAATACTGGTTTAAACCGTCAAAAATGTCAAAAACTGAAGTTTGCCAAGAAAATATATAAACTTCAAAACTACCAACAGTTGCCATGCATTATATTGAAATTTAATTATACTATAGGTAATCAGCAGGTTTTAAAATATTTTTTAATTAAAATTAAGGTAAAATAACAGATTTAAAATCTCAGAAATTTATATTCAAATGCATGTGCAGAAAAATTTTGCACAAAAATTGGTTAAATATTTATATTTAAAAAAATTTTTTTCTTCTTTTTGATACTTAAGAAAATTAAAAGTTTATTACTATGCATTTTTGACATATAAGGAACATATAACTAATATTTATAAGGAACTTACAAGTTATGTTGTATAAATACAAACTTGATATAAGATACAAGTGTATAAAAAAATTTTTTTTAATGTTATACCGAATATCTTTATTATCCAGTATGTTAATTTGAATTTAAAAGTAGTTATATTTATGAATAATGATAAATATAATTCATATTGTTTATTATATTTATTTATAATTATTACACTTATCATTTTAAAACAATTTTTATCTCTTAATTTTTTTTTTCTCCACTTGTATAGAGAATGCAAATAATGCATATCTTGAAAGCAAGAAGTAATTATTCAACAGCTGAATATTTAGATATTCAACAAAACTATATCGTATTCAGCAAAATGAAATTCACAAGTATTTGGATAAACTAAATTTTCAGCATAGCAAATGAATAGGCTGAATATACTGTAAATCGACACTAACTACTCTGTGTATTTAACAGAAAGTACTTAAATTTGTATTGCCTTATGTTAAAAAGATTATTAAGAAGATTTAAAAGAATATTAAAAAGATTTTTCTTTAAAAGAAGATGTCTAATGTACAAAACTGCTAATGTTTATCTTTAAAAATGTCTAATTTTTAGTATAATCTATACTATACACTAAATTTGGTTATAAATAAATTTCTTAATAATATCACTGCAGATTTTCAATAACACATGAAAAGGAATACATAATATTACAAAAGATGTGAGTTTTCAAAAGTACAAGATTTTGGTTACTATTCAAAATATAAGTGTTTCTTCAAAATTTTAAATTTATTTTTTCTAGAACATATTTAGAAACACTATCCTTTAAAAAATTTATAAATTTTATGTATTAATTAAATTTCACATATGAATATAGGTTTTTGACATTTTCGACATTTTTGACAGTGAGGTTTTTGACGTGACGGTTTAAACCATGGTTTAAACTGTCAAAAACTGTCACATGTCAAAAACCTGCCAACCCTGATCTAAATATAGAATACGAAAAAGAGGATGTAAATAAATTTTAGAAAGCGTTTAGTTTTGAAAAATAAATGAAAAAGATTTAGATATAGGAATAACATAAAGATTAGTTGAAACTTTGTATGTTACATCCCCCTCCCTGAAAATTTTAGCTATCACGTAAAAATTTAAAACAAATTATCTATTTGCAATACTTTTCCTATGTTAGAAATACAATTAACATGACAAGAATAAAATTTGTAATCTTAATATACAATCAATGTATAAATATAATACGGATTATAAAAAAAAAACACTTTTGAAAAATTCCAAAAATTAACACACAAGATAAATGTTTGTGACTTACTTTTCAAATAAAAATGTTTTTAAAAAGAACTAATAGTTTTTCTGACTGTCAGTCTTTTGTTCAAAATCATATTATATATCTTAATGGCAGTTCTTTACTAATAAATACTCTTCTACTTTCATAGAACTTTCCAAAATAAATAATATAAAAAGCAATAAAATTTGAAATTAGACTTACATTAATGATTGAATTTCACTGTAAAGCTTTTCCATTTTCGCATTTATTTTCAGTAATTCTTCTTGAGAAGATGTTTGGTTCTGATTTTCTTTCTTTTTCTCTTTTTTCTCTTGATCTTTTTCTAGGATTTTTTCGTCAACGTCTTTTATCATATCTTTTAATTTTTGCACATCAGTTTTTATCTTTTCAGGGGATGATAAAATAAGTTGATCCAATTCACTCAATTTTTCTTTATTTGTAGCAATCATAAGATCCAAATTTACCTAATTATAAAAATTTTAGATAAATAAATAGAACATAAATGCTCAAAATAATTTCCAAATTATACCATTTTATGAGATGTTCTTTTTATTAAAGTTTAAGACCATCAATAAATAAATATGTCAGATTCATTGGCAAAATTTAGGGCCCATCCTTAGCGCATTCAGCTTCATCAGATTTGTCAGGCAAAGATTATTATAGTAAAAAATGTACAAAAGAATTTCAAAATTATGCCATTTTATGAGATGTTTTTTTTATCCAAGTTTAAGACCATCAATAAATAAATATGTCAGATTCATTGGCAAAACTTACAGAGTCCATTCTTAGCGCATTCAGCTTCATCAGATTTGTCAGGCAAAGATTATTGTAAAAAATTAAGTTTAATCAAACATAGATTTAAGCATATCTTGCAAACAATAAATATACACACAAAAGCTTTGTTACTTAAATTTAATTTGAATTTTATACACTCATACTTTACCTTTGCCTAAGAGGGGAGGGGAAAGAGAAAAGAAAAAATGATGCTTATACTAAGCCCTATAAAGAACTCAGAAAGAAATGATTAGTTTGCAATAGTAATATGAAATCTGGTCATTTTAAAGGAAGAAATTAAAATAATTGTAATTTAGTATGTTCTGATTAGTGCCAAATCTTAAACTTCAAATAAAATTAATTACCATATCATCATAACAACGTAGCAGACTAAAAGAATAGTAACTAGAAAAAATGAACATTAAATAACTTTGTTGGTAACAAATTTGAAACTATTCCTTATTTTTCATAAACAAAGATAGAAAAATCTTTTCTTTTTTGTATTATTTGTCCTTTTTACTTGATGTTTTTTTCTGCTGCCAATTATTTCTCCATTAAATTCATAATTTTTTTTTTTAAATATCTAAGGTGCAGATGGTGTGCATTCCTGCAACATTTACTGCTGTACTGGAGGTTTTCTGCTAATGGATCTAGTTGGAGAATTCGCGTCTTAGCAAACTGCAAACCTCACATCAAATTGCTATGTGCCTTTGCATGAGGCTCAAAAAATGCCTAACGTCGTCTGCAGTTTGCAAAGAGTAAGACTTTCTAATTAGTTAACAATATATGAGCAACTAATTTTGAAAGTGGAATAAGTATATATTTTTTTCATATATTGAAGGATAGTGTTTGAATGAAATTAAAAAATATTGGCAAATTTTCATCATTTTGGGTTATTTTTTTAACACCATAAGATTAAATTTAAAAATTTAATAATGATTACTAAAATTGTAAAATAAAATAAATTTTTCTTTACTCCAAATGGATGAAAACGAGAGGAAAGTTAAGCCCATATTTTTTATATGCTTTACTGAAATGGATTCTTTAGTGTAAAAAATAATTAAATCAAAACATTAATTAATTTTATTACTGATAAAAATTAAGTATTCATGGTAAGTAGGTGGTACGTAAAATGATAAATTCATATTACTGTACTTCTCTCTTGTTCTAGATCTTGTTAAAAAAAACTTTAATTAATTTTTTCATTAATCCTTGGTCCTTTATAATGAGAGTCGAGTGCCTTAAACACTGAGTTATCATAGCTAATGTTGCAATAATGTTTAAGAAAAATAACAAAGTAATGGTCATCTGCAGTTTTATTTTAATTCAAACATGTGGTACAATTTTCAAAAGATTTTAAATAGGTTTTTTTAAAATTTAATTATCTTTAAAAAAATGTGAAAGATCTGTTTTTAAAATGAAAAATATTGAAAAAGGTCTGTTGTTACTTAAATTTCTCCAAAACAATATGCTAAGTTTATAAATAATTAATAAAAACTTCATAAAAAGTTATTTAAAAAGTAAAAGAAATTTCTAATAATGAATCACAATAGAAAATTAATTTCATAATAAATTGAAAGTAGAATATAAAATCTCACTTTTTCAGTCTGTAATTGATTCTCTTTTTCTTTTAATTGCTGATATTCATTAACCATAGTTCTCTGAAGGAAAAAAAAGCAACATACAATTGATTAAACTTTTGTAAAAGCAGGGGAATTTCTCAGTTATGAGATATTAAACTACCTAAAAATAATTTTTCAAATCAATTGAAAAGAATTTTTTTTTAGCAGTGCTAGCAAAATTGCAATTAATTTATTTTTCTTACTGTGTTTTCAATTTTATGATAGAATAACTGAATAGCAAAAAAACACATATCATTAAACTTATTATTTATAATTACTAATAAATTTTAATCTATTATGAACACTGAAATATGAATAAATTTTTTTTTGCAATCCCGTGCAAGCCAAGAGCAGAACTCGTATCATCCAGCCATTGCTGGGATTCGAACCAGAGTCCCCTCATTAAAAGAAAAACACTCTATACAATAAGCCACAGAATACAAGGTGCGTAGCCAAATCTTTGAATCAAAAATAAGCACTTTTTAAAAACTTTTCAAGCACTTTACAAAAATTTTCAATCACTCAAAAAATTCCTATTCAAACTGTGATATCATTGAAAAACAAAAACTTTTTATAAACAGTTTTAGCGTTAACCCCCCCCAAAAAAAAACGGGCGTGAATCGAAACAATCAGTACTTTCCCACATCACCGAGTGAATTCAACTTGACCCTGAACTCAGAACAATTTGTACCCTTACCCCCTACGTCAAAAAAAGTGTTAGGTAAAATAAAATAAACAAGAACAAAATTAAAAGAAATTAAAAAGAAAAACATTTCATAAGGATCTGATATTCTTTATCCGAATTGGAGCACTCGGGTTTCGGTTTAGAGTGTGCGCGCATGCACAAATCATAACGTGGGTACGACATGAATCCGCATGAATGATTACATAGCAAACTCCCCATTTTTTGTGAAATGCATGGGATCCACCAGATATCACTGAAGGGAGAAGAAAAAAATTTCGGAAAAAAAAGCACTTTTTAAAAACGCCAGCTGAAAAAAGCACCTTTAAAAGCTTTTAAAAACGAAATCCCCAAAAAAGCACCTTTAAGTACTTTTTACAAATGCTACGCACCCTGGAATAGATGCATATTGGACGTGTGCTATTTTTAAATATAATTTTGATAATCAGATGTAAATGGAACGTATGCCATTATTAAATATAGTTTTGTGTCTCAAATTTCTGTTTTTGTACGTTATACACTCCTTTTTCTCACCTGGTAGTAAAAATTTCAACTAGTTTTTCTCTCAATGGATCATATAATGTGCATACTAAATTTTATTGACAACCATAAAGCTTAATCGATACTATATTACCTTAAACAGGGTAACTCAAATTATAAACATTTTGCATATAAAAATGTATAAATCAAAGTCTAAATAAATAATTTAAAAGTTTCATTCCTTAAAAGTATGGTTGGTATCTTACAACATCAGCTAAGAGAGCTACATTTAATTGCTTACACTTTTCTTGTTGCTATTTTGTGCTCTGAAATAAACACATCTTTGAAGAACAGTTTAATGATAGACTACTCAAACTTATTATAGTGAAACTTCGCCTTACAGACATTTCTGAAGGGCAGACACCTTACATTAAGGAGACAATGTTTGATATCTTGATTTAGTTATCAAATTTTAACATAGAAAGATGCAATCTTAATGGTAACTAAGGTAAAAGTAATCTAACTAATTTATTTGTCCAGATTCCAAAAAATAAACATAAGAACATATTTTTAATGAATCCCTATCAACAATTTTAGATTCTGTGATCTTCAAAATATGGGGGAAGTTATAATTGGAAAAATTTTATATCAATGTGAGAAGTCTAAGTGTACCAGGGGTCTGTCCAGAAATTTTGTGAAAGGACCGTTTTTGCAAAATTGTGAAAAAATTTCTTGTAATTTGTGAATATAAAATAAACGTTAAGTCACATTCTTTCAACCAAGGTCCGCTTTTGTGAATTTGTGCAAATAGGGTCCGTTATTGCAAAAAAACATTTTCAAGGAGTTTTTAAATTGTAAAGACATACAAGATTATGCTCAACACTGTAAAATTATTATTAATAAAATTAAATTTTAAAAAATAAACAGCAATTGCAGCTACTAAATTACGGATGCAACACACAAATATTTGGTATTTAGCCTATACTGCTGAACATAGAATATTCATTTCGGACGAATAAAGGAGGAAAAGCATCTGCCGAAGACATAACTTAATTTGTTTACATCCATATTTCTTGTTTTCTGCCCTGGGTTTATTCAATTAACAAAACTATTATGAAGATAAACAAATTTGTGAAGAGTCCGATTAAAAGAAAAAGAATTTTGTGAAGGGTCTGTTTTTATGAAAAGATATTTTGTGAAGGGTCCGTTTTTATGAAAAGTTATTTTGTGAAAGACCCAAACTTCTTCTAAACAGACCCCTGTATACTTTTAACATATTTCGAGATATCTTTTAATTAATTATGCCAAAAATTTTTTTTTTAACACAATTATAAAACTTATTTATTCTAGAGCCCCATCTATACAAAAGAACTTAATACTAGTCGAAAAAATATGAATTAAAATATAGCCTGCTCATAGTAAATTCAAGATTAAAGCCTCAAACCATTAAAATTGCATGTTAGTACGTAAAATTTTAGTCGTTAGATCAAAAGTTATAAAGGTGTTCAAAGTTTTTACTCTGGTAGTGGAATTTACAGAGCGCATCCAGTAGCACAATTTCACAAATTCAGATCTTTTAATGACCATAACACGGGCAGACAGGAACTATTTTTTTCCTAATCTAACATGCATATTCTGCAAAATTTGCATGTACATAAAGCAGATAAAGCTTTACACAAAAACCAAATTGTCAAAAATATATATATATTTTCTTAAAAAAATTTTCTTGTTTAAATTTTCTTTATTTCATAAAGCTCCACAAAATAATTTGGAAATTTTGAAACATTACAATTTTTAGCCTACATATCTGCAAACAAATATAATAGAGATACGATTTTTCTGTTTCTCCTATCTTGAGCTTCTTTTTTAATTAATGAGATGAAAAATAACTTGCAGCATCCAGCAGATCTACTACTGAGCTGCATGGTTTTGGCTCCCAAGTTATGTGCTTTATACTTCTAAATGTAAATTGGTCAGTATTTTTAAGCAGTACCCAGAATCTCTTTAAAAGCATAGCAAATTGTTGAAGTTTGTGATAAAAGCTGCCAATTTCAGTAAATGGTTAATGTATCTATAAATATATTAACCAATGACTTAAATCTTTGTGTTTAAAACATGTAGGTATGCATTTATGTTAAAGAAAAAAAAAAGAGCTTTACTCACTTGAGTTCCCTCATATTTTTTGATTATTTCATCCTTTGCAGCAGCTACTTTAAGGAGCTTAAAAACAAATAAACACTCATATAAGTATTCAAAAACTATTTTTATAATCAAAAAAATTTTTAGTTTCTTGACTAATCATTATAGCTAAAAAAAAAATTAGCTATTTAATTAAAGTTATTAAATTGATCAAAGCTCAATGAAGTCAAAATGAATGACCTGCCTTCATCAGTGCACTGTGCAAAATGCAGAAAATGTATTCATTAAAAATGTACTTGTAGAGTAGCGACCCGCAGACCATAGGTTGTGCACCCCTATTGTAGAGGTAATATAAACAAGTTTTGAATGCCCTCTTTTAAAATTAGCTTCTTTTGTTACATGGCATACATCAAGTCTGAACAGTAACTTTTGCCAAACTTTGTGCAGGATGTCTGTATCAATGTTGGCGATTGCTTTCAGATCAGTCATAGTAGTTGGATTTCGAGGAATAAACACCAAATTTTTTATGAGCCCCCACCAAGCCAACATTGTGGAAACGTGTTATTATTAAAATAATTTCCCCCTGCTTATCTTGTTTTCGGAGAAATTTTGATGACCACTGGACTGCCAGCAGCATTTATTGCCGACTTTTTAAGTTTTTGTTGCATTACTCTAGCATGTATTTACATTTAATAAATGCCTTTATTACATGTTGCGTAGTACACCTATGAAATTGGGACAGTCATTTTGAAATATAATAATTGACATAAAAAAATGAAAGAGTCATATAACAAAATGTTTTGGCACATGGGATCGAAATGCTAAGCAATAACCATTTCAATCCTGCAATAAGGAATTGTTCAACAGTGTGTAATAGAAACAGCATCAAGATTCAACCACATTGTTCAAAGTTTTCACAAATTCCTTCACAATATTTACTGAATCATAAAACAATAAAATTTCTCTTCACAGCTTGTAAAACCTACAAAAACTACTATCTTTAATTTTCTATTTTTTATAGTAAGTTAAACTTAAAATACCTTAAAAAAGTTTTTCATTTTTTTAAATAATGAATTTATTTAAATTTAAAGTATAATACACAAATAAAACCAATGTTAATTTCAAACATTTGTCGAAAAAAAAAGTAATAGATACCTTTTGAGTAATTATTTCAGTAATAGTTTGCAAGTAACGTAAAATATTAAACTTAATTTAAACAAATTTCTAAAAGAAAATTTTAAATGTTGTTTAAAACTAACGAAAAAAGATAAAATAGTCATTTATTTAAATAATATTGAACGAATTTAATTTTTCTTCTCAAAAAAAAATAATTTATTCTCTAATTTATAATAGGACTTCATCCTATATATTTAAAACATAACTTCAAGGCTTAAAAAAGATAAACATATGCTATTAAAATATTTTAAAAGAAAATTACAGCATTTATAAAACATGATAAAATATAATTCTGTGATACTCGTGGCAGAACTAAATACTTAGTAGCATACGTAGATAACTTATATACATAGTAACATAAAACAAGAGAATTTTGAACCATAATTTTGTTTGTGATAAGTATGTTAATCAGAATAAATGTTTTAAAAATTGAATCTTTACTTCATATTTTAAGAGTCTGTGGTAACACATACCATTACTGAGAAATTCCCTATGTAAAAGATATTTTTATTAATAACTAGAAATTAATATTTAGAGTTAATTATTACATCATTGTGGAAATCAGCGCTGTATAATGAAATCCTGTTTGCATTCTTTAGGTAAAAAAAGATGCATCCTCATTTTTCATAAATTTCTGTTTAAAGGCAACTTTTTTCATCCATAATGCATTTTTAAAAGACATTTCAATGTATATACCAGGGATGGCGAACCAGTGGCACGCCACCGATCACGAAGTTTGCTATGAAGCATATTAACAATTCAATTAAAATTCACAAAAAAAGAACAATTAATGCCAAAAAAGCAATTAATAACCACAAAAAAACAAGCGAACAATAAATAACTATCAAAAAAAATTAACAGTTCTTAAACTAACATCTTATAACCCTAATATAAGTTATTTGTCATCTAATATGCAACAACAGAAGACACACTGATGTTACTTTAAAGTTGAATTACGCGTATAACTGAGACATTGCAAAAGTTGAGAATTGCATTTTTTCGTAGTAAATAAAGAGTTTTGAGTTGATAAAATTTAGGATTATTATTTACCAAATAATCGCGAAGTCAAAACTATTTCTCGGCACATCTATGACCTCATTACAATATATTTGAGAAAAAATGGCATGTTGGTGCATGAAGGTTCGCCACCCCTGGTATATACTATTCACAGAAGAAAAAAACAACAAAAAAAGTTGCAACATTGATATTTCTGTTACCTTTCCGACATTCCTAATGTATACCACATTTAGTCAAAGTTAATGAAGCAATTTTTAATTAGGAGCAAATATTTATGGTCTTTTTGAGCATTCTCAATATTAAAACCAGACATTATAACGTCAATTGTTTGAAGGAAGTGGATGCTGTATCAAGCAACGATTACTGATACATAAAAAATTGGGTTAACAACAAATCATTCCAAACAAAGAAAAGTACAAATATGTTACATAAATTCTCATGTTTATATAAACAACAAACATCTAACATTAACAAACCTCTTCTTTGGGTATCTTAATATTGTTAAGCTTTTCAAGGCATTCCTGATACTGTTCATCCAATTTTTCAATTTCCCTTTTGGTATCCTCACATTTTTGTATCTCAGGTTGCTGGAAATACACATTTTATTACTAAGTTATTATTAAAATGTGGTTAACTTTAAAAAAAAAAATTAAGTTTATGAAAAAAATAAAATAGTATTAAAAGTATAAAAATGAAGGTGGTATTTACTTTTTAATCCAAAAATAAAGCTAGTTATCAGTTATAGGGTCTTTGCGTGGGTAATTGTTTCTCATTTGCTGCCCCCAAAAAAAACCATAGTAGGGGTCCGTGTCGTTTTTTTTATATTTTTTTTTAAAGAGGTGCCTATTTTGTTAAATTTTAGACCTAATTTGTGAAAATTAAAAAATCAACTCAAAAATATGGTAAAGTAAGAAAATATTTTCAAAAATTTCGCTATTGTAAATTTTGGGATAAAAATTTTTTATCTAAATTACAAAATCCATAAAAATGATTATTCATAGTTAAATTCCAATTTAATAAAAACATGCATTTAGCAGTACTAGTACTAAAAGTTAGTACATTTTCAACTGGGTCATACAGAAAAAAGCTTGACAGAGAAAAAAATGGTTCATAAAAAAATAAAGGTTAGTTAGAATAAATTTACAATAGTGCTTAAGATAATGTTAGAATTTTGACTCCCTGTGAAGTTTACAGAGGAATAGCCTCACGGTTTTGTTTTAAAAAAACTCAGCAAAGAAAAAAAAGAGCTCACTTTGATATGGCATAAGCGACCGGTTAAGCTTACCATATCCACTATCTGACTGAACGTGTGCTACCTTTTCTCAAAACACAGCTGGCAGAAAAACTCCTCTTTTCCATAGACTGCAATGAGAACAGCATTTGCATGAGAATTTGCTTTTTTATTTGTGAAACTGCCGTTTTCCCTTAAGTTGAACTTGTGAAGGTACTGCTACATGGTAGTAAATTTACCCTGGACAGACGCCTGCATAGGCATATAATATTACACCCAATGTAATTAATCTGTTATATTAATAATTTTTGGTTATTACTATTAATTATAACTGATTATAATAAATAGCTAGCTTTATTTCTTCATTTACATATAAATACAAGACGTCTAATAAATATTGGTACAAGCTTTAAGGAAAGGCTAGAGAATTGAATTATGAAATACTCCACTAAGGATGCTCCTATTGTGAACATTCTGGTTCGTGTTCCTTTGAAACAGTACTTCAATTTACATAAAATATCCTTACTTTATGTTAATTTCAGGTAATTATTGTCGAAAATAGCATTAAAATAGGATTCTGAATATTTATAAAAGAGTCAATAGATAATATTTGCAAAGCATTATTACTATTCTTGAAACATTAAACAACATTAAGAAAAATAAAATATGCATTAATATTACCATAAAAGTTTATTGAATAAAATACATACAAGAGTGTTTCGGACATATGAAAATAATTCTTGCTTCCGTAAGACATAGTTCCAAAAAACTACAAGATAATTCAGTATCTTCTTTGTTTTCTTAGGTTCTGGGGTAGAAAATGAAGACTAATAAAATAAAGCTTTCAAACATCTTTAATATAAGCATATACAATATAAGATATATGAATTCTTCCCTAATTGAAAATTTACTTTCAACAGATTGCTTGTTAATTTAAGAATATTCATACCTATAAATAAATATATAAGTATGAATATTTCTATTGTATTTATATTCGATTAGGCCAATAAAATTTATAATAAAAGCATATAAGATTTAGGATAAATGAATTCTTCCCAAATTGAAAATTTACTTTCAATAGATTGCTAGTTAATTTAAGAACATTCATACCTGTAAATAAATGTATAAGTATTAATATTTATACTGTATAGATACTTGATTATGCCAATAAAATTATACAAATAAAACAGATTCCTTTAAATAAATAATAAAATTTATTAATTGTGTACTTTTTTTTTGGTTTATAACAGAAAATTCCGGGAACTAACAGGTTTATTGCTAAAAAAAAAACTAAACATTGACAAAATATATTCATGGTTTTAATCATTAAACAATTAACAGGAACGAACCTGGTTTGATTTTGGACTGGTGTTTCACTGCAAAAATTAAATTTTATACGAGAATTTTTAACTAGCTGTATAGTTAAATAATTTATTAAAGTTAGCAACATTATGGTCATTTACCCATAACATACATAAAACTTTCTTCTTGGAAAGAAACAACTGTTGTAGTAAATCAATGTTTAAAAAAAAAATTCTAGCTAGTTAAGTCGTAACTTACTATATAATAAACTATACAGTACAGGATGTTTAATAAATTAAAATAAAATTCTTACTAGGTGCAACTACATCATTTAGCGTAATTGGCACAGGGCAATGACAAAAATTTTTCAAAATGTTATTCCTGAAATAAAAATTTAAATTGTATTACAAATAAACCTAAATATTCATGTCAAATATATTTTGTGAGTAAAGAAAGAATAAAAACCACATGAATTTTTAACAAAAAATACTGCTTCTTACTATATAAGATTTTTTTTTGTCTGAAACTTTACCAAAATCTTTTTGTTAATAATTAGTATTTAAAAATATACTGTAACAGTTAGTTAATTTGTAGTAGCAGATGAAATTGCCATTAAAACAAGCTTGTCCTCTATATCTTGTAATTTATAAGCAAATACACATATTTAATGTTAAATAGCAATAAAAAACTAAAAAATGAAATAGAATGATCAATAACATTTCAAGTAGTTAAAAATAAAATTTTGTTCACAAAAACTAAATCTATATTTAATAAGAATGGATTATATTTAACACAAAAACTAATAAATGAACATAACCATAACACTATGTAAATTGCATTTCTTTTAAAGATTATAGAATTTTTTTTTAAATAACTAAAAAAAAAACTAAACTCAGTGGCTTGACAGCCCATACAGGGCCAAGGCCTACTATGCCCATCTCAGTTTTCTTGACCTTGGGCTTTGGGGTGTAGGAGTAGATGTTTTGGTTAGGTGGTCAGCTGAATGCGAAACCCCCAGTGTCTAGTTCCCAAGCATACTTGGTACTCACTTATCGACCCACTGAAGGGACGAAAGGCTGAGTCAACCTTGCCCGGCCCGAGGATCAAACCCAAAACCTGTGGCCAGGGAGCACCAAGCGCTACCACTCAGCCATCGGGAGTCTTTTTTAAATATCAAAATGGAAAATAAATTCAACATGTCAATGTCAAGATTTAAACTGAAAGATCATTACCAGTGATTTCAATAATCTTATTTTTTGATAAATAAAATAATCATTGTAAATGTAATGCAAAAATTAATTAAGAAAATTTGTTTATGCTTTAAAAAGAAATTATTTTTAATTCTTAACTTGGCCAAAAATCTCTGTTTTATACAACACTTAACATAATTAACACTTATTCTATGAAGTTTTGTGAATAAAGCAAAAAGGAAACATACAAAAAATCCTATTACCTAACATATGTAAATTAATGAATGGTCCCAGTTAAATTTTCCTTTATTATTGCATCAATTTAATACTATTATAATATAACGTAAGAATTACAAAGCTGGAAAATATATTATGTAGATAAAAAAATAAAAACTTGGATTGAAAAATATCCCACCAATTTAAAAATTTAATATTTAATTAAAAAATAGTAATCGAGATCAATATATCTTTATGAAATATCTAAAAAAAAAAATTTTTTTTAAAAACAATTTTGTGGAAAAAAACACAACTTTTGAGCAGCTAAACATTTTTGCTAACAAGAATATGGCCCTTTTTCTCAATTTATCATTTTGATACATTTGTGATCATTGAATTCTTAATATCAATCGTTTATAAATAAAATTGTAAAGAAACATTGTCCATTATTTACACTAGTGTTTTAAAATCAAATCGGGTTGAAAAAGTTTTAAAATGGACAATTCCTAAATTAGATAATTATTGCCATAGAAATAAAGAATTCAAAATGAAAAAAATCATACAAAATACTTATTTACATTGTGGGAAGAAGTATGCTATAGCGTGGAGCTCCTTCATATAACTCAGGATTTTCAATATTTTTCATGCATTCAAATGGTAGCTAGAAATAGCAAATAAAGAATATAACTTATTGAGAAAAAAGTAAACTAAAAAAAAAATTAAAAAAAATATTTATCAATGTATGAAAAGCAAGGAATTTTACTAGTTTATTCATAACGCTTTTACTAGTACTTTTTAAAGTGCATGAAAGGAGAATTTCAGAAAGTAAATAGTAAAATTTTAAAAACATAAATATTTAAAAACTTACAATAATATTTAAAAACATAAATATTTAAAAGTATACAATAATATTTAAAAACATAGTAATAGAAGCTGGACCAATCATTTTAGCTAACAAGCAGGGAAACGAGGACCCTAATTACTAAAAATGTTTTGATTCACTTGAAAAAGTTAGAGATGTGCAGCAAGTAAAATTGACATTAAGGGGTTCAAACTTTGGAGCGCTCTCCTGACCAAACTATAGTTACCATATTTCTCATATTGCGGCGACCCCCTATATTTTGAAAGTTACAAATCCGAATCTGTTTAAAAGCATGCATGTTTATTCAGAAAAGGTAAGTTTCTGTGTCTGATTTTGTTACTTAAAAGATCATCTGCTCTAATTAACATATTTAAGGTAAGGCTTAAACCATTCAGATTAAGTCCTTAGTAAGTGGAAATCTAATCAGTGGATCAAATCGTTATTCATGTTTTGTTTTTTTCTTTTTCACAGTAAATTTAAGCATTTACAACAAATATTTAGTCAGAAAAAATTTCACAAGATGAGACAAACAATTATAAGAAACCACTTCAGTTTTTTTAAATAAGCTAAACAATTGTGGCATGAAAGAAGTAATATCAATGTTTAAATTAGTAATTGTTATTTTGTATTAAACAATAATGTACTTAAGTATAAATATTACCATATATTTTGAAAAAGTAGATAATAATTCATTATAATATTAGCGATATTTTTTTATACATGCCATAAGGTATAATAAGAATCATAATTATTGTAGTAATTATCGTGTAAGCATTGCAACTGATTTAAACAGTTTTGCTGCTTAACCACCAATAAAATGTTCTTAAAGATAGAAAAAAAACTTGCCCGGGTTGCATTTGACATTATGACAGCTTCTAACACTTTGCAATAAGTTTTTATGAATCATGTCAAAAACAAAATTTTGGCGCCACCAGCACAATTTTTTCAATCTTTGTGAAGTTTTTGAAGCATTGAAGTCAGTATTGCAAAAAACTCAGGTTTTTGTAAAAAAACCTAACCCGGGTGGGTTTTTCTGGGTTCTATTGGGTCTTTCGGGGTTTTTCATGTTTTTATGGTGGGTTTTCAAAAGAGAAGGCAGGGATAGGTACCTTTTTTAAAAAAAAGCTTATTTCAATATAATAATTAAGTTTAATTTTATAAATTGACTTCATATAGATAATTAATACAAATAAATTGATGTGAAAGTCTGAAAAAAGTTTCTTCTGACATCACGATACAAAATGTTATATGTACACACATATATCACACATTTGAAACTTATTTTAACACAGGATTACTTTTTATATATATTTTATTCTTAAAAAATATTTTAGGAAAATTTTTAACTTGCGAATCAAAGGCACTGAATAATCAATGGCCATACAGTCAAATCTAGCCAGCAAGATGACTCTCCAGTCTCCAACACAATTAGTTTCTTCACTATAGGTTAATTTTTTTTAGGCTAGACTACATATATATTTCAATAGAATAGCTCTTTAATATAACAGAGCATAAAAAAAGACATAAATCTTAGAAAAACCCAGTAAAACTCGGGCGGGTTTTATTGGGCAGGTGGGTTTTTTGCAACCCTGATTGAAGTTTGCTTTTATTACTTTAATTTTATCATTATTTTTATGTCTGTAAACACAAATAAATAAATTATACTGAATATTATTATTGATTGCAATTTATTTTTAATGCTATGGGGGTAACTCAATTTTAGTGCTGGCGTGTCAGTGCCGTGATGAGTGTTCACAGTGCTGTTATGGCTCATTTGTTTTAAATTTAATTTAGATTATTCCTAACTCTAAATTCTGATTCCACAATACACATTTAAAAAGAAAACAAATCAATAATTTGCAAAATCATATAATTGTGTAACTCTAAAGAGGAACTTACAGCTGAATTACTGGAAAGATCGATGTGAAGATCGCTCAGAAATGTATCAAAAACTCGTAACACAAAATCTTTCTGGAATAAATTTAAAATGATTTTACACAAGATAAAAAATCAAAATTAATTTTTTATGCAATGAAAACAATAACAGGGTGCGTAATCAAATTTTTGAACAAAAAATAAGTACATATTAAGAACTTTTCAAACACTCAACAACAAAAAAAAAAAATCTTAAACTCTTTATTAAAAATATATATATGTAAGGGGATGTCTCTGTATCATGATCTGTCACGCCAACTACAATAGCCAAGGAGTTAAATTTAAAAAAAAAAAAAAAAAATATGGAGACGTTTGCCCCCGGGTGAATACAATTTAGAGTTAGTCCCTTTCTTTCAGTTTATTTATTTTTTTTTCAGTTTCTCACAGGGCGCAACTCTGAAGTTGAAAAGACTTGGCGATTATTCTGCTACAGATTGCGATACGAAAATCCCCCCAAATATAAGTAGGATATTCTCAGTAAGAAATATTTTCCTTCCTATTACTGAAAGTTTTTATTTATGTGTATATACATACATGTATTTACACATACATACTAACTTGCAATAATAGAAAGAAATATTTTTCATTAGAGCGCATATTCTAATATTATTGATGTGGTTATATGAATTGAGAAAACATTGAATAGAATAATGTGAAAACACAACACTTTTGGCATAATTCGTGACAAAAACCAACCTGATAAAAATAATTAACTTACTTTGAAAAAGAGAACATTAAGGACTTGGGCTTTAAAAAAACAAAAATAAGCACATTAAAGTGCTTTTTAAAAATGCTACGCAACCTGAATAATTATCATAATTAAATAAATTATAAACAATTATCCACAGAAGTTACACCTGTCAATTTAACTAGAAAATATTCAACACACTTTTAGCTATCTTCTAAACATTTTAAATAGATCTTAACAATAATCATATCACGAATTTATTTCAAACTGGAGTGGGCACAAGATGTATATGAAGACTATTCAAAGCCAACGTTGCCATTTCAATCTTTATAAAACTATTGAATGCTCGATCATCAGATTTCCACATGAAAATTCCACTTGTTTCTCAAGTGCATTCATTACAAACGATAGAGGGGAGGGTAAGGAGGAATGTAGGTCTAAAACATCATATAATAACTAAAAAATGTATGAAAATTAATAAATTAATGCTATAAAAATTTCAGCTAAAAAAATTAAGTAATTTCTAAAAGAATATTTACAATACAAAAAAAAGGATAAATAAATATTTGAAAGTTATAGTTTTTTTTACTTCTCAATGCAAAATTTTTCTAGACTTTTGCTATAGATTGCTGTTCATTTCCTGAAAGCAATAAAAGTTCCTCATTGTTTTAAAGGCTTTGAGGCCTTCTGCAAATGTTTTCTCTAATTAGTTGCGCTAAGTTCAGATTTCATTGGAATCACTCTGCACTTCTTCAGCTTCTGCAACCATTTCTTTAACCGATAGCACCTTAAGTTTCAAATTTTTTTGCAAATGGTGCGTAAACACCTATTGTTTGAGACATTTTACCTGAATTGTAACAAATCCACATTTTCTGCATTAGCCTCAGGTGTTACTGTTTTTCTTCTTTAAACAAATTAACTCCAATCTCTCAATTCAGAAGAATATCTGAAGGACAAAAACGGGAATCTGACAGTTTAAAAAACGGCCTATGGGTAATATTAACAAAAAAATATGGTATAACAGTATATATGTATAATTTGAAACCAATATAATTAATTTTATTAAAGACTCCAACAAGACAGTTGAAGTCATCACCTTCATGTATTTCATGTTAATTTGTCACTTATTTCAACTGTGAAAAATATTTAAATTTTCTGATTTTTTTTTTAAATTTTTGTTAAATTGAATACAATATTTTACAGTTAAATATATGGATTATTTTAAAGGTATTTAAGAAAACAAAGTAATTTCTGCTTGACTGTTACAACAGTTATCTTTCAATTTTAATGTTTTAAAGAACTTATTATAGCATTTGTTGAAATAAATAAAAACATTACTTAAACTATACATGCAAGTAAATTAGTTATCAATATGATACATACTGTTGGAGTCTTCAATTCACTTGGATGTACAGGAACATTGAGACTTTTGAAGCATTCAAAGAGTTTTTCTTCAGTTAATTTTGCACTTTCATTCATGATGTAATCTACAAAATTGAATATGCTGATCTTATAATTTTAGAAATGCAGTCAACTTATATGTAGCTCTATTTCTGATCAAGGTAAAAAAAATGTCCGATAATATGGATCAAAATGTAGAAAACTAGATGAAAGTTTTAAGAAAGTGAAGTCATTTTTATGCAATTTATTACCGCCTGGTCAGAAAAAAAAAAAGCTATCGACTAAAGGAAATATCTTCAATCAAAATTAGAGTAACTAAAAATAAAAGAAACATCAGCAATTTCAATAAACTAAACAGGGAATACAGAATCTTTCTTCTTGTTCAATATTTAATTTTATTTCTTTAGAATTAAACTGTCAGTTATCATTTCATCCAGTATCTCTTCATTTTAAAAATTGCTTATATCTTTCAAGAAAATAATGACCATCATAAAATTTTAGTATCAAAAAATTATGCCCCAACTTACCAAGATGTGAATACCACTTTTACACTTGGAGTCTAACCTGTTTTGTGACTCCACCCCCTTAAATTCTAATTAAAAATAAAAAAATATTAACTTTGAAAATAAACCTATAAAGTAGGTATCTGTCGCTATCCCTTATAAACAGATAAAATATACTGTGCTTTTAGGTTAAACTGTTGAAAAATGGAATTCTGAAGTGTCTACTGGGAAAAAAATATTTACAAAAAAGAAAGTTGCAAGATAAAATTCATACTTCTAATTTAAATACAACATACTGGAATTTTTATACATTAATTCAGTAGCAGCATTAATATCAAACCTAAAATTTACATTCAGCTTTGACTTATACAGTATATCAGATCCAATAACTGCAATGAATCAATAAAAAGGTAAATAAGACTAAGGGAATTTACAGAGCAACAAAAAAAAAAAAAACTATTTTTAAAACTAAAAATCTATAAAAATCATCAAATTAACTAATACAAAATAAAATTAATGATTAAAAAATACAATATATTTCATACATAATTACAAGTTTAAAAAAGATGAAAAAAGAAAAACTTCTAAAAAGGGCACTTAAAAAATTACCAAACGGAAACTATAGTTGAAATCTATCTAAAAATCCTATTTTAACCAACTTAATGAGTACAAAGTTTTGAACGGAATAAAACATAAAACGCAGAGGAATTAAAAATTTATAAAAAAAAGAGAAAGCTGCACTCTGCTTATTAAAATAATAGTCTGTTTTTAGTAATAAATTATAGTCTACGCTTATTAATAAACAATCTTCCTTTATTTCTTTATAAAAGTAGACGTGCTTCCACATTATGCAAAACTTGCTAATGATACTGCACCTCTGAGGAATCAGAATTTATTCAATTAAAAAAAAGTTCTTTGATATCAAATAAACATAGCCGATGAAAAATATTTTGTTCGAAACAATTAATGTATAATCCGAAATTACGAAAAAATAATGTCATATAAACAAAGGATAGCAAAAATTGAGAAGTAATAATAGATTTTAAAACGCATGTCAATAGTCTCAGAGCAGAATTTTTTTTTCTTTTAACTCGGAAAGCCAACTGACTACGCTCCAAAAGCGCTTAAGAATAACAGAAGAATCTTGAAGATGCACTTAATGACAATCAATCTGGAAGGGGAAAAAAATTGATTTTTTTTTTAAATTTTCGATTTTGCAAGTGAAAATTATAGTATTTAAAACGGAAAATTGAAATCTTGCAAATTAAGTTATCAAAAACGTACAAGTACGTTACAAGTTAAAATTACATTTTGAAAAATGCCCATAAAAGTGATTCAGAAGACAATTCTAATACTTTTTTCTTTCAAATCTGGTTACCCCGACAATTCCTGGCGCGTACGAACCCTGTCAGTAAGAGAAATAAAATAAAACGATAAAAGTAATTACAAATTATTATAATGCAAATAAATAAAATTAATAGGAAAGATTTATTTGTGAGCCCAGCACTTAATATTGTATTTAAACGAACATTTTAAGTTTTAAGAACCGAAATAAAAATTTGCTTATTGTATTAAAATAAATTCAAATTTATAATATTTATGACGTGCTATCTTACAAACGTAAAATTAGAGAAAGCATTGACATAAAAAATAAATTCATAAATAAATGCATGACTGAAAAATATTAGATGAAAAAATTTTTGAACTTCAATTAATCTACCTAATATTACAATGCGCTATCAAATCATCACAGCATGTGAAAAAGATTATGACCAAAATTGTGATAAGAGCCAAAATAAAGACTAAACTTTTACAATACCCCCCCCCCCCCAAAAAAAAAAATCACTTAGAAAGTAACAATAAAGAAGTTTCATGTATAAATAAATCGAAAGTACAACACAGAGCCATTGATCAGAGTGGTTAATTGTGATAGTGTCGAATTAAAAACCTCATTTGAAAATTATTGCTCAAAAAACGAGTTACTATTAAAGAAAGAAAATCATTTCTTAATCTATAAATTAATTTTGTTTTATTTACAATGTGCGGCTAAATTAAGGATACATTGTGATCATTTAAAAAAGAAGAAACAAATGTGTGATGCTGCATCTTCAAATTAAATTTCATTTTTCAATATTTTTGAGATACAAGCATATAGCTGTAAATAAATTTAATAATATTAAATAGAGAAAAACTTCGCATTTAAATGAACAGATTTAATTACATAATTCGTAATATGTCCGTACATTTGTTATCTATTATCGCACGCAGTGTTCCCCATCCCCCGGTCCGTGGATCAATTGGTACCGGGCCACACATTTCATTGAAACTGAATTTTAATTCCTAGGTTTATACGCCAAATTAAAAATATTTGAGTTCATTAAAATTTTATTTATTTAAAAGAAAGGGGCTCCCGAAGGTAGTGACATTAATTTTTTAATGCTTTAAAAAGTAAAAAAAAAAAAAGAAAGAAAACCACCGCAACTATTCTCTTTCAATTAGTTTTAATAAAAATAAAAATCAATCATTATAACTGTAAATATCATAAATAAAACACGAAATCGCGAAATTTACATTGGAACTAATGAAGAACTTTGTCTTCTCTCTCGGTCGCGACTCATTGATTTAACGTTCTAGAAAGTTAAAATGTTGAATCACTTTATATTTATTTTTTGGTGTAACTGTATTTTATTTTGAAGGCCTGTTTAAAGACAATAAAATTAAAATTAATAAATCAAAATTATCTAAAATATTAACAATTAACATTGCAAATATGAAATCAAGATAAGTTTTGTACAGTAATGTAAATTTTAATTAATCATTAGGCATATATGCGTAATAATAGTAAATAGTAACTGTCATGTTAAAAAAGTCATAAGGAATTGTAAACAAGTATCTTAACAGTTTTTTTTATTTATAGGAAAAATAGCTCCTTCAAAATAATTGTTTTCTTTCTTTTTCCTCCATCTCTCAGTCCCTGTCTCTTATCATTAATTTAAAATAAATGTTTAAAGTTAAATTATATTTCTTACTAAATGCTGAAGGGGTTTTGTTTTAATTTTAATCATTTTTAACCCTATAAAATCTTTCTTTAAATCAAAGTATTTAAATTGCATTTATTTTAATAAACTGAAATATTTCTTACTAAATGCTGAAGGGGTTTTGTTTTAATTTTAATCATTTTTAACCCTATAAAATCTTTCTTTAAATCAAAGTATTTAAATTGCATTTATTTTAATAAACTGAAATATTTCTTACTAAATGCTGAAGGGGTTTTGTTTTAATTTTAATCATTTTTAACCCTATAAAATCTTTCTTTAAATCAAAGTATTTAAATTGCATTTATTTTAATAAACTGAAATATTTCTTACTAAATGCTGAAGGGGTTTTGTTTTAATTTTAATCATTTTTAACCCTATAAAATCTTTCTTTAATTCAAAGTATTTAAATTGCATTTATTTTAATAAACTGAAATATTTCTTACTAAATGCTGAAGGGGTTTTGTTTTAATTTTAATCATTTTTAACCCTATAAAATCTTTCTTTAAATCAAAGTATTTAAATTGCATTTATTTTAATAAACTGAAATATTTCTTACTAAATGCTGAAGGGGTTTTGTTTTAATTTTAATCATTTTTAACCCTATAAAATCTTTCTTTAAATCAAAGTATTTAAATTGCATTTATTTTAATAAACTGAAATATTTCTTACTAAATGCTGAAGGGGTTTTGTTTTAATTTTAATCATTTTTAACCCTATAAAATCTTTCTTTAATTCAAAGTATTTAAATTGCATTTATTTTAATAAACTGAAATATTTCTTACTAAATGCTGAAGGGGTTTTGTTTTAATTTTAATCATTTTTAACCCTATAAAATCTTTCTTTAAATCAAAGTATTTAAATTGCATTTATTTTAATAAACTGAAATATTTCTTACTAAATGCTGAAGGGGTTTTGTTTTAATTTTAATCATTTTTAACCCTATAAAATCTTTCTTTAAATCAAAGTATTTAAATTGCATTTATTTTAATAAACTGAAATATTTATTTTTTAAATTTAATTCTATAAAAAAAATTTAATGTCAAAATTTACTTTGATTAAAATGGACTTTTGTGATATGATATAAAAAAAACATGAATTTTCCCACATTTTTTAATTATTTCAAATTATCTAAACTTTTTTTTGATAAATTGATTCTGATTTTCTGACTGTTTTTTCCCTAAGCAATCAGTTTTGCAGTTTTTAATTACTAATTAAATACTTTTAAACATTTGAAAGTATTTAATTTTATGCAAACATATTACAAAGTTAACTGACAAAAGTAATTTAGTGCCTAGAACAATGTTGTTTATTAAACAATTACTATCAACAATTGCAGTCAACATGTCTGTCTAAGTACGCGGTTTGCAGGACCATCGGAAGTTGGTAGAGCTAAGAAAATCTTTCCAATATTTGTAACTTGATTTTCTAGACTTTGCAACACTAAAATCTTTTACAATATTTCATTATTGGCAAGGTTTAGGACAGAATGGATTAATCCAAGGCTTGAACCGTTCTGTCCAAAACCCTTTTACTCAAATTATGTCACAATTTTATCTGAACGATATTTAAAAGGTAAAATAAACATAGAACTAATAATATATTGATAATTAAATCTACTAGAGAATATCTGTTTTTAAAAGTATAATGTTTTATTAATATTGTTTGACTCTTCAATTTAAATCAGTAATCAAGTTCAATTGGTCCTCTCATTCAATAGTACATAACTGAACCACACAGGTTAAGCTATTAGGGGCTAAGTGCTTGGTTAGTCATAAACAGGTTTATTTATCTACAGTACTATTCAAAAATACTTTTATTTCATTAATGTTCGATTCTTTTAGCATAGTGGTGATACATCACTAGTGTCAGTAACTGAAACTGATGTTATGCCCTTCAAAACTGTTAGGTAATATTAAAATATATTTAAGTTAAAATGTCTTTTTTATCATCCTGTAAAGCAGAAATTATAACATTTTGTTTTACAAAAATATTGTGAAAAATAAAAGGTTAATTTTTAAACAAATTTAGTATTTAAAAAAAAAATTATTTTTTAATATTGCATTATTTATCTTTATGCAAAAACATTATTTATCAGTATTAAAAGCATATTTATATTTAAAGGATTAGGTATTCACTTTTGTTGTTCAATGAATTGTGGAGCTTTTAAAATTATAAACCTTTTCTATTACATTACATTATTTTCCTCTAATAAGTTAAAATAAATTGCATAAAAAATATCAAATATTTATTGATACATGTAATTATTATGCGTACAATGGTTACACCTATAGAATTTTTACCTTTTACCAAAGTTCAAGGTTTTGGACACTTTAAGACAGTCCTGTCCAAAACCCCAACCCTGCAATATTCACTTGCTGTACCAATAATAATAGAAGTAAGAACAAGTAAAATATACAGATTCTTAAGATTTAAAACAAAATAAAGAGTAAAAATAAAGTAAGTTTATAACTTCGGACTTTCAAGCCTAGTTAAATCAGTTTAATTAAAAAGTGGATTTATTATGACGTTCCATCCAAAAAATTATAATAAAAATAAGACTAAATCTATTAGAATAATAATTAATATTCGAATTTTTGAACAAAAGATTTCACCTTTTTAAGACCAGAGTGAAGAAATCTACTAATCTGCGAAAAGGACTGTTTTGACAGAAAACGAATAAACAAAATAACCGCTTTTTAGTTTAGTTTCAAGTTGTAGTACAAGTTAAAGTATTTTCACAAGCGTGCGGTTCTTCAAAAAATAGAAAACTTAACTGTAAAAATAAAAATGAGCAATGTTATCAAATAAGCACTATCACTTTAATTTGTAAATACATTCTTAAAAAATTAATGGCAACATTACTTGTAATTGACATATGATTGGTAGTGACGTAGATTTTCGCCTAAGATTAGAAGGAAGTGAAGGTCCTATCTTCCCGGTGGCAACGAAATTCCAAGAACTTACCCTCTTTCAGGTTTACCTTAGTCGAGTGGTTTATCTCATTATTGGCGAATCTTTAGTGAGCGCAAAAATCTGAAATTTCATGCCCTGTCTATGATTGGACAGATTTATTACTGTCTCTAGGCTTTAGAACATCTTACGTCGAAGTATCTTGCACACGTGACTGTCATTAATGATGTACTATTTCTTAACTTGGAAATAAATTAGCAGTTGCACAAAGATATTATTTAGTCTTACTCAATTAAGTCATTTTATTATGATATTGAACACAATAAAATTATATTACTTCACCATTTATGTCTTTTAAAATCACATTAAAAGGTGAATTTTATTAAACATGATTTTAACATTCATATCGCTTGATTGTTATCGTTAAAAAAAATTTAAAATTGATGTTAAAATAAATTTAGACTATCATTTAACAAACATTGAAGATGTTTGTTAATTAAGCTCTTAGAAAAACAGTTGTTTGTTCATTTATTTTTTTTTAAAGGGAAAATATTTATTTTCAGGAAATATTTGCTAGGCAAAAGTATTAATGTTTCATTTTGCTATAAAATTTAACTACGTCAACTTCTCTCAATAGAGTAAAAATCTAAAACACATTATAAATTAATGAAGATTTTTAAAAATAATAAGTGAAAGAAATTAAAAAAACAACATAATTTTTAAAAGATTTAACTCTGTAAAGCGCTGTAGGCAAGAAAACTTGATTGCGCATATATTTCCAAAGATTTAAAATCTTTCTCCATCGAGTTTAACAACTAAATTGGATTTAAAATGAAATTCTATCAAATAAAATTTCATTCGGAGGAAAAAAATCTACTGGAAAGAGAAATGTTTGCTTCAACTTGTAAATTTTTAAGGTACTTTTTATTTCCATAAGTACAAGTACAATTACAGCAGATTTTTTTCTTCTTCTTTTTCCAAAGAGGAAAAAATCATGTTAATTAAAATCGTTAGCTTTTTAGGAAGATGTTCTACTATACAAATAATTTAAAATGTTGTCTCCAACTTAGCTGAACCCGGATTTAGCATTAATATTAAGAAAATCTCTGATACAAAAATAAATAAATAAATTCCCAAGACTCGATAGTAATTCAAGATTCGATAGTAACTTTTCCTTCGAAAATTTATCCCATTTTATTATTTTTATTAAAAAAAAAAGGTGAAATTGTTAAAAATACTTTATAATATTGCGAAATTTGGTTTTTTATTTCAAGTTTAAAATTATTCTTTTTTCGAAATCATCCTTATAAATTTTACCATGCTTACTTTAAGAAATGCTTTAAAAGAATTGCCTTATAATATGAAGCTTTTTTTAATCATTTAAAACTTTCAAATTCTGTAAAAATGGCCTCTGTTAAAAATGTTACAACCAACCACTGGAGTGAAATTTCCGAAATTCGTCATATATCCTATAAGAATGAATACAACTTTTTCCAAAAGTAATATTTTAACCTTAAACTGCTCTTTAGTATAATTTTCAAAGACCTACCAAAGAAATTACCAAAAGTTTCATTAGATAACATTAAAAAAGACATTGTCTATTTCTTACTTAGAGACTGTATTTTGTTTTTAAAAAATTCCAAAAGCTTTTCTTTAGCAATTTGGAACCATACTTAACTCACTTATTTTGACGAAGAAATAGACTAATCTTGTATTCCTTCACGAAATATTAAAAAGTATTACCTCGAAAGTTTGTTATAAGTCACTAAAACTCAATTCTGGGTTCCCATTTTTTTAGCAAAAAAAAAAAAAATTAGGAACTCTTTAGGACTTTTTTTGAAAAAAATTAAATAATTGTTTTGAAAAACTAAGGGCATTAAATATAGTATAATTGTTCATCCTGAAATTTACATATGTATGCCCCCAGTGACAATGCCAATTTTTGCATTTAAAAAATAAATAAATAAATACTAAGAGAGCAATTTCATTATAATTCAAGCACTGATACCATTGTATTTATTACCAGGAAAATTTCGCGAACCCGAGCTTGGTTTTTTCGAGTGGGCCTATTTAAAGAAAGAAACGCACATCTTTCCAAGGTGGTGTTTTTTGAAAATTAATTAAACGAGATCATTAAGCATAATAATTGTCCTTAGAGCAATACTTTTTAAAAATTAAAGAAAAATGAACTTGATACATAAATTGGTATAGATTCAACTCATTCTAAGCGCATACTAATGTGCCGTTAATTATAATGGAAAAATGAAGTAACCGTCCTTTATAAAACATCCAGGATTCTTAAACCTTGCGAATATTTTTTAATTTATATAAAATAACTGTTGTTGTTAATAAAATTTCCATTACAAGTGCTTAACTTTTAATATGATAACTAATATTGCATTTTTTTTCAAATATTTAGACGTATTACAGTGATTTAAATTAAAAATTAAACTACTTCATTAATAAAAAATTATCTATTTTTATGAAGTGAAATATGTAAATTAGGGGTGTGCAACCAGCGGCCTGACAAACTTTAATGTGTGAACAGCTGTAGCAACTTGAACAAAATAAAAAGATCAATTCAATTTTTTTTTTTTTTTTTTGAAAATAAAAAAATAATTCGAAAATTTATAATAGCGCATCTAGGTTTTTGACTCACCCTATCTCTCTTAATGTAGTTTTTCGATTGCTTTTTTTCCGGTGGTTAATGCTACAAATTTACGCATAGTTTTGAAAATCCCAATATTTTTAATACTATACATAATTTCGAATTTTATTTGTCACTATTGACTATCTTCATGTATGCCGATTTTATGATAAATCCAATGACTTTTCGCTAGTTATTACGCTTTTCTCCGTGATTTAAAAAATCCTGACATTTTTAGTACTACATTTTCACAGCACATGGGTTATGAATTACGCATTAAAATAATGATTTTTTACGTGCTCTAATTGTGCCGATTTTGACATAAATATAAGAGGTGAAACGTTATTTTCTTCTTCCTTTTTTGGCAGTTATTGATGTATTGTGATTTTGATTATCCCGATATTTAAACAAAGATTAGAGCTCATGATATTTGACTCTTTCTTTTCTTCTTCATTTTAGTTAATTTAAAAAGTACTTACGTATTTCAGCGAAATCGATTCCTTTCCAAAGAGAATAATAATAATAAAGAAATAAAACGAGATATATAAATTTATATTAAGCGCGAATCCCTTATGCAAGGGAACATTTCAATACACTTTCCCAATTCTTTAGTTTCATGAACATGTGCATGTTTAGCAACACATATCCAACCTATTCTCTTTCGTGATCACATGATTTAAAAATCACATGTCGTGATTCGTGCGTTTTTAAAATTATTTGGTTTGATTCTTCTCGTAATTAAGTCACCCATCGTGATTCGTATTCTGGCGTTTAAAATATCATACACTGTGAATCTTCTCGCAATTTAAAAATCACGCATCTCGATTTGTGTTCATGCATCGAGTGTTTTATTCACGCTGTTTAAATATCACACATAACAATTCGTAAATTGATTTAAAAATCACACATCGCTACTCGTATTCACGCGATTCAAAAATTAGAAAAGGAAGAGCACCATGTGGGACAAATTCCAAAAACTGATTAAGTTATTTGCCTTAAGTTTAAAGCAGATCACAAGATCAGATTCTGCAGAAAGACTGTTTTCCAGAATGAATTGGGCTTGTTCTAGAGATTGTGGAGCAGTCTTTAAACAAAATTATTAATTTTTCATTTAATATCCCGAAAAAGCTATCAGATGATCAAGTAGATAAAATTATCACAATATTTGAAAATTTGCATATCGCAGGTTAAACCGTAAGACATTTTTTAAGCCAATTGCTATCTACAACATGGACCATCTTGTATCATTTATCATCATATGCTGGGAAATTTGTATATCCTTAAATTTTAACAGAAAAAAAAAGTTTAATCAAGATGAGTAGCGTAATGTAAATTTTAATTAGCTGTTAATATATATGTGTATTAATTGTAAGTAGTAACATGTTAAAAAAGTATTGGTCATAAAGAGTTGTAAACAAGTATCTTAATAGTTTTTTATTATTAAGGAAAATAATTCCTTCAAAATTAATGTTTTATTTTATTTTCTCTTATAATTTATTTAAAATGTTTTAAAGTTGGAGTACTAATTTGCCTACTAAATGTTGAATCTTATAATTCCCTGCAAGGGTTTTGTTTTAATTTAACATCATTTTTAGTCCCGCAAACTTTCTTTAAATTATTCAACTTGCATTTAATTTATCAATTAGTATATTTAATTTTTAAAAATTTTAATTGTATGAAAATTACAAATTTTTAATGTTAAATATACTTTATTATGTAATGTGATGAAACAAAAAAACATGAATTTTCTCATTATTTTTCACTTTATCTGAAATTTTTTTCTGATAATTGATTCTGTTCTTTCCCTAAGTAATCAGCTATTAATTTTAAGCACTTAAAGATATTCAATTTTATGCAAACATATTACATGATTAACATGTCTTTCTAAATACTTGGCATGCAGCACTTCAATGGTCAATTTGCTGTGAATGTGGCCCTTCACTCAAAAAGGTTGTGCATCCCTATGCAAATTACTGTAAAGCTTTTTTCACATCATCAAAAAAAAAAGAATTTTTTTCGTCTATTTATAAAATGTTTCATTTATAAGGGTATATAATAAAAGGATTCGTGATGTTACGCATGAGAATTTTCTTAATTATGTCATGTTAAATTAAGTTTCATTCCAAGTAAATACAAGACTCTACTAATATCCAAACACCTTAATTTGTTCTACTTCTTTTTTTACCCACAAGCCCTAATTTTACATTTTTTAAATTCATTGCATTAAATATCTTATGAAACTTTATACAGGATAAAAGTACGATTAAGCTTGAGAGGATTTATAATTTTCAAACTAAGATATTTCATATATTAGTTTTCAATGTTATAGATTAATTAAATAGTCTAAAACGATTTTTCATGGTCAGAAAATTTTTAAGGTTCCTTAATTAAAATATAAATTTATGTTTTCATAATTTTCTTGTCACTCTTTTGTACAATAATTCTCTACTATTGTTATGATTCAGTTCATTAAAAATAGTAAGTGATTGAAATATTTTGAAATTATTACTGAATGGCAAATACATTACATTAATTTTTATAATTAGCTATATATAAAATTATTTCCAGCCAAAACTGTTATTAGGAATTAATATCACATGTTACTAAGTAATCTAGAAAAAAACATTTATCTTTTACTAACAGCTGGTACAATGGTGCACCCTAAGCAAAAGGATTAACTAATTTTAATGCAACCATTTTTTACCATAAAGGGTACCATCTTAAGCAAAAGTAAGAATTTATAAAAAGAACCAATATATTAATGAAATGACATCTCTGCCTGTCTCGCTAAAATGTTTTACTCTTAATGCATGGTCTCATTCCAGGAGATAAAAGAACGAATTGTTTCTAATATTTTTGTAAGACTAAAAAATTGTTTCTATCAACTATAATGATACTGAAATTTGAGGAATTTTTACTAAAATCTTGCACCATAGTAAAATTTAAGCAGTATTCAAGGACCAAGGGAACCCTGTAAATAACGTTGAATTAGAGCTTCAATAATTAATAAGAGATTATTGCATAAAACGATTTTTTTTTTAATTGGTGCTTATTTAAAATTGAAACAGTTTTTAAAATTTAACAGTTTCGTATACTGGAGATTCGATTGTAATTTGAATAATAATAAAAAATGGAATCAATTTGAAGTGAATATGAGCTTTTAACAACTTATTAATGTCAAGGAAAAATATTACAGGGGAAAAGTTAATTGATATTCTAAATACATAATTTATTAATATAAATAGTTTTTTTTTTTTTTCCAGTTAGAATTCTGTAAAATGATGCACAAAGTTTTGATGAGATAGAATCTTAACTAAACATTCTCTCTTTAAAAAAAAAAAAAACTTTTTTTAAAAATTATACACCTTGCAAAAAAAAAAAAAAAGCGGGTGCTGCTTAAAGGATATATTATTAAAAGGTACATTAACTCTGCAGTGTGAGAACAGAAAATTTGTTAAAAACGTGCATATAAACACAGTAATTGTTGAGCAAAAACCAAACACAATAGTTTTATTATATACAGCTTAAAGATGACATACAAATACATTCTAAAAATATTGAGTTGCCCTTCAAAAGGTAAGACTGAAGTTTTAAACATGCTCTTCGTTCAAAAATTAAACAAATTTGAATATACAGCTGATTGAACCAATTTTCATCACCTAGGACAGACAAGATGTTTAATAATGACAGGCTGCTCCAGTTTCCACCTCTAGGTTTAGTAAATGCTTGTAAATTTGGCTCTCCTCAGAATAATGAAAAGAACAGATCTGAAATTCAACTTTTAAAACATGCATGATTGCAACCATTTTCCACATCACCTAAGAGCAGGGCTGTAAACTCTCTATGCTTTTTTGAAGTGAAACTTCAAATAATTATTTTCATTTTATTCTTACAATAATCTTAAATGAAACTCTTAACACTTTACAAATAAGCAAAGTAAATACAGCTCTGCTCAAGAGGTACGGTTGCATAGATGCGTTGACCCCTTTTATTAGGTTGTTCCAAAAACATATTTAAAAACAGATTATTATAGTACTTAAAAACCTAAACATGCTATAATTTAGCTCACTTTCTTTTAATTTCAAATGATTAAATATCTAAAAAAAAAAAATTAAAACATTGCTTAGGGTTTAACATTTTATAAAATCTATTATTATATATAGAAAACCAGAAACAAGTAATAAGTACACTATAATCATAATTCAATACGGAACAACCTAACAGCATATAGCAAGGCGGGTTCCCCAAGAGGCATATATTCCTTTTGTGTCATGACCATTAAATATTTTAAATCACTTAAATCTTAGAATTTTTTTTATCCTTAACTTGAAGGGAAGAATGGTTTACATTCTATAAATATCTTATGCCTTACATTACTTGGTTTTACAAAATTCTTAATCATGAATGGCACACTTGTTCAAATTTATTAAAAAAGGTAAAGAATGTTACGGATTTTATAAACTCCTTAGGCACTTATTGTTGGTTAAAATGGCCATGACACTATACAAAAGTACACCATTTATAAATCTTCTAATACAAGAATTAAAATGCAAAAATATTAATGAACATTTTCTTTATACTATACCCTTCTAGGATTGTTCAACAAAATCTCTTAATCTTTCAGACTGTTATATTGGCCCTACCATCCACAGAACCTGAAATTAATGTTAAACACTTACAAAATATTTAAAACGATTATGTAAAACTGCTTCTATTACAGCAGTTTGAAGTCTTTAAAAATATAGGAGAAAAAAAAACCCCCAGCAGGGTAGCATTATAAAAATAATATCTAAAGACAATAGGGAGTTTATTAACAAATTAAAGTATATTATATTCTGAAAACATAAAATAAGAGGAATGAAATTATTTTGATTCATTAATAATTACAAATCAGAATTTGTGTTTGGCAGTTGAATGCACATTCGTAAAGTTTTTGGTATATATACAAGAGCTGATAATTAAATGAACAGGGAGAAATATGGTTCACATTGAAACGGGAGCTAAAAAAGTATAAACATTGAAAAGATTGTTAGAAAATCACATTCTTTCTTAACAAATTTAGCTATCCTATTTCAATTTGAAAAGCGTAACAGAAAATACATATATTCTCAAGAACCTTCTCAAAATTTATTCAAGATATAACAACTAAAAAACAAAATTCTTTTTATTCATAGAAAACCCATTTATTAAATAACCACTGAGTTCTATTATCTAAAAGGATAACGGCATAGCCAATTTATGTGAAATTAGACGAGGTACTTTCCAATATGTAGAACAGTCACACCAAATCTACTAAACTCTTTTATTTTCTCCATTAAACATTTAATTTTAAATCCTGGGAAGTTTTGAAGCTGCACATTGCGACCCAGAATTACATCAGGAAGATGGGGTTTCAAATAATTCAACTTTTAATCCTGGATTACTGAAGCCTTAACCACCTAAATGAAAAAAAATATATATTAGAAGAAATACTATAACATGCTTAAACAAATACTAGATCACTGAGTGTGATAACTAATGAAATTCTTTCAGTTTATTTGTATTTCTTTTACATTCATTAAAATTATTTAAATGTAGTAAATTATAAAACACTTTTGATTTTATGCATACAATATTACTTGTATTATTATACAATTCTGAGTTATAAATTAGACCACATGTTTTCTGTAAGCGAATGCATTCCTGCAACCTAAACACATTTTACTGTAACAGTCTAAATTGTGATATCCGAAGATACAACACAGGAGATTTATATACTATAATATGTAGCAGAATTATAGTCATATGTTAATTACTGCACACTTACACGTTTATACATAATGTTAACAATCAAGCGACTACACTCACTATTTATTACCAAAAAAGGTTACACGTATATGAATTGAATAGTACGGAATAGAATATTTAAAATCCAAAACTATAAATAAAACTTTTGAAATTAATAAAACCCTACAACGTACCATAACAAATCTGATAACATGCTTACGGAATTAAATATAATCGTAGTAAGTTTCTTTATATTAGCTATACGTTGTTTATTCAACATTTACACGAGCATAGGAAGAAAAAATAAACACTTAGCTATATCAATAATCGAGCGATTATAATATGTATAAATATAAGATTTAACACGGGATGTAACATACAACAACATAAAAGTTGAATATTTTCAAAATTCAAAACTTATATAAATAGTTAAACTTACCATAAGAGATTTAATAGATTATCCAAGTCTTAAAATGAAGAATTAAGTACTAAAATTAATAAAATCAATGTTTATCACTAGTGATTCTAACACGTGCTGCACTGAACTGCTACTTTACAATGGAGCCAAAGCACAAAGCAGGGCAAAAGCAAAGCGCTGGTTGGCGACTAAAACAGCAAATAATGTAGCCACGAGAATTAAAATAGTAACCTTTTAATCGTTGCCAACATATAAAACAGACCTTCACTTCCTATTAATCTTAGGCGAAAATCTACAAAAATCTATGATTGGAACGAAATGAAAATATAAACAAATGAAATACATTATCCGGTGTGTCCTGTGTTAATTTGTGAATTAGAATCATGGCTGCTGTAGGCGTTGTTCGTCGTGCAAGCAGGCCTCCACCTGTTCCAGATTTTGGAAACTTAAACAAAACTAATAAGGTGATTACGAAACATTATTAAAAATTGGGAACAATTGAATTTTTTAATCCTAAGGGAGATTTTGAAAGTTACTATTTTTCAAAAATCCTAATGGTTATTTAAAAATATATTTTGTTGAAATTTGTGAATAATTGAAAATAAATTTCAGCATATTTTAAAAATTCAATTTATTTATCATCCATTCATTATTAAGTTTACTAAGTAAAAATATGCTTTTACATTTTCGGTGATTTTGGTCAAAACTCCCCAGTAACTGTTAAGTTACTTCCAAATTTTATTCAAAAAATAATACTGTTTAATAGGCTATCAACTGTTAAAGAAGTACTTTTCTTCTTCTTCACAATTTCCGTTTCCAATTTTTAGAATGCATTTAAAAACCGAAATGGTGTGAACAATTATTGTATGAATTATTAAAGGTTTGTCTTATAGTATTCATGTATTTACAGCCAAATTTTGGCATATTTAAACCTTTTTTTCCATGGTGAAAAATAAATGTTAAAAAACTTTTCATTCTTTTTTTCATCAATTTTGTTTATAAATTTTGTTTCCATTGTAAGAAACCAATTTAACAAAATTTCCATTCCATATATATCTAGGAACAATTTCCATATTCTGATCCATGGTAAAATAATTTTAAAGTCTAGGCGACTTCTGATCAGTGGCCCTGGAGCAATTAAACAGAAAGGGACAAACTTTAAGAGTAAAACTTGTAGCCACTCCTGGGCAAACCTCTACATGTTTTTGTTTCGAATTTTTCTCATTTAAAAACAATTTAGCACTTTTGTGATTGTAGTTGACGTGGCAGATCACAATGCGGAAATATCACTTGTATGTATATATATATATATGTATTGCAATATATTATTGTTTTACTTTAAATTTCTAAACCCTTTTCACTAATAAATATATGTTTTTCCGGAAATTAAAGCATTTTGAGATCTGAGCCTGACGAATTTTAATCTGCACCAACCAAATCCCGCGATGCAAAAGATATAGATTGTGAGTAAATGAAAATCTTGGTTCTTGACAACTTCCTGGCAGTGGCCTTCGAGAAACCTAAAAAAAGAAGAAAAAAATCATAACGATAGGCGACCAACTCAAAGGGTATAACTAGTAGCCGCACCAGGGAAAACCTTTATACATGTTATTTTAAAAATATTTGCAAGTTTAAAATTCATTTGGCAACTTGAGGATTGTAATTGGTGCCACAGTTTATGATGCAGAAATACCCCAGGATCAACTTGTAATCATACTATGCAAACCTTTATAAGTTTTTTTTTTCTTACCAAAAGCTTTTATTAGAAAAATCTCTTTAGCGATAATAGTTGGCGCAAACAGTCACCATCATGTGTCCGAAGTCATTTGAAATTATATTTTACATTAAAAACTGAATCCATCATGTTAAACTAAATGAAATTTTAACTATCTTGTTCTTAAAGAAATAATGAACTAAGGTAGTAACTTATTAATACAGTACAGAACCCTTTATCCGGAAATTAGAAAACCGGAAAACCAAAAAACCGGAACGAAATTCGATAAATTTTCCCGCCATTTAATTTTTTTTTTTTCCTCTTAAGATTTTAGGATTTTTCTTTCTTTTTTGAAAGATGTTTACCTTACCATCATTTTGGAAATAATCATTAGTATATTACTTCACCGTTTTTTCTTCTTTTTAAGATTATTTCCAAGTATTTTTTTTTAGTTGGGTTTAACAATAAAAAAAACGGCTTTTTGTAGCGATTCAGAAAACCGGAAAAATCAGTTATCCGGAATAGCGATGGTCCCGATCGTTCCGGATAATCGGTTCCCTACTGTACAAAGAACTGATTAAAAATGATTTTAAATGCAGAAATTTTTCTGTAACTTTCTTCAGTAAATTAGCCTATGAATAAATATGGTAAATGAGTCTATCTCATCTTTATTCACCATAGCATGAACTTGTGATTTTAAACATGTTAGTGATCTTTACCTTTTTTTATCAAATGTTTCAAAAATTTAGCATACAACTGAAATAAGCATTTAGAAAGACATTTTATGTATATTTTTATATAAATATTTCTTTTCATTACTGTGAAAGAATTATAACTGTATTGAGAAATAATTAGGTTTCTTTGAATATTCTGAATTAAATTTTCTAATTTAAATCTTATACTCAAAATACCTTTTTTTTCTTCAATTGCTTATGACACTCCTTTATTCCATTATTTTATAGTTCTTTAATTTATTTTTATGAGAAAGGTAGAAGTTCGAGAAGATGAAGAACAAGAAAAAAAGTTCCTAGAAATTATTGAGTTGCTTCTTGCTGCTGGTTATTTCAGAGCTAGGATCAAAGGATTGTCCCCTTTCGATAAAGTATGCTTATTTTGTAATTAATTATTTTCTTGAAGTACTCTGCATTTTGTCATTGCTAATTGCAAAAATTATTTAGAACATATTCTTAATCCAGATCTTTTAAATTAAATTTAGAATCGGTTAAAGACTTCAGACTAAGTGAGTGACCACAATTTAGTTTTTCTCTCACTTTGTCAATCATGTTATTCTTTACTAAAGTCTATAACTTTAAATGGGGCCTAAAACACTTGTATCATTTTTTTTTTTACATACATTTTGCATCTTGTTATCAATTACTAAATATTGATCTAGACTAGGATGGCTTTTCCATGTGACCATTAGATATAGTCTCCCATAAGAGTTATTGAAGTGTGTCCGCCAGGGAAGCTGCAAGTGAGAAACTGGGGGGGGGGGGCATCACCAAAAAGGGTTTCTCTAAGCAAGTCAATTTATTCATAATTTAATTTTTTTACAAATAGAAGAACAATGTAGTGACAAGTTTGTTTTATTTAGACCTATTTTATGTTAGAATGTTCTTGCACAATACCTTTTTGAGATGGCATGGTTTTTACTGTATTATGTTGAAGCTCAGTTAGTGTTGTATATCCGATTCAAAAATTATTTTTAGTTTTATTGAGTTTCCAGTATCACTAATTGATTAGAAATTTTTTTTTGTTTTACAAAAATATTTAAAACTAAAAGTTCGTCTTTCTTTTGCTTAGAATGAGACTAGTTTTGAGGTCAGAGCGTTTTGAGAGACAAGAATGAGAGTGGCTATAGGCAAAAGGAAGAAAACATGCCCTTCGTTCATTGTTATAATAATTAATTTATTAGTTCTTTCGTTTATACAATCTTCCTTTCACCTAGAATGAGACCCTGTGTTGAGAGTAGAGTATCCTAAAAGCAAAAATATAGTGTGAGGGTAGAGGTAGCTGGATATTTTGCATGAAAAAGATCATGCATATTTTATTTTTTTTTGACAGTTCTAAGGTCTCTACCCATATTTACCTTCAAAATCAACTGAGTTCAAGAAGTTTAATTTTACTGCTACCACACGTGCTTATTGAAAAGAATTTTATTTAGAAGATAAATCATTGGCAATGTTACTGTGGATGCATATTTGATGATTAACAATTAATATACTATTTTAAGGTCCTTAATTTTTTCAAAAAAGGTCCTTAAAAGCACTTAATTTTTGCTTTGATAAAAGACTGGGAACCTTGAATATATTTAGTGGATATCTACATTAAAATTTTAACTGCATATTTTACATGCATGAGGCTATAAAGTTTTATGAAACTAACAGTATTTCCTTGTAATATTCCTTCTTTGTTTTGTATTATTGAATAGATTAATATAGAATAAATATTATTTAAAAGAAAAACAATTTCTTTTAATAGGTTGTTGGTGGAATGACGTGGTGTATTGAAGTTTGCAATGTTGATATCGATATTGATCTTCTTTTTCAAGAAAATTTAACAATTGGTCAAAAAATGTAAGAGTCTTATAAAGAAAATACAGTAGATCTTGATAGTTTAATCTATAAATGACATTTCACAATAACATGTATTGCAATTTTTCAAAAATTACGTAAAAAAACAGAATTACATTTCTCATTTATTTCTCTCCTGTTACAGTTTTTCATTTTATTTGAAGAAAAACTGTTTATCAGAACATAGAAACGGATATAATCATTTTGAGCATTTTACTTAGTGAAAACATGAACAATAAATTTGACTAGGAGGCTTTGCCCCCTTCTCGCTGGCGCTCGCCAACCCCCGGAACTCCGCAATCCGATGCTCGCTCATTGGATACGTTCTTAATGCCTAGCTTTTGTATACTTTTTTGAACACTGAAGTTCCAAAAACTTTTCACTGTAGATAATTATAAACCTGTGCAATTCAATATTAATTTGAAATTGCAAACAGTTCACATATTTTTCTTAATTACACTATTCTAAATTTCTATTGTTGAGAAAAGTAACTGTTGTAAGTTTTGCTTTAAAGTCTTTCCCACCAGAGGGCTAAAACCATTTGTTGTGAAACAATATGAAATAGTACTGAACGCCGGTTGTAAAACATCGGCTTTGATGAAGATAATTTTGTGAGAATTGTTTTGATAATTCGGTGAGAATTCACCCGATTAGACATATGATGCTCACTACGTGCTCTTGCACGCCGAAGCCTATCAATTAAAATGTATTAGCGTTTTATATAATATAGATTAGCCATATGATGCTCGCTACGTGTTCTTGCGCGCCGAAGCCTATCAATTAAAAATGAAAACTGTTGCCATCGCGAGAAAAAAAATATCATCGGTTTTATTGATACATACGTATTAGCGTTTTATATAATATAGATTAAAAAGATGTGATTACTAGGGATGTAAGGAATATTTGGCCAAATATTCGGCAAAGAATTATTTGGAAAATTATTTTTGGACAAAATTTTTATGGGGAAATTTTAATAGATTTTTATTCTATGAACATAAATTTACAAATTTTTGCTTTTTCTTAGATAAAAATATTGGCAATAGAACTGACCTAGATTTTTCATTAATTTTACATTTATTTCGTAATTGCAAAGATAATAATAAGAAAAAAAACACTACTTTGAGATGTTTTTTATTCTAAAAGCTCAGTTTTTGTATAACATTTATTTTTAACAGTTTGTTTCTCATAAAAATGATTTGTTATTTTTATATGAAAGAAAGCTCTTGAAAATGTGATCTAGATATCATTATTTCTTTAAAATAGTATAGTGCACACAAAAGAACACTTACATTATTTTAGCTTTTAAATTGTATATTAATTTTTACAAATTATTGCTAACAATGTAGACTTTCATTTTTTAAAATTTTAGGTTAAAAGATAAGACACGAAAGTATACGTTTTCTTAATTTTTTTCTTCCTCTTTTTGACGAATTAAGACATTTTATTACTAGTCTAAAATAAGAATACAACTTATTACATATTTCATAATGGCTTAAGTTAAACAGAAAATTTTGAAAATGATTTTTGGAAAAATTTATGTCTATTTATTTTAATAATTCTACAGTCATTTTTTTTTTAAATGCATAGTGTGAAAAAATTTAAAAACTTGTATAACATAATAATTTAATCTCTTTATTCATTATTAAATTAAATAGTATATAATTATTAAAAAAATTGCATTATATTTATAAATGAGTTTCATAACTGTGTGTAAATGTTCTTTAATTCACTTTGTTGGTTCTAGAAATATGGGGTGACAGTCATTTTTTTTTAAATGAATAGTGTGAAAAAATTTAAAAACTTGTATAACATAATAATTTAATCTCTTTATTCATTATTAAATTAAATAGTATATAATTATTAAAAAAATTGCATTATATTTATAAATGAGTTTCATAACTGTGTGTAAATGTTCTTTAATTCACTTTGTTGGTTCTTGAAATATGGCGCAACATAACTGTGTGTAAATGTTCTTTAATTCACTTTGTTGGTTCTAGAAATATGGGGTGACAGTCATTTTTTTTTAAATGAATAGTGTGAAAAAATTTAAAAACTTGTATAACATAATAATTTAATCTCTTTATTCATTATTAAATTAAATAGTATATAATTATTAAAAAAATTGCATTATATTTATAAATGAGTTTCATAACTGTGTGTAAATGTTCTTTAATTCACTTTGTTGGTTCTTGAAATATGGCGCAACATAACTGTGTGTAAATGTTCTTTAATTCACTTTGTTGGTTCTAGAAATATGGGGTGACAGTCATTTTTTTTTAAATGAATAGTGTGAAAAAATTTAAAAACTTGTATAACATAATAATTTAATCTCTTTATTCATTATTAAATTAAATAGTATATAATTATTAAAAAAATTGCATTATATTTATAAATGAGTTTCATAACTGTGTGTAAATGTTCTTTAATTCACTTTGTTGGTTCTTGAAATATGGCGCAACATAACTGTGTGTAAATGTTCTTTAATTCACTTTGTTGGTTCTAGAAATATGGGGTGACAGTCATTTTTTTTTAAATGAATAGTGTGAAAAAATTTAAAAACTTGTATAACATAATAATTTAATCTCTTTATTCATTATTAAATTAAATAGTATATAATTATTAAAAAAATTGCATTATATTTATAAATGAGTTTCATAACTGTGTGTAAATGTTCTTTAATTCACTTTGTTGGTTCTTGAAATATGGCGCAACATAACTGTGTGTAAATGTTCTTTAATTCACTTTGTTGGTTCTAGAAATATGGGGTGACAGTCATTTTTTTTTAAATGAATAGTGTGAAAAAATTTAAAAACTTGTATAACATAATAATTTAATCTCTTTATTCATTATTAAATTAAATAGTATATAATTATTAAAAAAATTGCATTATATTTATAAATGAGTTTCATAACTGTGTGTAAATGTTCTTTAATTCACTTTGTTGGTTCTTGAAATATGGCGCAACATAACTGTGTGTAAATGTTCTTTAATTCACTTTGTTGGTTCTAGAAATATGGGGTGACAGTCATTTTTTTTTAAATGAATAGTGTGAAAAAATTTAAAAACTTGTATAACATAATAATTTAATCTCTTTATTCATTATTAAATTAAATAGTATATAATTATTAAAAAAATTGCATTATATTTATAAATGAGTTTCATAACTGTGTGTAAATGTTCTTTAATTCACTTTGTTGGTTCTTGAAATATGGCGCAACATAACTGTGTGTAAATGTTCTTTAATTCACTTTGTTGGTTCTAGAAATATGGGGTGACAGTCATTTTTTTTTAAATGAATAGTGTGAAAAAATTTAAAAACTTGTATAACATAATAATTTAATCTCTTTATTCATTATTAAATTAAATAGTATATAATTATTAAAAAAATTGCATTATATTTATAAATGAGTTTCATAACTGTGTGTAAATGTTCTTTAATTCACTTTGTTGGTTCTTGAAATATGGCGCAACATAACTGTGTGTAAATGTTCTTTAATTCACTTTGTTGGTTCTAGAAATATGGGGTGACAGTCATTTTTTTTTAAATGAATAGTGTGAAAAAATTTAAAAACTTGTATAACATAATAATTTAATCTCTTTATTCATTATTAAATTAAATAGTATATAATTATTAAAAAAATTGCATTATATTTATAAATGAGTTTCATAACTGTGTGTAAATGTTCTTTAATTCACTTTGTTGGTTCTTGAAATATGGCGCAACATAACTGTGTGTAAATGTTCTTTAATTCACTTTGTTGGTTCTAGAAATATGGGGTGACAGTCATTTTTTTTTAAATGAATAGTGTGAAAAAATTTAAAAACTTGTATAACATAATAATTTAATCTCTTTATTCATTATTAAATTAAATAGTATATAATTATTAAAAAAATTGCATTATATTTATAAATGAGTTTCATAACTGTGTGTAAATGTTCTTTAATTCACTTTGTTGGTTCTTGAAATATGGCGCAACATAACTGTGTGTAAATGTTCTTTAATTCACTTTGTTGGTTCTAGAAATATGGGGTGACAGTCATTTTTTTTTAAATGAATAGTGTGAAAAAATTTAAAAACTTGTATAACATAATAATTTAATCTCTTTATTCATTATTAAATTAAATAGTATATAATTATTAAAAAAATTGCATTATATTTATAAATGAGTTTCATAACTGTGTGTAAATGTTCTTTAATTCACTTTGTTGGTTCTTGAAATATGGCGCAACATAACTGTGTGTAAATGTTCTTTAATTCACTTTGTTGGTTCTAGAAATATGGGGTGACAGTCATTTTTTTTTAAATGAATAGTGTGAAAAAATTTAAAAACTTGTATAACATAATAATTTAATCTCTTTATTCATTATTAAATTAAATAGTATATAATTATTAAAAAAATTGCATTATATTTATAAATGAGTTTCATAACTGTGTGTAAATGTTCTTTAATTCACTTTGTTGGTTCTTGAAATATGGCGCAACATAACTGTGTGTAAATGTTCTTTAATTCACTTTGTTGGTTCTAGAAATATGGGGTGACAGTCATTTTTTTTTAAATGAATAGTGTGAAAAAATTTAAAAACTTGTATAACATAATAATTTAATCTCTTTATTCATTATTAAATTAAATAGTATATAATTATTAAAAAAATTGCATTATATTTATAAATGAGTTTCATAACTGTGTGTAAATGTTCTTTAATTCACTTTGTTGGTTCTTGAAATATGGCGCAACATAACTGTGTGTAAATGTTCTTTAATTCACTTTGTTGGTTCTAGAAATATGGGGTGACAGTCATTTTTTTTTAAATGAATAGTGTGAAAAAATTTAAAAACTTGTATAACATAATAATTTAATCTCTTTATTCATTATTAAATTAAATAGTATATAATTATTAAAAAAATTGCATTATATTTATAAATGAGTTTCATAACTGTGTGTAAATGTTCTTTAATTCACTTTGTTGGTTCTTGAAATATGGCGCAACATAACTGTGTGTAAATGTTCTTTAATTCACTTTGTTGGTTCTAGAAATATGGGGTGACAGTCATTTTTTTTTAAATGAATAGTGTGAAAAAATTTAAAAACTTGTATAACATAATAATTTAATCTCTTTATTCATTATTAAATTAAATAGTATATAATTATTAAAAAAATTGCATTATATTTATAAATGAGTTTCATAACTGTGTGTAAATGTTCTTTAATTCACTTTGTTGGTTCTTGAAATATGGCGCAACATAACTGTGTGTAAATGTTCTTTAATTCACTTTGTTGGTTCTAGAAATATGGGGTGACAGTCATTTTTTTTTAAATGAATAGTGTGAAAAAATTTAAAAACTTGTATAACATAATAATTTAATCTCTTTATTCATTATTAAATTAAATAGTATATAATTATTAAAAAAATTGCATTATATTTATAAATGAGTTTCATAACTGTGTGTAAATGTTCTTTAATTCACTTTGTTGGTTCTTGAAATATGGCGCAACATAACTGTGTGTAAATGTTCTTTAATTCACTTTGTTGGTTCTAGAAATATGGGGTGACAGTCATTTTTTTTTAAATGAATAGTGTGAAAAAATTTAAAAACTTGTATAACATAATAATTTAATCTCTTTATTCATTATTAAATTAAATAGTATATAATTATTAAAAAAATTGCATTATATTTATAAATGAGTTTCATAACTGTGTGTAAATGTTCTTTAATTCACTTTGTTGGTTCTTGAAATATGGCGCAACATAACTGTGTGTAAATGTTCTTTAATTCACTTTGTTGGTTCTAGAAATATGGGGTGACAGTCATTTTTTTTTAAATGAATAGTGTGAAAAAATTTAAAAACTTGTATAACATAATAATTTAATCTCTTTATTCATTATTAAATTAAATAGTATATAATTATTAAAAAAATTGCATTATATTTATAAATGAGTTTCATAACTGTGTGTAAATGTTCTTTAATTCACTTTGTTGGTTCTTGAAATATGGCGCAACATAACTGTGTGTAAATGTTCTTTAATTCACTTTGTTGGTTCTAGAAATATGGGGTGACAGTCATTTTTTTTTAAATGAATAGTGTGAAAAAATTTAAAAACTTGTATAACATAATAATTTAATCTCTTTATTCATTATTAAATTAAATAGTATATAATTATTAAAAAAATTGCATTATATTTATAAATGAGTTTCATAACTGTGTGTAAATGTTCTTTAATTCACTTTGTTGGTTCTTGAAATATGGCGCAACATAACTGTGTGTAAATGTTCTTTAATTCACTTTGTTGGTTCTAGAAATATGGCGCAACATATAAAGTTAACATAAATGAGCTCAAATTTTGAACATCCATCCTGACTAAACTATCAGGATTATATTTTACAGATTGTGTCTCTTTTCCATATTTTTATGAATCCAAACTGCAAAAAGAAAAAAGATATAAAGTAAATTGTTTCTGTCTGATTTTTGACTTGCACTAATTAATTAATATATTTAACATCTATTACACTAACCATTAATATTGCATCAATTAAACATCTATTCCACTAACTAAGATTGTATCCATTAAACATCTATTCCACAAACCATTAAGATTGCATTCATTAAACATCTATTCCACTAACCATTAAGACTGTATCCATTAAATATCTATTTCACTAAACATTAAGATTGGATCCATTAAGCATCTATTTCAGTGGTTCCCAACCTTTTATGGACCATCGCCCCCCTCTTGGGGTTGGCTGACACATATCGCCCCTTTCTCTTTTTGCTCAAAAAACCATTCATTGTTGCTTGTGTGCAACCAAACACTGAATATATGCAATGTTATTTGATTTTAATTTAAATGTAATGCAAATAAGGAGGCACATTTAGCCTGTCATTTTTATTAATTAAAATAAAATTGTGCATCTTTTTTTTCAAAAAGAAATGATTTTTGAAACGGAATAATCAAAACAAAAGTACATTTTTTTTAATTCATATATTAATGTAATCAAGAAAAAGTTAAAATGTTAACAACTGAAATTTCAGAAAAAAATGAAGATTGAGAAAGTACATTTTTACCACTTCAATGACTGCCCTGTGCTTGGTGTATTTCAAGTTAAAGCTTGAATGTCAGGTTTTATGCTCCTCAGATTTAAACGCGGGTCTCCTTTGAAGCAAATATTCAATCTTTTCTCTTTGCATTGTGAGCAGCTGGAAGACAGAACTAAATCCTGTCTCTACTAAATATGTTGACGGGAACGAGATAAGAAGCGGCTCAGTTTGTTTCCACAATTGTGGATAAATGTCCATAAGCTTTACCCAAGCTAACTTGTAACCGTATTTTTTAAAGACGACTTTAGCCTCACAGTCATACTTCAAATCTAAAATCTCAGTCTACAAAGAGGAAGTGAGCTTATCCACAACTTCAAAAGAGAAAGGATCAAAAATCCAATCTGGAATTTCTAATTTCATTAAATCTTTAAATCTTGATTCCATAACTGATCAAGGTGATCAGTAAAAATTAAGATTTTATTTTCGAGAATCTCGATATCTGCCATTGAACACTTTTTAAGAGTTGGAAGTTGCTTTAGCTCTTTGCAACCAATGTTTGACTTGTAGATATCAAACTTGGAGATGAATGAAGATATGATTCCCTTAGCCTTGATAATGTTCATTTTATTTCCTTGAAGTTTCACGTTGATTTCCTTCATTTTTTCAAGACTATGAGTGAGGTACGCAGTTTCCAACTTGCGATGCTTCAAATTCTCACTTAAAACAGGATCAATGGTGTAACTCAGTAACCGAATCCAGCAATTCGAAGAAACGGCTCAGTTTCCTTTTGAAAGCCATCTCACAGCTGTATGTAGGAGCAGAAATTCGAAATCTTCATCATTTTCATGGCAAAGTTCTTGGAACAAACGGTTATTAGGAGAATTAGCTTTTATTTTATTGATGCCAGAAATAACCAATTTTTCGCAGTCAAAAGTTGACGATGAATGGTGAGATAACTTCCGGTACTTCTTTTTTAAGGTGACCCAGAAACCCAGTATGACAACCAGACATGGTTGGAGCACCATCTGTTGCACAAGCACTTACATTTGTGAGGGGAATTTATTTTACCTCAAAATAATCTTTGACCAATTTAAAAATCGAGGATCCTTTTGTATTTGTGTTCAAAGTTCTTGTAAACAACATTTCCTCGTTAATCTCCTTACTCTCATTTATGAATCTCACGTCAGCTAAAACAGCTTTGTTATCTATCACAGTGATTCATCAATCTGCAACGCAAATTTACCTTCTTTCAGAAATGTGATGAGTTTTGATTCACCGTCGGCGGCCATCTCATCAATACGCCTGGAAACAGTATTATTGCTCAGAGGAACAGAATGATTTATCAGATTTCCGACTGCGATACCAAAACGTATGACGAAAACGATCCTGCACTTGAATTTTTTTTAATTTTTAACTATCATAATTCTTTGTCTACACCAGAACCATAGGTTTCATATATATTTTCAATTTCAATCTCAAATAGCTTTTATTATTAATATTATTAGCAATTTTTATCTTTTGAGTACTCGTCGCCCCCCTAAGGATTATCGCCCCCTTGAGAAGCTCTATCGCCCCCGGGGGCGATCGCCCCCAGGTTGGGAACCACTGATCTATTTCATTAAACATTAAGATTGCATCCATTAAACATCTATTCCACTAACCATTAAGATTGTATCCATTAAGCATTAAACATCTATTCCACCAACCATTAAGAATGCATTCATTAAAAATCAGTGCTGGTTAACCAAACCATTAAAATTTAGTACCTGCAACTCTAAAAATTATACAAAGTGTTCTGTTTTTTTTTTTTTTTAAATTTGTTTATTTTGCAGACTCTATTAGAAAAAAAAAGTGACACAATAAAATATCTATTTGTGTTGTTTGGAAAGATCTTTTTAAAATGAAGTAACTTCTGTAAAACTTAAAATAAATAAAAAATGATTGTTAAGTTTTACAAGTAAAATTCTAATAATACTTTTAAAATCCTATTCTGAAATTTCTCACCCGAACTAAATAAGAAAAATTAAATGCTCTGAATTTCTCCTTTGCTTTTATAATGTTTGAACTTTGATTATTTTGTACTTTTCCATAGTATTTTTTTAGGTTATTTTGTAAAACTTTTGTACTTATATTTAGTGCTTTAACTGAAAAAATTGTGGCTGTTTTACCAAGAATGAAATGCCCACATCGGATTGAACCACATCAAATTCAAGGATTGGATTTTATTCATATTTTCCCAGTAATACAAGTAAGTCTAATCATTTCTATTTAATTTTATTAATGAAATATAATACAGTTTTTTCTTAATAGTTAATTTTTTTTTAATAAAAAGTAATGCAATTTTGTAGAAAAAAGAAAAAGAACAGTAAGTGAAAAAACTAAGAAATAACTAATTCAATATATTTATGTTATATTATTCTATACTTTGCTTATTCTAAAATTGTTCATTTTTAATTATTGTATATCTTAATAACTAGTAAATGCACAGCTTTTACCTTGTATATTTTGATTTTTAGTTTTGTCTGTTAATTTAAGATTTAATTAATTATTAAAAGTTGCTGCCGCTTGTTTGTTATGTATTACAGTATATACTGTTATGTTGAATAATATTTCAAATTTGACATTAATGACAAATAATTTGTTATGTCATATATTTTATTTTGCTTGTGCTAAAGGTTTAAAAAATAAATTATTCTGAAAATGCTCGCTTTTAAGAATCATTTGCGTAAAGAATTTTTTTCCCCTTATTGAAAATATTTTCTTTAATGAAATCTGGTATATCAGGATATTTTTGTGTTACATAAATTATTGTACAAGAATAGTTTATTAATTGCAATTTGGGTTTGTTCATTGCAAATAGTTGGCAAATTGAAATGCTAATCTTAACATATTTTTTTCCTATAGAAAATATGAAAGTAGATTTTTTTTAGAGACTTCAGTTTAACACATATAACTATTGTTGCAAAATATATGTAATTTATTATATTTTTAATTTATTGAATTTTAATATTTGTCTTTCATTATTGCAAGTAAACTTATTGTTTATTTCATCCTCATTTTGTTATTAATTTTACACTTTGAATTTCAAAATATTTTAATGATATATGTATATAAATTTACAATTTAAATTTGTGTTGTCTTGTTCATCTGCGATATCGTAAAGTATGAGGGGTTTTTATGTAATTTTCTCTTTGATTTTCTGAAGTCTGATTTTATTATTATTATTTTTACTTGAAACAGTTATTTATTTTTGTGGTTAATTTTTTTTTTTTTTTTTAGTGGCTAGTTAAAAGAGCAATTGAAACCAGAGAAGAAACTGGAGACTATATCAGAGCATTCTCTGTCTATCAATTTCACAAAAATTTTGAAATGCCTGAGGTATACTAATTCCTTTTCCTTTGTAGCTTTTTTTTTTTAATTATTTATAAATAGTGATAATCACTATTTATAATTATAGGTTTTGCTATAATTATAAATAGTGACTAGTATAATAGTACTATTTATAATTATAATTTATCTAAAAAAATTTTAAATAAATTATTGTACTATTTTCTTTGTTTTTATAGATAATTTCTTCTGCTATACTTTTTCTGTATTCAAAATGTTTGAATCTGTTTATATATTTTTGCGCATAATGCATAAATATTTTTTTTTTATCATTAATATTTTACTTCTTATATCTATATGATTTTTTTTTATCACTTAACACTTTTTATATCAGTAAGATTTTTCTATTACTAAATAGTATAATATAAAATACTTATACTTTAAATACTTATACCAAGTATAAAATACTTATCCACTTATTTATACTTTTCCTATAAACTTAAAACTTATAATATTAGCAATGTTATTTATTTGAATAATTATAAAAACTTTCTGGAAGTCTTATAAAATTTAATAATTCTATAACAAAAGATAACAAGAACATTAAAATAATCATGTATTTTAATTTTGACCTACATTTGTATAATATTTCAATTCTATATTTAATTAAGATTATCTATTGTATATTTAGCTTTAGGATGTAAGCAGACATATATATTTGTACATTTACATTTGTATCACATTTTAATTTTATATTCAGTGTAAATTTTCTGTTATATATTTATATTTAGGATGTAGGTGTGAATATATTGAAATATGATACTTATGTGAACATTTACATTTGTATTATATTTCAACGGATAAAATTGTGTATTATATATGTATTTATTTTTAGGATGCTGCTGCAAGTACATTAAAAGAGAAAATGGCTGTTTCATACAAGAATATTAAAGTAAATGTTTTATTATCTACTTGTTTTATGTTATCTGCCATTTTTTTGTGAATTGTTGCACAATATAATTTCATTATATAGAATGGTTCTAGATCATTTTATTAGTCTTTTTTAATCTAATTCCATCATTTGTATGCTAACTAATAGTTATATTTACGATATATTCATCTTTATGAAATGTTTTGCATTTTTAATGAGTACTCATTAGGCTAGTTAAAAGATAAATAAGTATTTTCTTTCTTTAACTCATAAAATTTTTCATAATCATACACTTGTTTTAATTAATTGCCAAAACTAAAGACTTTTCATTGAGATATAATTAAATAATAATTGTTTTTTAAATAAATCATTTTTTTGTTGTCTTTTCTGTTTCTAAGTATGCAATAAATTTTATAGTCAAACTTATCTTAAACATTTATTGGAAAGAGGAAAAAAAACTTTAAAAAAAAACATGTTATCAACAGTTGAATAAAGAAAAAAATTCTTTACAAGAAAAGTAATAAGCGATCCATTTTTTATTAAGATGAACATTAATAAAATAAAATATATTAGTCTTGCTCTCGATAAGAGATATATTTGACAATATTTATTCAACCACGTATTTCTATGCATATTTTGGCAACCTTAGTTTCTAAGTAGCTTTAAACTAGATTGATTTGATTGCTTCTTCAGTATTAAGCTTATTTAATTTTTGTTTATTAATCATTTTGAACTGAGGACTAAACTCTTTTTGCAATAGTTTGGATGATTCTACATACTGCTTCAAAGCTATCAAGGATAAATCCCTATCAACAATCATTCAATTAATCAATTCAAAGCCACGTACTTATTCGCTGTTTTTTCAAAAGACACACCTTTGGAATTCTGGAGTAAAAGGAGAGGATAGAATGAATGGCTGATCACAGTATATACATTACAACTGACTAAAAAAAGATTAAACACGACTTTGAACTCCTAATTTGGGGGTCAATCGAAGTTAAGTTTCATTATGTTATTTGCAAGCATTGCATCTTCTCATTTTAAAAATTTTGCAGGTTTTTCTTAACATATTTCTAAACAGCTTTTCGATTTTATTAAAATTTCTGTTTCTCTGATTTTTTTTTCCTTCCAAATTTCACACAAAGTATTATAAATGTAGAAGAAAAAAAATTTAAGTTACCCTGGTAAGAGCCAAAAGAAGTTTTGTCAAAACAATCTTGCTTTAACATTTAGTGCTTAGGAATTTCAGAAATTTTTTAAAATTTTTATTGGAGTAATTGAAAAATTTGTAGAGTGGCATAAAAACAGAGGAGTTAGGGAATTTTATCAATCCGGAAAAGTTGGAGAATTTTATGTATCTGGAAATATCAGAGAATTTTCAGGGAATTTAAAGTACAGTCCAGGAAATTTAATGAAAATTACCTAAATAGTCAGGGAGTTAATTTGAGCTTCCTAAAAGTCCAATATTTTTTTTTTTGAACTAACAGTTCTCTTAACTATGAAAAAATAAATAAATTACATATTTCAATTTTAACAGCAAATTTAAGTGTTCCATAATAAATATTATGCATAAAAATAAGGCATAATTTAGAAATTAATAAGAACATTTATGTCATCGCAGGACAATTTGATAAATTAGTCTCGAAAAATCAGGGAATTTTTTTTCTTCTTAGTGTTTGTAATCACCTTATTTTTCATGACTAAAGTTGGAGTTAGTGAGGTTTAATTGTACTAAAAATAGCATACATAATAATATGATTTAGGTTAATGATATGTAATATAAATTTATTTTTACTATAAGCTATTAAAAGATTATGCGTAATGAAAATAATGATTTAGCGCTAATTATTCTTTAAAATTCAAGGAAAAACTTAAAATTTTGTTTTTAAAAACTTAAGTTTTAGAAATAGTCTATGAAATTTTATGCAATGTCATTTTTTTTCTCAATTTGACCACAAGTTTTATGAATGTTTTACTCAGTCTGAAGCTTTAAATATTTCTTTATTACTTAATGTTAATTAGTAAGCAGTTTGAAACTAAAGTTGTCTTCTCGAAATATTTTCAGTTTTTGTTTTTCTACAGTTGATAGTATTTTTTTATTTCTGAATGAGATTTTGCATAACATATATACATCATATATTTTTTTCAATAATTTAAATCAAGAAAAATGCTTTTTTTTTCTAATTATTTTATAATTTGGTTTCAATGAGAGATAAAACAAAAATGTAACTATAAGCAGGGTAAAATATTCAGTTTTTTTTTAAAGCAAATAAAAGGTTTTATATGTTACATATTGTTTTATTTATTATGAAGTTGCTTGTGTAAATTGCGTGAAGCCTTGTGTAACTAATCTTATTGAAATATAGGCTGTTCATTTTAATTTTTGAATGAATTGAATCTTATAGGAAGTGTATCGTCCTCAAAGGTTATTTCGTTATCATGCTCCACATAAGTTGAGGGAAGAAGAAGAACGAGTACAAACTACATTGTTAGAATATGGAAAGTAAGCTTTTAGTTTTAAGAAATGGTGTTTTTTATTTTTTTTGCTGAAATTACTTAATGATGCGGATGACATTTAATTTTTTAAAAATACTTTTCTTTTTTTAATGTATTTTTTTGAGATTTTGGAGCTTTTTTTTTTATTTAAGAAAATTTTTTTTTTACATTTTTGGATATTTTTTTTTCATTTTAGAACTTTGTGACAGGAATTAATTTTTTTTTGTATAAAACTTCTCTAAATATTATTATTATTATTTTTTCTTTAGTCGTCAGTTTTCACTTCGAACGTTTATTTCAAACTTTAATGAAACATTAATTTTTCTTAATATGCATATTTCAATATAATTATATGTTACATATAAGTTTAGGATAAAAATGTGTCAGATTGAAATTCATGTGAGTGCTTTTTTTTAAGCTATTTTTATTGTGTTTTTAGATTATCAAGATCATATTCATAAAATGTTGAATAGGGTTTCTCTTACATTTCACTGCAATGAGTTTTATACAATTTTGTTAGAGCATAGAAATGTTTCAGAAGTTTAAGAAATAAAAAAAAAGAAAATTATTTAGATAATTATTTTGTTTTCTTAAGTTTATTTTAGAATTCAAGTCTTAGAAAATGGAGGAAATTTTTAAATGTTATGTATTGAACATGTGTATTAATCTTGTTTTTTACAGGAAAAGAAAAAAGAATTAAAAAAAAATTTTTTATTGCTTTTTTTTTTTAAATTTTGCTATTTTTTATTTATTTATTATTTTTTTTGGTATCAATTTCAAAGAAATTTGCAAATTAAACACAATTTGAAAATATTTGAACTCCACATTCACATTTGTTCAGTTCATAAAGTCTATACTTTTCATCAATTGTACAATTATTTTTTTATTGTTATAGCTATTTTAAGGAAAAGTGAAAATAATGTACTTTTTCTGCATTAAAAAACATTTTTTAAGCAATTTAGCAACGTTTATTTCTAAAAGACTTAATGATTTTCACATAATACAGATTGTTACTTTTTTTAGGAAACTTGGTGGTACAAAAATTGCCGAAAGTAAGGTAAGACTTATCAATAAACTTTTATAATAATATAACTTAATATAATAATATAACTTGCAATATAACTGATATAATATAACTTCTTTATTAATGTCTATATTTCTTGGTAATATAAAATTTATTATGCATTAGTTTTTTTGGTACATCAAAAAATATGTTTTAGAGTTACTCCAATTTAAAAAAAATTGTTAGTTGGTTGTTTAATTGAATGATAAAAAGATAAGTAAAGAAAAATAAGTAAAAAAGGAAAAGTTAATTCCTTTTCCTACTTTGCCAATATCTATTATGCATAAAAATTATATAGTTTTAATTATTTATAACAAATAGCATAATGGCATGTATTGCAGTGTCTTACTGTTTTTAAAATTTATTAAAATATATTTTACATATACATCAAAGTTATTTAAAATGTCTTTTTGATAATTAGCTTTTGTGATAACTATGAAAGGTATTTGGTACCTATCACATAGTTTAATAATAGTAGTAATTTGACAGTGTTTTGGAGCTCAGTGCTTCATAAATGTCTAGGCATGTTTCATTCTTTGATAAACTTTAATTCCATAATAAATTGAGAAATAAATTAAAAATTTATCACTTCAGAAATTGCATCAATTTTTCTTAAGATGCTAAACTTTTCAATTTTAGCTTGAAAAACTGCATGGAATTTTTTTATTATTTAAGTTTGAAACTTTTTTTTAAAATCTTTTTTGAGATTTTAGTTTTTTTTAAAAATCTGGCAAATACAGCTGTTAGTTTTATTTATTTTTAACTTGTAAGTTTTTATTTCTGACATATCATGTGTAAATGAAAGTTTTCTGTGGGTTTAATTTTTATATCAAATTAAAATGGATTGCCAAAATAAAGTTCAAATCGAATATTTTAAGACCATATAGTTGTTTTGATGTCATAAATAATCATCCTTCTTTGTAATGAAAAATATGCATAATTTAATTTTATCGCCATTATTTTATCTATTAATTTTTTTTATACCACAATTTCGAAAAGGGAAGGAATTTTGTTCTGCAGTACTGAAATTTCTTTCTAATATTTAAATAATTGTATGTTTCTGATTTTATTATATGATTTATGCTTTTTGTCTGTATTTGATTTATTTTTAACATTCTATTTCCTTTTAAAATTTCAAAAAAAAAAAAAAAATTAGATTACATAAATACAATTTATATTTTTTTTCACATTGTTTCTTATTATTTATTTTTGTCAGAAATAAATTTTACCTTTTCTTAAATTTCTGTCAAAAATTAATTTTGAAAATGCGTGTTTTTTGTGCAATCATTTGGCATAACTGACTCTTTCTCAATATGTTTTTCAGGGGCAAGATCAGTCTGCTGAAGCTGAGCAATCTAATCAAGCATCTGCAGAAGATGAGGTTTAACAATTACTTAACTTTTTTGCTTGATTGCATTCCTTTTTCTTTTTCAAATTTGCAACCGCTCTTTTCTTACATAAATTGCTTTTGTATTGTGCTTTTTTAAATACTTAAAAACATTTTTGTGTAAAGTCTGACTAGCCTTAAATCAGTAATGAAATAGTTGTAATTGAAATAATTAGTAGTTTTTAATATATTTTTTTTATTATACAAATCCTATCTGATACAAATTATATTTTTTTACCTGTTACTTATTGATGAATAAAATAGATTTTGTTTCTCTCTTTTTTTAAATTCACTATATTTGAATATGCTAAAGTTCATTATTTATTCATTTAGTTTAAGTTTCTTTTTATAACTTTTTTTAGTGTATTAATTCTTAATCTCATTTATTGTTCATACATTGCTCTATAGCATTTTTTTATAATCATAAGTATAAGTTTAGTAATTAAGTTGAGTTTAATATTCATATTGAATAAATATCAACATATTTTGTTACCTTTCTATTTATATTGTCTACCTTTTTATATAACTGTTTTAAACTTCAATTTTAGTTTTTTGAAAGATGCTTGAGGTTTTATTACTTCACCTTAACATTTTAACGAACTTATTAAAGTTTCAAACTGGTTTACTAAGTTTTGTTACCTTTTTCTTAATATTGTCTACCTTTTTAGATAACTGCTTTAGCCTTCAATTTTAGTTTTTTGAAAGATGCTTGAGGTTTTATTACTGCACCTTAATATTTTAACGAACTTAGTAAAGTTACAAACTGGTTTACTAATTTTTGTTACCTTTTTATTTATATTGTCTACCTTTTTAGATAACTGCTTTAACCTTCAATTTTAGTTTTTTGAAAGATACTTGAGGTTTTATTACTTAACCTTAATATTTTAACGAACTTAGTAAAGTTACAAACTGGTTCACTAGCTTATTTTGTTCTTGTTAATAGGTTCTTTAAATGTGTATTCATACTTAACCACTTAACGCAATTATTAAGTTCATTTATTTTTTGATACAATTTTTATAATTTTGTAATTTTATATCAAGAGTTTTTTTTTAAATATACGCTGCTTTTAATTGAATCAATATTTTAAAATTATTCTGCCATTTTCAGTGTATAATCATTTTCTATCTTTCATTTGGTTATTATAATAGAGCTTTCATTTCTAGTTTTGACTGAAATTATTCTTAACTTTAAGAGAAAAATTAAATCAAAAATTGCTGCATAACCTTTGATGCAAATGTCCAAATATTAAATCAGTCCAAAAGGTTTTTTTTTCCGAGAAATTACTATTTTTTTTATTTATATTACTTTTACATAAATAAAAATTATTAAATTTCTTAGTAAATAATAATTTTTTAAAAAATACCTACTTTTTTTTTTTTTTTTGCTTTAGCCTTGCATTATCCTTTCTAACTGTTATTATGCATAAAGATTGTATTTATACTAATCAGTTATGTGACTTTGAAATATATTTTCTAATTCTTTAAATTTCTGCTATACTTGCATGCTATTCTAATAGAGTCGGATTCAGAATTTGATGAAAAGCATGTCTGTTGCTCACGAGCATGAGGTTAGTATTTTTTTTTTCTAATTTATTGAGCTATGTATGTGTTACTCTACATAGTTTAAATAATTTTCAAAGTGTTTTTATTTACGAAACATTTTATTACAAGATTATATTTGAATATAAATTTGATGAGCAAGTTATTAAAATATAAATTTTTAGAGGTAGTCGGCCTGTAGATTTAAGGAATTGTAGTTATTCTTTAGAATCCATGCTACATAAATTTATGAAATAAAACTTCAAATAATTTAAAGTTTAGATTAACTGCATAAAGTGTTATAGGTTTTGTAATTTTTATTTTTTGATAAAAAGTAGCTTGGTGTATTTATTTTGTGGGCAATTCTTGAAATGCTTACTTTGTTTCAAGAGTTTTTTTATGTTTATTGGGTAAATAATTCATTTGTATAATTGGTATTGTTAAAATGTAACTCTATTAAACACCTATTATTTTATTAAATCTGATTTGCATAATGTATTCATTGATAGCTTTGTACAACAAATGTGAACATTTTGTTGTTGTCCTTTAGATGAAACTGTAATTATGTAAAAAAAAAAAAAAAAAAGGTGCTTCATATACATATCAAAACAAAAATGGTCCATTATGTATTGTTTGTAGGAGAAAAGTTTCCGTTTCTGAGTTTTTGAATATCTTGCTTTCTAATGTATCTAGAGCCTGAAACATTTTGGAAAGATAGAAAAAGCTCTTGTTGCTAAAATGGTCGTCAATTTAGAGACTCTTTCACTATTAATGAGAACATTTTACCATTGCCTGTAAATTATGACATGCTGTTAAAATATCTGATATCAACAATCTTAAGTATGAATTTTTGGTAAAATGGCATATTGCAAACAAAAGATAGTAACAGATACTTTATTTTCAGATAAAAATATACAAAAAATACATATTTTCATCTAAAGAACATTTTCATGTTGTATAGTGTGGTCATTAATTTTAAATCCTTATATTATTGTTCTTTATACAGTTATATGATTTAAAAAACTCAGACTGGTAAGTAAGTAATAAACTAACTTTAGTGTTTTTAGAAGGAAAAAGGAAATAAAAAAATGATACTTAATGTTAATTTATTCAGGGAAAAAAAACGATAAGTTTTTATGTGTTTTCAAAATTTAAATATGTATATCATATTTAAATTTCGAAGATAATACTGTCAAGACTTTTAAAAATAAAATTTAGCGAGACTGACAAAAGCAAGAAAATTAATGAAACATGCAAAGCCAATATAAAAAATTTTGATTGTTATTTTAATTTATTTTAGAACAGAACTGGCTTTTATTTTGAATAGGTTGTAAATTGTTTTGGATGTACTTAATGTGCAGCTTAGTGAAAGAATATGTTTTTTTTTAAAAATTTTATTTCCCAATTGCACTGTCTGTGATACGATAGTCTGTTGTGTCTTGAAAGAAGAACAAGTGAAATTGCTTGAGGTGATTGTTAGATTGGTTATCAATTAATTACATTGAAAATTAGGCCTCCCTGCTTTGCAAATTAAATTAAGAAAAATAGTTTTATTATCTTACTGAAAATGATAAATGGTATTATGCGCTTCCTCATATGAGTTCAAATAATAATGAGGTAGGGACTAATAATTACAGGACAGTAGGATAGTTAATCATTGACTTCTTGATGGAAAGTTTGAAAGTGTTATTTTATAAAAGACAAAAATATACTCTTTCATCTTCCTTGTACTGTATATTATACTCAAATATTTGTTTTTTTTTTAACCAAAATAAATTTTAAATTTCAGGGTAAACTCACTGCAAGCCAAGTTGGTTCAATCGTGGGATTGCAGTCTGGAGAAATTCAACAAATTGCATCAGAGTTTGCAGAAAAAGTAAAGTTTGCAATTTCTAAATGCTATTGAGGAAAGATAATCATAGATATCTTTCTACAAAAATAATAAAATATCAATGCATTTCAGCAAGCAGAATTAGCTAATGAAGAGCTGGGAGAGAGAGGCTTGAGTGGAAAACAGTATCATAAGCGTACTATTGCATCACTTACAAAGCAAATTAAAGATAAAGGAGATAAAGTAGCTGAGGTATGTATAAGCAAGGTATCCGCGCATCTGGAAAGTCATAAAAAATCATGGAAGGTCATGAATTTCGGTATTGAACAAAATTTGTCATGAAATGTCATGATTTTAACTAGTACTTGTTCAAAAAAAAATCATGGAAAGTCATGGATTTAGGTCGGCAATTTTTTTTTAATATAAAATGGAATTCCACTCCCCCAATTTCTTGGTGCTCCGAATATCTGAATTTGAATAATATTTTATTAAAATATGAAAAGATATTATCATGTTCTTTAAAAATTATGGTTTTTTCAAAAAATGAAAGAAAAAACATCATTTCTAGAGCGAAGTATCTTTTAAACTTCTGTGATTTCAGAATTATTATCTTTTTATTTTTATTTTATCAATTTAAAATTCTAGCTGAAGAAAGCCAATCATTGGCGAATTTTTTTTATTCCGAAATGAGAACAGAAAAATAAGGAGTATTTCTTTCCTTTCTGATGAACAGGAAAAGTATCTTTAGAATATAATTCTGCAGAAAAAAGGAAGAAAAAATTATTTGCTCAGCTATTTTATTGCTTCAACTCTTTTTTTTACTGTTTTTTAAATTTAAAATCAATAAATATGAAGATGCAGAGTATAACAGTTTTGGTTATACCTATCATTTTAATTAATGTTATTATAATGCTTTTTAAATTTATTATTCCGTTTTTGTTGGAGAAAATAATAACTTCGTTAAGTCATGAAAAGTTCTTGGAATTAGTCATGGAAAGTCATGAATTTGAAAATCTAAAATGTAACAGATACCCTGTATAAATGAACATTTTAAGGATTCTTAGAGAATTTCATATTTATGCTATAATTAATCATTATATGGTTTATGAATTTGTTTGGAAGTTCTGTTACTAGAGTTTCTATGTTGCGTCATATATTTCTATGCTCATATATCTATGAGTTTATGCTAAGTGTGAGAAAAATAGCTCTAAATATTAGATGTGACACTTTAGAAACCACCTCAAATAGAATTGGGTTTAGTATTTATTAACATATTCACAGCTAGCCTAGTACTGATGGTTATGCTGTATCTATCATTAAAAGTGGTATTTGATAAAAATATAGTTAAAGTTAGATTTATTTCTGCAACTGCTTTAGTTTTTGAAATTCACAATAAGTTTAATTTAATAAGCAATGTATTATTGTCTGGAGAAAACTTCATATTTTCTGTAAAAATAGTTGGATGATTATATGCGCTTGATCTGTTTAATCGACATAAACTGTTAAAAAGAACTTCGTCTCGTGCTGGTGCGGGATTAGCAGCAAAAGTGTTAATATGAAGATCTTTCAGTGCCATTTATCACTATTCCATAGTGATAAATAAGGTCTTCAAATTGCTTTGTTATATGGGACTAATTTTAAATTTACATATACAAATCTACAATATTTTGTTAGTGTTTCAGTGTTTATACGAATTTATATGAACTGTTGTTATATCATTCATATTTATGCAAATTTAGATATACTATATGACACCCACCCGGTGGCTGAGTGGTAGCGTCTCGCACTCCCGTGCCAGAGGGCCTAGTTCGGGCCTTACGCGGCTCGAGGATCTTTCATCCCTTCAGTGGGTCGATAAATTAGTACCAAGCATGCTTGGGAACTAAACACTGGGTTAAAGACTAATTTTAGTCACAAAATCTAATTTTGGTATTGCAAATTAAATAAAGTTTTCACCAAAAAGTTTTTTCAAAAGTACATAGTCTTGATTTTCATTAAAATTTAACTGATATACCTGGAAAATTCAGGGAATTTTTTCTAATATCTGCATTCTATTGATATGGCTAATGCTGCTGTGTTTTGTTCCCTCTTAAAGAATCTGCTCACTTTTTTGCAACTTTTGAATTGCAATATATTTTCTTTTATTTCTGATCATTTTAAAACTATAGGCTAATTTTTATTAGGCTACAAGAATGCTTATAACTGACAAAGACATTTTGATTGTGTGATTCAGGTGAAAAATAAAAAAAAATGTTCCATTTCATGACATGTTGGGACACAAGATCTTAATCCATGTAACTTTCATATCTAAAATTAACCATTTAGTTTGAAATTGTAACCTTAAAAATGTAATTTGCCAGCTCTTCCTTAATTTTTATTTTAATATGATCTTAAAATTATTTTTCCATCTTTTTTTTAAATTTAGAAATTTTATTTGTTATCATATTCATTTGAAAGTTTTTGGTAGTAGATTTATCTCATTCTCACAGAATGTGTATTATAAGTTTCTGCATATTTTATGTTTATTTTCTTAATAGGCTGAAAGTCGAAATGCCCAACTGAAAAGCGCCTATCAAGATTCACAAAATAGACAGAAAACCGTAAGTAGTTCTAACCGTATCTAAACGATTGTTTGTGCTTATTTTACTAAATTTTAAAATGTTTTTAAATGAGCTATCTCTATCATTTTATATATTCTTAATGTCAATTTGGAACATTAATCATTGAAGCATGTTATTTCATTTCTTCAGCTGCAAAAAGAATATAACACCATGCTAAAAGAAATGGAAGCATTAGAAGGAGCTGAAAATGATGATAATAAAAAGTTTGTAGTATTTTTTGCATTATAAATATAAATTATACTTATTGAGATTCATTCAATAGTTTATATATTATTATATTAGGTACAGAAAATTTCCTATAAATTTTTCTGAACTAAATATCTTCACTTCATTAACACTAAATATTTTGTTTTATCTTTTAAATTCCATATGAGAATAATTTAATCAACCTTGTTCTATAGTCATTTTAATTTTTAAATGGCACCATCCGCTGCCTCCTTCCACTCTTAGCCCCATGGTTACTTCTCACTCATCATTTTCGTATCTTAATAGTTCTTTTTTTAATTAAGTCAATTTTGTTAATAAAATTATGTAATTTTACGTAAGACCATTTTGTGAAAACTTTAACATTTTAACAAAATGAACGATTACCTGGATTTAAAAAATGAATTATATATTTAGGAACACTGAGTGTGTGCCGCAATGAGAAGCAATTTTTCTTGTTAACAATATATAACAATTACTTTATATCAGGGTAACAGCTAATTTTTTTTAAAAGTTCCAAGTAATTGTTATTTTAAAATAACTTTGACAGAAGTTAAAATCTCCAGTCTTTTTACTTTTCATTATTTCTAATTATCTGTTTTCTGTAGTATTTTTTTTTCTCTTAGTTTAATAAGAAATTATTTTAAAAAAAAAATTTATAAGGCATTATTAGGTATATAGCATAGTGGTACAAAATATTAATGTAAACTTTAGTCATAAATATTAATTCAACATTAATGCTCTGGATTGAATTCTAAACTTTAATTGATTATTAACCTTAAAATTATTGTTTGTGTCGTTTTAGTTTGGTATTTTGATTCTATGCTTATTCACATCTTGGAACAACCTAAATATTTTCAAGAACTCTGTGTAGATAATCATTATTTTCTTGTATTTATTTCAGTTTATTGGAAACACTTCGATCCCTTGTAGCTACAAATGAAACTCTAAAGAAACAAGAGCAGGAATTCCGAGCTCACTGTAAAGAAGAACTTGCTAGATTAAAATCGGAAATTGAAGAATTAAAAGCATCTTCGGAACAAGGAACATCTGAAGACAATGTAATGCCTCTATTTTAAAAAATTTAATTTTTTTTTAATATAAAGTCTTCAAATTAAAGCATTTTTTTTCTTCTTAATTTTAAGCCTTTTTTATGAGGTTTGGAATTTTAATAGTGGAAGCATTACTATAGAGAGGCTGTGTAATAGAGAAAATAAACTCTCCCTACAAATATCACTCGCACAATGCTGATGACTACATTAAAAGACAATATTAAAGTTACAACACCTATACTTAATATAGTATTTGAGTAAGATTTGTTTTTAATATTTTTTGTGCTGTTTTTATGTATTAAAAAAAACAGAAAAATAATATTTAATAATTACAGTTCTAAGTAAATAAAAGATCGCATGTAAATTGTGTAGACATTGGATTTTTAATGGAACTGTATAAAAATGAAATGACATATATTTATTTCATTCTTTAATTCGTTGCATTGTTTTTTTTTTTTTAATAAAACTGATTTGCCTGCATCCCATTATGCAAAATTTTTTAAGAATAATATTGAAACTATATTTTTTATAAAATGATATATTTCTTAAAAATTCAACATAAATAGGAATAGGCCTGAAATTCTAAAAATGAACTTTCCTTTCAATTTTTTCCCTCCCTGAATCTAGTAGTAAAAAGTTATTTTCATGTAGGATAATTTTGATGTGACTTAATTGTATTTATTTATAACAGTTTTTCAATGACTTAATTAAGGGATATTAATTAAAAAAAATTTTAATGCATATATATTATTAATAATAATAATATTTAATTATCTAAAATTGAATTAAATATAAATCACCAACCTGTATAATTTTACTGAGCATTAACCCTTTGGTGCACTCACTTTACCAGATATTAGCAACAGGTAAAGTCTAAAATAAAATCAGTAAAAATTACAAAAAAATGTGCTTTTGTCAGAATTTTTCTCACATTTAATGATTTTTTTAAAAGCTTTGTCAAATTCTGTTTCCATATTACTAAGTTTTGTTTCAAAAAACAGTTACTTTATTTAAATATGAAAAAAATAGTGTATATAATACTATGTGATAAACTTTCTTGTGATAAAATTTCATCTTTAAAAAATCATCTTCCAGTCTTGCTATACAAACATTATAGAATATAATATTTGTTTACTAATACATTTTAATTCAGTGTATTATTAAAATAAGTCATAGATGCAAGAAAAAAATTAGTAATCACAAATATTTTTTGCAGGAACACACAGAGATGGTTGAAAAACAGTACAATTTAGATAAGGAAAAACTACAAAAAATAAGAATGCTTTTAGTAAGTTGTTAAGAATTGTCTAATTTTCTAAATTTGTAATTATCTCTATACTATTTGTAATATACTATATGTAATTATCTACTATTTACTAATATACTACTTGTAATTATCCCTCTTATTCTCTATACTATTTATATCCTTATTTATGTTTATAAAAAGAAAAAGTCTTAAGTATTAATAAAAAGTTCCTTCTAAACTCTGGAAACAAGACTACTTTTATTATTTTATCTGCTAAGTCTGGTAAAATAATTATTAATTTTACTACATACTATTTTGGTGTGATAGTTTCATAAAATCACCAATTATTGATTTATATTTAGTAAATATAAATGTCATAAAGTTTTTATCTTATTAAGTTTTTATTGTTTACGCGGATTCCATGAATGCTTACTACTATGTATTTCTATATCTTGTGTTTGGTCAATTGTATTCAGTTTAAACACATTCTATAATGTTCTTATTCTTTATAATTATTTCCATTTTATTTCGTATAGACTTGGAAATTCAGTTTAAGTGTGTTTCACAAAATTTGAATTTTTTTAAAACAGTATCTCTATTTTATTTCTTCTGTTGATGGAATTTGACTAAACTGCATTTCAATAAGTTATTATTTTTTTTTTAACCTTTTGTGCATTTTTTATTGGATAATATTTCCATTTTTTTTAGAGTTTTAGGGAGAGTGAAAAGATTTCATTATTAAATTAAGTAATGAATTTTTGTATCAGTTCTTTGGCATAATTCTGTTGCAAATTTTAATAAAGTAAATGAGTTTAATCTGCTTTGCCTTACTTGATTTCCAGGTATTTTCAATTATTTTCTTAATTTTTGTGGATACAAACACAATTTAAAACATTTATTTTTTATTATTTTTGCTACCACTTTAAAAATGCCCCCCCCCCTCAAAAAAAAACATGCATTAAATGAAAAACTTATTAATTTACAAAAAATTTACGTTTATGTGAGTTGTTCTATGCAGTGATAATGAGAAAACCTAAATTTACACAATGTGTACTTTAAATCTTAATGAAAAATTATTGAATAATGCACATACATTGATTATTTGATAATATTAGGAATTCTTTTATGATTAAATTTTTAGTAAAGTTTTATTTTTGATGAAGGACAAATGTCTTATTGCTTGCAGTAATTTTGGCATAAGCACCATATTACAGTCGAACTTCTGTTTAACGAACTTCCATTTCGTGAATTTCTCTATTTAGCGAATTTTTTCGAAGAACCAAGAACATTTTGGAAATTTCTTCATAAGATAACTTCCAAATAGCGAAGTGAATTTTCTATTTAATGAAATTTTCATTGAGATCCACTTTCCCTACTTTCCGAAATATTTCAGAACATTTCAAACTTGTTACGCATTTCATGGGGGAAATTACCTTTCGAAGCCACTGCTTTATGTAATGCTTTACTGCTTTCTCTAAAAGCTCTAGTAATGCTTTTCCTTTCCCTTTTTGTTTGCATTTCAAACCAAAAACTCAGGAAAAATTAACAGATTTTATCAGTAGCAATTAAACTTAAGAACGCATGTGGTATAATGTATGTTTAAAATTACTTTTGTAATAAATGCAGCTATAATTTTATACATAAATTTAGCTTTTTTTTAGGTAAAAATTTATGTAGCATAATAGTGTAACACTGGATAATGTTTTGCTCTATTCTTGCTTTCCATGCAAATTTCTTTTATGATTAAGATTTATAAGATAAATAGTAGATACTAGTTTGCAAGATAACGGTGCATCAATTAATGCCTAGTGTTCATGAATTTAAAACCTGTTTTGTGTTGTTTATGTATTTTAGAAACGAATTTTCCATATAACGAACTTATTATCTGGATTTAGTGACTTCGTTAAATAGAGGTCCGACTGTATTTGTATTCACAAACTTCATATTTCCTTAAAAAGTATTAGTTTCACTCATCATATTCATATTATTAGGAAGGTATTGGCTCACATTGGACTGTCTGGCCAACTATGGTGATGATGATGATTCATATTATTATTGTTATTAATTTTGTTTCGACTTTTATTATAGGATTTTGACTATATAGTATTTAGAAAATAATTCTTGCATTTCAGATATTTTTTTTTTAAATTTCAGATTTTTTTCTTCAAATTGTTAAAAGCCTATTAAGTTGAATTAATACCTAATTGAATTATTAAATTAATCATTTAATTACATTTTAGTTTAATTTTTCTGCAAAATCTAATGCACTACATACGTTTTAGGCTAGAAAAAACAAAGAAATAGCTATCATTCAAAGAAAATTTGATGAAGTTCCTTCAAGAGCTGAGTTGAGTCAGTATCAGAAACGTTTTGTTGAATTATATAATCAAGGTGAGTGGAAAAAAAAGTTTTATAAATATTTCATTCAAAATTGCCACAAAATAAATTCATCATTTTCAACATTAGTTTTTTTTCTTCTTTTCTTTTTATCTAAACTTAAGGTTTCCTGTAAATAGATTAAATTTTTTTTTACCTGTCTGCATTTTTTGCTTATTAATCTATTATGTATTAAATATTTTGTTACTTATATTTTTTAGTGGCAGCTAAGCATAAAGAAACAAAACAGTTTTATACTTTGTACAATACATTAGAGGATACAAGAATGTATATTACCAAGGAGGTATGCTGCATCTTATTTATTTTAATTTTTTCAATATATCTATTGTTATTACTAAAAAGTTCTTTTGGCTGATTCTTTCTTCACAAAGACCCATGTTTGCTTTACAATCATATTTGCTTTACAATCATATGTACAATAACCACATTGTAACACCAAAATTAAAAAAAATTATTCCATTAAAGGATCCCAAAATTTTCTTACACATCTACTCTGATTTAGTTTCTGAATCTATTGGGATAAAATTTAAACATAATAATTACCATTACAATTTCCTCCACCAATATGTTTTTATATTCTTATTTGAATTTTGGATACTTTGAAAATTCATTAAATATTATTTTAGTTATTTGGTTTGGTTATATAAAATATTATTTAATTGCTTATTTAACAAAAGTATTAAAATTAATTCATATTGTTTTAGAATTTTAAATATTTATTTTGTTTTCAATATTTTAGCTGTACATAATAACTGAGTATAATTTTCCAGGAAATGTGTTAATAGAAGTAAATGTAACTAATTTATCTTTGAATAACTGTAAAATCATAACTAAATATATTATCATAAAATGTAGCAAAATAAGGTAATATCTTGTTATTATATTATAGTAAAATAATAACTCTTATATTTTTATGCCTTTAATTTTGAATAATAAATTAAAAAAATATAATAATGTTACGAAGAATGAATGAATAGATATTACTTGTAAATACCATTCAATTAGGGATAAGTAAATAATTCACAGATTAATATTGTTACAACGTTTATTATTTTATCTGATTGCAACACACAATATCTGGATTTATTACTTTTATTTATTAATGATTATTTAAAGTGATTTTTACGCCCATTGAGTTGATCCATAAAGTGACAAGAAGTCAATTATCTTTTTATGATAGAAAGAGTTATTTAAATTATTAATTATTGATATCTAATATGTCACAACTTTAATGCTAAGTGTAAGTTCTGCTTTTAATATTATGTGCAAGAATTTATTATTTGTTTTACTAAAAATTTAAGAGCATTTCATGTTCATATGGAATAGATTATCTTGTTTGTTAAAAAATCATCCCGTTATTTAAATTTTAAAAATAAAGTTTTATTCTTATATGAATTTGCAAGGACCTTACATCACTTAAACACAGAAACACTTTTATTTCCTGGAAAATATGTAAGGCTAATGTTCTTCATCTCTTATGTTCACAAAATTTCCACTTTCTTGTACAAAGGTGTATTTTGTTACTCAAATTTGCGGACACACATCAGATTTTTTCTTTAAATTAGGAGTGGTTATGAAACATGTGCATTATAAGTTAGACTTTAAAAAATTTGCATAACTAATTTAAAATCAAATTGAGTAGCATCAGATGAAATGGCTGTCCCATTATTAATGTAATTTGAGCAGCGATACAGATGAAATATGTTTTATACAGTATGTAGAACGAATAAATAAAAAAGAAGTTTAATAATTTTTGATATAAGGGACTGAACTATAACATGCAGCCTGAATTTCCCTATTTTCACACTGAATAGTATCAAGGAAAACAATTTTAAATTTTCATTTCTTAAGAACTATTTTAATAATTGCATTAAAATTTTGGATTTTTTTTATTTAAAATTACAATGTTTAAAATAATGTAAGAACTCTGCATACCTTATGATTCAAAATATTTTGGCTTGTTATTAAAATTGATAATAAAAATAATAAATAATTATAAAATTTTATTTTAAAATTTTTATAATTGCGTGAATAAAGTTTTGATTGTCTCAAATAGTTTTATAGATATGGTGAAATAAGTAAAAGTGAAATTAACATTATGTTGCCCAAACTTCCGACTACCCTCCCCTATATTTTGATGGTTAAGGATCCAAATCGATTGAAACAAGGCTATGTTTATTTAGAGAAAGAATGTTCCCGTGCCTGATTTTGTAGTTTAAAATATCATCTGCACAAATATTTAATCACATTTAAGCTTAATCCTTCAAATTATTGAGATGGCATCTTAACTTTAGCAGACTTTACACTGTATAAAATTTTGCTTAATATTATAAAGAGACATGTAATACTATTGGTTGCAAAAAGAAATTTTAAATTCTCGTGACTGAGATCTATTTCAGAATAAATATTTATTTAGTTGTATTTTGCCTAAAAGATATGATAAAGACTGATAATTTTATTTTTAATATTTTTTGTTTGTTTTGTTTTTCCAAGGTGGATTTATTGAATTCTATTCAAGAGAATTTTACTGAGTAAGTATTTATCATTTAAGTACTTTATTTTCATGATACTCTAAACATATACTGATTGCTGATTTTAATTTGACCTTAGAGCAATGTCATCTTCATCATCTAGAGGAGAATTTTTAACTAAATTAGAGCAAATTGTTGAAAGGATTATCCAGAATAAGGCTAAAGTTAGTATTTATTTTTAATAAATACTTTAATTTCTGTAACACATTTTTATTTTTTTATTTTACAACTTTATATTTTATTTTTATTAATACTAACCGAGTACAAATTCTTCCTACGGTTTGGGAAAAAAAGTGAATCAATAAATCAGTATTGATTAACAATACAAAATTATGCACAAAATTGAGGGACATATACTGACAAAGTTAATTAGGCTAAAACATATTCAATTTCTTGTGATCTAACCAATATTTAAAAAAAAAAATCCTCTCTTTCCTATCTCTTAATTTATACACTTTTAAATGTTTGTAATTACCCAGTTATTATTTTTTTTAATAATGATTATTAAAAGTATCTTAGAAAAAAAAATTCTTTTTCTTCTTCTTCATTTCGGCAGGAAAATTGTCTAATATAAACTAAACGTAAATTGGTTATATTGAAAATGTAGTAACATATTAATATTTTCTGACCCTATTTAAATTAAATTCCAATATCACTCAGGGCTATAGATATCTATTTTTCTGATTTTAGATTAATTTAAATTTTTCATATAGTTAGTAGATAAAGTTGCAATATTAAAAAGAACCTATATGAGTGTTTCTTAATTTTTTTTCCTTCTTCCTTACTCAAGTCTACTGATGTTCATGTTTTAATACTTATATAACTTTTAACATTTAAATTCACTGAACGAAGCTTAAAAGAAATTTTTATTAATGTTAACTTTCAGGCAACTTGAGTACAATCTTTTGAATATTAAAATATATTTATTTAAAAAAAAAACAAGTATTGAAAATACAATTTAGCATTTCAGTCATAGTTTGCATTAGTTTTTTTCTACTGATCATTTATGTAATGTAATATTTTATTATTTTAGGTTGAAAAGAAAAAACTTGAACTTAAAGACCAGCGAGATAAACTTAATGATCACCTTGTTGACTTAATAGAAAAGCAAAGACTTTATTTCAAGACTGTTAAAGACTTCAAAGAGGTAGGACCTTAAATTTTATTACAGTACACTCTCGATTATCCGTGCGAGGATTATCCGGTTTGCGGTTTATCCGTGCTCCTTTCGGAGTCACAAAAAAAATTTTAAAGAGAAAAATTTTCAAAATTATCATGCATGTAAAATATATGTTGATATGAATGGAAATCTTGTCAAATCAGTCTCGCCATTTATTAACAGAATATGAATCTAATGTTTTTTATTGATAATAATCTCTGCAATAGTAAGTAATGAAGTTATAACACCTTTTGAAAGCAATATTCATTATTGAATGCAGTATATTAGCAGCATGGTCAAAGGTAAAATCGTCTACGTTATCACGATCGTGGAGAAAGATCATACCGCTTGATGAACAATCTTCTTCAGATATTGAAGAATATGATAACAGTATTTTTGAAAAAGGAAAAGAAATTGTAGGCTTAGAGATTCTTGATGAGGAAAATTTAGATGATTCGTTTCAAAGTGATGTATGTGAGCTTGACTTCCAGTATTTAACAGATGAGGAAATTGTTACTAACTGTGTTGTTAAATCAAATAGTGATGATAGTTCTGATGCAGAAGTTGTAATAAATGAAGGAAGTACAATTCCTGATTCTGCTGCTCTACAATCTGCGGAAACTTTATTAGATTGATTATATGGGAGAACGAGGATTTGATTACGGTGACATTACTACGGCGAGTAAAATATGTGTCAATATATGGCAAGAGATGAACAAACAGCAGAAGCAAAGACGCATTACAATTTTTTTAAGCAGTAAGTGTTAAATTCCTAGTTTGATGTTATACAACATGCAAATGTAAGTAATTTTTATATTTTTTGTACTGATGTTCATTTGATGTTTTCGGATTATCCGTGTTTTTCGATTGTTCGTAGACCCGTCCCGGTGATTAACCTGGATAATCGGGAGTGCACTGTATTTGATTTCCAGAAACATGTTTGTTTGCTGTTTTTTACACAAAATACTAGTAGAAAATGCATTGTTAAACTTAAGAGCTTTTGATCCAGAAATTTTCGCCATTTCAACTTGATTAATTTCTGCATAACAGTTTGGTTTCACTCTGTAATATTTATTAGGAAAGTGGCATATAGAGAATAAATTTCTCCATCCAACACTTAATGTTTTGAGGGTTGAATTTTTAAAAAATTAAGAAACTACAACTGAATTTATATTTGTTTAAATTTGTCAGCCGAATAAAATATCTTAAGACAGATTCAACGAATCTCAATCCTTTAATTTTATATTAGCTTTCTATATTGTAATTTTATAAAATTTTTTTCTTCAAAAATGTAAATTATAGTAGTATGTTATAATAAAATATATATTCATCATGGAGCGTAGCATTTTTAAGAAGTGCTTAAAGGTACTTATTTTCGATTAAAGTCCTTAAAGGTGCTTGTTTCATTTGGTGTTTTTAAAGAGTGCTTAATTTTTCTCTTTTCAAAAATGATATTTTTTTTCTTTACCATGTCGATTTTTGCCGCATATTATACAAAAGCGTTCTTTTCACATTGTTCTATTTAACGTTTTCACAAATCATTCAACCACAATCCATTTCGGCCTACCGTGGGTCCATAGCTTATGAAAGAGCCAATCACTTTACATGTTTGATGAAATACTTGCTAGTCCGCATATGCGCCTACTGAGCTGAGTTCGGTGAGATTCTAGCACTCTTATGTGCAACTCTGTTGTATTTTGTAAGAGATTCTCAATTTCAGGCTTCATTTTCCATCCTCTGAAATCAAACCGAAAAATCTCTCGATATTTTTATGGTGGCTAATATGATCAAGAAAAGAGTTCTTTGTCAGAAACTAGTTGTTTTATCATAATCATGTAAAGTCTATTCATGATTCTAGAGTCATGTAAAATTGTTTTGCATTTTGTTATTGTATATAGTGCTTAAAAATATTTTTAGTGCTTAAAAAATACTTAAAAGGGGCTTATTTTTAGTTGAAAGATTTGGCGACGCTCCCTGTTCATGTCTTACTGTTTTTAACATTCAGTTTATAAATTTCATGCATTGGTATTGAATTATTTGTTTTGATTTTTATAGGAATGTAGAAAGAATGAGATTCTTGTTGCTAAACTAAAAGAAAAAAGTAGAGGGCATTAGTAAAGGTATTAAAGAAGATGAAATGCAAGAATGTTTGTTGAGGAATTTGTGATTTTGAATGATTGTTTAAAAAATTGTTTTTGTCTTTTTTTTAATAAAAATAATATATTTATGCATTTTATGTTCCTCATTATTATCAATTAAAACTGAAAATTTGTCTTTATAAAGATAAGGTATATATTGTGATACACATGAATCGAGCTAAACAATGTGAATAAAGCACAGATAATGTTACAAAAACAGACATACTAAAGTTTTAGTTCTATAAGCAAGAGCCTTCCTCAGTGCAGAAACCCAGAATGACAGAACAAAACGTGAGGCAAGCAAGATATAACAAGGAAAAAGGTGGTTTAAGCAATAGGAGAGGAGGAACAAGCTTGAATTTCATGTTTTCCTAACATTTGAAATTTTATTTTAATTTCTACATTTCGCTTATTTGGGGTTCTCACCCTACTTTTCCTACACACCTGTTTTTTTTTCTTTCTTTTTTTTTAAATTTCTCTTTATTTGGTTATCTTAATCAAGCTCCTTCCCTATTAAGTTAAATCACTCTTTCCTTGCTGTAATTTATTTGTCTCTTGTTTTCTTCTGTGTTTTGACACTGAGGAAGGCTTTAGTTTACTGAACCGTATGCCAGTTACTGTGCAATATTCACTTTGGTTTTATTCGGGATAGTTTGTGTTTACTTGATATCATTCTGAGTTAAAATTCAAATTTTACCAAATATTTTATCTTAAAATTTTATGTTCTTAAACTGTGAAATTTAAAATTGCCTTATAAATTTCATGCAATTGCAAGATATTGATTGCTTTAGTATTTTAAAAGAAGCAGGAAGTCTGCCTCTAAAAAATCTATTCATATCTTTATCTTTTAAATTAAAATATTTATTTCATTATTCCTTAGAATATTTTATTTTACTACACACATAGCATCAGTTCTGATAACAATCGTTTGTTCATATTACTTTATAATCTCTATTAAAATTTAATTGACTTTTAAACGAATATCCAGTAACTTGATCAAAATGAAGGAATGCTTTGAAAATCAATTTTTAATAAATTTTTTTATGTAGTTTTAACTTCCTAGAATGGCGATAAGATAAGAAAACTTTGTTTTCTTGTTTTGATCGCTCTTGAGTGAGCAAGTGTTGTCAGTCGGTGTTAATGAAACTTGAAATATTTTTTATACAAAAGGATAATTTTTAACCCCCTGACAAGCCAACACATTCCGCAACTTTCATCTAATTGTATTACATGGTGCTATCATTTTTAAAACGTGCCTAAAGGTACTTATTCTCGTTTTTTAAAGCCCTTAAAAGTGCTTTTTCTATTGGGTGTTTTTGAAAAGTACTTAATTTTCCCTTTTCGAAAATGAAAATTTTTTATATACCAAGTCGATTTTCGCCACGTATTATGTAACAGCGTACTTTTCACATTGTTCTATTCAATCACAATTCAGCGCCAATCATTTTACATGTTTGATAAAATACTTTGGATTCCGCAGGTGCCTCTACTGCTGCATTTTGTAAGATATTCTCAATTTCAGGCTTCTTTTTGCACTCTCTGATATCAAACTGAAAAATCTCTTGATCATTTTATAATGGCTAATATAATCAGGAAAAGAGTTCTTTGAAGAATTCTCTCAATATTTCATTTAGCAATTCTTTACATGTGAAATTAATAAAAAAGTTTGGTTATAGTTTTTGGTATTCAAAATGATGTAAAATTAATAGGATTAAGCAGCTGTTCTCAAATGGTGTTCTGCCGATCCCTAGGATTCCTAAGTTGTATGTTGAAGTTTGGTTGCAACGGTTCCATGAGTTAGGATTTTTTTAAACTAGCAAATGTTTTTTGAAACCTGTAACAGGTGTACCTCCAACTAATAATTAATTATTTATTTAATATTAAGGTTATTTTTTTTTAAAATTATTTTTGTAAAAATGCTAAAAAATTTTTTAAAAAGAAATAGCAAATAAACTTTTTCTGTAACAGTATATTTAATACGTTACTAAAGACATATGCGTTTACTAATGATTGCATCAGCATTTCTCATTGAACTTAGAAATTCACAATAAAATAAACAAATTGGAGAATGCAGAATTATTTTTTTTGGATAACCATTCTCTCAGTTTATAACAGTTCTTTTTAAAAAGTATAATTCAGCTTATTTTATTCAATTTCAAATTATACGGCAAAGCTACTAGACTTAACTTATATAGCAAAACAGTAGCTATAGTAGACTTGCAAATTCAACTACCTAACATAAATTCTAATTTTAAAGATCTGTTGATCTGGTTTAAAGAATTCTTATATTCCTAATAGCAGTTTTAAGCTGTTTTTACAGGAAAACTATCAGTTTTTTTTTCATTTAGAACTTATCCACAAAATTTTATAAAATCATATGCAAAATTTTTATATTATAATGGTTTTAAAAGTTATTTGTTATTGCTGATTTTTAAAGTATTTTGATATTACTACATCATTTTTCTCTTCTTTTCTGATCTTACTTTGTTGTTACTCATACCACTTGACAATACTAGCAAGCCTGCTTAAAATCAATTTTTTCAGTGGCGCCATCTATGGCTAAGAATACTACTTCAGCCACACACGTCACAGCCCGTTTCAAGGAAAGGACCCAATCATATTCCATTCATCCAAAGATCGTACTTTTGATCTGAACCAGAGAACAATCAATCTCCAAATTAGTACTTCAGAGGTATTGATTTGTTGTGGGAACTTGGAGGACATTGTGACCGCTACAGACTTAACATGCATCAGCCTATCCTATTTTAACTGCGCTGTTGTATTTAAAATATTTAGAAACTAATTTAATTCTACACTATTGTGAATCATTGTTTTTCTCCATAGCTTAGGTAAATGTTGTTGTCTAGTAAATTCGTCAATTTTAATTATAGGAAAATTATAATATAGAACTTTTAATTATAGAATAATAGTTAAACGTTTGAATTAATATATTAAGCAATAATAAATTAAATACATTTATTTTGAAGGGAAAGAAGTTTTTTTTTCTTCTGAAATTAGTATTTTTGCCAATTTAACTTTTATAACTATAATTATTTTCTCTTTTTACGTCCTTCAACATTTGCTCTTTCGAACTTATGAAGATTTACAGTTTAAACGAACATTCTGGAGGGCGGGTTTCACTTACAATAGTTAAGTGGGGGAAAGAAATGTCACACTGAATAACTTGTGTTTTATAATGGAACAATTTTGCTTACTGAGAGCCTATCTTAATGATTCAAGGGTGCTGTAATGGTTAAAATATGCTAATTAATTAGTACTAATTAGCAGATGCATCAAAAGCGTACTTTCCTTGAACAAACGTTCAATTTTGTCGATTCGTTTCGCTCAAATATTTGACCGATTTCGTAAAATTTTCCTTTTTTATAGTTTAAAACTACACAGTTTAAATAAAATGGCTTAAAAATTTGTAAACCATACTAATCCCAAAAACCTCTGACCCTTGATAAATGAAAGAAGTAATTATTCAAAATTATTTTTATGTGGAGTTATCCTTGGTTAAACTAATTTTTGTGTGCCAAAAGTTTGCGATGCATAAAAATTTCCCTTAGCGAAATATGCAAAAAGTAAATATTTAACAATAACAGGCCCAAACTATCGATCACTCTCTTGCCTAAATCATGGTGCGTGGTGTTTTAAAAGAGTACTTAACGGTGCTTATTTCCGTTTTTTAAAAGCCCTTAAAGGTGCTTAATTTTCACTTTTCCAAAATGAGATTTTTTTTCTCTTTACCTTGTCGATTTTCAGCCCGTATTATGCAAAAGCGTGCTTTTCACATTGTTCTATTCAATGTTTTCACAATTCATTCAACCACAATCTATATCGGCGTACCGTCGGTCCATAGCATATGAAAGCTCCAATCATTTTACAAGTTTGATGAAATACTTGGAAGTCCGCATGTGCGTCTACTGAGTTGGTTCGGTAAGATTATTGTAGGTACTCTTATGCGCAACTTAGCTGCATTTTCCAAGCTATTCTCAGTTTCAGGCTTCATTTTCCACTTTCTGATATCGAACCGAAAAATTTCTCAAGCATTTTATAATGGCTAATATAATCAAGAAAAGAGTTCTTTGTCAGAAACTGGTTATTTTATCATGATCATGTAAAGTCTTTGAACGTTATTTTACATTTTGTAAATGTGTATTGTGCTTAAAAATTTTTTTGAGTGCTTATTTTTTGTTGAAAGATTTGGCTACGCACCCTGTAAACTATTGGGACCATATTTTCCAAATAGCGACTACCGCCTGACCCCCTTTATTTTAATGGTTAAATATATAAATCTGATTAGAAAAAGTATGTTTTTCTATCTGATCTTTTTAAGTTAATTAACCGATAGCACTTATTAATCACCATATTTGAATTCACCCCTTTGAATCTTTAAGCTTGGCACTTAGTTTGTAAAAATTTGATTATTAAAACAACTTTTTTTTCTTGTTGGTTATTGTTCACGCACTGATACAAATTAAGTAAATAGATATAAATAATTTTCTTTCTACTTTGCTTGGAAAAAATTTACATAATTTAAAATTTTAATTAAATTTTTTGCAAGCCATATTTTGTTGCAGCCTTAAGTATTTTCGTCTTTTTTTTCTGGTTGATAATGATTGTACGTGCCTCATTAAGAAAGAAAAAAACGAAAAGTTAAACTTTTTGCTCGTAATTTTTTTAAAACAAAATTTCCTTTATATTGTTCATATTTTGAATATAAGAAGTTGGTTAGAATGGTCCATTATATAAAGTGATCCACTTTTTCTCCCTTAAAAAAAAAAAAAAAAAAAAAAAACAATTTAATGTTAGAAACCACGTTTGCCGGCATGATAAGAATATTATCTTATTCTTTTAACGGAATAGTAGAAAAGAAAGTAACTTTTTAAACGAGTTTTTCAGAGGTTTTATTTTCATAATGGCTCTTTTGATTTTTTTTTCCAACAAGATGTTTATACTTTATAGTTCTGATTCTAGAAGTGATTGAGATTATTTTTTTAAAAAAGAAAATGAATAAGAACACGCATAATAATGGCTCTTTTCTGTATATTATGTTTGGGATAATTAAAATTCATAGTTTTTTATTATTGAATAGCTTGATAAGAAAATGCTCTAAATGCATTTTAAAACCTATTACCCTTTATAAAATCTATTAACAGAAAGAAGCTGCTTGCACAACATATTTTTCGCATAAAATCCTATTTATTCAATGACCTTGTAGAAAAAAAGTTAAGTTTTAGAACTCAACTTATACATAACATGCACCTTACCATAACATGTTTATAAAGTCCAATATTTTACGCTTTTTTAGAATGTTACTTGGAGCTTTCCTCTACTACGCTCTCCAATTTTCTTCTTTAACAGCACTGCAGCCTAGTGCAGGCCAAGGCTTTCTCAATCTGCTTCTTCCAGACAAATCGACTTGTAACTAGATTTAGGTTAACAAACTTTATATTCTTATAAAACGTACTGGAAAAGTATTAAATTTCTGATCTATCTGATTAATTCTGACAAAAAATTTTATTTCAAAATGAAGATAAGAGATTTTATTGTTTTCGAATTCTTAGTCGTCGATTAGACTCTCCCTTTGGCTAGATGGCAGGGGTCATTCTATTCTTCATCCTCACTTGTACACCACTCAGTGACGATTGTTAAATTTCATATTGGTTAAAAAATATTGATAGTTAAATAGGGAACGATCACGATAAATCTTGAAATATCAATATTTCTCAACAATGTATTGTGTTGTTGAAATTGAGATATTATCTTGCAATATACAAACCTTATTTAGCATTATTATAAACTCTAACCTACAATAATGGAAGAGGCGCTTTCAGTTTTTGATAATTTCTTGAACTTCTCAAGAAGTACATAGAAAACTTTTTTTTCGTAAATTTAGAAGTATTTAGTACACGTTATTTTAAATACTTTGCAATAAAGCTTTCAGAGGTAAATAATACCGACAATAAATTATGAAGAAAACAAGTATTTTCAAACACCCTAAGCCAGAAGATCAATTTTTCTCTTATGTATTTTACTATAACTTACATATTCAGTGAAATCAAACAATATTTTTAAACAATTTAAAATTACTTACAAAATTATTGTTTTAAATTGTTGAAAAATACGCAAGATATGAATATTTAAAGTAGTTCTTTTGTACTGCGCATTCGCGGAAAAAATTTAAAATTGTTTTTTTTCTTCATAATTTTATAGTGAATCGTATTTGGCAACTAATGGAAAGAATCTGATTTAAATATCTTAAAAATGTTAAAAGTTTTAAGTAATTTTCTAAGTAGTTTTTGTACTTTTTAAAAGAAAGCTCAAAATAATCAGGGACTTTTCACAAATTTATGATGTAGTATTGCAAATTACAATTCCTATGACTGGAAAAAATAATTTCAAATTTTCTCCGTTCATGCGCAGTGCAAAAGAACTACTTTAAATACTCTTACCTTACACGTTTTTTAACAATTTTTTTTCAATTTTAAAGCAAATTTATTTTAAATTGCTGCAAAAATTTTGTTTAATTTTACAGAATATTTCTGAAGAACAGAATATTTTTGAAAAAAAAAAAAAAAAAAACATGATACAAAATAAACATGTTCATATTCTCATAAATATTCAAACTAGATTTGCGAAATTTTATGCAGTCATTGAACAAAAAAATAACAACCAAAGTAATCGACACAATTTACAAGTTAATTGCTTGATTTTTTGGCATAGAGTGTTCAAAAAAATACTTGCTTTCTCTTGTAATTTATTGTCGGTCCCTAAAAGTCCTGAAAGTTTTAAATTTTATTGGAAAGTATGAAAAATCGAATGAACCAAACAGTTCTAAAATTACAAAATAGTCCTCCAAGTATTTCTTAAGAAATTCAAAAAAATATCAAAAACCGAACGAAAGTGTCTCTTCCATTATTGGGGAGATTTCCGTATCGTGATCTGTGGCAGAATAATCGCCAAGTGCTGGAAACTTTCAGGCAGTGGTCCACGAGAAACTAAAAAAAAAAAAAAAATAAAAAAAAAAAAAAAAATTTAAAAAAATCACAGAAAGGAACCGACTTGAAAGTATAACTCGTAACCACCCTCAGGGAAATATCTACATGTTTTTTTTTTTTTTTAAATTTGTTAAGTTTTTAAATTGGTAAGTTTAAAATCTATTTGGCACTTGGCGATAGTAGTTGGCGCAACAGATCACGATACGGAAATATCCCTCCTTTATTGTAGGGTAATGTATATAATTATAGATACGTTTATCATTTTAAAATAATTTAGTAAGTGAACGTCAGAAAAGGTAAAGGCATGATATGTGAGAATAGGATATGATGCAGTTAAGTTATCAGCAGTCTTTCACTTTATATTTAAATCTACCATCAAATTTATGGACCATGTGTAAGGCCTTGCAAATAAAACGTTGTGTGATTTGGAGAGTTTTCATTTACCTTTGTTACCAAAAAATCGCAAATCACTTAGGCTTAAGTAATGTTTTTGAAAATTAATGATCGGCTGATTATTTTAAGTTAGGATACTATTAAAGGAAATAAAAGTCAGCATTGTTTATTAATTAGTAGGATAAAGTCTTAGGTGAGGTGCCATCGTAAATTCAGTTCTCTTTTGCATTCGTAAAATCACTTTTTGACGTAAGAACATTTGAAAGTTAGAATAACTAATAAGAGAGTCACGGTGGCTCAGGAGATAGTGCGTACACCTTCCTATGAGGTGACTCAAGTTCGAATTACAGCGGTGGCTGATCGATACGAATTCTGCTCACAGACCACAGTGCTGACGTAAAATATTCTCAGTAACGGAGATGCGGGTTAGTTCCATCAAAAAGTTCTCCATGAAGGCTAGTTTGTCCCAATGCTTGCTTCAGGAGTTCCTTTGTCTTCTGGGTTGGATTCAAAATTACAAGGCTACGAAGCTTAACATTGATAGTCATTATCTCAAAATCGGGTCGGCTGTTCAACGCTGTTTATAAAGTTAAATAAAATGAGTAATAAAAGAGCTATGCGATAGAGCGTTCGCTTTCCAATGAGTTGACCCAGGTTCGAGTCCCAGCAGTGGTTGATACGGATTCTGCTCCCGGTTCATACGCAAATGACGAGTACTGACGTAAAACATCCTCAGTCGTAAGCGGATCATGTGTTAGAATCTCTTTGGCGTCGGGCTAATCGTGGGAGGTTTTCTTCTCCATGAAACGCAGATGTGGATTGGTACCATTGAAAAGTCCACCAAGAAATCTAGTTTACCGCAATGCTTGATCTAGGAGGACCCTTGTCTTCTGGGGTGGTTTAAAATTTACAAGGCTATGGAGTTGAACACTCATCACCGTTAATTTAGAATTGGATCGGCTATTTATCATAGGTTATAAAATAAAATAAATTGACTAGTAAGTCAGTTGAGTAATATATAAATTGTAAAATTCTAACTTTAACTGCACTCATTCATTCTCTACAATATGCTTAAGATATTTTTTTTTCGTTTTTTTTTGTATTTCCATTTTTGAATTTTAAGAATAAAAATTATAAGAGTTAGGGGAGAGTCGGGCATAATAAATTCCCCACTGTCAATTTCATATGTATAGACTATTTTTTCAAGTCAATGGACCATCGGACATTAATTGTTATATTAAAAAAAGATTATTTTCAAAGTTTCAAATATTTATGCAGCTGTTAACATGGTAAACAATAGTTTTGAAAATATGTTGAATGCAGTAGTCATGAAATTAAGAAAAATTGGTTAAATGTTTCGATTAAACTTCATTTTAATACTAAAAAAATAATTTTTTCTTTACATACAGCATTAAAGTATGTAATCTCAAGTTTAATTTGCACAAAGAAAGAAGTCTATATGTGAAAAATTGTTCGAGTAATTACAAATTTACAAAAAAATTGGATTTAGGGTACACATGAATGTCGGGTATCAAAGACCAATTTTATTTCGTTGATAAATGTACGGTTGCAAGGATTATTATTTTATTGCTTCAAATTGGAATGTTATATGCGTTTTTAACAACAAATATTGTTGTTATTAAATGGTTGTTATTAAATGATAGAATTCACTATAAGTATATAAATATGTAATAAATAAAATAATTTTGTGATAAAAATGATAAATGAGGTTTATCATTGGTCATTTTCATTTACACCTGAAAAAACAGTCAAAAAACATAATTTTTGTAACTGGGCGGGGCTACCCGACACATTTTGAAAAGAGCTGAAAAACATGTTTTTTTAAATTTCTATTTTTTAAAGTTAAACTATTCTTTTTTTGGTTTATTCTTTTTGCATTATTTAATTAGATGATAAAGCAATAGAAACATACAAAAATATTGATTATTACTCAATATTATACAGAAATATAAGCAATACTTCTTAAGTGAGCGGGGCTACCCGACTCTCCTTTACTTTTATGAAAACTATCATTTTTCATGATATTTTTAGTTTTCCTTAAAATATTTTATTTTACTGCAATTATACGTCATTCTATCATATGATGTGCTTAACGTTAATAAATTTAAAACTATCTTAACTAGTCTTTATTAAACAATAAAACCCCATATCCTATTTAATCAAAATTAAATTTTATGCTCTAATTGCTGGGTTCTTTAAAGAATTACATTCACGGTGGATTTTTTTTCCACGAAGAATTCCGAATAATTCAGAATTAACTTTTTGTAATTTTCTGACTTTCACGTGAATCCTATTTAGGGTGACGATTTTTTATTCTCGTGCCCAGACTTTATTAATAAATTCTAATCTAATACAAATGCTTAGATGAATAAATACGAAACATTGCTCAATTATTGCTCACCAACTGTAAAAGCTATTTTAAAATTAGATTCAAATAATAAATTAAGAAAAGAAATTGACGAACAAATATAGTTTTTTTTTATATTATTTTTTCTAGATCAGCGCTTTCAGACTCATTATTTTTCGTATGTCATTTTACAAACTTTTAAGAATTTCGCGCATCATTTGAGCGAAGATTCCTTTAAAACATGAATACTGTATGCTTTTTTTTCTTCTTTTGTTCAGAAACGGAAGAATGCTTTTAGATGAAGGTTTTATAGCTGAATAAATTGAACAATCAAAATTATAAATGGCAGAAAGTAAAATGATCAAAAAGGTTTAAAATTTACAGCAGTTAAGTTTTCATATTGAGAAAGCATTAAAATCTCAAAGCTTAGGAGAAAGCAAACTATTAAAAACTCGGAATAGTTCAAATATTACACAAGCACGGTGGTTCTGATTTACTTTTTTTTTTTTTGCTGAAAGGGAGAGTAAAAGCAAATATATCTATTTACGGCACTAAATTCCGTATATCTGACAAAATCCCTTCAATCAAAATATTCAAAAATAATCAAAACCTGAAAAACGATCTAACGTAACGTAATGTAAGATCTAACGTAAGCATCAGAGGAGGAGTGAAGATCAAAATATATGAAATATGCTAATTGATTGTTGTTTCTAATGGCACTTGCCACACGGGCAAGCCTGCTTGGTGAAACCGAGCAAATTTAAGACGGAGTGTGCGTTTCTTGTTTTTCAGTGGCGCCATCTATGACCAAGAATTCGACTTTTGCCACACCATACGTCGCACCTGTTTATAGGGCTGACCATTCATAAACCCATTCATTCATCCACAGATCGTAAGTTTCACCTGAATCAGAGAACGAACCAGTACCCCCAGAGGCATTGATTTGTTATGGGAACATGGAGGACTTTTGCGATGCGATGGATTTAACGTGCATCAGTCACTTTACTACACGGGGAGTCTTCGGCCGTCGGGGTTCGAGCCCACGAACTCTTGGACATGGGCCCAGCACCCTACCGACCAGGCTATCCCGGCCTACGTATGCTATTCTATGCTATTTGAACAACCTCTTAGTTAGAAAAAAACTTTTAATTCAATTGTTGCAATAAGATTCATAGTTTTTAAGGCTCTTATGTTGTAGTGGCTTGTTACTCCTCTGAACACATTAAATTAACAGATTTAAGTTTCGGTCGTGTGTTGGCAACTGATAATTTTTTTTCAGATAACGAAAGTGACGTCATTCGTACCTATTACGGAATCAGTATACTAGATATGCGTTGTTGAAAGCAGATGTCACTTCACAATGTTATTGGTTGTGTGATGATGCACCATATTTTGTTAAGCTGTATTCTAAGTAATTATATTTAGTTGTTTGCTGTATCGAGATGGTACTGTATGTAAAAACTAAAAAAAAAAAAACTATTTAAAATCTACAAGTTTTCTCTAAATCAATACCTCTGGGGGTACTGGATTGGAGATCGATCGTTCTCTGATTCAGGTCAAACTTACGATCTGTGGATAAATGAATGGGTCCGCCTTATAAACAGGTGTGACGTATGGTGTGGCGAAGTCGAATTCTTAGCCATAGATGGCTTCACAGAAAAACAAGAATCGCACACTCTGGTATAAATCTGCTCGGTTTCACCAAGCAGGCTTGCTCGTGTGGCAAGTGGCATTAGAACCAACCAACCCAACCACAAGTTTTCTCATATGAGTTAACACACTCACTAACGCATGCTCTGCTAACATCATTCTATGTTCATTTGCTTTAAAATTAGACACAGATAACAGGTTGTACCTTAGCATTTGGAGCGCAGTATAGTTGAACAAATGATCAAAAGCATTGGTAGGAAAAACTACATTTGAAAACTATGGAAAAACTTTGTAGTTAACTACAATTGCTTTATTACAATTGTAGTTGACTATAACTACAATTACTTTTTTTTTTTTTGAAAATATAGCGACTACAAACTACTTTCGAAATATAGTTACTACTTCACTACTTTTAGAAGACATACATACTATACTGGAGAGCATAATTCACACCGTTGTTCGAAATGGTTTTGAATAAAAAATTGGCTTAGGCAGGAGAAGTTATTAAGGAAGTTAATTTATCTTTAAATGAGATAGTTTGTTATTCTAAAGGACTTTTTACGAATTTATTCGCTTTATCTTCAATCTCAATACTCAGCTAGAGATAAATATTTAATTTAAGAAATGATAAGAAATTATCAAATATTTGGGATTTAAGTGATTAATGTTTTTCCATCCATATCCTCCGAGAAATAAAGAACAGTGCACAAAATAAAAATAAAAAATGGAACACCCTGAGTAACTCTAATCATCGGATCTTCGCGTTCTATGACTCAATCTTAATGGCTCGATTTCCAATGATTCCTTCGTTTACAAAATTACCAATATTAATGAACGAAATAAATTAAGAACATGAAAGAAATATCTGCGGCCAACCAAAATTTTTTTTAAAAAAAAGAAGTTTTTACTCTGGAGTATTGGACGAAATATTTTTTTGCGTTTGAACTTAGTTTCTTTACTAAACTTTAAAAGTAGACTACAAACTACTATTTTTTTTGTATCGCATTACACGCTTCACTACTTCTTTTAAGAAGTAGCGCGCGACAATATAAACAACGAAAAACAGTAGCGACTACAGTAGTTTCGTTACTTGTAACTCGCTACACTACAAACTACGAAAAAAAGTAGCGATTACAGTAGTTTCGTTACTTGTAGTGCTCTACACTACAAACAACGAAAAGAAGTAGCGACTACAGTAGTTTCGTTACTTGTAGCGCTCTACACTACAAACTACGAAAAAAAGTAGCGATTACAGTAGTTTCGTTACTTGTAGCGCTCTACACTACAAACTACGAAAAGAAATAGCGACTACAGTAGTTTCGTTACTTGTAACTCGCTACACTACAAACTACGAAAAAAAGTAGCGATTACAGTAGTTTAGTTACTTGTAGCGCTCTACACTACAAACTACGAAAAGAAGTAGCGACTACAGTAGTTTCGTTACTTGTAGCGCTCTACACTACAAACTACGAAAAGAAATAGCGATTACAGTAGTTTCGTTACTTGTAGCGCGCTACACTACAAACTACGAAAAAAAGTAGCGATTACAGTAGTTTCGTTACTTGTAGCGCTCTACAAACTACGAAAAGAAGTAGCGACTACAGTAGTTTCGTTATTTGTAGCAAGCTACTTCCGACCACTGATCAAAAGGATTAAAATTTACTGAATTAGATTCAGCAAACGCTTACGGACAGTTGGGGTGCTTTAGATCTTAAAGCTTAACTGTCAGGAACAAGCAGCAGTGGTTTTAGAGAAGAGTACATTCCAAGGTTTTTCCGTTGAAAGATGTGTTCATGTTCGTGTTTACGCTGAATACAGAGCCATGGTTAAGCTCTGACGCAGATGCAAAGTCGCTTCACGGAGGAAGAACTTGAAAATCCTAGCAATTTCCAACTTAGCTGAATGAAATCCCAAGTTCCCAGAAGCTTTTCTCAATATCAATCAATATCGAAGTATAATGATACGGAATCAATATCCATTTATGTCATTTTAAAAGAACAATAATAAGCAGTTGAAAGTCCCGCTGTAAGAACAAGATGAAAGAACTGTGGACAAAACGTAAAACGATTTCATTCCTGCGGCGTTTATAGTGTGTGGGAAAACTGTTTAAAATGCCGTCTTCTTAAATTTTATCACTTCACTGCGATATACATTTTTCATCCTCATTTGCTTTATCCCAGTTTCTTCTTTCTGTCTTATAATTTAAATTCTCTGTTTTTAAATAAATAATGTTAAATTCTGCTCTAATTTTATTTAATTTCATGTCTCATTGGATTTTAGATATGTCTAGAGATTATTCTGTTGTTCTACCATTAGGAAATAAAGGCCACGTAAGAGAAGATAGTCATTTATTGAGATTATCTGAGTATAACGGATTGCTTACTTGTTTGTGGATGAGTATATAGTTAAATTGTGATACTTTATTATATAGTAACTTTGTAAATGATATGTAATCGCATGTTTACAAAAATGGGTATCTAGAAAAAAAAACTCAAATTTTTATTCTAAATTTTTTTTGCAACTCAGTTCAATTTCCTCCTTCAATTCATATATATTCTCCCACAGGTAGCATTAATTACGGAAATACGTGAAGATTTGAATAAGGTACGAAAACTCGTGTTTTCAGTGTGATTTCATTTTAAATAAATGGGTTGTTAAAAATATCGGATTTTTTAAATGATAGGCAAAATTTGACTTATTTATTATATTGAATGAAATTTTGACTGAATGACTTTTGTTGTTTAAATCAGGTAATCGGGGTAGCATTTAACTTCTCTTCAACGCTCATATGAGGGCAATTCTAAAAGTACACGGTTCCTTTTGACATATAAAGCCCGTTTATACTCAATAATATCATGTCATTTTAGTGATCGAACATTTTTTTTTAACTTTCTGCAACGACTGACCATTACTCGACTACCACCTATTCTCTAAGCAAATTAAAAAAAATAAAAAAATAAATACTTGCTCGGAAGGATATTTAGCTCCGAGGTAAAAGATAGAGTTCAATACAAGGACATGAGCCGCGATGGCTCAGGGGATAGAGCGTTCGCCTTCCAATGGGGCGAACCGAGTTCGAATCCCAGTCAATACGAATTCCGTATCCGGCTTTCACCGACCACAGTGCTGACGTGAAATATCCTCAGTGGTAGACGGATCATGGGCTACAGTCCCCTTGCCGTCAGGCTAACCGTGGGAGGCTCCGTGGTCTTCCTTTCCATGTAACGCAAATGCGGGTTAGTTCCATCAAAGACTCCTCCACGAAGGCAAATTTTTCCCAATACTCGATCCAGGACTTTCCTTGTCTTCTGGATTGGGTTCAAAATTACAAGGCTGCAGAATTGAGCATTAGTAGTCGTAAACCCGTAAATTTGGGTTGGCTGTTCAACGACGGTTATAAAGTCAAATAAAATACAAGGACATAGTGGGGAGCTGGTATGACACAGACATACAAAACTATCACAACTTGCTCAAAGATACATTGAACCAAAGGAGTCATTATGTAGAAAATTAGACAAAATTTCAACTTTTTAAATAATGTAAAATTAGAGAAGATGAACAGATTTTTGAAAATAAAGAATAAGAAGAGATTAATTTTTATACTTTCTTTTGTAGTAGATGATAAAAAGCGTATCTAGAAGTCATTCAAAGGTTATAGAAGGGAATTAATTTATATATAATTATAGAGAAGCCTTATAATTATATTTATATATAATTATAAGGCTTTTGAATTAAATTCTTAAATTGCGTGGCGTTTATAATTCGTAATTTTAGAAAATAGTCATAAAAAATGTAAAACGCGGAAATGAGAAACACATTTATTTCAAAATAGTTTTATACATTTCTAATACATGTCACTGTCCGTTTAACTATCTCAAACAAGTTAGTTCCCTTTTTAATTTTACTGTACTGCATACTATAAATCAAAATCTCAGCAACGAAAACCTGCACAACAGCTTTTATTTTTTTATAATTTCCTTTTAAATAGGAAATTAGAATAAACATGAAAAGAGCAAGAGCAGTTTGACAATGTTGACATGCAATTTTAGGTTTTTGGAATGACCTATTTGTTCAATTGAACTGGTGAAAGTTAAATAAAATAAACTTTTACGACTTCGTTGAAGTTCGTTCCGTTTATCGTAAAATCCACTTAGCCTTCTATTAGACAATAAAATTCTCATTTGCGTTTTATAGGAACAAAGAGCCCTAATGGACTTTTACCTCTTAATTTGAAGACGAATCGAAATCATAAGGATAGAAATATGAACAGTCTAATTGTAGTGTTGAGTCCCCAAAAACTCTTCAAGCATTTAGGAAACAACATTATGATCAGTGAAAAAGATATTTGACCCCTGCTGTTACACACGCAATCTTGAAAGCGCTGTTTGATGGCCGATTGTGGAGAACAATTTCTGTATGCTTTTTCATTTACTTAAAATATGAGCTAAAGAAGGTAAACGGAATCAAGAAGATTGGACTCATTGTTTTATATAAAGTATGAAAACTTCATTTATTTGTTAGAGGAACCGACAGTTATATTTTTAACATTTCTAAAGAAAAAGTTAAGCCTAGTTTATGTTCTTTTTCCCTTACAAATAATAAACAATAACAATATAGTTCTTTTTACTTAACTTAGGGTTTCCCAACAAATGGTATTTATTTTACCAATATTACTTATTATTCGGTATGTGGTATAGGTATAATTGACTCCTGTTGTTAGACACATAATCTTGAAAACATTGCTTCATGACTGAACTTGGACATCAATTTCGGTATTTATCGCGGTCTACTTAAAATATGAACTGGTAAAATGAACCAAGAAGGTTGGACTCATTGTTTCATACAAAGTATCAAACACTTCATTCATTTGTTAGAGGAAACACCAGTTATATTTCTAGTACTTCTAAAGAAACAGTTAAGCCTAATTTAGGATTTTTTTTCTTCTTAAAAATAATAAACAATAACTCATTTTATGTAACTTAGGGTATCCCAACAAATGGTGTTTGTTCCACCAATATTACTTGTTATTTGGTATATGGCATAGGTATAACTGACTCCTACTGTTGAACACATAATCCTGAGAACGTAGCTTCATGACTGAATTTCTGTATTTATCGCAGTCTACTTACAAATATGAGAATGAAGGAAAAAGATTAATTTTTTTTATAAATCTAGAATAGAAAAACTTTTTTTAAAAATTTTTTTGTAAGAGGGATTAACAGATGCATTTTTAGCACTTCTGAAATTTTTTTTTATGTCTTTTTATTTTACCTAGTGCACTAAATTTTTTTCTTGAAAACAATAACAATGTAATAACGTTTTAAAGTTTTCAATGGTCCTTCACAAGTTGTTTATGTCAGTACCAGTAGTGATAAGTCGCAAGATCGTAAATGGTCTTCCGAGAAAAATAAATACTTCTGATTTTGAGTTTCTTAAGAAAAATATAAGCAGAAAAATTTTAAGAGAATTGTTGCTTTGATTGAAACCTATTTATAACAAACTAATAATTCATTGATTCAATATTTTTCATTCAGAGAAGACTAGCTAAGAAAAAAATCAAAGAAGAAAAAAGGAAAAAAAAAGAAGAAGAATAAAAAGGTCAGCTTTGTACTAACTATAAAATATCCATCAATATAAAGTCCATTTATACAACATTAAAAACAAATGTAGAAAATATCCTAAATTTGATTCTTCGAATTTGTTTCGATTGAAGAATTTTCTGTGCAGTAATGCTTCCTCCTTCACTTTTGATAATTTAATTTTTAATACAACTTTTCGATCATTTGTTCAATTATTTTTTCTGAAATAAAAGTCATCTCTGAGCTTATAAATATTCTATAGATACATAGTAGTTTTCAGGATTCACACCAGCAATGAAAATTTAGTGGTCTAATAGGACCACCTAGGTATTAATTTTGTGAACCAAAAACTTATGGTAGACATACTTGAGAGAAAAAAAAAATCGAACTTTACAATTACATAATTCATGTTATGGTATACATAAAAAATTATCCTGAAACTAATTAGGTTCATTACCCTATAAGGATTGAAGATTAGGATTTATTAAAATTAAGTGAAAAAGAAAGCTAAAATAATATTATCAAATAGATTCAAAATGCAGATTAAAAATAAATAATTAAATGAGGGAAACAGAGAAAGTAAGAGCTGACAAAATATTACGTTAAAATTTCACAATCCGGAAATTATAAATTTTATATAAAGTCAGTTCTGAAAGAGAAAAAAATATTATTTTATTGAGGAACAATTATGCTGTCAGTGCATGAATGCATAGCTTAGCACAAAATGTAAATTTAAAATTTTAAGAATCAAATTTAAAATTTGTACTAGATGCTTTCTGTTATTCCTTTTAATACCTGAATTAAGTACTTCGCGGAGAACAATAAAATTAATTAAAAAAAATATTTTTTTTATGGAATTTCATATAAAAATTTTTTTCCGTATATATCTTATAAATTCCAAACATATTTTAAGGAGACAAATTTTGTCGCCAAGACGTAATTATTTAGCTACATTTGACGACAACTGTCGCCATACTGGTTACGGAGTTGAACACTAGTAGTCGCAAACTCAAAATTATACAACCTATTGGGGGCAGTTCTACGATGGATATAAAATTATATATATATGTACATATATATATATATATATATATATATATATATATATATATATATATATATATATATATATATATATATATATATATATGAGTTCAAAATGAAGAATAAAACAAAGAAAAATTATAGACATATGAAAAAAAGGGGGTGGGAAATAATAAGTAAAAAAAAAAACAACAAACAATATTTTATTTGAAAAAAAAAAAAAAAAAAAAAAAAAAAGTGAAATGTTAATTAAAAAACCGGAAAAAAAGCCGGAAAAAAAAAGATATAATCTTTTCTTCAGCCCACACGATTATATCCGCAAAACAGAGTGCTTTCTGATATTGTATCAATAAAGCCAAAGCAAAATATATTAATACAATAGTGTGAGGAGCACTCAAAAAAATTTTTTTTATAAAATAACTACGTAAAAATAGATCATAAAAAGTAAATATAACATGTAAAAACAGATAATAAAATAAAAGAAAAAGAAAAAATAAAATAAAAATAAAAAACATTAAAAAGGGGGTCTATAAAGCGAGTAGCAAAATCATAACAACTTACATGGACAGTTATTTTTCAAGAATGATTTAAAAATGTTTTCGCAGAAAGATTGCCAGATTACAAAATATGAAAACAAAAGATGAAAACAAAAGCGCAAATTGAGTGTAACAAAAGGGTTCTAAAGTGTCGTTCTTACTGCACTGCTGAAGTGATTTGTTATTCTGAGTTTTGATTTGTTAGTTACCAAGGATGGGCCCGAAATGGATGTGCACAAGGTAATATTATACTGGATAATTTTAAAAATTTATCATAAATAGTTTTAGAAGATAGATGTTTATTTAAGAAAAAATATAAAATAGAAAAGAGAAACATAAATTGCCTGCTTTGTAAATAATTTTAGCCGCGGATTTGCACGATATGGATTAGTACATAGAAAAATTATTTAAATTATCAAAGAAAAAATTTTAATAGATAATTTTTAACACGGATTTGCCCGAAATGGATTTGCACATGGAAAAATTAACAAAGAAAAAATTTTAGCAGATAATTTTAACCACGGATTTGCCCGAAATGGATTTGCACATGGAATTGTATAAATTAATAAAGAAATTTTTAGCAAACAATTTATCCACGGATTTGCCCGAAATGGATTTGCACATGAAAAAACTGTATAGATTAACAAGGGAAATTATTTAGCAAAGGAATTTTTAGTAAATAATTCTAACCACGGATTTGCCCGAAATGGATTTGCACATGGAAAGATTAACAAAGAAAAAATTTTAGTACATAATTATAGCCACGGATTTGCCCGAAATGGATTTGCACATGGAAAAATTACATAAATTAACAAAGAAATTATTTAGTAAATAATTTTGGCAATGAATTTTGGCCTGAAATGGATTTGCACATGGGAAAATCATAAAAATTAACAAAAAAAATGTTTAGAAAATATATCCACCAAAATATACGATTAATTCAATGATTTTATATAAAATTTTATTACATTAGTTGGGTATCCATTGTTTTTTATCAGATTTTGAAAGAGTTTATCGATTTGTATTTTGGATAAATAAATATTACTACATATTCTTTTAATTCTGTTTATTTCATTAAAAGTGGTATTTAAATAGATGCTCCTAGAAACATTAGAATTCCAAGTAACTAGTTTATTAATATTAAAATTAAAATCATTTCTTTTATCGTATAAATCAACAAAGCAGATATTTTCAACTTTCATAATACCCAAATCCAAAAAATTGAAATTAATATTATCATCATGATTACGAAGTAAGATTAATTCCTCAGGGTATATATCACTCAATAAAACAGTAAAATCTTGGAAATTAAAGATAATTAAGTCATCAATATATCTAAAAACAAATTTAATACTCAGAGTAAAATTTTTTTCATAATAATGCAAAAATAAGTTAGCTAAGAGACATGAATAATTAGATCCCTGTGGTATTCCATTAATTTGAAGAAAGATATCCCTTCCATTGTAAAGATAATTACTAAAAAGACAAAAATTAATCAGAATTTCCCAATAATCAAAATCGCAACAAAGGATATTTGTTTTTCTTATTGTTTTTCTTAACTTTCTTAGTGTTTTCTTGTATTTATTATATATATATATATATATATATATATATATATATATATATATATATATATATATATATATATATATATATATATATATATATATATATATATATATATATATATATATATATATATATATATATATATATATATATATATTATATTAATACAATATTAGAACGCACTCCTTTTTGCGGATATAATAATCGTGTGGGTTGGTGAAGAGATTATATCTTTTCTTTGTTTTGTTTTCCGGATTTTTAATTTCTTTCTTCTACTTTTTTTTTTTTTTTAGTTATCATTTTTTTAAATACTTTTGAAAAATTATTTTTAATAATTTTCTTCTCTTGTCATTTTTTTTATTAATTTCCACATTTTCTCAATATTTAGCTTATTTCATAAGTTCTATATACTTGCAGCTTATGCGCAGTTAATAAAACTTTTTAATTTTCTTCGTTTTTCTCTTTTTTTTTATTTTGCTATATATATATATATATATATATGCATATTGAACATCATTATCCTTTAATTAAGAAAATTCCATTAATAATGATCCCGAATCTCACGAAATTTTTTCATCAATTCCTCGACAAAATAAGTTCTAATGAGAATTGGATTTATCTGAACTAAATATTAAAAGTTTTTCCTAACTTATCCTGATTTGGATGATCAAAGAAAGCAATCACAACCCACCTTTAAAAGAAAACATAGACGATGCACACAAAAAAACTCCGTCCTCCGTGGTCAACGGAACGAGACGAATATCCCATTAAAAAAAAAACGAATATCCAGTAAACGTCCCTTAAAAGTTAGCCGGTTAAAAGAAAGAAGAAAAAAAAGTCAAATTTCCCACTTAACCATTCTACCGTCACACGCGAAGGCCTAAGGCGGAACAAAATATCATAAGCAGTAAACGAGGAAAACATAAAACTGAGAAAGAAAAACCACTGCCTCGCTCTAAAATCAAAGCATTAGGTTGTTTAGCGCTCGAAGAGTCGACTTCAAAGATGATAGTCTACTCAATCGCGACTTATCAATGGTCATCTCAAACAGAGATTATTAGTAATGAGTAATAATTGGGATTGAAGACTATGACTTTGTGACTCTGACTATGACTTTGTTTTTAGTGTGTGATACAATTGGATTGGTTTAGTTTGCATTTTAGCTCATATTGTGTCAGATGAGGAGTTCTAGACACCCCGGACCGCCTTCCACGCTGTCCGGGTCTTCAGCATCCGGGAGAACTTTGGTACGGGGTTCTCGTCGTAGAGGTGCACCAACTGATGTTTTTGTACCCAATGACCCTGTTAAAACTTCGTCTGGAAGAAAAACCAAAATTATACTAATATTAGGAATAGCTTTACCTGTATTGGCTTGTATAATAGGTTCGTACATCTTTTTTTCATTAAACAGTCACTTAACTTGCTAAATATAGATATTAGGATATTTTTAGAATTACGAAACCTAAATGAGTAAAATTATAAGTAAATTACGAAGCCCTGTCTATCTTTAATCAAAAGAGTTATTTGCATATTCTGTTATACCTAATTATATTTTATTTCTTAAGCCAGGTTATCTGAATGATCCACGTGATCGTGGTAGCACACACAAACTACACCACCAAATTATTATGTCTAAGGTTATCTGAAACCACGTGCTTATGTTGTTTATAGTTATTCCTTTAAAACGTGTTTTTATAAAACTGAATAATTTAAAATCGGTGGTAATTGAAATAAAAAAATAAGTTTTGAAAGGAAAAGCAAATTTTTTAAAAAAAAACGTGACTAAATTCGTTGTGGAATAAGCGTAAAAAAGATCAATATTATTATTGATGGCAACAATAATTAATTTTGGCAAAGTAAAACAATAAGCTATGTATTAAAAGGCAAAATTATAGGAGAAATGTTACCCACTTCGCTTAAGAGAGCGTAAAAAATCTGCAAGCATTATTAGAGTCAATGATGCTTACTGAACTTTGGTAATAAGTACTAAATTGAGATAATAAAAAAATAGGCTAAGAACTGAAAAGAAAACTCAATAGAGAAAATGTACTTATTCGTTAAAGGGGTACCATAAAAAGTCGCCATGCTGTTATTAACACCAATTATGAATAACTTTAGTTTTGGGCACTACTGGCATCAGAGTAATTGGTGTAATATTAATAGGTATCAAATATTCTCTCATATAAATCGAACGTATTTTAGAGTAAATTTAGTGCCGAATACAGCTGCATAATTACTGTACATTTTTATTATACAATTATTATATAGATAGATAAGTAGAGGAGAAATAAGCTTGACTGTGGTAAATTTGAAATATTATGAGTGGCCATGAGCAACAGTATTATGCCAGATAATACTATATACAGTTAATCTTTATTTTGAGAGGATGGACTGCTAAAAATGAATTTTTGCTTAATCTAATAAAATGAAGTAACCGAGAAGGGCAACAAATAATAATAAATAAATAAAAAATTGGAATCATTTTAACTTTATGATTTGTGTCAGTATTTGTCTGAAAGTTTTGCGCATGACTTTGTAGTGGTGTTCAATATGGATTAGTCGATGTTTTTTTCACCCCGCACTAAGAACGGGTATTCAACTAGTATATCATATGATTATAGTGACATATAAGACGCACATAGACAATTTTTACAAATTATTAGTAGAATAATTTGTAAAAAGTACTTAGAATGTAGATATGTTTTATTTATCATCTAATCTATCAGTCATATATAAGATATATCTAGTATGGATATATCATTTAAACACATCTAAATAATTTTTTGAAAATATTCTATGACCATAGATTTTAAGCTGTGCAAATTTCGCACAACTTCCGATCAGTTGTTAAATAATAATTTGGAAATATAATGTCAAATGTATTATTTTATTCAAAAGCAGCAATTTAAATGTAAAATTGGAAGACGACTTAGAAAATTCTTTCATTATAGAAGCGGTTTTTCAAAAAAACGTGTCAACTTTTTTAAGTTTGAGTACTTTTTTATTTTATAACCATCGTTGAACAGTTTTGGGTTTACGATTACTAATGTTCAACTCCGTAGCCTTGTAATTTTGAACCCAATCCAGAAGACAAGGGAATTCCTGGACCAAGTATTGGGAGAAATTTGCCTTCGTGGAAAACTTTTTGGTGCAACTAACCCGCATTTGCGTTACATGGAGAGAAGACCACGAAAACCTCGCACGGTTAACCCGCCAGCAAGGGGACTCTAACCCATCATCCGTCTACCACTGAGGATATTTCACGTCAGGATTGTGGTCGGTGTAAGCCGGATGCGGAATTCGTATTGACAAGTTATCGCTGGGAATCGAACCCGGTTCACCTCATGGGAAGGCGAACGCTCTATCCTCTGAGCCATCGAGGCTCAAACTTGAGTACTGTTAAAAAGAGAGAAGAAAAAGTACTGAGAAGAAAAAATAGACATATAAGGGTATTAATTAGTCAATAGATATTTCAATTCGCGCAGATTCAAAAACAATTACAATTTTCAAACAATAAAACCAACAATATGTAAACCAACAATATATTATAAAACCAACAACAACAATATTAACATTTTCAAGCACTAAAATCAATATTAAGTGCTGTATATAGACTACTTTAATTATTAAACAATCAAACCTATAATTAGTGCTATAAAGTGACAATTACAATTTTCAAACAATAAAACCAATACTATATGCTATATAGGGACTATTCCAATAATCAAACAATCGAACCTATAATTTAGTGCTGTATAGAGACTATTACAATTTTCACACAATAGAAAAAAAATTAAGTGCTATATAGAGACTATTCCAATTATCAAACATTGAAACCAATCTTTGCGCCATATCCACTTACTCCTCCAATTATCAAACAATATTTTGTGCTATATCGAGACTATTCCAATAATCAAACAATGAAACTAATATTAAAAAATATATGTATGTTTGGAATTTTTTTAAATTATACAAAAAATAATATATATTACGTATTATGTAATATGTTTGAAATTTCAATTCGTAAATTTTCTTGTATTACATGCAGTTTTTAGCACGCATTTTAAAATTATGATCATTTTTACTTCAATTAAAAGTAAAGTAAACAATGTAAAAGATATAATTTAAGAAGCAACTATACACTATAAAACTATATCAAACTATAAAACTATATCAAACAGTCAATAAAAAATGCAATAGGTATTATCTTTTTCTCTTGCAAAAAAAAAGAAGAAAAGAAACAGTTGACATAATTTTTATTTTATTTTATTTATTTTTTTCAAATTTTCTTACTCGAATCAAGGTTATTTCTATATTAATAAAACATATTACTTAAGAAAACATAAAATTATAGAATAAATTTAAATACTGTTTAAAAAATATAAATTTTAGAAGAATAGAAAATTTATAAATCTGAAATAAATAATAAAAAAAACGTGTAAACAAAAATAGGATATTTATAAATATTTCTATGGCTATTTTCATAAGTCTGAGACATAAAAGAAAAATTAAAAAAAAAAAAAGATTCTTATTCAAGCGAAACATTGTTGTCAATATTTGTCACGAAATAGAACTAAGTTCCGGTATTTTCACACTGTTATTAACATTAAAAAAAATAGATTTCAATTTGCAAACTAATGGGCGAAAAGGTGTAAACAAAATATCAAGAGGTTGCAAAAAAGAAGCGCAGGTTTCTTTTCAATTTTCTTGCAAATTAAATTGCAATAAATGCCAATTTGCATAAAAAATTGTTTAGTTAAGTCTTGAATTGACGAAAAAAGTTTTAATAAATTTTTTATAATTAATTTAATATTTTATAGGTTGCTATAACGTTACGTTAAAAAATTTTCTTTTATTTTCATCACGTTAAAATTTTTTCATTTAATATCGATTTTTTTCTATTTTTAAAGTATAAAGTAAAAAAGACTTTTATGCGTAAAGTAAAAAGTAAAAAAGCCTTTTATGCTTAAAAATATTGAATTCTTGAAAAGAAAAATATTCGTATACATTGATAATTAAATATAGCATCCATTAGGAATATTTGGCAAACTTTCGAAAATTCATTTTGTTTGTTTTGTTGTTTGACCAGCATAATAACTATTAAAACAAATGTATCAGACCTGAAAATTGTGCCGTAAAGTTTTCAAGCGCTGGTAAAATTGAACAAATTTCCACTTACCTTAATTGTTTTCAAAATATCACTTTAAATATTTTAAGGAATTGGTTGCAGCATCTTCCAAGTTAATAACTATGTTGAAACTGACTGCAATAAATTTTTTTTTTAATATTTAGTAGAAATAAAATGTTACTTTATTTTACTGCATTATGTGCAGTAGTAAAACAGATACAATAGTAAAACCGTATACAATAGTAAAACTATTTACAATATGAAACATACGATGCAAGATTGGACAAAATCAGTTTATTTAAAAAGATGATAAATATAAAATGAAAAAATATACACGTAGTTAAACGATTTTTGTAATTTAGTTTGTCTATTCTAAGTTTCTAATTCTATTCTAATTCTAAATTTTATCACTTGGTTTAAAACCGACTTGTTTTTTATCGGGGCGAAAGCCGCCGATAAGATATGAAGTATTATTTTAAGTTACTATACATTTTGAAAGTGAGAACTATTTACAATATGTAAGAAAACTACTTACAATAGTAAAATTATTTACAATATGAAACATACGATAAGAGATTGTACAAAATTAGTTTATTTGAAAAGATGCTGTGTTTGTATATTAATAAAAAAATATACTCGCAGTTAAACGATTCTTGTAATTTAATCGAAGTTTCTATCTATTCTAAGTTCCTAATTCTATTCTATTCTATTCTAATTCTGAATTTTATCACTTGATTTAAAGCCGGATTTGTTTTTAAATCGGAGCGAAAGCCGCCGAAAAGATATGAAGTATTATTTTAAATTACTATAATTTTTGAAAGTGAGAACTATTTACAATAGTAAAACTATTTACAATATGAAATATGCGATAAGAGATTGTACAAAATCAGTTTATTTAAAAAGATACTGTGTTTTTACATTAATAAAAAAATATACACGTAGTTAAACGATTGTTGTAATTTAATCGAATAACTATCTATTCGAAGTTTCTAATTCTATTCTATTCTATTCAACTCTATTCTATTCTAATTCTAAATTTTATCACTTGGTTTGAAGGCGGATTTTTTTTTAAATCGAAGCGAAAGCCGCCGATGAGATATAAAGTATTATTTTAAATTACTATAATTTTTGAAAGTGAGAACACGGACGCTTTAGAAAAGATTAATATCTGTAAAATACGTTTTATAGGTCATGTTAGAAACTAACCACAACAATTTTCTAGATGTTCCTCTTAAGAAAGTCACTGAAAGGTTGACGCCCTAACTATTATTTGATGACAATCTTAACATGTTTAAGATATCAACAATATTTTAAACGTAAGGCGATAGCTCTAATTGATAAATAGTGTCAAAACACAGGAAACTCGGCTAGGGAGTTCTTGATTTTTTTAAATGTTTATTTAAATATTAATTATAAAAACTCATGATTTTCTTAATGGTAACTTTTAAATCAAGACGAAATTTTGTTCGAAAATTGTCCAAGTGACATGACGATGAAAAGATATTCAAATCTTAAGAATATACTTATTCTTACGATCTAAATATCTTAATCGTTATTAATGAATTAACATTAATTATACAATAAATCTTAACAAAACAAAAGAATTGAGCTATTAATTTTCCTTTTTTAACAAAAAGAAACAGACAAAAGAACAAGTCGAACAGCTGTAACATAAAAGAGCCATCTTGTTAATTAACAACCAGCTGGCGCTGATGTTACTGGTCAGGTGGCTTGCATAAGTTGTCTTCATTTTCTCGAACTGAAAATATCACATTCTTAACTTATAAACTAATATTAAATGAATAATTTGAATGGCAAAACTTATATTTGATTGATTAGAGCTGCAAGCTAGCAAATCACTTATCTGTCTATCAAATTCAAAGAAAAACACTTTTTTAATTTTTTTTTTGAAAAGTAGCGCGTGATTTGATAGTGAAAGAGGCTGTTAAAGAAAAAAAATTGTCGTGTCTTCGAGCATTTACACATCAAATTTAACATGTTGTTATTTTATGTATATTTATCGCTTTGAAATTATAATTTCCTCATCTTTGACAAGGCGAAATACAATTAACATTATGAATATTTATAAGCTATTGTATATGAAAAGTTTTTCTCAATATATTTTTTGAATAAATTTGAATTAAACTAAAATGACTTTTTAGGCGATTGAGAATAAAAATAATTAGAACTAATCATTTTAAAATTAAAAAAAAATATATAAATTTCTCTTAAATTTAAATTTCCATAACCTTGTAAAATAAACTCTTTTTATTATTTGTGTCGGAGTTTAACTGTGATTCTAATATTTTTAGATTATTGATCAACCACATAAAATTGTATTAATTAAATGACTCAAATGACATTTCAAAATTTAAGAGACTATTTAATTACTTTACGGTAAATACTTAAAGAAAAAAGTATGAAATCAGCATAAAACTCATTTTATTTAACTACAAAATAAGGATTAAAAGACTTTTATAAACCAGCTTGTACAAACTGTGTGTGATTTAATTTTAAAGTGAATTAAAAATTAACTAATTCATTTTCAATGAATTAGTTAATAGTTTAATTGTTTATTATAGAAATTAAATCAAATTGAATAACGAATTGAATTGAAATTAAAAAATCTAATTAATTAATATTATTAATAATATAATAATAATGTAATTAATTAATGCAATTAATTAACATAATTAATTAATATTATAAATAATATGATATCATTTCTCAAAGAGCAGAAGACAACTATTTGAGAACATGATCTCAAGAAAAAATATGCATCTATTTTAAAAACAAAGTAAATTATAAAAATACTTTCTTTAAAATGAGAGATTATTATTCCATATTTCCTGGTTTTTATTTGCGGCACTTTTAATCGGAAAAAAGTATTAAATTTCTGCAAACAGAAATGATAAAAATGAAGGAAATAATGATTTTTTTAAATCCATTCTTAAAGAAGGTATGATAAGCGTTTTAAATAAAATAAAAATTGTAGATCTCAGATTAGTGATGGATGATTTAATTTACTTTATGATAAAAAGAGTTAGAATATCCGTAATTTATTTCCCACCAATGCAATAATCTTCTTTATATAATGTTCTTATATTCTTTTACTTTTGAAAGGAGTTATGGAAAAAGCGTTTTTTTCCCACGATTTAATTTAAATAAAATAATAGCCCTGAATATATTTTATGTTTTGTACGATTGACTTCATTAATTCTAACTGATGATTTTTTCAAAAATGAGTTTTGAACATATTTGATACACTATTAAAAATTCCGAACCTCATTGCACCAAAAATTAGTATTCATTTGCTGGCTACATAAAATGGAATTCAATTTTACCATATTTTGGTATTTTTACTAGTTCCAAATATCAGTAAAAGCTCGCACCAAAAAGAGGTGTTTTGAAGAAATAAATACCTATATTCATTTTTTTTTCTTTTATAAAAGTAGAGGAAAGTTGCATCATTATTAGGTATTTTAAAAGCGCTCAAACGCAGGTCAGGGTATAGCTATTTACCGTAACAAAACTATTTACCGTGAGAAATTATTTTATGACATACCTCTAACCATTTTATACCGTTAACCAAATTTAAAAAGGCAACATAAAAAAAGAACTTTAATTCATACAAATAAGCCATTTACCTAACTAAATATGTAGAAACTTGAAACAACATGCATTAGTCGTCCCGATACACCGAGACCGAGTTGTAAATAAAACATGGCGTCGTGAACAAATACCGTTTAGTTTACAGTCACCGTCAAAGTTTTGTGTCTTTTACCAAATTTTGGTGCAGTCAGTTGCACCGTGGAAGCATTTCTCGATCATACTTCACAATTTATGGTGCAACTGAAATAAAATGATCTTTCATTTAACTAAACTTTGGGATAATAAGAAACTTCGCACCAAATACTGGTTAAAGATTTACCGAGTTTTTTTTTACAGTGTATACACATAGAGTTTAATTTAACTTGACAAAACGATAAACATAGATACTGAATGGCCTAAAAGCTACTGAAAAAATTATTAAACCATATGCCCAAACAAAAAATTTAAAGAATACGATTAAAAAGATTTTCTCATAAAAATGAAAAAGTCAATTACCTTGTTATTTAAAAAAATAATGATTTTTAAAACTAGAAAAGTATTTGATACTCCAATCCTCCCTCTGGGGTAATGCAAATACGTGGTAAAATCACACAAAGAAAAAAAGTCTGGTAAAATTATAAATTTTTCTGTAAATTTTACCACGTTTATTACCAAACAGCATGGTAATAAAACCATATTTTATCGTTAATTTTATCAAAATTCATCACCAAATCGTTTGGTGAAAATTATTTTTTTTAATTTTATTTTATAACCGTCGTTGAACAGCCGACCCAACTTCATGGGTTTACGACTACTAACGTTCAACTCCGTAGCCTTGTAATTTTGAACTAATCCAGAAGACAAGGAAACTCCTGGATCAGTACCCCCAGAGGTGTTGATTTGTTGTGGGAACATGGAGGACTTTGAGACTCGACAGATTTAACGTGCATCAGTCACCATTTACTATACGGGGAGTCTTCGGCCGGCGAGGATCGAACCCACGACCTCTTGGATATAGGCCCAGCGCCCTACCGACCAGGCTATCCCGGCCCCTGGTGAAAATTATTTTTATTTTTATTTTATAACCGTCGTTGAACAGCCGACCCAATTTCATGGGTTTACGACAACTAATGTTCAACTCCGTATCCTTGTAATTTTGAACCAATCCAGAAGACAAGGAAACTCCTGGATCAGTACCCCCAGAGGTATTGATTTGTTATGGGAACATGGAGGACTTTGAGACTCGACAGATTTAACGTGCATCAGTCACCATTTACTACACGGGGAGTCTTCGACCGGCGGGGATCGAACCCACGACCTCTTGGACATGGGCCCAGCACCCTACTGACCAGGCTATCCCGGCCCTGGTGAAAATTATTCTACTTTTTCATGTTACCATACAGCCAAAAATACTGTAAATTTTACCATATTCAGAAAGTGTTGACCATAAATTTCTTTTTCAACGCATGATAGTTTCAAAATTATAAATAACTGTTTGTGTGTAGCAATTATTTAATTACAGACATTAAATGTTATATATATTCTTTTGGCTTACAGTATGATTTGAGTTGGAGAAAAGTTTTCTATTTTCAAAAACTTACGGTCACACAAGATCGAAAGTTTAAAAGCTGGCACTATTAGAGTACCACAGTCATGCGATTGAAAGTGGTTCCCGAACTTTTAAGATTAGCAATGTTTCCAAGTTTTAATTTAAAAAAATGTTATGAAATAGAAATTTTTTATGCAATAGAATTCCTGTCAATGAACTCTCACCCTCTATCAAGGATCCATTTTTCTGAACTACCGAGCTACAATATATGGTATTATTAATTATATTTTGTTTGTATTATCTAGATTTTGTTTGTATAATCTAGATTTTTCGTTCTTCGATGATCATGAATTCTTTTTTAATACTAATCCTCGGTACCTTAATGTTTTTAAGTACTGAATAAGACAAATCTCTGCTTTGTAACACTTGAAAGTTTTAAAAAGGCTTTAAAATTTCTCATCTAAAAAAAAAGAAAGAAAAAGGATATTAAAGAAAATGTTCAATACATTTGTTTCAGCCATTAAATAACACTATGAATTTTAGTTTTAGTTTTTTCTTGATTTGCCCGTGACTATAGACTGTATACTAAAACCAAGTCTCCACACTGAGAAGAAAATTATGGCTAAAACTACCAGAATATGATAAAATTTACCGTGTTTTTAATCATGTGGGAACACCAAAAAACATGATAACTTTTACGATTTTGATAAAATTCATAATAAAATGTTTATAGTATGTGTCGAAATTTCGTAAATGTGGCAAAATTTGGTAATTTTATCATGATACGTTAGAGCATGGCATAAAAACCATTTATTCGGTCAAATTTATTTTTCTATTTTGCATTTTTACTAAATGCATGATAATAAGAACTATATAATATTGAAAACCAGAATTTCCGGTAAACCATTACTATATGAAAGGACAAATTAAAAAATGAATGGTTTAAATATCGTATATTCTGGTTTTATTATTAGAATTACGTTTTTTTTTTTACTAGAAAGGCTTTTATCAAGCAGTACGGTAATTTTACCAAAGTTTTTTTTTAATTACCAGAATTACCTTGATTTTTAGTTTTGCAACAACAACAAAAAAAATCAACGGAAACTAAATCAGATGAATACGATGAATGATTTTATGTGCAGTTTTACTCTCCAAACATTTACGAAATTGTGACTAGATACATTTTTATAAGTATAGTAATAGCCGGGGTATATGCGGCGGAAGAGACGTCATCGTGGAAAGTCAAGGGGTGCTTATTTCGCCCTGATAATGTGGACTTCGAAAATCTGTCGTAAACCGGAAGTTGATTATTTCTGCCCTCCTGTAGTTTTAGTTTCGGTTTTTTTCCGGTTTACGACAAACTTTCGCTTTCCACCCGGGCAGAAATAAGCACCCCCTTGACTTTCACTGATGACGTCACTTATATATAAAACATTTCTTTTCTTTTTCGTACAAACGAGATAAATTTTCACCATCCAACGTTTCGTTTGGAGAATAATTATTAAGATTAGTTTGTAAGCGTGGAATATATTTTGTTGGTAATCTTGCTATCAGAAAATTAGAAGAAAATTATTTCATTTTAAATAAAGCTTTACTTGATGTATATATTTTTTTTCACTTTCATTTCGTATTTTGTTTCCTTATTTTTTAAGATCAATTTTGATATGATGTTTTTTATTATTTGAAAACAAAAAAATTAAATTTTATTTTGTAGCCACGTCTGCAGCAATGAATAATAAAAACAGATATTATGTTTGCAATTGATACATAATTTAAAATTTTGCTTAAAGTGTTTTAATGCGTTTATAATTTGAATTCGGAATATGAATTTCTACGAATTAGACTCAAACTATTATAAAAACGCGAGTTTTTGAATAAAAATTCAAAGTTTTCTTAACAGGATAAAACAGGGTTGCCACACAAATCTGGAAAAAAAATATACCTGTGTTTTCCCTGTACATATCATACACAATATATTAAGTGGAAACACACAATGACTGTTCTCGTGAGAGAACTATATTAGACTAACGATACTAGTTTTAATTGTTGGAAAAATTTAAAGAAATAAGGAAACAAATAATACAAACTTGAAACAAATAATTACATAGTAAACGAATAAGGTTAATATAGCTGAAATATCATCTTTAAATATCCCATTGGTTGCTATGATATTGGTTGCTAAGTTGTGCTATGAGTGGTCACATTCTTAAAAGACGAAAATAAAAAATAAAATTCCATGTACTTTCGCAGTTTGTAAGGAAGAACTCAAAATTCCCTGAATTTTCCCTGTTATTTTAGGTGCCCTTCAAATTGTCTGTATTTTCCAGGTTTTTCCTACACTCTATGTAAAATGGCAATCTTGTAAAAGGTTTCGTTAGTTATTGAATAGTGAAAGCACATAGATACAAACTCTTAGAGAACACGAGTTTGTGATTGAATGTATTTTTCTATATTTATGCGTCAAATAAACAAGTAAAAAGAAATAAAAAAGACATGAAATTAAAACTTGTTGAATATAGTAAATTGTTTCTTTACATGGTCAATTTTCTGCTGAAAGGAATACCAAAAGTTAGAAAAGAAAAAAATTAATTGCATCATTGTTTTAGGTTATAAATATAATTTTATTACACTGTACCACTGGACCGTGCAACAACTTTTGAAGAAAGCAAAATATTTCCGTATTTTTTAAAAACAATAGCCTGTATGATAGCGCATGTTTTTTGATCCAAAGAACATGTCTTACAACTGAAAATAAGTTCTAAAAGCTTCCAATTGGGATAAAATTATTTAAAAACAACATTTGGAAAATGATTATGTCTGCCAACGAACAACTTCGGCGTAATATTAGCTCTTTGAAACCGATTTTCGTATTTATTCATTCATAAACATTTATTTGCATGAATTAAGCGTTTTATTGTAAATTTATATATATCTTTTATTTATATATATTATTTATATATACTTATATATATTGAAGCTTTTAGAAATTGCGTCCTTATTAACCGTGCAAAACTCGCATCGATCAAATTGAGCGTAGGAAGTTAAAAGTTAATTTCCCTTTTCAATCAATCATAATTCATTTGGAAATTTTTAATCATAAATTATCAAAAAAGAATTCTTTTATAAATTTTGCAATCCTGCAGAATGATTTCAAAATTGTGGTAATGAAGCTAGAAAGAAGTTATTAACTTCAATTTGTTCATTTTGGTCGATCCGAATTTTGCACGGGTAAAAATGACATCATTTCTAAAAACTTCAAGCATGATCTTTCAAAGTGTGCCAATAGTAAAAACTCGCCATACTATTTTTGACACCAATGATGATTAATTGATTTTAGTAGGAGATACTAATTGCAATAAACAAAATGAATTATGCACTTAAATGCAATATTAATGAAGAAATGGTTTAAATTCATTTAGGAGAAACAAAAAATATTGCAATGATACCCAATTAATTTTGGGAACAGGCACTACAGGTAATTGTTGAAGTTTTTATCGATACCAAATATAGTAATATAGATACATTTAGTACATTTGGTACCGAATAAAAACACATCAGTAATGTTCAGTCTTAATATCGATACTGTGGAAAGAAAATTTTACGGGTCCTTGAAAAGGATAAGTACCAAAGAAAATCGCTTAGTTATGGTTAATTTTGACTATCATGAGTAAGTCTCTGTAATAGCATGACGCGAAATCATAATGCATGCAGTTAATTTTTATTTTGATGGGATAAACTACTAAAAAACGCGTTTCGCTTAATCTAATAATGCAAATGAGGTGATCCGGGTTCAAATCCTAGCGATGGCTGTTGGATACGAATGGTGCTCTCGGCTCGTACCGACTACAGTGCTGATATAAAATATTCTCAGTGGTAGACAGATCATGAGTTAAAATCTCCTTGATATTAGGCTAACCGTGGAAAGTTTTAGTGGTTTTCCTCTCCATGTAACGCAAATATGAGTGAGTTCTATCAAAAAGTCCGATTGGCAAATTTCTCCCGATACTTGATCCAGAAGTTCCATTGTCTTCTGAATTGGGTTCAAAATTGTAATGCTACCGAGTTGAACATTGGTAGTCGTAAACTCAAAATTGGGTCGGCTGTTCAACGACGGTTATAAAATATAAAATGTAAGAAAGCAAATTCACTGGAAAGAATAAAAGTAATAACAATTATTAATAAATTAAAACAATTCTAATTATTTTAACTTTATTAATTGTGTCTTTCAGTTTCGTGCAGGATTTCGTAATTCATTACTAGAGTAATACACATATATCGCATTTACCCGTAATTTATTACGAGAGTACTACTCATATATCGCATTTACCCGTAACTCATTGCGAGAGTACTACTCATACATCGCATTTACCCGTAATTCATTACGAGAGTACTACTCATTCGCATTTACCCGTAATTCATTACGAGAGTACTACTCATATATCGCATTTACCCGTAATTCATTACGAGAGTAATACACATATATCGCATTTACGCGTAATTCATTACGAGAGTAATACACATGTATCGCATTTACCAGCAGTTATCTTTTAATTTTATGCATTATGATTTTATTGACTTTAAAGAATATCAATATACGTAATTCCTTATTTCTAATTTACTATTCATTTAACTTTCGCATTATTTTTGTAATTTAGTGCTCAATGTTGGATTTCTGAATTTTCATGATTTTTAGAACTGATCATTGATCGTTTACTTAATTTTCACTTCATACAAAGAAAAGGTATTCAGCTAGTATATATATATATATATATATATATATATATATATATATATATATATATATATATATATATATATATATATATATATATATATATATATATATATATATATATATATATATATATATATATATTTCGACTGTTCGTGTGTATGTCACTGAACTCCTCCTAAACGGCTGGACTGATTTAAATGAAATTTTCTGTGTACCTTCAGTAGGATTCGAGAATGGTTTAGATTCACAATAGAACATTCTGCCACAAACCGTTCCAGCGGTATCAGCGAAAATCGAAATGGAATTTTCTGATTGGTTAAAAGTTAGCCATTGTTTTAAATTTTGCTGTACACGAATCAGTTTTCAAATATCTTGAAGATAACAACAGTGATATTTTCTATCTTATAGCTCTATTCTTTTAGAAATGTAAATTACATATACTTTAATATTTAATCATAATTCGGTTCCTTATTTCAGGTGAGCACAAGCACGTAAAATCAACGAGAATAAGTTTCGTAATTATTGGTCGTATCACGGATTTAGTATTGTGAAAACTGTTTAATAAAAATCAAGGCAAAAGCAAATTTTATTCATCTTGCACGCTTTTAATAATTATTTATATTTAGTATGCAATTTTAGCTCAATTCAGTATGCAATTTTTCATTGCTGACAGCTGTCAGTTGAAAACTATTAGATTGTTTATTATTACAAAGTTTGCGAATTCACATTCATTTTAATTATTTCATTTAAAAAATAGGAGTAGACTATATTTGAGGGTGCCCCTTGACTCTCACCAAGTTGTGATAGCGGTTGATCTCCAAGCTGGCCGATGTTGAATCCCAATCGTGATTCTGATTCGTTTAAATTTCAGCGTTATTTTTAAATGTTCAACGGTATATGTAATTTCAGAAGTCCGTTAGTTCTATGTTGGATACCGGCTGGTTAGGTTACTTTTGCTTCTGATCAATAGGATCGAAGGTATGTGGGCAGTCATAAAAAAAAGGACTTTAGAAAAAAATGTCACCGCCATTCCGATACCACAGACGCCATTTTCAATTCGTATTTCGCCGAATTTATGTGGCGATGGAGGAACACAGATTCTATTCATGATAAATTTAGACAGTATCTAACTGCTATTAGAGAATTCTGTGCACCTAAAACTGAGGAAATTCAAGCTTAATGAATAAGTGAGATGTTTTTTTTTTCCTTTTCTTTCTGTGCTTACTCCATTAATTTTTATTTCGATTCAAAATGCATTTTATTGGGTTTATTAATTTTGCTTACATTGGGTTCATTGCAATTTTATAAAGTTTTGGCCGATGTCTTGCTGAAATTTTCCAATGTATTATTAAAATATCATTATGTTTTGGCAGCCATTCCTGTTACCGCGGTGTTCCGCGCAAACAGGAATGGTGATAAACATAAGTTACCAATTTCGTCAAGGGGCACCCACAAGTATATTTTTACCAAAAATAGATTTTTGTTTTAAATTTTATCATTATTATATTTCTTATTTAATTTATTTCATTTCTTATTGCTTTTTTATTATTTAAAATAAATACGTGAATTTTCGAATTAGCAAATTTGCGACCACTGTCAACTTCTACATTTCTTTTTGTTTGAAAGAGAATATTTGCAAAAATATGCCGCCTAAACGAATCGCTCTTAGTCGATCAACATCTCAAGCACTCAAGAAGAGAACTAACCGTGTTTCAGAAAAATCGGAGCAACGGGAAGAAAGACTTGAAACTAATCGAGAACACAATGCTTTAGCCCGTTCCTTAGAAACGTCTGAGAAACAGGAAAGAAGACTGTTAACAAATCAACTACGCACTTATCAAGACCGTTCGTCGGAAACATCAGAGCAACGGGATGCAAGAATAAAAATCAATCAAGAACGCACTTCGCTATTCAGACGCTGCCAATACTCTGATTTGAATCTCAGTGCATTTCACTATGATCCGACAACCAACTATAGTCTTTCACCCAAGCGTCATCATCGAAAAAATGGATCAATTATGTATGTTTTGTAGTGCTCTCAAATTTAAGAATGAAACAGCTGGAATTTGCTGTTCTGGAGGCAAAGTGTAACTACCAGATTTAACGTCGCCAGCTGAGCCATTATCAACGTTGTTATCGGGTCAAGCAAATCAATAGAAACTTTTCTTGGCGAATATAGGTCAGTACATTCGTGTTTCCAAATGACTTCATTCGGTGCTGCTACAAGTATCGGTGCGCATATGGACAGCTAGAGTTATTTATTACATTCACATGCAATCCTGCTTGAGCTAAAATTAAAGAGCTTTAGTAACTTAGGCAAACATCATCGGATCTTCATTATGCATTATCACACGTGAGTTAAAACAAATATTAAGCTCTAAACTTGGTTTTATTGCGAAAAGTCATGTTTTTAGCGAGACACGGTGTTTGATGCATTCTATTGAACGGCAGAAAAAGAGAATTGCCACATGATTTGGCTTATTGAAAAACTCACACCAGGACAAATTGGTCAGCTCATATCAGCAGAAATATTCATGACGCCATTGATCCAGAATTATTTCAGATCATCATCCAAAATATGTTTCATGGTCGGTGTGCATCACCATACATGTCTGTTTGAAAATGCACTAACGATATCCTAGAGAATTAACTGTTGAGACTATCACTGGTTTTTTCACCATTAAATAAAATTCTCTATTCAAATCATAATCTCAAATCTCATTTACACACTTAAGTACAAAATTTAAATTCAAACTGAAAGCTTTGCAACGCACGCAGGGTACAGCTAGTATATATATATATATATATATATATATATATATATATATATATATATATATATATATATATATATATATATATATATATATATATATATATATATATATATATATATATATATATATATATATATATATATATATATATATATATATATATATATATATATATATATATATATATATATATATATATTTATATATATATATATATATATATATATATATATATATATATATATATATATATATATATATATATATTTATATATATATATATATATATATATATATATATATATATATATATATATATATATATATAAAAGTTAAATCATTGCCTAGTGCATTATTCAAGCTTTCATTTAACACTTTCACATGCTCGAATTTTTCATCGTAATTAATAAGAAGCGTATATTACAGTGTATTTTTGTATTATGCGTTGTAACACAGAATATTTTAATTTGCAGGAATCACTGCGTGGGCTGTAACGACTGATGTATTAAGAATTAGTCCAAGAGCCCATGAAAATATTGTACACAGTTTTAGACCAAGAGGAAAATCAAGGGTATGTATTCAGTTTTTTTTATAAATTAAAACTTAATTAATTCGTGAATACCAATTAATTATCAATTCTACCATGAAATAATATATCAAGTTTAACTAAAGTGTAATTTAATATATAGATACATTACACATAAAAATCTGATTTTTAATCTATTTTAAATTCATAGTTTAACTATCTGTCATGTTATTAAAAGTAAATATAGTAGATAGAATTTAAATACTTGATTTCGTTTTATATGAACTCAATTATAGCACATTTAATCATATAGTAAAAGTTGACAAATTTTAAAAAATAAGACATTTAAAAGGAAGAATGATATTACTGAAAAATAAAAAGAGATAATATCATTTTGAGTACATTGCTTTAAAAATAAAGCTTTCATAAATCTTTGAATGAAATTTTAAGGATGGTATATTTGTAATTTGAGAGCCATATGGTTTTTGTGAGGATTTTAAAAACTAGAATTAAAATAGTATAACATTTCCTGAATATTTGCAAAGATTAAGTGTTTTAGAAATGCAGACAGTCAGGAAAAATATGTTTCCCCCTACAATGTCACCTAACATAAAAATAAATAAATAGATAAGATCAACAAGTGTTAAGTGAATAGATTTTTTAATAATTTAAGTGAGTAGAAGAGTTAAGTGAATAGATTTATGAAAATGTTGTTCGTGTGCCTTTGAACTTGCACTTTTATTTCTCTAAAATATTTTAATTTCATGTTACTATTACTATATATATCAGTCGTTGAACAGCCGACCCAGTTTTCGTGTTTACGACTACTAATATTCAACTCCGTAGCCTTGTAATTTTGAACCAATCCAGAAGACAAGGAAATTCCTGAACCAGTACCCCCAGAGGTTTGATTTGTTATGGGAACATAGAGGACTTTGAAATTCGACAAATTTAAATTGCATTAGTCACCATTTACTACACGGGGAGTCTTCGGCCGGTGGGAATCGAACCCACGAACTCTTGAACATAGGACCAGTGCCCTACCAACCAGGCTATCCCGGCCTCTATGTTACTATTAGTTATTGTCAAGAGTTCCATTAAAATAGGTTCTCTCAGAAATTCTGTTTTATCGTAATTTAATAATTAGGCGAGCTTGTATGGTCAGTCGCCAAATCATTATATTACGATAAAACGGCTAATAATCTACCTATAAGAAAGCAGTTTTTGATAATAATTTATAGAAACAAAAAATTAAGATAATTTATATAAATAAAAGTACTTGATATTGAAAAGCAAACGATATAGCAGTTCATAATAGGAAAGCGACTTTAGCGGCATACGATATTATTTCGGTCGTGGTTTCCAAGGTAATTCTTAATCCATATGATCCTACTTCCCCTAGAAGTTTGTCGCAACATTTAGGGACACCCTATATATTAGAATAAAATTTTTCAATGAAATAAATATCGCCATTTCTCAGAACATGACACCGCTCTTAAAAATTTCATAAAAATTGTGATTCTTTCAAAAGAGAGAGAGAGAGAGAGAGAGTATACATTATTTACAATGGAAATGCATACTAAGGTATGAGTATAATTTAAAGAACCACGGCCTTATGCTCGATTATATTTCCTTAAAGACAGGACGACTTATTTTGAATTGGGGGAAAAAATGAGCTCATTTTCTAGAAATTTCTTCATTGAAAAGACAGAAGGACTTGACCCATAAATATACGACCAAACTTTACAAAAATGAAAAGCTTTCATCTTCCGTGAGTAGAGAGTATTGGAAAACGAAAAAAAAAATGACCACTGGTATTAAATCTTACTGAGTGTGTCAAATGGTCTTTTAAAGCGACCCGGTTTTCATTCGCGTGTCAATTTGCAAGGATTATTTACCCAAGAGCACTCTTCATAAACATGTGTAAACTGTTCCAGGGAATGTAAAAGTAGTTGTTATTATTCCGAACTACTTTTGCCTTTCATTGAATGAAGAAAAACCTACAAATACGAATAGATTCGACTAACTTTCTCACAAGCATTTAGAAAGTTTTTTTTTATATTTATTTTTGTATAAAATGTTATTTTGTTTTAAAGAATTGGTGACAGAATGTAGTAATAACTTGTTTAAAAAATAAAACATAATTTTATACTTTTAAAATTGATATCTAAAGATGTAAAAATACTAAATTTTGAACTATTTATAGTAATTTATTCAATTGTAAAGAGTATAGTAAATATTAACCTTGGAATACTAAATTCAAAAACTTGGAATTAATCAAAGATTAATGAAAAGAGAAGAAGAAAAATATTATTAAAATAAAATAAAATTTTAAAAAAATAAAAAAAAATAATATTAAAAAGCCGGGAAACAAAAAAATTCAAATATGTAATATCTTCATCAGCTCTCACGATTATATCAGCAAAAAGAAGTTCGTTTTGTTTTGTGTCGTGCTCGTTTCGTTTTGTGTTTTGTTCTGTTTTTTCTTTATATTTTATTATATGTTTTTTACGTGATATGTTTTTTTTTTCACTTAATATGTTCGTTTTTGTTTCAAAAAAATTATTTTGAGTGCTCCTCCCATTAATATATTTATAATATTGATATATTTTGCTTTGCTCACGATTCTTCTCACGATTATATCAGCAAAAAGAAGTTCGTTTTGTTTTGTGTCGTGCTCGTTTCGTTTTGTGTTTTGTTCTGTTTTTTCTTTATATTTTATTATATGTTTTTTACGTGATATGTTTTTTTTTTCACTTAATGTGTTCGTTTTTGTTTCAAAAAAATTATTTTGAGTGCTCCTCCCATTAATATATTTATAATATTGATATATTTTGCTTTGCCTATATTGATACAATATTAGAAAGTCCTCTAATAGTGATAATATATTAGAAGTACCTGTTGTTTCTTGACGATCCATTTTATGGTTATTAGAGAGTATTTTCAAATTTACGTTAGATTCCGTAAGATTTGAAGCAAATTTGCATGCTCACGTTTTTTTAGATTCGCGTTTTTTTCTGCGTTTTTATACGTTTTGTTGTCGTGGATTTACAAACCAACAAGTACGCTGTTTGCAGCTTTTTATTTAAGAAGAAATAGAATTAACAACATGGACATGTTATAGATAGATCAAGAAAAACGCCAACACAATGGCTTGATTTAATAAAAAAGATTTATTGGTTTAGTTAAAATTACGGTTGTCTAATTGCACTAGATCCATAATAAACTACATATTTCTTCGTCATTTAAAATTATCAAATATGTTTATTTTAGTTGTACATTTTAGTTGTATAAAGTTTAACTTCCATAATCTCCATGTCCATTGTAAATATTTGTTTTGATTTCGTGGTTTGAGTAAGAATGATATTCTATTACGTTAGCGTTTTTAATTAACAGGTTTTTTCAAAATCTCTTATTTCGATTCACGTGAAATTGCTATTCTTTCACGGGCACACGCCCATTTCACCAGAATTAACGAACACGCATTTCAAGTGCGTTTGTGCTGCTGTTACTTCAAATCTTAAGTTTGGGAGCGTACGAAACGTAACTTAAAAAGTGCAAAATCTCCCTACTGCAAATAATAAATAATACTGGGCCGGGATAGCCTGGTTGGTAGGGCACTGGGCCCATGTCTAAGAGTTCGTGTATTCGATCTCAGCCGGCCAAAGACGTGTAGTAAATGGTGACTGATGCACGTTAGATCTGCTGAGTCTCAAAGTCCTCTATGTTCCCATAACAAAACAATACCTCTGCGGGTACTAATCCAAGAGTTTCCTTGTCTTCTGGATTGGTTCAAAATTATAAGGCTACGGAGTCGAACATTGGTAGTCGTAAGCCCAAAATTGGGTCGGTTGTTCAACGACGGATATAAAAAAGTAATAAATAATACTTCAAAAAATAAATAAATAAATAAATTTAAAAAAAATCGAAACACTTGTTTTAATAGGGAATGAAATTGAAATCATTTTCTAGATTTATAAATAGATGATAGCCGCTAATGTATGAAGATTCATAAACTGTTAGCCACTGATTCACTCATGTTTTTTTCAAGTTTATGTATAATACTAAATTATGTGTGACTTGCTAAATTTTATGGAGCATAAAATATTATGAAAAGTGTTAAAAAATGAAAGCAGTGATAAAATCAAATAGCATTTTATTTTATCTATGTTTTTCTGACCTCAATCAACGAACTTGAAATATATGGTGTGAAAATAGTACGAAAGCGAACACCAAATTGATTTCAAGATTTACGAACCATTCATTTTTTTTATCTTCTTCTAGAGGTCAAAAGTCTTGAAGAATGCAATGGCGTGAACGTTATTCAAGAAATAAACTAATTTATTTACTTCATTTTGCTAGACTTGCGTGATTCAATAAAAATATGCAAATTTGTAAACAAGGAAGAAGCCGTTTGAGAATAAAGAAGACTACTAGGTGTTATACGCTGACCACGCTTATATTTTATTTCCAAATACTGTCCTGCATGGAATATGTGGATACTTATTTGTCAAAATTTTCGTTTTTATATCTTGAAAATGTCGCCAATTTATTTCAAAACCCTTGATTGGTTTCAATTTAATTGGACGAGTAGTTTGGATTTTCTTATGAAGCATTGTATACTGACCCTAAATCTAGGGTGCTGAATGCTGAAATCTAGGCACTCAGCATATTTTATGCTGAAATCTAGGCACTCAGCATAAAATAAAGTATCAACAACTTGGAGAAAAAATTACGATGGCTGACCGAATCGAATTCTGCTTCCACTTGCTCCGACCGCAGTGCAACGTAAAATATTCTCAGTGGTAGACGGGTCATGGGTAATAATCCCCTTGCAGTCTGGCTAACAGTGGAAAGGTTTTCGTGATTTTACTCTCCGTGTAACGCAAATGTGATCTCAAAAATCTAGTTCCATCCAAAAGTCCTGAAGGCTAGTTTCTTCCAATGGTTGATCCAGAAATTCCCTTGTCTTCTGGGTTACATTCAATACTACAAGGCCGCAAGGTTAAACGTTGATATCCACAAATTCAAAAATGGGTCAGCTGTACAACGTCGTAGGCTATGAAATAAAGTGAAATTACTTGAATTATTATTGCTATTATTTAAATTATTAATCATTATAAATTATTTAATTATTATTGCATTAAAATATTAGGGTAAAGTAAGCTAAATGGATAAAAATCTCCCTTAAATTGGAATATTCTTTGCTATATTGTACTTATGTGCGAAAATGAATCAAGTTTTGTTAGTAAAACGGACACTGTAAAAATTTTCAGTGAATCTCAACACCAGAAATGTAGCAACTACTTTGCATTTAAGTGGTATTCTATTACACTCACAACCAAAGGTAGTTCCTGATATAGTACAGCACTAAGAATACTCTTTTTACACTACTTGGTGTAGAGCCGATACCATGTTTGTTATTCATTAACACTAAAATTCAGAATTAAAAAAATAATGCATATAAGAGTCAAGAAAGTTGTTTTTAAGATGCAATTTAATGTGAGAATCTTTAACTTAAGATGTGACCGTCTACAATATTTTATTTTATTTTATAAATGTCGTTGAACAGCAGACCCAATTTATTGGGTTTACGTCTACTAATGCTCAACTCCGAAGTAATTTTGAACTCAATCCAGAAGACAAGGTAAGTCCTGGATCAAGTATTGGGAGAAGTTTACTATCGTTGAGGACTTTTTGATTCAACTAACCCGAATTTGAGTTACACGGAGAGGAAAACCACGAAAATCTCCCATGGTTACCCTGACGGCAAGGGGACTGAAACTCATGATCCGTCTATCACCGAGAATATTTTATGTCAGCTCTGTGGTCGGTGCGAGCAGGGGGCAGAATTCGAGTCTACCATTCATATATCGCTGGGATTCGAACCCGGGTTACCTCAAAGAAAGGCGAGTGCTGTATCCCCTGATCCACTACGGCGCTGTATACAATATTACAATACATAAAAAAGTGGAGAAAAAAAGCATATTAAATGTGTGATGAATGAAAAATTGTTATTGTCGCCATGGGGAAAATAGTTCGCCAATTGTTTCGTAAAATGCTTTTTATTTCTATTATTATTGCTTGTCCATTGCTGATGTACTATGTTGAGCGTCCTGTAATAAGGACCATAGATAGTAATTAAATGTTTGTTAATTTTGATATTCAATAAGAGCCAGCATGAATAAAAAATGCAACGATATTTAATTCGACAGTCCACTCTTTAATCTTCGCCAGCGGAACGATTAAATCTATTTTCATTAATTTTTCACTCAAAAAAAGATTTGAGAAGAGCAGTAAACGTGCTTACGCTCTGTTAACTTTACGAACAGAAGATGATTAATTGTAATGATAATATCCAAAATTCCAATCAATTAAGGGATAACGTAACTGAAATTGTGATCTAACTTTGCTTAGTTTCGTTGCCAGAAACGACATGCAAAAGTTAAAAATAAAATTGCACGTTTAAATGACACGTTTGGCCTCTTTTGCGGGAGAGGAAAGATCTACCACAAAATCACAATATCCACATGACAATCGTAAACTTACAACCTGAGGCACATTTCACACCGACACGCTTCGCTTAACCTAGGTTTACAAACTGCTTTATGATTCATCGAAACTAATTATGTGAAAGTAATTACCAATATGAATGTGGAACATTTTTTTTTTCTTCTCTGAAACACAATGTGTCTAGAAAGTGTACGGTACTGATTTGTAAAATTCACTTTTAATAAGAGGAAAGTTTTTAATTGTTTATATGATTTCAATTAATAATTAGATTATTGCGTTATGTTTCCCTGCATATTATATAACTGACACTGCTGAATTACAATATGGTCAATGGGTGTAAAAATTTATTTCATAATTTATTTTTCCAACAAAAGGAAAATCTTTGATTGTTTTTTTTTTCCTCTCATCAATTAATAATTTTTTTATGGAGCCGAAGTTTATTTCATCGATGCTTAGTAAGTCAAGGTAGAATGGTCGTCAAAACTGCTTTTTTTTTTAATTTTTCGGACTGTAACTGAGAAGAGGTGTTAAAAAATGTCTAATTCTTTTGTTATTTTACATTAGATTTTTCAGAGTAAATAAAATTACATTTAATAAAGCTTTTTTTACCCAATAATTATTTTCTAAATTTCTTTCTAGTAAGACTTCTTAAAAACTGAGGTGGGTTAAAGAGAAAAGTGGAAAGTATAGCCCTAAAGTAGTTGTTGGATGTAAATAAATTTTTATTTAGATTACACAGAGGTACAATTATTTTACTTTAGGGGTCACAGTACCTTTGCAACAACTTTTTTTAAAAATAAAGTCATAATCATTCATTTTGTGGATTCTTTACATGCTCATTTAACTTATAATCAATAATTTAGATTCAAAAAATAATTAAACTGTTTAATTTTTTTAAAATTTAAAAAAAAAATTGAAAAAATTCAACATTTTTAAATTCTTAAGGCTTTTTTATTTTAACATATTTTCAAAAAAAAATTTTTCTTAGTGTTCTTATTTTAATTCTTGTTTCTTATTTTAATATTTATTTTAACAATTTTGTGCATTCATTTGCTGATATAGATATTAGAATATTTTTCATTGATTATTTTGTAAAAAAGTAGAAAAAAAGGTTAAAAATTCCTGTTAGGTATATATAACATGATGTAAAAATTGTAATACCTCATAAAATGCTTTTTCCATGCACACTTTAAATAAGTGTATTATACTTAAGATAAAAAAGTTTACTTCAAAGCTTTATCTAAAATAAAAAAAATTCCTTTCTTAAGATTAAAACACAAAATTTTCATCTGTGAGAAAAAGCACTTTCAAGCCTGTCTGCTGAGCAAGTTTCAGTATTAGAACAATCTAAAATCATTCATAACTTTTTTAAAAATGTAGATATAGAGATGATTTTTTTTTCAGTACATTTGAAATAGTTTGAAGTTTATTATAAGCAAAAATTTTTCTCTCGATGTTTTGGTCATTTTTTGGGTATTGTGACCCCTTTTGTTGACAAATTCGCAAATCTGTATAAGTCAAAGAAAAATTTATTATTAATTGACATAAATATTATCATACATGATATTTTTCCCATTCTTTCTTATATATGATTATTTTTGTTAAGAATTATAACCAAATCTAATTTTTATTCACTGATATTAAGTACTACGTTTTTTTCTTAATGTGTTCCGTACTATCGATTAAGTTGCAAAAGACACATCTCCAATCTGCTTTACGCTACACGCAGCTTCATAAGTCTATAAGCGTCTAATAACTTATTTCTCTTATCTAAAAAAAGCTTTGATAAGATAAACTGAAAACAAAACATTTACAAAATGCTTAAGTCAGTTATTTTACAAACATTAATTAGATATTTAGTATTTTACTATGTTTAGATATCCGAAGATATTTCGTCCCCTTCTGTTAAATCCTAACCGAATGTAATAAAATATTTTAAATATTGTTTGACATAAATAATGCTTCATCGTTTGAAACGAATAATCACCCCCCCCCCCAAAAAAAAAAAAATACTGAAGAGGGAGGATATAGTTTTAAATTAAAAAATTATTTGCCTTATAATATTAAAAAAATGGTTTCGAGAGCTAATACGGAGTGCACTGTGAAAAACCCCGGATCAAATTACGGTAAAAATTAGCAGCACTCAGTTTGCCAGAATTTTTTATGGTAATATGATCAGAATTTATTTTACGGTATACTTGCTCTCATATCAACAGTACGTGATCGGAATCTAACCAATTTAAATGTGTCAATAAAAAGATGAATATCAATTACCTAATCCGAATAGCTAAAAATAAGTAACTTTTTGATAAATTTGAAACCGAACAAAAGCAAAGAAAATAACTAAAATGAAAAACTCACAGCTTACTTTTCATACTTACTAACCATTTACGAAATACTAAATCTACATTACGAAATACTAAATCTTCTCATCCAATAGCTGGGAAATTATCAATGAATATAAAGATTCTAAATAGTAATTTATTCTAAAAATGTTACGAAATACTAAATCTTCTCATCCAATAGGTGGGAAATTATCAATGAATATAAAGATTCTAAATAGTAATTTATTCTAAAAATGCTACGAAATACTAAATCTTCTCATCCAATAGGTGGGAAATTATCAATGAATATAAAGATTCTAAATAGTCATTTATTTTAAAAATGTTACGAAATACTAAATCTTCTCATTCAATAGCTGGAAAATTATCAATGAATATACAGATTCTAAATAACAATTTATTCTAAAAATGTAACACATCCTTAAAAAAATCCCTCAGCTAGAAATGATATTTCTTCTCATTTAAATACTTTATCTAATCTTTAATCATTCAGAACTAGCATCAAAACGACAAAAAATAAATCGTTATACTCGAAATTTTGTCTTTTTTTTTAGAGTCAAAAACCTTTAAGACGAGGTGAGACTTCATTACAAAAACTTTTACTTGAAATTAACTTTAAAATTAGGGATTATCTGACCTATTATTTTGATTATTATAAGATTTAAAACGATAAAAACCAGATAATATTCCAATGTTCTGAACGAAAAAGATAATTTCTTTCCAAAGCATTAGCATCAAGCTGTCAACAATTCTTCTTCCATGTTCTAAAAATGTCTAAACAGAACAGTCGTGCTTAAAGGAATAAAAGGGAGAATAACATAAATGCTGCAGTTATAAGAATGAGCGAAGCATGACTGGGTTATCTGTTTTAAGTTCGAATCATTGTTGATTATGTAGTTATGGTAAGTGGTAAGGCAAATGGGAACATTTACTCATCATTATTCATCTAAAGGAAGGATTTAAAATTATATATTTCTTTTAGATACATTTTCCCAACCTGAAGAAAATATAGCCAAAGACATAAAATTCGTATACCAATATAATTGTGAGGATTATAAATTCTGCATTGAAAGACCTCTTATCCTTTGCAGAATTTTGAAAAGCCATTAAATACATTGGATTTCGGAAAATCGAAGAAAACTGTGGTTTTTTTCCCAAGACCATAGTTGTTTAGAGTCGTTGATCTATTTTCCTCTAGCACTAATCATTAAATGTGGGTCTTTATTATTATTTTCACAACACAGTGGTTCCATAATGATTTAATATTTACTTTAGAAATATAATTTAGCTTTTGAACTTTTTTATTCTTCATACTCTGCTCAGATTATGAATAATGTTGATGCTTATTTCTATATCATTACAATTTGTTCAAAAAATCCTTATCTCCAGTACACTGCGTGAAAGTTATTACAACACTCTGAATGATGCTTGATCGAATGTTGGGGTTCTCACGTAATAAGAGGCAATCTTTCGTATTAATTTACACATTGGATTTGTTAATTAATTAGTTTTAACTATTAAAGAAATTACGCACTTACATAAAACGTATTTTTTCTCTCTATATATATTTTCATCGGGTTTGGATGATTCTGTGAAATAATAATTTGAGTATGTGACCACGATGGTTTAGTTCAGGAAACATGTCCCTATAGTTTAGTGCAGGAGACTGGTTCAAATAGTTTAGTTCAACAAAAAAAAAAGATCCCAATAGTTTTACACAAGAGAGAGGTCCCAATATTTTTATTAAGGAGATAGGTCTCCATAATTTAGTTCAGGAGAGATGTTTCAATAGTTTAGTTCGAGAAAGAAGTCCCAATAGTTTAGTTCAGGAGAGAGATCTCAATAATTTAATTAAGGTGATAGGTCTCAATAGTTTAACTATAGAGATAGATCTCCATAATTTAGTTCAGGAGAGATGTTTCAATAGTTTAGTTCGAGAAAGAAGTCCCAATAGTTTAGTTCAGGAGAGTGATCTCAATAGTTTAGTTAAGGTGGTTGGTCTCAAAAGTTTAGTTAAGGTGGTTGGTCTCAATAGTTTAACACTGGAGACAGGTCTCTATAGTTTAATTGAGGAGAGAAGTCCCAATAGTTTAGTTCAATAGAGAAGTCCCAATAGTTTAGTTCAGGAGAGAGGTCCTGATAGTTTAAGGAAATTGATTTCAATAGTTTAGTTGGGAAGAGGGGTTTCAAAAATTTAGCTCAAGATAGAGACTCCAGGTATTTTACTTCAAGAGAGAAGTCTCAATCGGTAATTAATTTGAGAGAGAGGTCCCAATAGTTTAATTCAGGAGAGAAATCCCTATAGTTTAGTTAAGAGAATAGGTTTTAATAGGAGAGAGGTCTCAATAGTTTTATTCTCGTAAATCTGGGCCACTAAAGGGGAAACACATTTGTGAAATTTCCCTGAGTAGATTTAATTTGTAATGAAAATTTTTTAATAAGCAGTGTTTCACAAATATGACCATTCAAAAGTCACCTAACCTTCTTAATTTAACAAAATTATAGAAGTGATATTTTTCTTTTTATTAATTAATTAATAAACCGTCACAAAAAATGTATGAGCCTTCTGAAAAATTATAATTTTGTTTCTTAAATTGTCAGAAACCAAATTGATATCATGTGCCTGAATATAAAAGTTAGGCTTCGGTTCGGTGAGGGCATCCGTTGTTTGAATTCTGTAACTAACTTTCAATTATAGCCTACTTTAACACTAGATTTCCCAAAGAAGATATTTTGACTGCTTTTTAATTTAAATTAGAAAAACAATGATGTATATAATGACACAATTTCTTAGAATTTTCTGGCTTTTACAATTATTTTTATTGTTGATATTTACTAATAACTTGTTATATAACTGAAAACAATGTCAAAAATATTAAAAATTAAAATTTAAAAAAAATTTCTTTATGCATTACTGATTGTTTCACAATGCAATCATTTTGACTGCCTTTGGGCAATATAGGTATTTCAGTCTTTCAAGTGTTAAAATGTTACCAGAATCGGGTAAATCTTATATGTAAAAGTTACATTGCTGTCGAAAAACATCAAGAAGAAATTTTTCTAAGAAGAGATAACTAAGCCGGAGAGATGGGATAAAGTAGAAATTTTATGAATCGCAAAATTATCGCTCGCTAAAACCGAGATTTGCTTGTTAAAGTTAGCTATGATCAAATAGACTTAATGATATACAAACCGAATATTTCCAATATCTGTTAAATCCAAATTTTTGAAAAATCAGGGCTCGTTATAAGATATTTCAACTGTATATTTTAGTTCCAAAAATATAAAATAACACTTTTAATGTTAAAAAATAAATGTATTTTGTTCATTAATTACATGCAATTAATGCAACGCATTTTTATATTTTAAATCTAATTTTTGTTTGAAAATTTTGCGTCAATCCTAGAAAATGCAGTCTACGCTCTTCAGCACGACTCCCCCCATTAGTGCGACCCTTCCGCGATAAAGACCACAACGTGGACCCTTCCGTTTTAAAGACCACTACATGGAGTCCCCCGTTCGCTGTTTCATAGACGCAATGTTATTTTAGCATCCATTAGAATGTTCGAAGTTAACCATTAATTTCAATATAGCGACAAAATTTTGTTTTACTTTTTTTATAATTCCCAAAAAATCACACTAAAAACAAGTCTTAGACATTTTCGCGTTTTCAAAACTAAAATTATTCCAATCACATAGAGTCAATTGGTAACAGGGCCGTGATAGCACAGTGATTAGAGATTCGGACCGGAGGGGCAGAGGTTCAATCCTCGACTCAGCTAAGACCCACCAAATACGTGTTATATACGTGCTCGTAAAATCTGTGGAATCGAAAAAGTCCTGCGGTCAGTTGCTGAGCAGTACCATTGGTACAGGGATCTGGAAAAAATTTCCTTCCCTTTCAGATATATGCCTAAATTGAGGAAGCGGCCTCACGAATTGTGGCGGCATGCGTTTCGATCATCTTCAGAGATGTTTCCCAGACCGTCGCACAATAACCATTGTGCAGAAAGTGATGTTAATAAAATGCCTACCTACCAATTGGTAACAAAAGTATTTGATAAAACCATTTAAACCACGATTTCTTTTGATGTTACTGCTCAATAAACATAAAACATACTTAATTATCTGAGAATGAAGAAAGAGTGACAGAACCACATTAGAAGTCCTGCTGGATGTAATCAATGATTAAAAGAATAGTGAAATCTGGATTGCTTACCCATATTGAGAATATGAGGTGTATATTGCATCATCATTTAGAAATCGGAGTTTCCTGTATATTCATTAATCGTATTGAAAACTGTGTTCACGCTTTTTGAAAAATGCTGTAAAATTGCTCTATTTTGCTCTATTATAAAAATGCTCTATTTTGGAATTGAAGCAAATGGTATTATTCGCATTATTTTTTATTTATTTATTTTTTTCTTGTTCTCTGGACGTATGTTACTTAGCGAAAATGGTTGTTCTTAACCAATGTAATGCTCAGAGTGGAAATAAATTTTTTTTAGGGGTAGTGGATAGAAGAATAACACAAATTGTCAAAAGATCCCGAAAAACTCTTTGTTTGCAATATTTAAAAATCGTGATATAATTCTAAAGACTGAACCTAAAATAATTCTTTTACTCTATTGACATAAGAAAATTGCTTATTACTCAGTTTCATAATTCTATTTAAAGTGTAGCATGTTTTTGCCAATATAAATCCGGTACTTGTGATATATAATTAAATATTTGCACTAATTTTATGTAGTTATGATAAAGAGACTTCCCTTTATAACGTCCGTTTTCGTTTGGATCACTGTTACCGTTATATCGAGCGTCGATTGTATAGATTTTCTTTTTATGTTAATATCTTCTTCATTCCAGTTTCATTGCCAATTCTTTAAAATCCTACTTTTTTCCCCTGATATTTAGATCCGATTCTCAAGAATCGAGCTTTTTTTTTTCTTCTCTTTACGGTCCAGTTATTTAGATTAGAAAAACACTTAATATTAAACGATTATTTAAATCAAAGAAGAAAAACACTGAGTTAAATACTATTTTTAAACTTTGCTCATTAAATTACTAGTGGTTTTAAATGAATAATAGGAAAAAAATAGTATTTTTTTAAAAAAAAAATTATGCATCACTTAATGCGCAGTTATCTGATTTCAATGCTTACTTAAGACAATGATTTAAATTTCTGATTTCAATGTTAGACAAGAAAAAATTTAAAAAAAAAATTCCTAAATATCTAGTTGCTGTTTATATAGACCGTAAAGGAATTTTACGTCTTTTAAATCTCAATTATTCCATTTAATTGAATGTGCATAAAATATGCTAACAAATTTTTTATATTGTTTTGTTCAGAATTTTTATCTACCTTATGTGTGCTAGTTTTACTGTACACATGTTAGATTAGGCCTAATTTTTAAAATAATAGTCTCTGCGTCTGACTGAGTCAGAGTTGCAGACAAATTTGAATTTATGAAGATTGTGTAGCAGATTGACTCTGTAAATTCTGCTCCTTGCTTTGGTCATAAAAATGAGTAAAAAAACGTTTTTGGTACGTTGTACCAAAACGAAAATTCTAAACCTAGGTTTTGATATTGATGTTAGGGGATTTAGTTTGACAAATGTATTAAAAGTATAAATATATTACAGGTCGAAATTATGTATGAACAACTAGAGATTCTAAATGGTTATATATTGATATAATCGGAATAATTGCTGATCACAATTTTTGGTCAAATAAACCAATAAAAAGTCCCAAGTGTGTGTGGGTGGGTGAGAATAGCATCTAAATTAGGTTTAATTAAGCGAAGATTTAAAGCCTAATTCTTGTATTCATGCTGAGGTCACCAGATCTCCACAAATCTTGAGAACTATCCTCAAATTTCATTGATTGTCCTCAAAACTCCCAAACTCATAAGGGACAAGAAATATTTCCAAATTTTTACAAGTCTTCTCAAATATACTCGAATTTCTCCAATAATTCATCTACTGATAAATTTTCAAAAATATTCGAAATGTGCTTGATTGTTAAGCAAGATAATTTTGCCTTACAGTGAAAACAAACGAAAAGCAAAGAAAAAAAAACCTTGCTAAAAGAAGCAGATGAAAACGCAACACTCGTCTTCAAATAATTCTAACAAAAAAATTTAAAATTTTTTATATAACAGCATATTATACGATATTTCAATATTACAGAGTAATGAAATCAAGTGTGATGCATCTGATATCAGTCATAAGTCAAAAAAAAAATCTTTGCATACATAGGTTGACATTGTTCTTAAATATTTGGTGTCCTAAAATCATATAATGGTAATAGTAAATTTGCTCTTAAATCATGGTTTATAAATCTGGTCACCTTAACGTATGCCAAATTATGTAAAAAAAATACTTCTTTTAGTAATATTTATAATATTTATAAAAAATAAATATTTATAATAATATTTAAAAGTTAAAATAATAATTTAAAAATAATATTTATAAAGTCCAATTTTTATAAAAAATATATACTATAAAAAATATATACTATAAAAAAAGGTAATATTCACATGAGAGTTCGTAAGATATTTGAAATATTATTAGGGTGAGTATTATAGGCATTATAAGTTAATTTATAAGTATGATATTTGTGGCTTATTATTATTTAGTGCAAGTAATTAGTACTACTCTAATAATAAATTATAATTTTGTTTCTTCGACAGGGGGACAACTTGCGAACTAGACAGGATGAAGATGTTGATGTTTTCATGCTAAATAGTCTTTCACAAGAAGATAATTCTTCAAAAAAACCTTCATCAACGAAACGGTTCACTGAAATGAAAAATGCAGCGAAAGAATCAAAAAGTTTTCCCGTCCAAGAAAATACAACTTCACAAACGCCTTCCAAACAGCCATCACCTTCGGATATTTTATCAAAGCTCATATCAGATATGCCTATTCCAAAGAATTCAAAAAACTTTGTTGTATTTGCGCCGGTAGCTGATACAAAGAATGATAAGAAATCACTTCAGGCCAGAAGATTCGACGGTAAGGTTCACATATCTGATGGAGAAGATTTACTTGTCCAAGAGAGCATTGCCTCAGAAGCCATGTCTCAAGAGGCACCAGAAACAAGAAATACATACATTAGAAAACGAAAATCACATAAAGATACATATTTCGAGCACACATCTGTCGAGCACGATCAGAACGGAAAGAGGCAGCAAGAACCACCAGGTTCTTCTACCAGAAAGTTCAACAAAAATGAAAGAATTAGTTTGCAACCAATTCCTTCTGGAAATATTCTTAACAATAATCCTAGTATGTTTGGGCTCGTGAATAAAAACACTAATTTCCAGCAGCTTCCGCAAAGTCTTCTTTTGCCTGGCATAAATAGCCAAGAAAATTCTAAATCAATGCAGCAATCAGCCCTACGAGGTAAATTTCCACATATGTCATTCAATGCCCCATCTCAGCAGTTACAAGCACTTCCTGCCAACCCTTCTTTGCATTTGTCTCAAAACTTACCTCAACAAATGCAGCAACAAGCTGTCAATCAAAACGTGCATTTTTCACCAACAGGGTCCCAACAATCTCAATTTTCAGGCAGCCAAAGGACGTCTCCATATCATATGCAGCAAAATTTGTCACCATCGCCTGCTCAGTCATCATATTTTAACTCACCTACTGCTACTCAACCGAATTCTCAAATTTTCCAGTCCAATTCGTATGCTCCAGAAAATTCGAATGTTCCTGGTGCTCCCCAATACTTTGCTCCACCCCCACAAACTTTCCACACCAAAGTAAACTATGAAAATTCAAATAAATTAGGATCACTTTCTTCGTATGAAAGAATCGCTCAAACCACAGCAGCTGAGTCTTCCAAAGATGGTGGCCAACATCATCACCATCACCACCACCATCATCATGAACCTATGCCGATGGGGTCAGATCCCATAGGGGACATTAACTTGTCCGATGCTCCCCACAAAAATGATGCTGATCGTTTGGGAACTATTGGACTCGGACTTGGCACACCAGGAAGAGGAATCACAGTTCAAATAGGAGGAAGTCCTGGAGGGCTAGGCGGAGGAGGTCTGTTACCTCTAAGTGCGCTGGGAATGGCTAGAAATATAGTATCAGCCTTAATGCCTCGACCTGCACTAGGACTTAACTCTAAAGTTTTCGTTGGCTTAGAACTAGGCAGGGGAAGAGGTCTTCGATTGTTAGGATAGTTTTATTCGATCTCTTGAAGTTAATATAGTGATACACATGAAAAAATCTTAGAGTGATTGAACACTTAAATAGGCCTAGTAGTGTTAAAGAAGTATTTTAAGGGCATAAAATAGAGTTGTTTGTGTGATAACAAAATGCTGTGATTTTTTTTCAAAAAATATCTTTATTATAAATTGTGAATTTTTTTATTTAAATGCATGTTTGTATTTTCAAAATATTTATAGAATATTATAACATGTAGAGATTATTCTTTTATAAAGATATTTACGTATTGGCTGTTTGTAAGTTATTTTCCTTGTATGATACATAATGAATAATTTTAAATAAACTATTTAAGGTAGTTGCAGTAAGGAAATTTAAAATATTACAAGTTTTTAATAAGAGATTATCGATAAGACGAAAAAAAAGTAATTAAAGTAGACGTAATAAAAGTAATTTACAATTTGTAGGAATTATTACGATAGCTCATACCAAAGTTTCATCTTCATCAAGCCCTCATGCATCAAAAAGTTTAATCACATCCTATGAAATTAGCTGGAACGACGTTATTTCAATTTTTTTCTATTTGAAGCTAAAAACTATAGATAATAATTTTGTAAGTTTTATGCATTCCTTTGTAAATAATAACAAACTCCAAGAGAAATGAAATAAAAGGAAAACATTTGTCTTAAATACAGCACAATTGTTGAAAGAATAAAATACAGTCAACAGTATAGTGAATATACAGTAATACAGTATAAAATACAGTATAGTGAACAAAAAAATTTATTTAAAATTAATTTTTAATATTTTTGATATTATTTACAGTTCTATAACAAGTTATTAGTAAATATCAACAATAAAAATAATTATAAAAGTCACAAAATTCTAAGAAATTGAGTCATTATATACATAATTGTTTTTCTAATTGAAATTAAAAAGCAGTCAAAATGACTTCTTTGGGCAATCCAGTGTTAACTAAGTGCAATTTTGACCACGTGATATTTGTGTAAGTGATATTTGACTAGGTGATAATTGACTAGGTGACAATAGATGAACTTGTAGGTGATAAAGATCTTACATAATCTGCCACAAGAGTGAAACTTAATTTCATGAAAAATATTCGTTGATGTGCCCATGGAAGATTTTTTCCCACGTGAATTTTGCAAAGTGAAGTCTAAAGCGACATCTAAAGTGAATCTAAAGTATCCATGATCTAAAGTGAAATTCGTGATAAAAAGCAGCGGAATTAAACATATCCAATCTGGTACTAGTTCCAGGTAATAGATAAATATTATGTGGTAAAAGCTTTGCATAGACTTTGTGTCAAGATAAAATTTGATAAAGAAGAAATATTCCATGGCATCTTTTTTCCCACTCGAGTTTTCCAGACGCGTCTAAATTTACATTCGTAATTAAATATCTATCATATCAAATCATAATCATATAATATCTATCATAATCGTAATCAAATATCTATATTAAATATATTCGTAATTAAATATCTAATCTATGAATTCAAATGCCTTTGAAATCTAAACAGGCACGCATTTAAAGATGAGCAAAAATGAAAACACTTCCAATCCTTGGCTAGTTCTAGGTAAAATGCAAATATTATGTGGTAAACGCTTTGCATAGTCATTATATCAGGATGAAATTTGATGAAGAAAAAGTATTCATTGATATGTCTGGAGAAAATTTTTTCAAAGTTAGTTGTTTTCATTCATATTGAAAAATTTGTTAATCGATTTTGTAAATTAAAGAAATTTCTATGATGAATAACTGTTTCTCTCAGATCTAAATAACTGTTCAATAAGATGCAAATTTGAAGAAAAAAAATATTGATTCCGAGTGATCTGTGTTTGGTAGATGTTACCTTTAACGTAAAGAAAGACACCGGTATTCCATGATATATTTCATAGCAATAAATTGTAAAAATGCTAAAAATAATATTTTTCACTTATTTTGACCTAAATTATTAGAAAATAAGGAAAAGTATGAAAAATATATTTTATAAAAATTCTGCGTCAAAGGATAAGGGAACATTTAAAACGCAGAGAAACTCGAAACACTCCAAATCTCTGAAAAAAGTATGAAGAATATATTTTATAAAAATTCTGCGTCAAAGGGTTAAGGAACATTTAAAACTCAGAGAAATTCTAAACACTCCCAATCTTTTACTAGTTCCGTGTGCAATAGATAAAAACGGATTGATAAAAGCCAAGCCTTACATAATCTTTCCCATGAGGAAAAATTACATCCTGAGAAAAATATATGTCATCTGCAAAAATCAGTGAAATGGAGTGTTTAGCTTAAGGGCAAAAATGATTTGAATTAGAGCAAGTTTTGTGTCTGTCCCCACCCCGTACGTGGGAGTGTAAAAAAAGAGAAATACGAACCAGTTTTCAGATTGGAACAATAGATGATGGTGCACACTTATATCTAATTATTAAAAAAAGATTTCTCTTTAAGATTTAATTACCGAATCGAACACAAAGCGAATGTTTAGTTAATGGTCTTAATGGAGAAAGTAACGAGATAAACATATTCTCTTAAAATAGAGGTTAAGATGTATTAGTTTTGTATCAATTGATTTTCTATGGATTATAATTGTACTTCACTGTGCAGTTTTTCCTCATATTGTTTGTATTTTCTATTTATTTTTTTATTTACATGCATTAAGACAATATTATCTGTACCAGTTTGTTAAAGTGACTGGTATTATTATTTAAACAAACATTAATATTTTGTTTAGTGTGTTAAATATGTTTAATGTAATATATTTAATATTGCGTTAAATTAAATTCAAATTTTGAAATTCTAACTGTTTAAATACCATTATAAAACACTAGTTACAGGAACTTGAAATAATATCTTAAGCGTATCCAAGAGAAAAATGTTAACATTTATTGCACTGTAATTACTTTTAATCATTTTTGCTTTGAATACATAAAATAAGCGGAAACATATAATCTTATACATTCAGGTTTTAAAATTTCCTTGAATTTTTTTATAGTAATTAAAATAATCTGTTCCGCAAAGATGAATATTTTCTATGCAATACTCCAACGAAAAACAAATACACTGAAAAAAATATGGTCAAAATTACCAGAATATGGTAAAACTTATCCTGTTTCTGGCTCTATGGGAACACCAAAAAGTTCGGTAATATTCATCGAAGCGCTTTATATTGGTTTTGGTAAAATTAACAATAAAATATGGTTTCATAGTACGTGATAAAATTTGGTAATTTTTCTGTTTGGTTTAATTTACTTTTTAGTTTTGTATTTTTAACTAAAAGAGTGGTAATAGAGGAATTGTAAGTTTGAGAACCGGAATTTTCGATTAGCCGTTACCATACGATCGGAAAAACTACCAAATGAATTCAAATACCGTACATTTTGGTTTTTGATACCAGAATTACCAGAATGTTGCTGTTTTTTTTTTTTTTTTTCTTCGGAAATGTCAATACCTTCCGTAATTAGAGCAGAATTTTTTTTCACCGTGCATATAGTGCTGATGGATTCCTAATCAAGTTTAACTTAAACCATGCATTTTAATTAAAATTTATTTTCTTAGATATCATTATCTTAACTCCCTAACAACTCAAACTCTCGTAATCTCATATGTGCTCTTCCTTCAAAATGCTAAAAAATTGGTTATTCAATTATTTAATTAATTAAATTTTCTTTCCGGGAAACAAAAATTCACATTCTCGTCCCTTAAGCCTTTTCAGTGAAGTGTTACTAGTCTGTCAACATTTAATCCATAAAAAATCACTATAAATGTAAAACTATGTATTTGCTTCAAAACGTTCACCAATTTTCGCCGCCTGTGGTCGAAGTGGCTTAAGGGTTGCTGGAACAAAATTTGCTGCCGAAACTTGCTGTTCTGCAAAGGGTTAAAATATATTAGTAATATAAATAGAATTTTTTGATTTGAAAAAAATTGTTTGAAATATTTTTTATACTAAAGTGTTTGTGTTATTAGAAATTATACACTTAGATTTAGTGCTAGTTCTTTACCCACCTTTTTCAAAAAGGAACTTCTTAAATCACCACCATAAAGGATCCCCTATATTAGTCCCTGATCACCACTAAAGGTCTGGTTTCTTAGGACAGGACGCAGTCAGCTGGAAATCAGCGCTAACCTCTGATTTGTCCATTTGTGAGTTTGATAGTATGCGTTCGATGACGTATACTATCAAACTCACAAATGGACAAATCAGAGGTTAGCGCTGATTTCCAGCAGACGGCGTCCTGTCCTAAGAAACCAGGCCTTAAGTGTTCGTAAACGACGTCTAGTTAGAAAAAATTTCATTTTTAAATTTTCTTTCATTTTTTTTACAGCGTCTAAATTGACGCTTTTCAAATAAAGTTCTTCTATGTATTATTTATAGAACTTTTAAACATAATGGGTTCAAGTATATTTTTTTAATAAAAATGTTAACGCATGCTTACGACCAAAAGTATCATTAATGCATAAAAAAAATTTCGATCGAATTTATAGTTAGGTAACTCAAAATTTCATCTGGTAAATAACAAAAATATGAAAAAGGATTTGTATTAAAAAGGTATAATAATAAGAGTCAAAAGGATTTTTTTTTACTCAAAAAAATATTCTTCTATTTTTCTTAAGAAAGTTTAATATTATTTTAGGTATTACGTTTTGGAAGCAACTAAGATTTTTACATCGGGGAAGCAACTATCTTTTGGATGGTAATTGCGATAGTAGTGCGAAATTGCGATAACCTTACTATTGTAATTGTTTCAACAGTTCCGGTGCAGACTTCCCACCCAAAATAAGTTCATAAATAAAATATTGTACATTTAGAATAACTGTTACTCTTGTGATTTTGCTTTCCAAGACCAAATAATATCTTTAAGAAATTATAAAAGTAAGATTTAGACTTTTAAGGAGGTACATCGAAGAAAAGAATCTCGGTATTTAACTGTAATTTTTTTTTCTCTTGAATTGCGCACACAGTTAAAAACTACATATTTACAGAGGCACGAAGTAAAAGATACTGATAACTTCACCAGCTTCGAGAGTTGTTAAAAATACTTAAATCGAATTATTTAATAAAAGTACTATTCAGAATAGGATGTTGCAGAGTGTACTATCGTAGGCTATATATATATATATATATATATATATATATAAATTAGTTAATTAATGGATCAGTTCAGTAGTTTTTTCATTGAAACTTTTAATGAAAAGGCTACTTTATGCTTGTTCATGAAAAAGGCTTTAACAGTCGCATTTTTCCCAAGTAGACGTGAAATCAAGTTTCAGTTTTAGGCAGAAATACATTTTTTCATTTTTTTAATGTAACTGTCATGCACTTATGTAGTTCATATGTTTCTATAAATTGGTCATTTTATGCTAATTTTTTAAATTGAAAAATATTCATTTTTCAACCTCTTTTAATGTTTTGTTGAAACTGCGGAGAATGTGCACAAAATTACAGAAATGCATTAATAGTTTTTGAATATATAAATATTTTTTTGTTGATTATGGTTTCTTAGTAATGAAAACGTATTTTATGACAACGTCTAAAATTTCAGTTTCTATACTTAACTAACGAAACAAATTCTTAGTTAAAAACTATGAGCGTTAACTTTAATTCGTTTTTTTTACTAAAGCTCAACTTCTCAAACTTTATATTTATTCGAACAAGTCCAATCAATCAATGTAAATCACACAGTGATCAATAAACTACTTTTTATGTATTAGAATCTCTCTCTATAAATGCGTACTAACAGTATCTCAATATAGCAATATCTCAATTCGAACATATTGAATTAAAGATCATGAGAAAATTCTCACACTTGTGGAAGAGTCTGAAAACTGTAAAGTGCCGTGATACGGGCAAAAGAAAAGAAACATCTTTGTTATTTCCTATTCTGTGGGAAATTAGAGAAAAGAAAAACTTTTTTTCTCACTGTATCACCACGATGTTCAACAGGTATTATTTTCATTTAAACTGGGTTGCTGCCTACATTGGTAACTAATCATATGAATCATAGGATTTTCCAAGTTCAGTTAACACACTAAGTTAAAAGAGAGCAACGACGTATATCGTAAACAGTCTTTTTTTCTTTTCTTCTTGTTCTTTTCTTCTTTTTTCTTCTTGTTCTTTTCTTCTTTTTTCTTCTTGTTCTTTTTTCTTCTTGTTCTTTTCTTTTCAGAATGCCTAATATTAGGTTTACGATAAAACCAGTAGACATAATCAGGCAATGGCAAATGTATTAGTACATAGAGAAAAAAAAAATTTCCGGCAAGATTACAGCACTGTATAGTAATAATAATATTTCTGATAAAATATATAGGAATGAATGTTAATGAAATCAAAATACGGTATTTAAGCCATATATTTGGAAATTTTTCTCTTGATATGGCAACGATTTACCGGAAATTCTAGTTTTCACAATTATAGTTCTTATTACCACATTTTCAGTAAAAAATTAAAAAGGTGTAAAGCACATTTAACTACATATAGTGTTTTTACGTCGTGTTCTAAAGTATCATGACATAATTACCACATCTACCAAATTTTATCACATATTATAAAGCCATATATTATTTTAATTTTTCCAAAATCATTAACCAAAGCGCTTCGGTGAAAATAACCGAGCTTTTTGTTGTTCCCATAGAGCCAGGTTTTGACAATACCTTTTTTCTCAAAGTAGAATGATAAACAAGTGATAAATCTTTGTGATAAATGTATATATGCGCAATGATGTTATCATTAGAAAAATAATGATATTTTCACTAGAAATGATATCTGAAAATGATATTATCACTAGAAAACGAAAAGTTTTGAGAAATTTAGAAATTGAATCTATGAAGCACAGTGTAGAAAACCAAAGGGGAACTCTTTAATAAATACTCACGCTCTAGCATGCAATCTCAATGGTTTAAAGTAGGTATTATATTCCTTATTTTACCTTAAATACGGTAAGTAAGGAGTGTAAATTTGAAATTAGGAATCACCTTTTTTTTTCTGCCGTGAACTTTGATTTTGCAACTAAACTCGTTTTCTATTGCATAAAAATTTCATAGATATTTCAATACAAAAATTATTTTTTTGTAATCGCTTTATATCACTTAATTTAATAATGATCAAAAGATTTTCGAATAAAATTTTTTAAAAGTCGTAATTTTAAATTTTTTTCTTCTTAAGAACAAATTGGGTAATTGCAACTCGAAAAGAAGTAAAGCGATAAATCTTAATCATGCTATTTAAATCTTATTTAATTTGATGACTGTTAACGACGTCACGTGTGTCCGCGCCCTCATTGGCGAAATTGTAATGCGCCAAGCCTAGCTTTCTAGCGTTCTTTTCTCTTTCAATAAAAAATTATTAAACATATCAGTCCACTTGACTCTATTAGTTCCGACAACGTGTGTGAGTAGAGCCCGATTTGTTTTTGAATCGACAAATGCACACGATTTACCTAAGGTGACAGGCATCCTCCTCCATTAATTTTTTTTTCCCTTTTTTTTTTTTTTTTTTTTGTCTTAACAAAAATAACATAGTTTAAAATGACGCAAAAATTTTTCAACTATAGTACTCAATAATAGTTTTTGCTTTTTATTTACTCGAATATTTTTTTCCACGGTATTAAATTTGGATAAACGAGTTTTATAAATTTATGCTGAAAGCTTGTGATTTACTTTAATAGTTCCAGGACAAAACTATTCGGCACCATATTTTCCATGTTGCTATTGGGAAAACAAAAATATGAATACGAGGAAAAAAGAAAATAGCTATGTTTACTGAGTATGCAAGTACGTTTTTGTATCCGAATTCATAACGTAAAATACAAACTGCACTGATTATTTGGCATATTTAAGGTCCGTCTATCAGTCAAAACAAAGCGTTCGCCTCCGAATGAGGTGTCCCTGGTTCGAATCGTAGCGGTGGATGGTTGATACCAACTCTGCTCCCGACTCGCACTGACAACAATTCTAACGTAAAATATCCTCAGTGGTAGACGGTTAATGGGTCAGAATCCCCTTGTTGTCGGACTGACCGAGCGAGATTTTCGTTGTTTTACTCTCCATGTAACGTAATTGCTGGTAAGTTCTATCCAAAAGGCCTCCGCGAAGACTAGCTTGTTCCAATTCTTGATCCAGGAGTTCCCTTGTCTTTTGGATTGTATTCAAAGCTACAGGGTTGAACATTAGCAGTCGTAAACTCAAATTGGGTCTTCTGTTCAACGTCAGTTATTATTATTTTTTTAAAGAAAGCAGTTAAAGTCTAATATATATAATTCTCTTACGTGGCTCCCAAATTTTGGCTGTATTTCTTTTCCGCCGGTGGCAACGTTTGCTTTGTTTTGTTTACGTTGATATTTCTCTTACACGGCGAATCGATCAATGATTGCCGCTAAAAATGTCACATGCCAAATCTAGCTGAGGTGGCTCAACATATAGCGCTTTTAAAAACGGAAACTGAAATAACTAGAGAGCATCAGCTGCGGCAATCTCATACTATTAAGCTAGGCAGAAGTGAGTAGTCTTTGTCGATAGATCTCTATTTTAGTATTTTGTCGAAAGCGCTTTTTTTCACGAATTTATATATTACGAATTTATTTGACGATTTTTGATTTATATCACGAATTATACTATAGCACATTTTTAATAGGTTTAACGAATTACATGTCATTTATTTGAATTAAAATTTATTTTAATGACTTACTATTTACTAAAAAGATGTAATTTTTTTTAAAAAAGAAAAATTTTATATGGATTTGAATGATTGTTTTGAATTCTTAGAATTTTGTGCATTTGCAATGTACCTAAGTTAGTAGCGAGCGAAGCGAGCTTGGTTTGCGAAGTAAACCATATAAGATTGCGTGGCAATTTTCGGGAGTTGGCGAGCGTTAGCGAGCAGGGGGCGCAAACCACTAGTAAAAATAAAAACACTAAGATAGCATTGCATATTAACTGAAAATCTGATTAATAGTAGAAATATTCTGCAGATTGGTCCGTTTTAAATAATCGAATAATAACATTGAAAGTACCTTCGTTCTTTATTCTTTAAAACAATACAAAGGAAATGAACGGAAATACAATGTGATGATCAACTTAGAAATCATCGATGCTTGTAGTTTTTAACTTATAAGTAAATATCTAGGTCAAGGTAAACGTAAATGACTGCTTCCATGTATCATTTAAATCCAGGCCAATTGGAAAGAAAGGGAAAACTTCTGTTAAATTCATCTTGATCTTTTTTCTTTTTCTTTTTTTGCGTTAAAACTTACTTAAAGAATAAACAACGAATGATTACAGCAGTTTTGCCTATAAACTGATAAATGATGAATAAACTTGTGTCAATTGATGGGAATTGAAATTTCAATTAAAATCTGACGTTTTCATTAGAGATAATTTAAAGAAATTCGAAGATTCTTCTAAACTTAAAATGCGATGCTCAAGAGTTTAATATGTGATTTTTTTCTTGCACTAATAATATCGATCTAAACAGTATTTATCAAGAAAAATACTTTTGCTTACACATTTTAAGTACACTATTTTAAATATATTGCATTAATAATATTTTTTAAATGAGTTGCATTAATAATATTTTTTAAATGAGTTGAATTAATAATATTAATCTAAACAGTGTCGATTTATTATCATGAAAAATACTTTTGTTTACACATTTTAAGTACACTATTTTTAATACATTGCGTTAATAATATTTTTTAATGAGTTGCATTAATAATATTAACCTAAACAGTGTCGATTATCATGAAAAATACTTTTGTTTACACATTTTAAGTACACTATTTTTAATATGTTGCATTAATAATATTTTTTAATGAGTTGCATTAATAATATTGATCTAAACAGTGTCGATTATCATGAAATATACTTTGGTTAGCATATTTTCAGTACACGTATTTTTGATGAGTTTCATTGATAATATTATTTTTTAATGTGTTGCATTAATAATATTAATCTGAATACTGTCAACAGTCGTGAAAAGTACTTTGGTTTACTCATTTTAAGTATACATATTTTTATCGAGTTTCATTAATAACATTATTTATTAATGAGGTGCATTAATAATATTAATCTAAACAGTGTCGATTATCATGAAAAATACTTTGGTTAGCACATTTTCAGTACACATATTTTTGATGAGTTTCATTAATAATATTATTTTTTAATGAGTTGCATTAATAATATTAATCTAAATACTGTCAACAGTCATGAAAAATACTTTAATTTGCATATTTTAAGTATACATATTTTTATTGATTTGCATTAATAATTTTATAATTTTAATGAGTTGCCTTAATAATATCAATCTAAAAATTATCATGAAAAAAACTTTGACACATTATCAGGATACATATCATTCATTTTGTGAGGTAATTGATTTTTAATTAGTTGAAGAATGGACAAAATATTTAAAATATATTTTAAAGGTGACAGTTGCGAAGGGAAGATATGTGACTAGTGATCTGTTAAGTGATTTGTTAGTGAACTTTTCAAATCTATTTTTTTCCGTAGTCCTTTTAATTAACTTACAGTTGACAGACTTATTAATTTCGTATTAAAAATTTTTGACATTTAAAACTTTAACCTTAATATACTAATTCTTAAAAAAAAAAATGGAAATGAAACAAATTTTAAAGGGAAGAAAAGGAAGAAATTAAAACTTTTCTAGGTCTCAGGCATTGATGTTGCCATCTATCGTGAAAAGTAAGTACTTATCAATGAAATATGAATCATACTTATCAACGAGAAAGAAGTTAAGATAATTTGTTTTAGGTATCTACGAATGCCAATTAAACTATACTGTTGATATTCCATAGGATATATGTTGAAATTGGTTTTAAAATTATAAAATACTACAACTTAAAATATATTTGCATTAAACATATTGCAAAATACTTTACTGAAAAATAAGAACTTAAAATACACCTGGCTAAAGATTTTTTAACAATCTTGCATGCGAAGCCGCATTTTAAAAATTAAATAGAAACAAATTCTAACCTAATAAAAAGAGAAAAATAAGGACAGTAATCTCAATAAAAAGTTATAGAATATCAGTTTTGGTATCTCTCAGAATTTCGAATTTTTTAGTTTCTTTTCCAATTTTCTGAACGTGAAATTTTGTGACCTATCCTCTTCTTTTATAGCAAAAAATCCTTAAACTGTCTAATTGACAGTCTTACATTTCAGAAAATTAAATCGATGTCACAGTAAAAGGAAAAAAGTTTTTTTTTTTAAATAGCAACCTAGTTTTATATACTATAGATGGCAGCACTACGTAAAATTGCACTCCAAAGAAATACATTTGATTTTATTTTGTATTTATTATTGATTTTATTTTAATGTAAAAACAATGATGGTATGATTTTGATTATTTCATAGCGAAGAATGTCTTTGAAGTTCATTCAAAGATAAAGATAAAAAAAAAGAAACAGCAAATCTGCGTGAATAAAGCTCAATAAAAGTTACAAAAAAGAGAAAACCAAAGAAGTTCTAAAAATTATCAAACGCTATTTCTTCTAATCTAATAAAGCGATGGACGAGTTTATTTCCCACTTTTTTTCAAATTGCTGTCGAATAATACTTTATCATCAAAAACTTTTTAAGCACAAAGAAACCCTCAAGGGAAAAAAAAAAAAAAAAAAAGCGAAATTTAATTTAAAATCCGAAATGGTCTGTTCCAAAATCCAAAAATTAATCTAAATCCAAATGAGGGCTCTTAACCTTTTGAAGCAGATGGGACATCGGTGCCAGTTCTATACATTTTTTTTCTGATACTCTAATTACAAGTAAAAAAATATTTTGGTATTTCTTATTGTAGTAGTTTTGGTACTGTAATAGTTACTAGAAAGATCTGTTAGATTGTCGGAATTGTATTTGCACAAAACTTTAAAATCCACAGAAAGTAGTTAGAAAAAGAAAATTCTTTCCTTTTTTAAAAAAATTATCAATAATTGATTTTGCAAATTAAAGAAATTTCAATGATGAATACCTGCTTCTCTTCGATCTAAATAACTGCAAATAAGTAAACATTTCAAAAATATTTGTTTGGAAGTTAGCCGTGTATGGAAATTTTTATTTTTACAGCAGAAAAAGACAGCGGTGTTTCAGGTTGTATTTCATAACTATAAATTATTACAATGTTAAATATATTATTTTTCACTTAATTTGACCAAAATTAATTCAAAATAATGAAAAAAAGTATGAAAAATATGTTTGATAAAAATTCTGCGGCAAAGAGTGAGAGAATTTCACCCATTTGAGTAAAAACATCTTTCTTGAAAGTAGTAACTTTCTAGTAAAAGCAAGTTCATAAGGTCGTATGGTCGTCACTCATTGATATCGATTATGATTAATTCATATTTAAATTTCTCACAAAAAAAGAAGGGTGTCGATTTATTTACCGAAAATAGAAATAAAATAATTATTATCACAGGGAAAACATTTGCTTGGATGTTGACATTTCTTTTATGGGAATTGAATACTTCCCAACATAGATACATTAATATCAGAATTATAATTATGTTTATGAATATAAATAATACGCATGCTAAGTTCAGAGTCATAGAGCAAAGGTTTTCAATAAAAGGTCTGACAGACAAGGTCAATAAGGAGTGCTAGATTTTCTTGCTTTCCTTTCAGTTGTCTATTTTAAGACTTTGCGAGCTTGTCACAAAGAAATAAAACAGACAATCTTCATACTAATTCTTTCGTATGCACAAACGGGGATTACAATAAGAATATAATTTTTTTTCTCTTTGGATCAGTCGGAAATCGGAATATGGGGTGCTCTAACTAATTTAAGCTAATGTGAGATACGTTAGGGTAAAGTTCAGATTTATATATTAATAAATATTTGATCTAACTTATATACATTACACACACAAACACATACACACACACATATATATATATATATAGGTGATTCTTTCTAATCATGACAATTCGGACCAAAAAATTTCTTCAAATTTAAAGTCTTCAAAATAATCTAAAAAAATTTTTGTATACTTCTTTAGTTACATTTATTAATATCTTACAGACAGCAGTGTAGTTTATTGACACTTACTCGAGAAAAAAATTAAATAGAAATTCACCAAATCTTGAATGCCAGGAAAATGACAGAATAGCTCAGAAGTGTAAAAAACAGTCATTTTAAGTTATATAATGTAACTTAACTTAACCCTTTATGTCAGATGGACCATAAATTGCTTCAATTAATTATTTTTATCCACTGTAGAAGGAATAAATTTTTTTTTGTTGCTGATACGTACAGAATAAAATTGTGTATAATAATCAATCATTAAATAAATAAATGACTTTGATTACATCCAACCATATTACAATCATACATAAACTTGGTATTAGATTAATATTTGCTTTTCCTCCTTACAGTATTAGCAGTTAAAGAAAATTTCTGGTAACACTTCAATGCCCTGGAATTCATAAGCCAGGAAAATGACAGCCAGGATAATGACAAATTCGCCATTTTATAGCATATAACTTTACTTTAATTTAATATTTTGACCTAAGACGTTTACATTCTGCAAAAAACAACAGGATTTCTTAAAATTACTCAGATAAATCTATGTAGTTTATGTTATTAATGATTTCAAGAAGCCAGGAAAATGACAACACAAAAACCTACTCATCTTGAAAAATTTTTTGAAATAGATTTTGAACCAGAAAATTGGTTCTTTATTCATGCAACAAGACATGTTCATATAGGAGGGTATCTAATCAATCTATTAACATAAGATATTGATTGCTGGCTCTATCTATTTTGGTTATAAACCGCGAAATAAAAGTAGCTAGGAAAATGACAGATTTTCTTGGGACAAACAAATTATTGACAGAAAAAATTATTTTAAACTAAGTTTTTGTAAATAATACCCTCTGCGTATATTCTAGAAATGCTTACACCGGTTGAGATAAAAAAAATTAGATATTGAGAAATTCATTATTTATTTGAAGCTAATTATTATTGGAAGCATTGTTTGGGACATGCCAGGAAAATGACATTTTGAAGTTCAATTAAATTTTTTAACTATACAAAACAGTCAATGTTTGTGCGAAGTCATTTTAAAATGCTAACAGCAATGCAATTTATTAATTTTTTTTTAAAAAAGGTATTAAGTATTATAGTATTCGATCTTGGAGCAAGGGACAGTGAATTGTCATATTTCGTGAGAATCACCCATATATATATATATATATATATGTCAAGTTTCCAAAGAATCACCCATATAACACAATAAATAAGTTCAAAATGTAGAGAAAACATGGAAAAAATTACAGAACAATGAAAAAAAGAGAAGAAAAAAAATATATTAAAAAACATTTATTAAAAAAAACGAAAAAAATTCATAAAAATCAGGAAAAAAAAGACATAATCTTTTCATCAGCTCACACGACTATATGCACTAAAAGGAGTGTTTTCAAATATTGTTTCGATATAGCCGAGAACTCAATATGAGGAGCATTAAAAAACAATTTTTTATTACACTTTTTAATTAAGAGAAAAAGAAAAAAAATATAATAAAAAGATTTTTTTATTATATATTCCTTTTGTAATTCGTTTAATTACTTCAACAATCTGTCACACAGTAATCCTGAATGGTATTTTAAAACGGATTTAAGCAAAAATAATATGGTACTTCTCTCTCAATTATATATTATTAGAAAAAAAAACATTGCTCAGGAAAACGAGATCGAGCACCTCATGAAGCAATCCTGTATATGTAGAGCAAGAGACACACAAATTCATACATTATATGTATTATGTAATAAATATTATATGGAAGACAAATATTATGCGACTGGAGTGCCGTGAAATGATTTCAAATATCGCCAGGGTTCCACATTTCGGAAAAGTCGGGGAACCAAACGCAACAACTTTCTCAAATATAATCTTAACAAACAGACAATTAGGGAAAATGGTATAAAATATTTACAAGCAAATAATGAGGTAGAAAGTAGTTAATATTAGGTAGATAATCACATACTTTCCTTATTTGTTGATCTTAAAATAATATTCTAAGCAAGCATTCTTATTGGCGATGAAAAAGATAAGTATGGATGCTTCACGTTTCCTCTTTATCCTGTTGTGAAACGTGACGTTTGTAGGAAATGTTGCCAAATCAAATGTGGTTTCTTTTTTCCACATCACATCAAATCTGACAACAGCGGACTACAAACGAGTGAAATAATTTTAGATCGGAAGTAACATTTGCTCTTTAGTTGTATCTTTCTTTTACTGAGGGGTTCATTATTTCTTACTTGACCACAGGCGGAAGTGTAAAACATCAAAAGCTCTTAAAAGAAATCGAGCGTAATTTTAACTCTTTTCATAAGCAGAGGAAGTTTTTTTTTGTTTTCCCGTTTGATGCGTTGTTAAATGGAATAAAATAAAAAAGAAGCCGAGCACAGTGAAACAACTCTTTGTGTAGAACTTATTGGTGCTATTGCATTAAATTCATCGAATTTAATTTGTCGTAAGTTTGAAATATTGGTTCTGTGAGGAAATGAAACCTACGATGAAATAAAACAAATTCTCCAATTTTTTTCCCCCAAGGATCTATGGAATTAAAATAAATTTATAAATCAAACCTAAGATTGCTAGGGGTGCAAATTTAAACTAAGCGTACACATTACATTAAAAAAAAATCGTTTTTTTTTTCGATGGATCTAATGGAAAATATAATGCGTACATAAATCAAAAGCCTTAGATTGCTATGAATGCGAAAATCAAATTGAACGTACTCAATCCATAAAAACACATTTTCCATTATTTTCATGGGATCTATGGAAATTAAAATGATGGGTACAGAAAATATTTTATTATAATTTATTTGATAGATTATTTTATTTTATTTTTTGTTCTGTGAATTTTTACAAGCGTACAACATTATAGAACCCTACGATAAGCATTTACTTAAAAGCACTATTTTTTGTAGCTCAAAATTTGTATTCTGAATTCATTTCATGATGAGGAATAGTTTAAGATCATGGTTCTAAAATCTTACTGTTAAGCTTATTGTTCTATTCTTTCTTATTTTCTTTTCTATTTAAATGAGGAAGCTTTTTATCTCCTTTAGAAAATTTTTCTAAATTTTTCATTAGTATTTATTTAGTCTTATGTATTTATTAGTATTCTTATTTAAGTCGTTGCCGAATTCAAACTCCCGAATGGTACTGGCTCTTGCAAAAGCAGAACTCAAATCAAGCATACTCAATCTATAGAATAAAATTTTCAAATATTTCTCATAGCAAGTATGGAAATAATACGGTGGGTCAAAAATACTTTTGTAGTCTTATTCATTATAATAATCTTTACATTATTTTATAACACCACGGTAAATATAACCTTAAGTTAAAGTTAAGTTATATTTAGTTTAAGTTAAATATTCTGTCATAAATATGCGTTCTTTTCAAAGTGAGGAGTTATTTACTAAAATAATACCATAGTTTAGATTATCCCTCCCTTTAAATTTAGCCTATGTTATTAAAAATCTTAAAACCTTTTGAGAGTAATTTTTCCTAAGGAAGTTGAAATTTTATAATATGTTTTGGGGACATTCGTAACATTGTTAAAAAATTTTTTTTTGCATGATGTAGAATTCTATAAAATTTAATTTAGTTTCTATAAATGCCACAAATCACTATTTTTTTTTAAAAAAAATTTCTAATAAAATTAAAAGAACTAAAATACATGATTTTCCTAAGAAACTAATTTTCATGTTAAAATTACAGTTTGTTTATGCATACGTGTACTCCTATAGTTTTAAAAATGTAAATTTTTGCAAGTTTTATACACATTTTCATGTAGCACTTAAAAATAACTACTCACCACCTGGTGAGTCAGCAACAGAAAAAAAAGCAAAAAAAAAGTGGTGACTTAAATTAAACACACGCTTTTCACATTTAAGTAGCTTCGGGACTCTTCACAGTCTAAACTAATTTTCAAATCTCGAATACCTAAATGCTTCATTTTAAAAGCATTTGCTCAGTTGTAAATCATCCAAATAGTAAGCCAAAATCAACTTGTCAAAAACCTAAATTTCAAAGTCTTGAATTTATGACTCTTACCTGCACTTAAATACTGTTAATCATTTGACAATACACAAACATTCATAGAACAATAACTAATAATCTTTTTTATTTAACAGAATTTAATTTCTGTTTTTTTTATGTTTAGGGAATGACATAATTTTTCAACAACTTCTCACACCTTCATTAATGTAGCAAGTTTTAATTTCCGTGTTATTACAAACAAAATTCTCCATAACTTTTAAAAATAAGTTCTTTGAATTGCTTAATGGCTCCTTGCTTATCAGATAGCATTTGACTGAGAAAACAATTACGAGAAAAAACACACTTAAAGAAACTTTTTTATTTCGTTGTATTTGCCAATCTATATTTAACTTCTCCATTCTTTCTCACAAAAGAAAGTGAAATTGAAAAGAAAGTGAAATTTTAAAAGAAAGCAATATTTAAATAACGAACTGAGAAATTGACCCAAATACTATTTCTTCCGCTTTTCTTTCTCATTAGAAGAAATTGGTTGCCAATCACTAAATTTTTCAATTATTTTTTGTTTTCCTACTTTCTTCCGCTTGTTAGACTGAATTTCAATTTCGAGTAGAATAGTAAGAGATTACTAAAAAGTAAAGTATTAATTACAGGCTATAACAAAGCAACCCATTATCATTCAAATTACAAACGTTTCTTGGTTGAAATGTATTTGAATGTAAAAGCTTAGACAGACGAATTATATGCCTATTACCTATGTTATGTAAAGTTAATATTAATTGGTTTAATGGTTTGACGTTTTGATAGCAATTGAAAGATTTAGACATTTTGAGGTCTCGCAATAGAGATGTCTAGTATTTTTGGCTACAAGTATTTTATATCTGTAATTAAATTATATATGTTCCGAAAGAAGCATGTTTCATTCAAAGGTCTTTTAAATGCATTGTAACTTAGTGAAAATTGTGATTAAGTTGGATTGTCAAAACCTTATTTTAATGTGAGGGTACAACTGTTAATTGAAAATTTTCAGATTTCAGTGGTGTGCAATTGAAACACAATTTAATCATATTTATTAAACAAATGCCAGCCATTGACTATTAGGTCATTAGGCTTCTAGCTCTTCAGTACTTCTTAACAATACAGTCAGAGTCCATTAGTGCAGAGCACGCGTCCAAATGCGGAGCAGTCATGGCTTGTCCGGAGTTACATAAAAGACAATCTAATGAAGTTGTCAGCTTGAGGCGAAATAAATGAGAACGTAGACAATCATGTCCGATCAAAAGTCTAAACATGGCTGCCGCAGTACAATTTAATCATATTATGGGCATTATTTTTTAAAATAGTAGTGATAAAATAATTATACATGAATCAATAAAAATAATTATTTATTATTTACCATACAACTTTCTTACAATTCTCTTTATTTTGCTCATAATTAATCTTCTGCAACTTAAAAGACGTTTAGAAACTAATAAAATATTTCTACTATTATGAATCCACTTTTTTCGCTTATTTCCCGGATTGCGTAGGTAAATATAGTCGCTGAAAAAATTCTACTTACAACAATATATTTGATTTTTTCTTTATGTGGACCATAATACTAAATATTCGACTTTTTCGGATTTCAATTATGCTGTTTGAATTATTAATTTTAATTGGGTGCTTGCAACTCGAGAAGAAGACGATCACTGATACACAGACACGTGATTTATCACCTCAGTGCCACCTTACCGTTTATAAACAATATGGTGGGTTAAAGTCGAGCAAAGCCTCCTTTTTATAAGTTAGAATGTTAATTAACGTGGCATTAATTAAATACAAAGCTGTATCGCAAATCAGATTTGTTAAAATATAATTATTTCTCTTCCACGTCTTTTACTTAAATTAGATTTATTATTTTTTTCACGTATTTTATTTTGTTCGTGATATAGTTTTTTGTTTTGTGTACCTGGCAACTTCGCTCCGTTATTAGTTTGTTTATGTTCTACACGACTTTGTGCCTGCCGTTGTGTTGAGTAAGAAATTTATAGTGAAATAATTGAAATCTTTGCGAAAGAAAATCGAAGGTATCGCTTAAGAGAATTAATACTTGATCTGCTTGATTTACTCGTAATAGACTGGAAAGAACAGCTGATATCGTAAACAAATGCCACGTTTCAACAACCAATCAGGATCGAGATACCAACACTACATCACTTATAGGTATCCCAGTTAACACTTTCACTAATATATTTATCAGAATTGGGTATACTATAGCCTACGTCACAGATCGTGTTATTCCTACTAAATTTAACTAGTAAACAGCATTTTCTGCGAACCTGATTTCTAGCAACAAGTAAAAGCATCAAACGAAGTGTCTTGTTTATAAGTCGCTACTCGCCAGGTTGGAATTGTATTAAGTCTAGTTCCTTTGGAAATAACTTATATTGTTGTTTTACCGAAGTTTATGAATTTAGTAAACATATTTAAAACTCAGTTTATTAATTAAACTAAAAGGTAAATGTTATTCCTAGTAAGTGGAAGTAGTTGTGCTTTTTTCATATTATACCCAATTGAGATATTCAAATTATCTGCGATTTGAATTTTCTTAGCAAATATTTAAAAAAAGAAAGGAAGACAAAATGTAACTTTCTTTTTTGCAAGCAATAATTATAGGCGAAAAAAGAACTTGTCTATTACGAATTCAGTTATTTTCACTTTATTGCTATTACAACCCATTGGCTATACACAAATTATGATGTTAGTTCTTTAATAATTGGTTGATTTGGTGTCCCATTCTAGCATACTATAAAAAAAATTTACATTTGTCTTTTTGATATATTGACGTTGTATTTCAAAACCATTTTTTTTTCTTCAAATTATTAGTTATTCTCTATTTTTAAGCAAAGTCACTTGATTTAACTATTTATCGATCTGCTATTGGAATATGTGAGCCATTATAGTGAATATTCTCATTTACTATTGATAATTTCATCATTGATAATTTCATCTGTTTTTAAATTTACTTAGTTTATTTATTTCTATACATTATAAAAATTTAATCTGTTTTGTTTGTTTTTCAAAGTATTAGTTTCATGTTTTGGTATTCGTTTAAAAATGAAAATAATTTAGCATATTTTATTACACGAAAGCATCCCAAATCAGTTTTTAAGTTTTACTTGTAACTGCTTTTCAAAATGCCAATCAGTGACGAATACTTACATTCTCTATTCTGTTTTTTTTTTTTTTTTTTTTTTCCCCAATTTTTTTTTTAATATTTTAATCTTTCTGTTTGTATACTGATTTTAGTGTTCCTATTTAAGCTTGCTCTTAAAATAAATGCAGAACTAAACTAGTTAATGTTTGATTGACAATAGTCATTTATTACGATTTTAATATTAAAGAAAAAGATCATTTATCATCTATTTAAAATGAAGCAAGAAATAATATAAAGCATTAACAAAAAAGTAAAAAAATAAAACTTTTTACATTGTTATATACCTTTTGATGCTAATGTTGTATGTTTGGTCTAATTTTAAAGGAGTATTACGTATTTTTTTTTCTATCTATTGACAAGCAGTGAAAGGAATTGATGATTGATTATTTTACTAAATTTTGTTTCCTCCCTCTAATGTGTGGGCATTGTAGGCATCTTTGGTCTATACAAATAAAACTCATAACCTCAAAAATTGACGAACGAAATCGGCCAAATCAAACAAACTTTCTTTGAAAAGAAAAAAGAGCACCGTATGAAACTTTAAATTTTTTTGTTTGATTAGAACGGTAAGATGACAAGCTTTAAGTTCCGTATACTTACAAGTTTTGCTTTTTTAAATTAAAAAATATATAATTTATGTAATTTTTAAAGTCATTTTTCCCTCATAGGAGGGATCACAGAAAAATAAAAAAGTGGACATAATTTTCAGATCCATCCTCACCTTATCATTTCCAATTTTGATAAAACTTTATACTTAGAAGAGTATATGGATCCGATTCAATTTCAAAAACTTGTATCACTTTTCGCATTGGGAAAATATAAGTTTTGTATCAAATAAATTTTTTTTTATCACATTAAAAATTTTTTGTATAAAACAAAATCTTCTTTGTATCAATTTGAACAGTTTTGTTGCAGGAAAAATCACTTCGGTCGGATTCAGACACAAGTATAAAAGAAAAAATATCTTTTGAAAAAAACCAACTGTGAAAATGTAATAAAAGAGAAATTAATAGTTATTTCGAAAATCTACCACGTCAAAAATGACCATAAAAACCTTTTAACTGTTCTAGTTTTAAAGAAATTAGAGCATTAAAAAAAGATATTTTACTAATTGTATCATCAAATTTAACTTCAATGGTTACTAAAAGTTTGTGTATGCTATCTTCATCGAAAATTTCAATGGACAAACTATTCAGAAATCATTCTCTTTTTAAAAATAATCTATGATCATACTAGAGAAAATTTTTTATAAAATTCATAACAATAATTATCGATGTTGGTAGTTATCTAAATAAATATTTATTTCAGGACATATTACCATTTAATCCATGGCCATATTTGAGAGAATTTTTTATAAAATTCATAATAATAATTATCGATATTGACAGTTCTCTAAAAAAATATTTACTTCAAGGCATTTTACTATTATTCATTGACGAAGACGAAATGAACTAAAGCTTTCGACCATTCTAATGAAAATTGATTTTCCGTTACATTACAAAAGTATTTTCATTAGTCCTCCAATTTTTTAAAAACTAGATCAGATAAAAACTTTTTGTAGAGTAAATATTGAAAATTCAACTGGTTTTATTTTATTACACAATTTTTTTAATTTACTTTGTAACGTGTCATTCATTTTTACATTCTATGTAACAGGCATTTTATTACTTATGTCAAGTATTTCCTCTCTATATGGACACTGCTGTCTTAGGTGTTCAACTTATTTACATTTTGTTTAATTACCCTGAGATTATAAGACTTATAAACTTACAATTATAAAGGTTTATTAAAATAATTGTGCTAATAATGTTTTAAATTATCTATGAACAATTTATGCCCAGCTCAGAACTCAAAATTGCTATTAACCAATACATAGTAACATAAAAATACATTCAAGTAACAAAGTTAGTCAGTTCTATGTACTGATGATAAATCGATTACAGCCGACTGTTGTTACTTTCACCAGTTTTGAACTTAAGAAAATTTATGAATAACTGAATAGCCCAGAGTGTCAGCTTTTTTTTTCTGCTCTTTACATACTATCCCATTATTTTTAAAAATATTGAAAAATCTTTGTTAAAAAGTAATTTGCCCCTTTATTTCCTTAAAGATTGAGTTTTGAAAACTATGTGAAATAAAACTTTTCAGGTACATGTATTTTTTCAAATATAAATGATTGCTCTTTGAAAACATAAATGTTACAAATTTTTGTCGAAGTAATGTTTTAAATGCTTTGTTTAGTTTCAATTGTACTTTTTACATCAGACGTTACGGGTAGAAATGTCAGTACCTTGGTCAGTACATTTCTCACTACTCGTAGCTGTATCACATATTGACGCTTAGTCTTAACCATTTGGTGCAGAAGGGGAGCCGGTGTTCCTTTTGTATTTTTTTTTTCTGATACTCTAAATTCGAGCAAACATATATTTTGGTATTTTTTATTTATAAAAGAATAGTCTAATAGTTACTAAATAAAATCAGTTAGATTATCGGAACTATTGTTTTACTAAAATATAAAATACAGAAAAAAATACTTTGAATTTTTTTTTTCATAGTCAAAAATTTATCAACAATTGATTTTGTAAATTAAAAAAATTATTGCTTGGGAGTGAGTCGTGTTTTGAAGATTTGACTCATAACGCAGAAAACACAACGATGTTTAATGCTATATTTCATAATCACAAATTATTAAAATACTAAATATAATATTTTTCTGTTATTTTGACATAAATTAATACAAATTAATGAAAAAAGTATGAAAAATATGGTTAATAAAAATTCTGTTAAATAGTGAGAGGTTGGCAAAGTGACTTCCATTTTCCAGTGGATCATGGGGTAATATTGCACAACTTAAAAAAAAATTACATGCAATTTGATTTTCAAAAATTTAAAAATCATTATCCTTTGAGCCGTGGTGGTTTAGGAGATAGAGCGCTAGCCTCCCAATGAGGTGAACCTGGTTCGAATCTCAGCGATGGCTCACACTGACCACAGTGCTGGCCTGAAATATCCTCAGTGGTAGACGGATCATGGATCAAAGTCCCCTTGCCGTCAGGGTTAGGCGTGGGAGGCTTTCGTGGTTCGTTTCACCATGTAACGCAAATGTGGGTTAGTTCCATCAAAAAGTCCTTCACGAAGCAAATTTCTCCCAATACTTGATACAGGAGTTCCCTTGTCTTCTGGATCTGGTTCAAAATCACAAGGCTACGGAGCTTAACATTGGTAGTCGTAAACCCTAAATTGGATTGGCTGTTCAGCGATGATTAACAAAGTAAAATCAAATCATTATTCTTTTGATGTTTATTGAATGAGACAGAAATATAAATAATAAGAAAAAATTGCAATGCTTCAAAGATTTCTGATTCCAATTGCAGCGTTGCAATGGACATCAAGTTGATATGGTACTTGAATTGCTTGCTCACATTATAAATTAATCATTTTCATAATATTAAACTATGATTAAATGGAAAAACATCTACCTCAATCTTGTTAACATTACAGCTAATAGTCGTAATTTGCTGCAGAGTTCTCAAAAACCAATGAGTAAAATTTTTTTTGTTGCTCAAAGTGTTTTTAAAAGCATGCACAAAGTTACCCCGCTGTCCGAAGTAACTCCAGTTGATGGTACAAGTATTGTTAAATTATGTTCATTTAGTTTTAAGTGACGTATGAACTATTTATGTCCAGCTTACGATTATTTAAAAATCTAACAAACAATATCAAATGCAAAGTAACAAAGTCAGAGAATTTTTTATGTACTGTTGAATTCGTATACAAGTATTGTAAAAATGCGTTGCTATCGTTTTGAGTGACAGCTGAATTATTTATAATTGGCTCAGCACTGAAAACTGTAACTATTAATAGACTTCACAAACAGTATCATGAATACATCATACTGAATCATACTGTTAAATTCGATTATAAAAATGTACAAAAAATAGTCCAATTTTTCTGAAGCCATTATTCATTGATAGTTAGTTTTATAGATCACGTCTTCCTATATTGACATCTTCAAATTATTCATTCTGAATTTGTTGAATGCATTTTTGGCATACAACCAAACCTCGTCAAACTTTAAGTAGATCACATCACTCTAATACAGTTCTCTATTTTTTTTTTCTCAAATAAAAAATAACTTGTGTTTAAAAGGTGAAAAGCAAACAGGTTTAAATGGCTTGTTTTATGGTTTTTATGAGAGAATTTTTCTCGAATTAGGACATTCTGTAACTATGAGGAAGATCTCTTTTAGACTTGTAAGATATATAGTGACAATTATATGTTTCTATGTTTTTGTATCTTCATGAACTTAATAAAGCTGCCGCAGAAAATAAAGAGTTGAGGAAATTATATGTTTGACAAGAGAGATAATGATAATAGTATTACATCTGGTAGAGTAGATTAGACACTGAAAAGCAACTACAATCGCTACTGAAGTTACAGTTAATGGCATAAAGATAATTGTTTTTGCAAGTTTAAAAAGTAAAAGTGGTATATTGTTAAAATAAATTTTTTATTGTAAATATCATTGTTCGATAATCATGGCGGAAAACATCTTTTCAAGAGAAAAATAAAAAAGAAGTAAATTTAGTTCATAATGAATAAAAGGGAAATAATATTTTAAAATTTTTAATCTTTTTAAACTTTCTATGACATAAATTACTTTTATTGCAATTATTTATTCGATTTAATTGGTTGTAATATTAAAATAAAAAGTTCAAAGTAATAAGAGCGAGGAACAATTTTTTATAACGTCTTGGTTAAAACGGAAAGTATACTTAATACGGAAGTTTAAATAATACTCTTCGGAGTTCATTACACCACTATGAAAAAATTTGAGCAAAATTGAGTCAAAATAGTTCGGAAACAAACAAAAAAAAATTAGTTAAATTTGTAAACCCCGTGAATTTACAACTGAAGCAGAATATTCTTATTTTTGAGCAAAATGCTTAGTCTCAAAAGTGATGTGGAGGCAGAAATGTGAGAGATGTTCGTTGGCAACGGGAAGGATCGAACCAAGGACCTCCGATATTCTAACAACCACAGTTATACACCCAAAAACTGAATGAGCCTGGATGTTTTATAAAGTGGGCGTCGCAAGGACGCATCATGACATAATCGTTTTCAATTTCAATGGTACAAAGGGCCAAGTGTAACATATAACATTTGGAATACATGGACCCAATAGGTTAGTTAGTTGATCAATTATTTTGATTTCACTTTTTTGATTATTTCGTTATATCTTAAGAATATTTTACATGAACGGAATGTATGCCATTAAGTGTCATTATGGTGATCTACATAAAGTCTATTACAAAGTTTCCTATATACAACCCAGTATTTGGTTGATTAGAACATGTCCTGCTAAGGACTCTGAGACCCTTGGTTCTAATCCTTCTGACATCCAACGAAAGTTTCTTTCTCACACTTCTACTTTCACACCACTTTTGAAACTATATCTTTTGCTCAAAAATGAGTACATGCTGTTTCAATTTTAAATTCATGGTGCATATAAATTCGACTTTGATTTGTTTCGGAATTACTGTGACTCATTTTCTTTACAGTGATTATTCAAATTTATTGCATCCTTAAGTTCAACCATAATATCATACTTCATAAACTTAAGGTTGCAGCACTTTTCCCGTGTATTGCAAGGTACTGATATAATGATTCAGCTTTCAATCGATTTTTCTCAGAGTGTTGGATTTTTTTTAATTCAGCGAAATAATTTCCAAACGTTTGAAATTTGAAAATTTAAGTAATAAAAAGAGATTATGGGTTTCAAAATCAAGCATCAGTTTCAAAAATCACTATTGGTAACATAAGTGATGTATTGGTTATTTTATTACAGAAAAATATAATACATCGTTGGTGGCGGGAACATTCGTTAAAATTACCGACCCGGTTTTCATCGTGAGATCGAATCAGTCGATTCTGAGGCGAATTCCTGAATAAGTTTACTGGTGCTATTTGTTGTAATTATTGCCTACATTTACATTTTTTCCTGTTATGTTAAGGGAGTTACGACTAATCTAAAGATTGCAGTGGACATTTTAGACAACTTTGATTTCAGTATAAGTCGCTAAAAACTTAGTTTGATTTAATACATGCAATAATTCAAAAATTATTAATGACCAAAATGTTCAAGATTTTTTTGTTCTATAGCGAATTTGTACGCTTCAACATGACTTTCCGTAACTATTCAATAAAACCTTTAGTGTTTTTTAAAAAATTGAATTACAAAACATTTGATAAGGGTATCATTTCAAAATTCAAATTCCAATAAATTCCATCCAAATTTCATAGAATTCCAATTAATCAATTTCCGTACTATATGTTTTGGATATGTTCATTAAGAAACATCTCAAGAAAAGCAACATCTAAAACTTTCGTAAACTATTGAAATTTTAACAATAATTAAATCATGCTCTCCCAATATTTCTAATTTTCATAATTATATATATATATATATATATATATATATATATATATATATATATATATATATATATATATATATATATATATATATATATATATATATATATATATATATATATTATTTTTCTTTATTTAATATTTTCCTTATATTTTGATAAAATAAAGACCTTCATGTTTAATAATTCCCCTTGATTTTAGTTTTATTTATGAAAAATACATCGTTCTTCCTTCAAATTTCAAACAGCAACTTGTAATCTAAACACAGTTTGCCATAACACACATTCATTAAGAAAATAAAAAAAAATTTCATTATCAAAAAAACACTTATTGAAAATCAGCATCACTCCTGTCTGTATAAATTTAAAAGCATAAGGAAAAACCTTTCAGTATATAATGTACTTCCATCAACATATCGTTTTTTAGAACAAAATATTCTGATGGACATTTAGACAGAATGAGATTCTGCAACAGCATGCATGAAGACAGAACAAACAAGATAAGGTGAAAGTTCCATCAAGCGACGTAATTAAAATCTGCAATCAAAAATATTTTCTATTGACCACTGAAATATGTCTCCGCCAATGGAACATGGACGGCTACTTTTCTAAAAACATCTCATCCACTTTCGAAGCTTTCAAACTTGACACACATTTCGAATTCGGATGTGGAACAGGGCCTAAGGGTGGATCAGGGAGTCGTTGCACCTCAGAAGGGATGTTTCTGGATTAAAAGAAGAGTAGGACTTATTCCAAACCGGTGGCAGAAGGAATACCGTTCGGTCAACAGCACTAGTGCCAAAAAGTTTTAGTAAAGTGGACGATGGCTACTAGATACGAGCTGTTAGTGTGTTTTGTATTGGTCACTCTAAGTAAGTGTATGCTTTTGATATTGAAGTATAGATATTTTGTATATGATAATTGTTAAGAAAAAAGGATTTTTTTTTCATGTCATGCTTCATTGATTTTTAAGTCTGTTTAAGTTTTAATCCGTGTGAAAGTAAACTTTCACTTTCTGAAAATAAATAAAAATAAATCACAATGAAATTTTATTTATTTATTAGGTTAGTTGCTTTTCTACATTGGATATCTATAGAAAATGCATCAAATGTTACTACATTTTAAAACGAAATGGTAAAATAGTTTGTTCAAATTTTCCTGAATGGCTATTTTTGCTTTGAAATCAATCTTATCGGTTGATATTCATTTTTTAACAAAAAATAAAAGCATTATTTAAAAAACCGTAAATATATGTACCATTTCTTTTTACCCTATGTAGGTAAAGAAAAGTCGCCACAAATTTTCATAGTGAAATCTTTTAAAATGTAACGATACAAAAGAAATTACTAAAATAACTGTAAATTATGTAGTTATATACGAACTAATGAACTGAACGAAATAAAAAATTAATAAATTGCAATTTAATTGAAGACCAAATTTCTTTCATTGGTATAAATAGTGAGAGGTAATTTATAAAGGGGGTAATTTCATTTTTTTATTATTTCTATAATAATAAAGAATTCTTCCAGATTTTTATCCCTTATTCTTTTCCAGTTAAACAAAATGATGATTCAAATCGGTATAAAGTTTTTAATCATTTAGAGACGAAAGTTGATTTTTTTAATATTATTCCTGGACGCAAATATCCTACAAATGCTCACAAATTTTTATATGAAAATTTAAAACTCTTTATGAATGTATAAATTTTAAAAATTAATATCGTTTTTCTTCGTATTATTGCGCTTAATTCGCAAATAAGATTTAAAAACAAAGTTTATTGTAAGTGCAACAAAATATTTGTTTCCTAATGTAATAATTGTTAAAAAGCCGAAAAATTTTGAGAATTAAAAGCGAAAAATTTCAGTAGCAGACAAAATGGTTCTAAATAAAATAATAATAATAGTAATAATAATAATAGAAATAAAAAAAGTATAACACAAAGATGGCGGGTTTTCTGTTATATAACTCTGCACACAATTGATAATCTTATAATCATCAATTATCTTTTTTCTTATATCTTCTTATAAAAAAAAAATTTAAAAAACATGCTGAATTTTTCGATTTTTCTTTATTTGTGGAGAAATCAGATTTTATTTTTGTAGTTAAAATTTCCTTTGGGAATAATGAAAAATTCAAAATTACCCAAAAGTAGATCTGTGCATTTATGCATGGATTTTAAATAAACACATTTTTAAATACTGTAGAATTGATAACAACTTTATAAGAACAAAGTTATTTTTAAACTACCAGCCAGCTGTTCTTTAAGTCAATATATAGACAAGCACAAGAATAATAAACGATAAACGTGTCTAATAATAGTTCTTTCAAAGTTAGTTTAATAATTTCTACGAATTTAAATTCTAAATGGAACTCTATTTTTTGTTTCTTTTGTGCCAATTGTAGCTTACGTGTTTTTTTGCTTGTTGCCTTCTTCAAAAAAAAAAAAAAAAAAAAAAAAAAAGCTTACTGTTTATTAATATTTTTATTTTTATATTGTTTAATGTCGCAAGTGGATTTCGGTAACTACATTTTATGTTGAAAGGACAAAGCTTTAGTAAAAAAATCATAGAATTGTTGATATCCAAGTATTGGGAGAGAAAAAAAACACACAAAAAAAAAAACAATAGGGAAAAAAACAGTATGTCACACGTGAAAGTCATTCAATATTGAATGAAAAGCAGGAAGATTTGACAGTAAAAATGTCAATGAGGCAACTTCAGTCAAGCATGAACTTATTGATAAGCCGGTGCTATTTTCTATAAAATTTTAAAAAAATGGCTTACTTTGTTTGTGTGGCTACATCTAAATCTATTAAATAATTTTTTTCCCGCAATAACAGTGAATATAACGTTTTAATTAAAAATACTCAACTGAGGAAAAAATATTAATTCCATATGAAATGTTTTAACAGATTATTGTGACCCGCGTCTCCCTAAGTGTTTTCAGCAGGGCGGCTCGCCCTGCTTGCTCTTTGATCCTTGTAAATGCGCCTTCTTTGCCTTTTTTGTAAAAATAAGTGGAGATCCCTTAAAAACACTGCCTTTTTATTCATATTCCATTTTTAAGAAAAAAAATTATTAACTGTTAAAATAATAATTTCGCACAAAAATTATCTGTGTTTATAGGTTTAATTCTGATTACTGTTATAAATATTTACTTTGTTTGGATTATTCGGAGCTGGCTAAAGTTTTATACGTTTCTCTTTTTTCAAGAAGGTATATTAATAAAATTTTTAAATTATTTAAAATTTAAAATTGTTTTTTAAATAAATACTTCTTTTAAAAAAAATGCACCTTTAAATGTTCATTTTTCTAATAATTTTCAGCATAAAAAAATCTTTTAAACTGTTTATCAAAAAGTAATTTATTTAGTTTACGTTTTTTTGAAAAAGAAATGCATGCAGAGAGATTGTCTCTTAGCGTGCCTTTAATTATTATTTATAAACAACAAATTTTCTCTTATTTAGATAATGAATGAAGATTAATTTTTGAAATATACACATAAAATAATATAAGACGGTAACTCAAAAATTGTTGAGCCGCAAATTCAGTTATTACATGATATTACACATTTTGATACATTTTTACAGTGTTAAGTGAGTGCCCTTTCAAAACTCTAAGCGCCCTTTTCTGTGAAGAAGCATCCTACCCTTTTTTTTTATTCCAAGAGAGAATCCTGTATGACGTTTATAAAATTTCAACTTCCTATTCGTAAAACAGTAGGAATTAAATGTTCATACCTAAAAATTTTTTTATTGATAAATTAATTAAAGATAAATGTTTTTCTCTAGTTTAAACAACAAAAATTTAATCATTCAGTTTAACAGTAATGGAGAAAATTTACCGACCAGTTTAATAAAAAATTGCTAAACAAAAAATCATGTGAAGAAATTAAGAATAATCTTTATGATTCAAAAATTAACTAATTGATAAAATGAAACTTAGTTATCTATTAACTTGAAGTTTCAAATTGTATTTTAAAGTTAAGAACAAAAGAAAATATGCGAAGAGAAAAAACGCTATGCTTTGTTCAATATCTGGCTAATATAATTTCAAAGAAGTGTAAAATGATTCAATAAGATTAGGACAATGGTATTTTAAAATTGATTTTTTTTCAATTTTATTTTTAGCTTTCGATTAATTGCCTGGCTTGACGTGAGATGTTTCTAAAAACTATCGCTTTTAGAGTTTAATTCCGATTGACTTAAAACCTCGGGGAAAATATTCTTGACGTAATTAATAACAAACAAAAATATTATTAGATTAATTTTTTTTATAAAAACAATCCATTTTTTATTTGATTTCATTTCCATTTTTTATTTGATTTTATTTCTTTATTGAAATTTTAAAACTCATGTAATCCTTTTGAGCTTTTTGAAATCATCATTTTAACAATATTTATTATCATCAAATTCATTTTTGTCCTTAACAGCATTGTTTTCAATAACATTATTTTCAATAACGCCATTTTTTTATACATATAATTTTTTTTTATATCAAATGCAATTTTCAATCCAGTTATTGCGATTACAGTCATTAAAACATAAAATTTCATTATGCTATAAGACTTGAATTGAGGTCCCCTGTATTACGCCTATTTTAATCATTTTTACATACCTGAAATAATGTATCTATCTCTTTGCTTTTTCTTTGTGTAACTTAATAGTTTTGCTCTCGTTAAGGTTTCGGTAATTAAAATACATAAAATGTTTACTATTATCGTTAGAAGCGTCTAATTGTGTAAATATGGTAAAATATTTAAAGTTTAGTTTCATTTTATTCTAAAAATTTTACACCCAGCAGTTTTAGAATTAAAATACATCATTAGAATTGTTAAAATGTATTGGTCTCTAACAAATCTTGTTTGATCATAGAAATCGATAAATAATTTAACGGTCATTAAATTATAATAAGTTAATAATAAATTCAAAATTATGTAAACGATCATTGTTTTAATTTTTATAAAGGAACATAGTGAAACAACATTTCCATGGCTTTTTTTATGTTCATAAAAAAAGTTTTAAAAAAAAATAATTAAAAAAAAAAACAATGCTGGCTCAACTGTTTCTTTTTTAATCAGTTTATAAAGAATTAAGTATATAAAGTATTTAAAGTAAATATTGTATAATTTAAGTTTAACGTTCTCTTAATATCTTTTTGAATTTTTTCATAACACTTTAAAATACTTCAACTAGAAACTTTAAACTACTTAACCAAAACCTTTCTACAACATTTTTGATATTTTTAATTTTTCTTTTCTTAGCATTTTCACTGTTTTACCATAACAACTTTTATGTATTACATATAATAGCACATTTGGAAAATTTACTAAAAAGCTTTTTTTTTTTTAAATTTCATATTTTCTTGGTTTTCTTAAAAGCACTTTTTTTTTAAATATTTAGTAGTTTCGTGTTGAATTCTATGAAAAAAAAATTAGGAAGGATAATACTGAGTTATGTTATTATGTTTTCCTTATTTATCAAATCTCTTCCGGGAAGAAGTTGGCAAGTATTTTCTGGACAACTCAAATTTATTTGTATGCTATTATTATTATTTGTATGGTATTATTATTTTTTAAGCAATTAGTGCTCATGTTACTTTTTTTCAATAAAATTTCGTAACATAATGTTCAATGTCATAAAACAGGAAAATTACTTTAAAAAAAAATCTTGTCTGGTGGTTTTTGTTTTAGTTATGAAAAAGTCGAAAAATTTGCCAAATTTTGAAAAATAAATGTCATAAAAAAAGAAAGAAAAAAAACTAGCAAATTTATAATAATCTAAGATTTAAAAGAAAAAAAAGTATTCTTACAATCGTTAATTTTCTGAAATATTAGTTGAATACTAACTAATCATTCAATTAAGCATTAAAAAAACTTTACACTCCATCTATACGCTCGAAAATATACTTTCAAAACGGACCTGAAAACAAAATAAAATATATATTATAAAAAAGCGCTTGAATGTATACTAGACCTGAAAATAACCATTTCTCCACATGGCATAAAGAGCGGCGACATAAATTAAATAAACAACCTATTACTTTTTCCCATCGATTTTTTTTCTTCTTTTTTGAAAATTGTTTTATGATAAAAATACATCAATGCAGAAAGACTCAGGAAAACAGAATCGATAAAATGTCCTATGCAATGCAATAATTCTATGCAATAAAATCTTGTCTCTTCAGAGTCCATCAATTTGCGATGTAGAAATTTATGTGGAAAGAGAGTTCTTTAGCAATTCACATATTTTAAAGTTGTAGTGTAGGTATACATTAAATGTATTTTGCCTCCATAAATACTTTTAAATAAATGTATTTGCTTAGCTCATTATAGTTCTTTATTTAATTTATTGTTATTCAGTTTTCGCTGGCTAGTAACTGAAAATTTAAATCTTCTGGCCTATTGTATACGGTTTTTAAGCGAATTACTATTAATAAAATGTAAAATAAAAAAATACTGAAAATTAAATCAAGTCGGAAAAAATTTGCTTATCTTATTTGCTTATCGTGTATTTTTATAATCGCTCTTTAACACTAGAAAGATTGAAATACCTATTTTGCCATATAAAGAAATTTGTTTAAAATCAATTTTTAATATTTTTGATATTATTTTCAGTTATAAAACAAGTCATTAGTAAATATTACCAAAAAAAAAATATACGTTGTACAGAAAGTCACAAAATTGTATCATCGTTGTTGTTCTAATTGAGATTAAAAAGCAGTCCAAATGACTTCCTTGGGCAATTTTAGTGTTAAAAGAACTCGATAGCAGTAATGTGTTAATCATTACTTCTTCTTAGAAATGGTCAAAAATGAAGTAAACCTTCTTTTAAAGAAAATCAATTACAGGAGCAGGTATTTTTAGCTTTTGGACAAAGAATATTACCACATTTTTCTATTTTTTTCCTACATTAACTTCCGTGAGAGAAAGTAAATGCTTCATTACGAGCTTTATCTTCGATTGTTATGAATCGCTCAGATGCGGATGCTTGATAGGGTATGAAAGTAACAGCATGATGGCTCTTATGAAAGGGTGTTGTTTCCCGATCTTCATTAAAGAATAATCTGATCTGTTTGCTTGAGTGCTCAGCTGGGACAGAGAGTGGAATTCTAGAAGGTGTATGGGTACTTTATTATTAGAAATTTGATCAACACACCTCTGGACCAATAAGAGATAACTGATGCGTAGTTTTAATCATTGGTCTACAAATCCCGATTTCCTGATCACCAAGGCATCTAAAGTATTTTAGCTTTAACAGAGATTTTAGAAAAATAAACTTTTAGATTATGTGTAAAACTTCTTGAATAGTAGTAGCCGTTCTTACACAATTATTACTGGTTCCACTTTTCATGTAGTAAATATTTAAAAACTGCTTTACTGAAAAGACTAGCCAATGATTTTTCCAATTTATTATTTTTTAAGTTAGCTAAAATCACAGTTTCAAAATTACAGGCCTAATTTATAAATTTTATATTGTTAATATATAACCGTAGACAGATTTGTTTTGTCTTCTAGATAAAAGTTGCACTGGGGAACAAATTTTTTGTTGCCTATTACATATAAATGCAAATTTTTTGGTTGCATTGATACATATCGACAATAACATAGACAATGAGATTCGGAGTCGTCTAATTTGTTCAAATAAAGCTTTTTATGGTTTAAAATATTTTTTCAAATCCTCTTTTTTATCAAAAAATACAAAACTTTTACTCTATAAAACATTAATCAGGCCAATACTTACCTATGGCTCTGAGACCTGGAACTTAACTCAAGCTGGTGAAAATAAAATTGCCATTTTTGAGAGAAAAGTTTTGAGGGCCATCCTTGGTGGGATAAAAATAAATAATTCCTGGAGAAGACGATATAATACTGAACTGTATGAAATCTACAGAGAGCCAGATATTGTGAAATTCATTAAAATACATCGAATGAACATGGCAGCTCACATTTTCAGAAGGAATGATGACTCAAATTTTAAAAAAATCCTGTTATACAAACCCCTAACGAACAGGAAAAGTGGTAGACCCAGGCTAAGATGGCTGGATTTAGTTGAGACTGATTTCCTTACTCTAAAGGAGAAAAACTGGCGAACAAGTGTCAAAAGTAGAGAGAAGTGGATTCGAATTCAAAGGAAGGCACTGGCCCACCCTGGGCTGTCTAGCCAGATATGATGATGATACAAATACTTATCTTGAGTAATTTGCTTGTGGGGATTTCAAATCTGAAATTAGTTTTGCTTCTAAAGCTACAGATTTTTTTAAATAACATTTTTAGTCTATTTTTGTTGAAATGTACACGCTTAAAGGCGTTATAAATAACATGAGGTCGCTTGAATACTGAGACCAACTACTAGAAGAGTTACGGCATATTATCAAGATTAAAATTACATAAGAACCCAGGCCCGGAAAAGTCGTCATGCATCGTTCAGAGCACTTCTCTACAATGACCTGTTAAAAAAAAAAAGCACGAAGAAACAGTTCATAATAGGGATGCATATCTATCAGCATTTCATGCCATTACCGGGAATGGGTTCCTATGCAATTTTAATCCTGAAAATGTGCTTCAACTTTCCTATACGTTTGCTGCCGTATTATACATAACGTTTTTTAAACTTAAACATTTCGACTAAAAATTTCATTAGAAAAAACTGTAGCTTTTCGAGAGAAACCTACTTTCGAAATCAGCGATACGAAAGTATCTAAAATCTGCTTTAAAAAGTCTCATACAACAGAAAACAAAAAATAAATGAATTAAAAAAAAATACTCCCTAGTACTATTGATGAAATTATTATTTTTTCTTTTTTTAACGAAGAATTGGAGGATTATGCTTGTTGCTAACAAGTTAAGATAGTGGGTATTCTATAATGCGTGTAAAAATAGCCATATTTGATGTAATTTTTATGCAAAACTGCTAAATGCCTCTTGCTGCACACTTATAGACTTTTTTTTTCTTAATTTTTACTCGTGTTAGTCATTAAAGTTATTATTTAATTTACGTCTAATGTTTATTTTTTGCCCAAAAATATGGAATATTAAAACATTTGAGAGGCTATTTTAGATTCACCATAGTTAATTATTCTTACATGGGATGGAATAGATCATTCATTTAGCTTAAATTACTTTCATTTCATTTCCTTGATATTCTTTTGCAAATTTATCAGTTTTTGATGAAAAATTCTCCAAATATCTCTCTATATTATCAAGTTGTTTTGAGAGATCAGTAATACATTTCATTTTGTTTGGCTTAAAAGTAAGACTTAAATACAAGAAATTACGGAGATGTAAAACAAATGTGCACGAAATATCATTGAATAAAATACTTAAAAGTCGTAAATAGTTCGAAAATTATTTACTGTGAAACCTGTAGTCAAAAATACCGCAGGCTGCAGAAATGCAACTAGAGTCGAAATTTTAGTAGCTGAAAGAGTCAAATTTTGTTTATGAACTTAACATGAGTTTTTTTTCAGAAATTCCAATCTCTTCAAAAGTTATTGCAGATTTAAGTACTTTTTTGTGATTTTCATTTACTTTGTTTGATTTACCTTACATTTTGTTTTTCAGAGTAAAAACGAAAAAAACTTTAAAACTAGAAATTACAAAGGTGAATAGAAAAACAAGGAGTATGATAAATAAAATAAAATAAGATTTGATTATTAGTTCGGGAGTTATTATCTGTTAAACTTTTAAATAAAAAATATCATACGGTCGGATCTACATTCCGCTGAATTACAGCTACAAAGTAAAGACAATGAGTACCATGAAATTTAAAACATTTAACATTTGATAATTTTGTTCGAAAATTGAACATATTTAATCGAAAGTCATTGCTTCACTGCTTTTTGCTTTAAATATTAATTACTTATCCATAGTTTAAGGAAAAATCATTTATCTTTCGCAAGATTTTTCTCTTATATGCGAAAAAAGGATCAAAATGAAGAAATTAGATGTTGCCGGATATAAATCTTAGCATTCATATTGAAAACTTTATATTAGTAATTACTATAATTCAATTATAACCGTTTCCAATTTAAAATATTATAATGATATAAGTATCGTCAACGAGCAAAATTATTTCTTATTTATTTCTTCCTATTGTGTCACCATATTCTATACTAAGTGTAATTCTATGTGTCAAGTACATTTGATTATTTCTTAATGTAAATAATTACTCATTATGTTACGATTAAATCCTATTACGAAATCTTCTGATATAAAATTGTAATAGTTATAAATTTTATTAATTTATTTACCCTCAACAAATCTATAATCTATGAAATAGATTTAAAATTATTTGAATCAAATCCAAGCCTGTGTAATTCCTTTTTTTAAACTAGGAGAATTATAAGCTTGTTTTTAACTAGGTATGCATGCTTTTGCTTTAAAACATTAGACATAGAGTTTGTATTTTCAAATTTAATTTTGATTTTGCTTAAATCTTTGTTATAACGAAGCAAATAAATTTAAAACGTAAATTGTATTGAAACTTCAGCTAGTTTCAGAGCACTTCGATAGTATATGATAATGAAATAATTGCATGGTACTTCATTAAGGTATCTTCAAAGTATCTTTAAAGCATTCATCTTGCATTTTATTTTAATTAATTTATTTAACTTTCTTTCTATCAGGGAAAACTATTTCATCTTCACCATGATTATCTGAGGAAGTTGTTGATCAATTTTTGATTCAAATTTAATATGATTTTTCTAATGAAACTCTTTAATATACAATATAAACTTTCGCAAAAAAGAAAGTATTGCTCTAATTATGTAGCACCGAGAAAACAAAATTTTAAAGTTGAACTTCATAAAGAAATGAAATTATGCTGAAAAAATAATTAAACCACACAACCATGTGGTTTTATTCTTTAGAATAAAACAAATCTTACTAAACCCTTTCTGAAATAGTAATCATGAATTCCGTAACCATTGATTTTAATATAGAACTTAAAATCCTGATCAAAAATAAAATTTAAAAAAATGTACATTCACATGAGTTTGCAAATTAATTTTTGAGGTAAGAAAAAACAAAAACTTCATCAGATGTTGTGGAATCGCTATTGAGAAGACGGTATAACAAACTATAAAAATTAGTGACCATGAGTGACCTCTGTGACCATGAGTTCTAAAGAATTAAGTGGTACCTGGAATAACCAGTATATGCATCAGAAATTAGCAATAACACTACAGACTTAAAAGCTCATAAAATGAAATTAAATATTTTGTAAAATTATAAATAAAAGCTTCTTAAAACTAATTAATGTAATTTTTATAGGTTCTACAGTTTTTGCTTCAACATCCAGTTATCCAGATGAAAATCGCTTATCTGCAGAAGTAAGAATACAATTTTTTTCTTTGCTTTCTTAAACAAAATTAAGATATTATTATTTGCTTGTTTTTCGTTAACCTTTATTTACTACTACTGGGAAAAAATCTTGTACAAAAATTATAATAGCTAGCAGCCATGTGCAGTGGGTATAATCTAATAGCTGACAAAATTGGGGCATTTTAGCTCATTAAAATTTAGCCTCTTCGAAAAAGATAAAATAATCGCACTGAAATTGGATATTCTTTAATTCAATTATCACTTTAATTAACTTTTTAAAATTGAAGAGATAACCACAACGAACAAAATCATTACTATAAGTTAAAATTTATGTACCACTTTTTTTAATTTTATTTTTTGCCAATGTCTTACTAAAGGATCTTCAGAAAATACACTCTTCCTCCCCCTTTTTCTATTTAAAATGCAAAATTTCGAAATTTTTCGATTCGTTAAACGACAAAAAAGAAGAAGATGAAAAAAACACTACAGTATTTTGCACGAAAAAGCACAAGTATTTCAATCTGCTTCAGACAATGCTAATCACTTCGCTGTAATTAAATGCTATTAGATTAGCTAATTTGAGTTTGAAGCCAATGAACTGCATCTCATTAATTTCAAAAAACTAAATTTCTTTTCATTTATTTAAAAAATACTGATTCAAGGCTTGCTAGTTTTAATCAAACAAAAGCAGCTCTTCAAATGAATTGCCATAAACAAAACACGATTGAAATTAAAAGAAGAAATATTTTTAAAAGTTATTAAAACTTTATAGACCTAAATCAAAGGTAGCGATTTAAGATCGTTTGTCTACTAAGAATGTTCCCCGTTAAAGTAACGATCTTATCATTCACCTAATTTCTTGATTGCTGTACTTTAATGATTCCTTTGTTTCTTTAATTGTCAAAGACATTGCTCTAAAAATAAAGAGAGCTGCTTTTGTCTTTAGTTCCTTTTTCGCTAATCTTAGTTTATTGGCGTTAATAAGTTCAAGATTGAATTACTACTAGTTGTAATGAATAGTAAATTATGCTAATTTTGCAAATGTAACAAGTTTGGAAGGAAAATTATGATTAGCATTTATCTCTAAAGGTGTTTTGAAATTTTTCTTGTATTTCAGTTTCCTGAAGCGAAATTTCGCTGTAACCACATCTAGAAGGTATATAGCAAAATTATCTATGCAAAATAAAATCATGAAAGATACCTTACTAAGTGATTTTTTATGAACTTTACTGGTGTATTATAAGATTACATTGATAGTGAAGCTTCAACACTTTTAAATACCTCTCAAAAGAAGAAAAACAATCCTAAGACTTTCAAACATTTTTACCACAGTTTAAACTAATTTCTCTTCAAAGTAATCTAAAATTAAATTAACTCAAACTATTAAAAATAAATATTTTTGTTACTTTAAGTCGAACCAAGCCTAATAGCCATACCGGCATAACTTTTAATATGTTGTATCACTTGTAAAACTCCGTGCCGGTTCAAAATAATTAAGAAAGATTTCTCCAGAAATTTAAAATCCTTTTTTTTAATAATATATTTAAATGATTTTTTTAATGAACAATGGGCTTTAAAACAATTGTGATTAAGGGAGAAATTTCTAATTCATTTAAAAAAAAATTCAGTAATGAAATGAAAACTAAAAGCTCAGTTAGACATAATTTAATAGAACTTATTTTCAATAATTTGATAAAATAATAATCCATAAAAATGTTTCGAATCAAATAAAGACAATAAAACATTTTAATCTTAAATTATTAGAATTTTTAGACATCCTGTTGAAGATATTTTTTAAAATATGCTTTTGTACATTGTAAATAAACTTTCTTCCTCCAGTTAACAAAGTTCAGGCAGAGCATAGAAAATTTATAAAATGCATTATTTTTATTGAACTATACTTAAAATATATTCATTAAGACACAAAAAAAAGTTTCGCGTATGAAAATTATATTTTAGTTACGAAACAATATGGTGCGTATGGTTTTTATGGTGCCAAATCAATGGGCAAACAATTTAGTTGAACAATAGTTTTTTTTATGACAATTGTTATATTATTATTTTATTTACAGACTCTTCAACTTTAATCCATCATAAAAACACATTTTCATTCTCAATACACATTTTCAAAAAGTCGACAACCATTTCAAGTTTTAAAACTAGCGTAGTTCGAAAATTTCTCAACGGAAAGTGTTTACTCCAATTAAATTATTAATATTTTACACATGCTTTAAAAACTCATGAAAACGGCAGAAAAATAAAATTAGTGAAAAATATACATATTATTAGTGAAATATACATAAAATATACATAAAATTAGTGAAAAATATACAAATAAAAATTGTTCATTGAAATGGTGCTTTTACGCCCACGGAGATCCACGATTATCCTAAAATACACTTTCTCGTTCCTAGTTTGTAAAGGGTAAATATGTGTAAGAAAGTCAGAGGAAGCTAGGAAGAGAAAGTGAATGTTAAACGATTACCATTAATAGCAAGCATCAAAATGATTCCGTGGTCCTATTAAAATACAATTTAGCAAAAATTACAGGATTTTATGAATTGGCAATAAAATAATAGCATGCAAAAGAAAAGTTTTGCATGAAATAAAGACAATAACATTTTCATATACTAAATTATTTTATTTTATAATCGTCGTTGAACAGCCGACCTAATTTTAGGTTTACGACTACTAATGTTCAACTCCTAGTCTTGTAATTTTGAACTCAATCAAAAAGACGAGGGAGCTCGTGGATCAAGTATTGGGAGAACTTCGCCGTCTTAGAGGACTTTTTGATGGAGCTAACCTGCATTTGTGTTACATGGAGAGGAAAACCACGAGATCCTCCCACGGTTAGCCTGATGGCAAGGGGACTCCAACCCATGATCCGTCTACCTTTGAGGATATTTCACATCAGCACTGTGGTCGGTGCAAGATCGGATGCGGAATTCGTATCAATCAGCTAAAGCCGGGATCGAACCCGGTTCACCTCATTGGAATGCGAACACTCTATCCCCTGAGCCACCACAGCTCCATATACTAAATTTAATTTAAAAAAAAATTGCATTCAGTAGCAAATATTGTTTAAACGATGTTTTTTTTTCTTACATTGCGAATGGCTTATTATTGCACTAAAGTCACCCACACTTATAAACCACGACACTTTTTTTTAACAGTTTCCTCCACACAGTTATGCAACACTTAGATCATCAAAACATTCATCTTCTCTCAACCACAAAAACAAAACAAAAAATGAAATTAAGCGCAAATAGATTAAAGTGTTTCAGGAAATTGGAAAGTAAGAGAATGTGAACGTTAAGCAATTGTCATTAATGGCGAGCATTAAAAAGATCCTTTGGACTTGGGCCTATAAAATTTTAATTTAGTGAAAATTACAGGAATATTTTTTATAAATGAATTAGCAATAAAATAATAATGTGTAAAGGAAAAGTTTTATATGAAATGAAGACAATAACATATTCACATACTAAATTAGAAAGAAATTTTATGCCACCAGTTGCAGATATTGTTTAAACGATGTGTTTTTTCCCCCTTCTAAATTAACTAACTGCATTGTGAATGGACTATTATATTATTAGACTATAACTAAGATCTCCCACACTTACAAACCGCGATACTATTTTGATAGCCTCCTCCACACAGTTATGCAATACTTGGATCCGCTGTCATCAAAAGATACACTTTCTCTCAAAAAAAGTGAAGCGCAAATAGGTTAAAGTGTCTGAGGAAGTTGGGAAGTAAGTGAAGGTGGATATTAAACAATCGCCATTACACAGATCCGGTGGCATTAACCTTGTCTACTGCTCCGCTTAAAATATATAGACGCTGTCCTCAATTCTATTTTGCGGAGATAGAGAGAGAGAAAAAGTGAAAAGAAGTAAATAATCAAAATGCTGAGGGAAAGTTGCGACTTGTTTTGGGAAATTCCATTTTATTCGGTGATGAAAGCGGAGAATTATGGGAATTATGTAAAGTAACGGGTGTGAGCTGCGTATTGATGAATCATCTACATTGAGATCCATATCACAGTTACTTTTTTTTTCTTTCAGAGTATGTGATTGCATGTTGGAATTGTAAACACGTTGTTGAATTGCATAAAAAAAATAACAATGTCTTTTGATGCTCCATTTTTTTTCTTCAGACTTGCTTTTCTATTTTCCTATTTGCTGTAATTATGTCTTTATTCCTGATTCAGTTATCTATTTATATCCCGCGTTACACATGGGTGTTGTTACATTTTAAAGTGTAACCTCGATAAAATTTGAAGTTTTCGTTTCTTCTAGATCTTTTTCGCCTCTTTTGATGTACATCTTAATAATCAGCAATCAAGGGTAACCTCAAAAACTATTATGATTAAATTAATTCAACTTACCTCAGTACTATGCTATCAACAAACGGAGTTTTTTACAATACTCTTGTGGAATTTTTTATTTCTTTTTTTCATATTTTTTTAATTATTTATTTTTGTATATTTTTACTGTTATTTTTATTTTTTGTAGTAGTTCTAATTTCTTATAATTTTTTTTCTATTGATTTTTTAAATGCTAATAATTAGCAATTTAAGGTTGTAATTGAACCTCGATAATAAATAAGATTAAATTAATTTAATTTACCTCCGTTCTATCAACAACCGTAGTGTTTAAAAAAAAATTTCGTCGATTTTACTTATTTCTTGCTTTATTCCTTTAGCTTTAATAATCATACCTCTGGGGGTACTGAATTGGAGATTGGTCGTTCTCTGGGTCAGATTAAAATTACGATCTGTGGATGAATGGGTCTGACCTACAAATGGACAGTGATGCGTGTGTTGCTGAAGTCGTATTCTTGGCCATAGATGGCACTACTGAAAAACAAGAAACGCACCCTCTGCCTTAAATTCGCTTGGCTTCACGATGCAGGCTTGCTAGTATTGGCAATTGACATTAAAAACAACAACATTCCTTCATTCTATATTTCTTGTATATTTTTATACATTTATATTTTTTAAATTTCTACACAAGTTCTTCTTTCTTGTAGAATATTTTTCTTCTATTCATAGCTTAGATCTTAATAATCAGCAATCAAATGCTCTAAATGAACCTCAAAAAATAATAAGTTTAAATTAATATAATTACTTCTATGCAATCAACAAACGAAATGCTTAACATGATATTCTTGTAAAATTTTATTCTTCTTGTTTATTATTCTTTTGTTGTATTGTTCTTACGTCTTTTTTTATATTTTTGTTCGGTATTATTATTTTATTTTTTTTTCGAATTTTTTCCTTCTTTTGATAGTTTACTTAGTATGATACTTTTTGATAGTTCTTTTGATTAGTTCTTTTGATACCTGCAATAACCAGCAATAAAGAGTTGTTACTTCACTTCACAATAGTTTTTGAAATTGTTGTTTGAATTGTTATTACAACTCTGTATCATCAACAAACGAGGTGTTTTTTGTGATTAACTCGTAGAAAATTTTATTAATTGTTTTATTCTTTTATTGGATTTTTCTAGCGTCTTTTTATTTTTTGAAGCAATTCTCATTTCCGGTAGGATTTTTTCTTTAGAAAATTTAGACCTAAGTAATCTACACTCAGAGTTTATAATTTCGCCACAAAAATTAGTAGGGCCCAATTTTATTTACTTCTAAAAAAGAAGTTATTTATCACAAAAAGTATGGTACTATTAATTTATTATGCGTAATGCGAAATCTAGCTTTGTGGAAACTCCAAAAGCTAATTTTTCTAACATTTTTTTCAATCACGTAATCACTGCATCATATACAAAGCAGTAGTAGTCTATTATTGTCTATATTATTTCTAATTTATGTTCATTACACCAAAAAATCTACTGCAGATAGATGCCTAAAATTTTATTTGTATTAAAAAAATATATTTTAAGAAAGTTACTAACACTGTTTAAAAATTATATTTTTAACAAAAAATTTATTACGTTTTTGAATTTTTTTTATTTTTAAGTAAATAAATAAAGCAATATTAATGATTTGATATTTTTTTATTTTAGATAAACGTTTTTAAACATCTTAAGCTATCTTCAAAGTTGAAAACATAATTGGATTAAATATTAATATTTTTAGATCATAAAATTAGAGAATAATTTAGATCTCGATAACTAGTAATAAGGTATTGTATTTTTACCACAAAAATTATTAAGGTTTAATAAATTTAACTTATTACTATCAATAACTAGGTGTTCATTGCAACTTATCTTACCGTTTAAATTATTCTGTGTATTGTGATATCTAGTTTTTGTTGACATAAATAAATAAAAACCAAATTAATTTCTTCACGGACATTTGTTTCATTATAGCTAGAAGTTTTAAAGAAAAAATAAGAGTGTAAGATGTTTCTCTTCCAGAAAAGGTAAAGAGAGAATAATAAGATACTTTACTTTCTGTCAAGTAGCAAACAAAATTAAAGTTTAATAATTAAGTAAAAAAAATTTTTTTGATTAAAAGTAATTTATAGTGAAATATTTGGGAAATAATTTTTGCGGATCTGAGTGAAACCACTTTTCTGATCCTATTGAATTAATTTTTTAATGATGTCTAGAAAAATTATTTTACGATTCCATTTTTTTAACATCTTTCTTCACGAAATTATTCACAAATCTGTAATATTTCATAAAGAATCTAGTTAACGCAGTAAAAACTAGATGGCACTAGTGTTGTATTGAAACTTGAGAAAAATTTAGTGCAAATGAAAAAAAAGTAAGCGGAATAAAAATAATAATATATAAATTAATTTCTGAATTGTCGAAATTTACCGAAAGAAATGCTAACTTATGGAAGCAATTGTTATCTCACCTGTTTTTATTGCAATTATATAGGTACAATACTTATATTTTGAGATTAATAAAAAAAATTACTTAATAATATAAAAATAAATTCAAAATAAGGGAAAAAAAATAACTTAATGTACTTTGTTTATATATAACATATAATGGTATACCAACGTGCCGAAATAGCTCAGTTGGGAGAGCGTTAGACTGAAGATCTAAAGGTCCCTGGTTCGATCCCGGGTTTCGGCATAGTTGTATATCCTCGGTAGTATAGTGGTCAGTATCCCCGCCTGTCACGCGGGAGACCGGGGTTCGATTCCCCGCCGGGGAGTATTTTTTAATTAAAAGTGAATATTTTTTTTTTGAAATTTTAATAAATTCATTCCTTTCCATTATTCAAATGATAAGCCACACTCTTTCCACGGAAAAAATAATTTATGGATCAAGCTGCTATTTAATATTGTTTTCAAATAAGCACTTTACAAACATCCGTAATTTCTTCCTGAGACAGCCAAACGAGACTTAAAAAATACTCTGCATATCCAAAACAAATTTTGAAACTTTAAATCCTACTTTTCGTAGACTTCTATTTTCCAAAGTTAATAAAGAAAATATAATTAAAACTGAAAAATAAATCTGACAGAATTGCTGGGTTTGTTGATGTATATAGATTTTTTATACACATTCGTTGACTTTATTAATGACATTGTTTTGTGTGTAAAATAAAAATTATTATAAAATTTAAATAAACAAAAAGCGATGTATGGTACACTTGCCAAAATTTTAAAATAACTAACACAGCAGTTGCGAGCAGCTTGGCCACTTTTCAGAATTATCTTGTAGAACGTGCATACTTTAATGGTAAGCAAGTCGAATGCACAGCCCAACTTTATTTAAATATTAAAATTGTACAACCCCTACTCCAATACTAACAAATTAATTAATAACCAAATTTCCTCACCGTTTAGCTATGGTCCGCGTTTAAGTAATTTAATTTCAATTTTATTTACTTTCAAGATATGTTCGTGATAAAGTCAAAGTTGTCAAAGTTTGTAAAAAAAAATTTAAAAAAATAGCTTGTTTTAATTTGTTATGAAAAAATTTAGTTTTTCCTTCTAAAGCATGTTTACGGCAATCGTTACAAAGAAACAACGGCTTCATTTGGGCAATGGTTACATAGTATTCTTCTATAGTATCTTCATTCATAGTATTCTTCTATAGTATCTTCATTTAACTTTTCGCCCTTATGATAAATCTTTATTTAAACCAATTTTCATCATTATGATAATGTGGCTAGTTTTATAACGATTTTTCATATTAAGTGCCACAGAGTTATAAATAATGACAGTCACAACTATACGTGTATAGACAATTTAAAAAAAAGAAGAAAAAAAAAAACAGAAATAAACAAATTTAGGATGGTTATATACACTGCGTCATCCCTTAATTATAACTAATGTTAATTAACGTATTAATTTTTATGAGTAAATAATCAATGATTATTTTAGGGAAATCTCTAAAAATTTATTTATTTATTTTTCCTTTGTCCTTAAGCCTAGCTGATTATTTTCCAGTCACGCAGAACAGTTTTCAAGCAATACATAATAAATTCGTTACAATTCTCACGTTTGCGGCAAGTAGGCAATTTGAAAAAATTCTGCGTATGCGATTGTTTCCCAATAAACTTATACATTATTTTAGTTTATTTAAGCAAATAAGCTTGATGAGAGCAATTTATAAACTGCCGGAAATAAATAAATGAATTTCTTTGTAATAAGATTAAAATTTTGAGAAACGAAAAAAAAATACATATTTAAATTAATTACATATTTTTACTTATAGTACATATAATTACATAATAACATATAAAGATAATTACATATTTTTAAAATTTTGATTTGCTGCCATCTAGTGATGAGAAATCAATCGAGATACGTAATTTAGAAATAAAGTTTTTTTCAAGGTTTTATCAGAATAGTTCATTGAAAATACATTAATGCATTAAAATTGCTTGGAAATATTTATTTAAATAAATATGTTAATGCCCAAACTGTGAACAATTATATCCCATTAAAGATTCCATAACTATTCATTTTTCATGCCATAGCTTAAGTTTTACTGTGTTTAAATTTTTATTTATGGAAGATTATTACAATTTTCTGCAATATCAAATCAAATAAATGTTTATCTTTAAATATCACCTAAATTTTACTTTTTATTTGGTATAAAAATGGATGGAAATGTCACATTAGAAACACAGCTTTTGTAAAAATAAATAATAATAATATCTCATACTAGATGGCTCTAGAGGGCAGCATCAAGTACATTGAACAGCCTTAAAAACTGAAGGAATAAACAAACTTTTCCTGACTGCTATCGTTATCGCTATCATTTCTTCACTTACTTAGGGATTTTGAAGTTTCTCCCACCCACTAAATAATATTGTTATTACTAGTGGAAAAAAAATCACTTTTAAAAAAAAAATTCCTTTCATCAATAATAAATATTTCAATATTTACATTCAGCTTTTAAATCCAAATTGCATTATAAAATTTTTTGCATTATATCCGACACGTTTGAATAAATATATTAATGGCCAAACATTTTATGCACAGTTTTCTAATTTTAAGACGAAAAAAAACTGGTAAAGGGTAACAAACGGCCCCTGAAGTCCAACTCAACTCAAGAACTATGTTAAGGGTCAAATTATGAAAAGTTAAAAAATATCAAATGAAAAAGTGTGCACCATTATTATTTGAGAAAATCAGATTAAGAGTATTATTTAAGCTTTACACCACAAAACTAAAAAAATATTACATAGCAACTCAATTTAAAATTTAAACTTGTCCATTATTTTATCCAAAATTTAATTAAATATTTAACAAAATTATAAAAAATTTATATCAAAATTACACCATCCTTAAAATCACTTTTCAAAAAGTTATACTTCTTTTTTAGCTTTTTAAAATTGTTTTTGAATAAAATATCAAGTCTGAAACAATTGTGAAGCAGCAAGTCATTGATAAATTGAACAAAGTTTAAAAGCAATTTTGAGCATAATTATTATTAGTACTTTTTCTCTTAAGTAGCAATTATAGTGTTTTTCCTCTATTGTAGAGTATTCTAATGTATAGACATTAGAATTAGAGATAAATAACCTAAAATAACGAGGCTTAGGGCCCAAAGGTTATTCTTACACTGGGAAAGTAGACATTGGCTTGATAACGGAAAATAATTCATAGGCTAATCATTGGCGTTAGAAATATTTTTACTCAATTTCCCGTTTTTATTTATTCGTTTTCTTCTTTTTTTAAATGTACATAATTTTTTTTTTATCTTAATATGATACCTAAAGATAGAGCAGTGACAGTAAATTTTAGACTTAACATATATCAACGCACAATATCGTGCTCTAAAAAAATCTAGATTTCGGGATCAAAATATCGCGGAAATATCGAATATCAAATGGGAATCCAAATTCATCCTATACAGATTTTATTGCAAGAATAAGCTTTCAATATATAATTATTGTATTTAGTATAATTGATTAATATAATAATTTATGTATTCAAACTGAAGAAATTCAATTTATTTTGTACACCACATCTCTATTTTTCCTCAACTACATCAATATACATTTAATTACCTTCTGATTTTGAAATTATTTTCTAATTAGTATAATAATTACAAATTTTAAAAATCAAATTTCAAGAAATGCAAAGGAAAAAATAACTTTATGATTTAACATATTTTTATTTAAATCATCGGAACGATTATAAAATAAAAATATTTTCGCAAATTATATATTAAAAATATATCTTCAACATATTAGTAAAGAGATTCAACTTATGTTTATCACTCCACGCCTCCTTTTTTTATTGCTTATTGACGAATTTAGTTTCTGACTTTAGAGTGCATTAAATGTATTAAATTAATATGAGTGTATTAAATTTTAATTTTACAAAAAATAAAACTCACCTCATTCTTAATGAAATCATTTAGATGTACAAGTTTTAAAATAAGAGAATATTTACTTAAAATAATGAAAATGAATAGATTAAAAAGTGTAGAATTATACCTTTTAAATCAATCCTATTTAAGATATCTATCGCTTTGGCCTAATTTTAAAATCTAATCGCAGAAGAGTTATCTATTTTTAAAAATTAATAATCAACATGTCTTGAGGTATTAAATGTCATTTCTCCGCACGCATCCCTGTTAACACAATCAAAGTATCATGCTGTGGAACATGGAACTTTCGTCTTTTGTTTTTTAATTTTCCCGCCTCTTTGTTTTGTTCTGGTTACGGTTAATAACCTCATAACACGTTAAAGAAAAGAGAAATCGTTTTCATTTAAAGATCGACTTAAATTGAATGAGATGGTAAAGTAGGTCTTTGGTCAGCTGAGGGCTCTTTCTTTCCAATAAAACAGAAAAAACTGTGATATGAGAAGACATTGAAAGAGAAGTTGTGGGCCACAAGGTCGTTTTGTTAGATCACATGCCAGTTTTTTTGAGGAAATCGCGAGCTATAAAGAAGGAAATGGTCTGTAAATAAAATTATCGTTTGCGCTCGTTCTTATAAAGAGGAATTTTGTACTTTTTTTTAATAGTGCAACTAAGAAATAAGCTGATTCACAGATGTTACATTACCTATTACTAGCAATGATCTTTCAGACCTTAGGCCTAAATTTTTACAAAAAACGAGAAAGAAAAAAAATCTCGTTAAAGAAATAAATTTAATCAAGTAGATCTCACTGCTGTAAGGAAGTACATTCAATTGCTAGTTTGAAGTATATAACTAGCAACAAGTTTTATTCCATGAAAGTTACTTCAAAACGCAGACTTTTACCCTTGTTTAGAATCAATAAAAAAAGAAACGGGTACGGAAAAAGTAAAAATGTTGATATTTATAAATAGCTAAAACAATTGAGTTAAAATTGAATCTCTTTGAAGCAAACATTTTGCACTGAAGGTTTTGATGTTCAGATGCATGTCCCATTGGTTTAAATTTATTTATATCATTATAAATTTATTATTTTTCAAAATTTAATTCATCTTAGGAAACATAAATTTACCTAAATGAACAATATATTTTTTCAGCATGAAAATCATAAGATATATGTAATTGAAAAAATTAAAAATTTTTGGTAACCCAATGTAACATTATTTGAAATTAGTATCATAATCCTGGTATTTTTCTTTAATATGTTATTGAAGTTAGATAACGTTCTATAAAAATAATAATAAAAATAAAAAAGTGAATTAAATGGGGAGACTGATGAGAATACTGGTCTTGTTCGACTGAAAAGCAACAAAAAAACAGCATGTTTCCGCCCGGGATCGAACCGGGGACCTTGCGCGTGTGAAGCGCACGTGATAACCACTACACTACGGAAACGATACCGAATAGTGAGTAAATACGGCAATAAAAAATAATTTTTGTTTATAAATTTTTATTTTTTTTAAATGAAATTAGTTGAGGAAGCAAAAGCCCAAAATTTCCATAATCTATAAAAACTATTTCTTTATATATCTCTTTTCTTGCTTAAGCTAAGATTTTCAAATATTCAACATCTCTGAAAGAGGCAATTTAATTATTAAAGCGCAATATTGCAATTAAACACGATTTTATTCAATGATAAGATTTATTTGTTTAATATTAGAAACAATGTATTTGTTATTGTTGAATGAGGGGTGTTATAAAGTTCTGTATGGCAAAAAGTTGGAAGGTTTTGTTAGTATATGCATTAAAATTGGCAACTATTATGCAATGTCCAAAAATTTTAATTTCATTAATTTGTTCCAAATGTTTATTAATGACTTTATAGGCTTTAACATATGATATATACTTTAAAAAATAAATATAATAATATTAAATGCTACTTAATAATATTAAATATCACTAAAAAATTCCTTTTGTTAATTTACTTATATTTTGCCTTGTTTTTCGTATTATAAAGAGGAAAATAAAATTTCTGATGGTGCGTTTTTTAAAATGAAACTTCTTGTTAGAAAATTACGTAATAATTTTTTTAACATTTTTATAAAATTAAATTTGTGTTCAGTCCAATGGAATAAAAATGGTTATCACACATTTGACAGTATCGAAATGATCACATAAATATCAGAAATACCGAGTGTATTTTGAAGCATTACTCTCAACTGATAGTGCAAATGCATCACTTTACTCATTTTATTTTATGTGTTCCTTTTTTTTCTTATTTTGTGTAAAAAAAAATAAGTGTTAACTAATAAAAAGCTTTCAAAAAGAAGGAAAGGAAAAGTCAATTCAATAATTGAAAATTTATTTATTATGATAACTTAAATACATTTGTTCCTTTATTCAAGGAATGGTTGAAAAGAAAAAAATGAAGAGTAATTCCAGTAATTGAAAATTCATTGCTTGTGATAACGTAGATTAATTTGTTCTTTGTTTTCAAAAAATGAAAGAATGATTAAAAAGAATAAAATGAAGAGTAATTCCAGTAATTGAAAATTCATTGCTTGTGATAAAGTAGATTATTTTGCTCTTTTTTTTAAACAATGAAAGAATGACTATAAAAAAGAGAAATGAAAAATAATTCCAGTAATTGAAAATTCATTGCTTGTGATAACGTAGATTAATTTGTTCTTTGTTTACAAAAAATGAAAGAATGATTAAAAAGAATAAAATGAAGAGTAATTCCAGTAATTGAAAATTCATTGCTTGTGATAGCGTAGATTAATTTGCTCTTTTTTTTAAAACAATGAAAGAATGACTATTAAAAAGGGAAATGAAAAATAATTCCAGTAATTGAAAATTCATTGCTTGTGATAACGTAAATTAATTTGCTCTTTTTTTTTAAACAATGAAAGAATGATTATAAAAAAAAAGAAATGAAACGAAATTCCAGTAATTGAAAATCTATTGATAGTGATAACGTAGATTAATTTGTTCTTTGTTTTCTCAAAAATGAAAGAATGATTATTAAAAAAAGAAATGAAAAGTAATTCCAGTAAATGAAAATTCTTTTCTTATGCTAAAGGGCAAAAATTAGTCCCCCCCCCCACCGTTTGAGTTAGTATTCAATAAAAAATCGAATAGAAATATATGATTCATGTTTAATAATGCATACGTTTAGTCTCACTATTATTGAACTGTTATTATTATTAACTTTTAAAGAAGTTCTTAAACGTTTAATGTGTAATTAATTCCTTTTTTCTGCCAGTTCCCTTGTCGTTCGGGGCAGATTTTCATGCAAAAGTTGATTTAATCGCTGTTCATCGAGCTCGACTCGGTAACCAGAGCGAGGAGTGATATTTAAGTCAAAATGCTCCTTTTTAAACTTGATAGAAGAAATCATAAGCAGTTCTTCCAGCTATAGGTTCCTCTCCATACACAGCACAAATATCACGAGCAGATTTTGCGACTTTGGAACCTTGAATAAAAACAAAAAGAAGAAAGTTTCGAAAATGATCTTTTTTCTCAACTTGGCATATTCCATTTTAAGGGAATGTTCATTGAAAAAAAATCTTCGTTCGAATGATCTATAACAGTGATTATTAACTGGCTGCCCACGGGCCACGTCCAGCCCGCGAAGCCCTTTTTTGTGGCCCACGAACTAAAATATATTAGTTGTCATTTTTTACGAACAATTCCGTAAAAATTTAAAGTACTTTTCTTCGTTAAAAAAAAAAAAAAAAAAAAAAAAAAACCAATTTCTTCGTATCTGGAAAATTTAACATACCAACGGTGCAAAAAAAAGTTTTTCTCAGGTAAAAATTTACTTATTTTAATTTGTAATTCAATACTTTGTTTTGAACAACTTGATAAAAATCTAACAGTAACATTTAATGCTCCTTCAGGCATAAAAGAGTCCTACATAAAATTTTGATAATGTTGCGGTTCACCATTTGACTGGTGTTTTTAATTGCGGCCCCCGGCCTCATGTAAATTGGAAAACCCTGATCTATAATATTTTCCAAAAGCAAACAATGATTTAAAATATTATATCAATCATCGGTGTTGGTTGTCAACCATATCGCAAATAGATTCTTGTATCACATAGTTTCAATTTTAACAAGCAAATGTTAAATTTAGATGTGCATAATGCTAAATGATTAGATTGTAATGGTCAATAGAAAAAAAATCAGAATTCTTATTTCTATAATCTATTATTCTATAATCATTCTTTATAAAACCTGATTCATTACGACTGACCCTACAAAAAAAGGGGGGGGAAGCTTTGTACTATTTTGTTTACTCCAATCTCATAAAATTTTATCTTTCTTTTTAACAGGATGAAAACGACGCGAGGGAAGATTATCCCGATTTGGATGATTTGAGTTCTTTCTTCGACTTCGATCTCGTTCCTTCCAAAGAAGCAGGAAGTAACCGGAAGCGACCTGTTAGACTCCGGCCTAATCTAAGCAAGCATTACTATTACTACAAAGCAACAGATTCTTTCTACAGAGGCGACTCTCCTCCTCAAGACAAAAGCAAGCAAGTGGTGACATTAGGCTCACATTACAAACCTGAGAGCGAACCAGAAACCACTTCATCGGAGCAAAGCGCCAATGACTCAAAAGAAGCTATTAACAGATTTGTTATGGGTAATTACCAAGTTTCAGTTGTGAACGCCAACAGTCCAGTCCTCACTAAACTAGGACTGAATAAAGAAGATTTGGATAAACTATCGGTCTTGACCAAGCGCAGCGCTAATACTAACATCATGGGATCAGACTCGGTACACTCACCAACATATGCAGAGAATCCTCGAACTGATTACAATCACCCTACCTATTCCCATCCACCACCATCCTATGACTCATCAAGGTATGCACACCACTCTCCTCCAGAGCGACATCACAGACAGGGTGAATATTACCCAGAAGACAAGCCATCTTATTCTCATGGCCACAATCCTCCTTCATATTCCTATCAACCCTCGTCCCACTCCAGTCCTCCTCCGCAAGGATCATACGATCCTAAAAGTTACAAAGTAGTTCGTAACCCTCCTCATCGCGGTCCAAGCGGTTACAATCATCAACCTCCACGTTACGATTCATATCCTCCACCAGCCTCACATACTCCAAAAAGAGGATCCAGTGAGTCGTGGAAGCCTCGTGTAACGACTCATACTGATTGGGATGATAAAGATAGAAGGCAAGAATACCAGGAATCTGACTCCTATCCTCCTCATCCTTTACCATTACCACACAGAGAACCAACCTCTAATTCAGTTCCTTATTCAAAACCAGCCTACAGTTCCGATTCTTCTTCAGACAAACATGGTTATCACCACCCTTCCTCCTACAGTAAGCCCAAGACAACTTATGGTCCCTCATCTTCTAGTTCCGGTGACTACCATGCTTATAAGCCAAGTTATCAATCTTCTCCGAATTACTCCACTTCAAAATCAACTCCATCAAGAGCTGGATCTGCTGAATATCCTTCCTCATCATATCACAGTCATCACGAACCTTCAAAGCCGGCTGGAATCACAATAAAATTCAAAGGAAAAGCTCCAGGAGGACACAGTGGACTGAATATACCTCTAAGTTTCAGTCCTTTTGACGTTGCTAAAAAGTTATTGCCACAACTGAATCCCTTGAACAATAAAAAAATCACCATTGGAATAACTATTGAGAACAAGGAAAAACAACACCATGGTTATCATGCCTATTAATAATATAGTGATATATAATATAAATAGGCCAGAGGCCCTTTTGCAAGCCAATTATCCACTGTGATATTAAGTGATGAGTTAATGACTTATTTCGTCAGTCAGCAGTCAGTTAAAGAACAAAATATTGTATACAGTAAACGATCTCTACCTAAGTTTATTCAAAACTGGCATTAATCGAAGGATTTCAGAAAAGAATCTACGGAACATTTTACATTCTAATAAACTTTATTTGAAGTTGAATAGATTATCATGACAATGGGGGACACAATTCATAATTCCCAAGCTTTGGTGAAGTAAAAGATGTGATAGAGTAATAATATAAACTTAAATAAAGGTTAAGATCTTTATTATGGTTTAACGGGGAAATTACGACTTTCCTCGATGTAAATCGCGAAAATCAAACATTTCCCCGTTTACAACATCTCTACCATGAAAAATCGAGGAAATTAAGGTTTTTCTCGGCGTAAATCGCGAAAATCAAGGACTTCCCCATTAACAACATCTCTACCATGGTAAATCAAAGAAATTATGTTTTTCCTCGGTGTAAAGCGTGGAAATCAAGGATTCTCTCGTCGTTAACATCTCTACCGTGGTAAATCGTGATAATCTTGGTTTTCTTCGTTGTAAATCGTGAGAATCAAAGACTTTCCCCTCTAACAACACCTCTACCATGGTAAATCGAGGAAATCATGGTTTTTCTCATTGTAAATTGTGAAAATAACGTAAGAAAGGAACTTTTTCAAGCCAGGTTCTATTACTTTTTTTAAGGCCATATTTTTTAAAGGTGTGCTTAAATTGTTTAGTACTTATGTGGAAAAAAAAAATAGAAAATGGAAGATTGGAAATAAGCATTAAAAAAAAGAGTTTGAAAGTGCCAAATTATAAATTCGAAGTAAAATCGATTTCAAACTTAAATGAACACAATGTCAGATGATGCAATAAACTCAAAAACAAAGTAGCCATTTATGTACAAAACTTCAGCTTTATTTCATTACAATGCGTCAGTACATATAACCTCTTAAGTGATTAAAAGAATGAAGAAGTTTATAGAAGATTATTTTCTATTTATAATTGCGATACAAATATGAAAAGTAAAAATCTCAAAGTCAATAGACAGAAGAAAAGGGAAAGAAAAACGAAATGATGTGCAAAGATCGTATGTAGCTTGAATGACTTTATCACAAAACCAATAATCTTTTAATTTTATGTACGCGAGAGTTGTTCCCACTGAACTTTTAGTGTACGAGATATTGGTCCTCAAACCAAACTACACACGTGACACGGCTTAATTTGCAGGAATTGGGATAGGGTACTTACTAGCATTCTGGAATGTTTCAGATCGAAAAATCAATTATAATTATAATTATTAAATGACTTGATTATTTAGCATATTAAAACTAAAGAATATTTATAGTAAAATAATATGAATGTTCGTGATGAATAATTATTAAATAGTTTTTAGGTGATGGCCATCCTGAATATATTGGATCACCGCAGACTTCAATATATAAGGTGTTCTATAACCATTACCCTTTATATATGCTTTCAAAATCATTTTAAACAATTAACTGTAAATGTGAAAGGCGTTTGTAATTATTGCCGTTCATTTCCTTTTAGTTTAATCCGACAATCAGGCATATTCTGACGGTTTTAATTCTATATTCAGAGCATAGTTCGTTCACCAGGAGTTGGTACTTGGCTCCGCCTTCATCACGTGGTATCCGACCATACTATTTCGCTATTTTTGGGAGAAGGATGTGAACAATCCTGAACAGGGCTGCTATTTTGCGATCGTATGACAAAAATATTTATTTCGCAATCTTATTGTGCATTTTTTTTAATATTAAATATTTTATAAATTTGATGATACTTCTCTCTTTTAAGTGAATAGTTTGTCCTTTTTGAGACATTTTGTTTAGAAAATAGCAGTTTTTAAAATATATTTAATTTGCTAGAGTAACGAGAAGTATAATAGCGGATGGTAAAGCGAAGTAAGTGACTGAAAAAGAATTTATTGTTTGCGTTTGGCGCTCATTAAGGGTTGTCTCATTTTTAAGCGCGGAAATGTTTCTTTACTTAACTTTATTTACAAAATCTGGGCACCGAGGCCGCGCAATAGGCCCATATTTCATACATCATGAAATATTACAAAAAGTTAAAATAAAAAACACTTTGAGTTCAGCAGTCTATGGGGTGGCTTGAGATATTTCTCCTCTTACTCCCGCGGTGAAATGAACTCAGCGTCCGAGGAGGTGGAGGCACGTGCCAACCATAGAGTCTATGGTATCAGATATTGATATTTCATCATTTAATTATCAATTTAAATATATTTGAAATGAGAATATATATATAACTACATTCTAATTGTAATGTTTACGTAATATCCTATATTATGGCTTCAAGTCACAATGGTGAAATTCTGCATATCAAGTGTTGTGTGTGTATAGTTTGTAGTGTAACTATTATGTATATTCAGGTTTTTATAGATTTATCTCGTAGAAGTGTATAACTAAACTTCGATATGGGAAGTTTAAAAATAATAATAAAATTGAGCTTATTTTAATAATATTTTGTCTTTGAGTAGATTTGAGTTTCTTTCATTGCTATAAGTTTCTTAAATATTAAGTGTTTTAAATTTAAATCATTAAAATGAATCAACTTAATAATCTGGCATTATCTACGAGCACATGAGTGTCGCAGTTTAACGAAATTAAAATACACAATCACACTAGATCTCTAAATTTTATTCATAAAAAATTAATTAAAATAATTAATAAAAAATTAAAAATCAATAAGCTGGAATTATCTCTGAGCACATGAGTGTCGCAGTTTAACGAAATTAAAATACACAATCACGCTAGATCTCTAAATTTTATTCATAAAAAATTAATTAAAATAATTAATAAAAAATTAAAAATCAATAATCTCGAATTATCTCTGAGCACATGAGTGTCGCAGTTTAACGAAATTAAAATACACAATCACGCTAGATCTCTAAATTTTATTCATAAAAAATTAATTAAAATAATTAATAAAAAATTAAAAATCAATAATCTCGAATTATCTCTGAGCACATGAGTGTCGCAGTTTAACGAAATTAAAATACACAATCACGCTAGATCTCTAAATTTTATTCATAAAAAATTAATTAAAATAATTAATAAAAAATTAAAAATCAATAATCTCGAATTATCTCTGAGCACATGAGTGTCGCAGTTTAACGAAATTAAAATACACAATCACGCTAGATCTCTAAATTTTATTCATAAAAAATTAATTAAAATAATTAATAAAAAATTAAAAATCAATAATCTCGAATTATCTCTGAGCACATGAGTGTCGCAGTTTAACGAAATTAAAATACACAATCACGCTAGATCTCTAAATTTTATTCATAAAAAATTAATTAAAATAATTAATAAAAAATTAAAAATCAATAAGCTCGAATTATCTCTGAGCACATGAGTGTCGCAGTTTAATGAAATTAAAATACACAATCACGCTAGGTATCTAAATTTTATTCATAAAAAATTAATTAAAAATTAAAGATTAAAAAAAATTAAAATTAAAAAAATTAATAAAAAATTAAAATTAAAAAAATTAATAAAAATTTAAAATTAAAAAAGTGATTAAATACAAAAAAATCTTAAATTTTCTAAACATCTGTAAAAATCTTGTGTTTTTCTTTAATGAATTTAAATTGATAAGGATTGATTAGAATATTCTCTGTTTGTCCGAAATATTGAGGGGACTTTTAGAAAATGTTAATTATTGAGAAGGACATATACCCTTGCCTTGAATAGACATTTAAGATCAACTGAAACACTCTGTGTAACTGTAACTGTGCGTCTTTTGAATTTTATTTAGTTTCAATAAATTTATTCGATTCTAAACTGCTGATTTAATTTGTATAAACATGCGATCTCAATAGCTCATTTAATTCGAATTGCGCAGATTAATTCTATATTTCCGACATAACATCATAATCGAATTAACATAATTTTGAAGTGAAATTATTCAGTTAGTTTGAATTAATAAAGGTTTGATTCGAGTTAATTCAAATTTATATTAACTCGAATTTAAATCTATTTTAATGAATTCGAATTTTCTAATTACAGTTTATAAAAAAAATTATTGCTTGGTTTTTTGAAAAATGAATATGTCATTTGTCAATTTTATTGTAAGAGTCTGAACTTGTTTCCCTTTTTATATTTTGTACTATTTGATGGAGAAAGAAATTGTAGAATGTATTATTAAAAAATATATTTAAAATAAAGTGTTGTTTTTCTTAAATAAGGAAAAAAAAAGGAATTTGAACATTTAGTTTAGTGTCTTTTGTTTCCTACCTATTAAAATGAAGAAGAAAGCAAGCTTTTTTTTTCTTCTTTTTTGGTACTGATGAAAACAATTTTGCGTCTTACGTTAAATTTTTTTGAAATTTAAATCCATAATTGCCAGCTGAAATTACATTTTTTATTAAAATTTTAAAGTTGCTTGTGAATTTTTTTAAAAATATTTTTCAAAATTTCTAGCTAATGTTAGTTTTTTTTAATTGTTTTTTTTTAGTTTTAATTATTTATCTTATTTAGTAATCGAAATATTGATTTAAATTTTAAAACATGTTCTAAAATGCACTACAAAATTTCCTATACTATGTACCTTTTCTATAAATTTTTACGTAAAAAATTAAAAATAGTTCACCAAGTCAGTAGTGGTGCCATCTATCTTCTAAACCCTGAACTTAAATTTACAGCATTATTATTCTTTCTTAAAATTTTTTGCCACTTTATATTTACTAAAAATACTTTTTTTCTTTAAGAGAAAAAAAAGGAAATTACTGCTTTGTCTATTAAAATCCTTACAAAGGTTAAATTTTGAAATTTATCAAGGAAAATAATAAAAAACCTTTTTAATAAAGAAAATAGATTTTCTTATATAAAAAATCAAAATTTATTCCATTTTTGAAAAAAAAATTGTATGTAAACCATAAAAAGGATAAAATATAATTTTAACTTAACTGTATTTTGCAATAGTTTCATTTTAAATAAGAATTACTTATAAGTAGAGTTTCCTAATAATAATAGAATATATTCACTTTGACACAAATTGAATTTATTTTTTATTGAAATAAAAAAGTTTTTTCCAAATAGTGCAAGCAACTAAAAAAATTCATTTATATATTAATTATAGAATATTTCTTGAATTTCAAGAGGAAACCTTCCTTATTGTTTCCTTGATTTTAAATGTGTTAAAAACAAGAGTGGATGATATTTTATTTTAGTTTTTTTATGCTTTCGGTAGTTTGAATATTAATAGAAAATCTATAAAAACAATTAAATCTAGACAAGTGCATAAAATATGCTAAGTGGAATAATTAAATTTATGTGTCCAAAACAAATTCTTGTTTATATTTTGACACAAACCTACAGGCCCTTTTTTAGAAACAGATAAGTTAAAAATTGGGTTAATAAAAATAGTAGTGCACTTTTAGTATTAGCATTCACGTTACAGATTATTTGTGTTCAAAATATTACATAAATAATGCTTAATTCTTTATTTGTAGCTGAAAAAATATCGGAAGAAAACCATCCACTTACCATAGAATTTTAAATATTTTATAAAATATATTTTTGCAACATTTGTTTAATGTCAATTGAGGAAGCTAATTTGAAATAATGAACAAAAATTCGTTATTTTATTTATTTATTTCGTGAAATAAATTTGCAGCCTACGGCGGAATGACTTTCTGCCCCCTAACATTTATTATTGCATAACAGTTTATTATTGCACACTGCAAAACTTCTTGTTATTGTATATACAAATAAAAAATTTAAAAACAATCAAAAAAGTTACCTTCGACATCTATATTTTTAAAAAGTTTTTTGAGGGAGGAAAAATTCCAAAATAAAATATTAAATTTATTATTATAAGTACAAATAGCTAAATCATTAATTATATTATGATTCATCATATTATGATTCATTATATTATTGTTGTTATTATTATTATTTTACTTACATTGTAATTATAACTAATGAAACATAATAAAACAGCATCCAACTTAAGTTTTAAACTATTGGGGAAAAAAATGTTTTTTTTTTGGAAGTGTGATATGCTTTTTAAATTTCTTTAATACCAGACAATATCAGGTGATCCAATCAAAATCAACCCTTTTCCCTTTTTATAAGTATTCTCGTTGGGTGCATGTTTTTTGAAATACTACACAACGTAATTGCTGGTGTTTCGCAATCGGCTCAGAATGTTTTGCTCATCTTAATTTCTTTTACAAGTATTGCGAAGTCTACGAAAGAAACACAATCAGATAACAATTGTTGCAGTTCAAACACGAATCAGTAATAACAGAAAAATGGCAGGTATTTCAGAAGTCAATTCTACTCTAGATACTTTAAAATAAATTTTTTTCAGACTGTTAATTGTATTCTAGCTATCGTTAGAGGCCATTTAAACACAAAATTGTGCATGGCACAAAATCTACCCATTTTGCGGTTTTTAGTGAATATAATTTATTCTTTTTCTTTAATGCAATTTTCTCCAGTCTATTTCAAAATACCAGGACGGGTAACATCCATATCATAAAGGTATTTTAAATCTTCTTTAAAAATTAAAAGTTGACAAATAAGATGTATCCGTAAAAGTCACTACGTTACAAAGAAGTTTTTTTTAAATTCATTTTTTTAACTTTTAAAAACAGAAAGATCTTTTTTAAGAATGGTTTGCAAACAGATTTTTTTCCCAAAGAATGTGATAATTGAGTTAAATTTACAATTCGTTTGCATATTTTTTACCACCAGGTGACTGAAACAATAAAATAATCAATCTCTAATAATAATAATAAGAGTTAGTGCTGCTTGTTTGTCTACGTATGTGTCTTACAACTCCAGGACCATTTGTACTCTTGAAATTTGAACGGGGAGTTCAAAATGGAGTTTAAGTACCCAATCCTAGTAATTTTTCAAAAGTTCCAATTAGTACATGTACGTACTGGAGGGGCATTTGAAGAATTTTTTAAATATGTTTAACATTGGACAGGCATTGTAATAAATTAAACTGTAAACGATTCTGTTTTATATATATATACAGCTCTATTTGATCAGAAAGTAGTTTTTTATACACTCTTAAATCAAGGAACAACATAGATGGCACGTGAGAATCAATAAATTAGTTTATCTTAAATCTGAAACCACGTGTTCATTTGTTGTTAAGCTTTTGAAGCGTATTTCTATAAAAATAAATATCAACGGTACTTGAAATAGAAAAAAAAGCTAAAATATCTACTAAATTGAAAAATTAATGGAGAATAGCTTGATTGAGGTAAATTTTGACAATCCTGAGTTTGTCGTGAGCAATAGCCTCATTTTATGTGTCGAATGATACTGAGTGAACTTGATCTTTATTTTGAAGAGTTGAACGTCTGGAAACTTTATCGGCGTAATCTAATAGCGTAAAGTCTCCTGGAAGGACAATGACAAATAATATTAAGAAATACATGAAGATTATATCAGCTTTTTTATTTGTGGCGGTATGTGTCTTCAAGTTTAGTGCATTACCACGTAATGTTGTTAAAGAGCGATTTAATGATTGCTAACTTTTTGTTTCATCCCGTCTTCAGATAGTGAAGCATAGTCAAATTAATAATTTTATAAGTATTTATAAAATGTAAAATTTTAATTACTTTTATTTACCAGTAAATAAATTTTAGGTCATCCGATTATCTAGTTTTGCAACATCAAAGTCAATGAATTTCACAATGTCATAGTCTGAACAAATGAAAAAGATGTTATAACAATCAATAACAATCAATCGTTTATTTATTATTTTTTTTTAAATCGTTTAATGCATCAAAATGATTTAATTCTCCATTCAAAATTTTGATGCTTTAGAATCCATCAATTTATGATGGAAAAATTCATGAGGAAGAAGAGTTCTTTAACAATTCACATATTACAAACTTGTAATGTATACATCTATCCTAACGCTAATACGTATGTATCAATAAAACCGATGATATTTCTTTTCTCGCGTTGGCAACAGTTTTCATTTTTAATTGATAGGATTCGGCGCGCAAGAGCACGTAGGGAGCATCATATGGCTAATCTATATTATATAAAACGCTAATAAGTTTTAATTGGGTATAATATGAAAAAAGCACAACTACTTCCACTTACTAAGAATAACATTTACCTTTTAGTTTAATTAATAAACTGAGTTTTAAATATGTTTACTAAATTCATAAACTTCGGTAAAACAACAATATAAATTATTTCCAAAGGAACTAGACTAATACAATTCCAACCTGGTGAGTAGCGACTTATAAACAAGACACTTCGTTTGATGCTTTTACTTGTATTATATAAAACCCTAATACGTATGTATCAATAAAACTGATGATATTTCTTTTCTCGCGTTGGCAACAGTTTTCATTTTTAATTGATAGGATTCGGCGCGCAAGAGCACGTAGGGAGCATCATATGGCTAATCTATATTATATAAAACGCTAATAAGTTTTAATTGGGTATAATATGAAAAAAGCACAACTACTTCCACTTACTAAGAATAACATTTTACCTTTTAGTTTAATTAATAAACTGAGTTTTAAATATGTTTACTAAATTCATAAACTTCGGTAAAACAACAATATAAATTATTTCCAAAGGAACTAGACTAATACAATTCCAACCTGGTGAGTAGCGACTTATAAACAAGACACTTCGTTTGATGCTTTTACTTGTATTATATAAAACCCTAATACGTATGTATCAATAAAACTGATGATATTTCTTTTCTCGCGTTGGCAACAGTTTTCATTTTTAATTGATAGGATTCGGCGCGCAAGAGCACGTAGGGAGCATCATATGGCTAATCTATATTATATAAAACGCTAATAAGTTTTAATTGGGTATAATATGAAAAAAGCACAACTACTTCCACTTACTAAGAATAACATTTACCTTTTAGTTTAATTAATAAACTGAGTTTTAAATATGTTTACTAAATTCATAAACTTCGGTAAAACAACAATATAAATTATTTCCAAAGGAACTAGACTAATACAATTCCAACCTGGTGAGTAGCGACTTATAAACAAGACACTTCGTTTGATGCTTTTACTTGTATTATATAAAACCCTAATACGTATGTATCAATAAAACTGATGATATTTCTTTTCTCGCGTTGGCAACAGTTTTCATTTTTAATTGATGGGCTTCGGCGCGCAAGAGCGCGTAGTGAGTATCATATGGCTAATCTACAATATATAAAACGCTAATACGTTTTAATCGATAGGCTTCGGTGTGCAAGAGCACGTAGTGAGAATCATACGTCTAATCGGGTGAATTCTCATCGAATTATCAAAAAATTTCTCACAAAATTATTTTCTACAATTATCTTCTAAAATTATCTTCAAAATTTATCAGTAGGGGAGAGTGGGGTCAATTGTAACAGGGTACGATTGTAACAGAGCAAAAATTTCGAGTGTCGGGTTCTAGATTTGGTTCCTAGGTGATGCACAAGGTGTATTTAACAAATCTACATGTACACCCCTGATGGCAACCATTTTTATGTACTTTTGAAAGAGTTACATCACAAAAGATATTTTCACGTCACGCAAGTACTTTTTTTTGTATTAGAATATTTTATTGTAACAAAGTAATTTTGTTTAAACAAATAAAAATTAGTAACCGAATATGTAAGTTGACACATTAATTAACATTTCAATAAAAAAAGATTAGTTTTGCTAATTAACTAGCATTGTTTTTAACAAATGAAGCTGAAATGGCGTCTTGGGGACAATTGTAACAATAAGTAAAGGGACGATTGTAACAGCTGAAAATAAATAATCTTATGTTTACAAACCATTACTTAACTCTTTAAGAACCACCAATATTTTCCTATAGCATTTATATTATGTTGCATGTGCATTATTTTATTTGTCACCTTTCACAGCATAAATTAAAATTTTGGACCCCTTAAAGTTAAAAGTTTAACCCTTTAGGTCTCTGCTCATTATTATTTTTACTCCTAAAATATCACTACTATTTTGATCAATAAAAAAATATATCACAACTATGATAATATGTATAATTAACTATGTTTTAGTTGAATTTATGAACTGTTACAATTGACAATTGTAACAAGTGCACGACTGTCAAAAATTGTTAATAACTAATATAATAATATTTAAAATCAGGTATTTAATTTTTTTTCTAGTAGAGGATAGTCTACTTTACTCGTCTGTCAATTAATACTAATAATATATCGGATTTTTTGTTAGTTAAAAATAGTTAAGTAAAAAATGTTACAATTGACACCACTCTCCCCTACTATTTCATATCGTTTTACAACACATGGTTTTAGCCCTCTGGTGGGAAAGACTTTAAAACAAAACTTACAACAGTCACTTTTCTCAACAACTGAAATTTAGAATAGTGTGATTAAGAAAAATATGTGAACTGTTTGCAATTTCAAATTAATATTGAAATGCACAGGTTTAGAATTTTCTACAGTGAAAAGTTTTCGGAACTTCAGTATTCAAAAAAGTATACAAAAGCTAGACGTTAAGAACGTATCCAATGAGCGAGTAAAATGAACTGCGAAAGCAGTTCCGAGGGTTGGCGAGCGCCAGCTAGCAGGTGGCGAAGCCTCCTAGTTAAATGTATTTTGCCGCCCCAAATATTGAGTTATTTGTTTGAGCTACTGAGTTATTTGAGTCTAACAGCCTCTGGCTACAAACTAAAAAATTTAAATTTTCAGGTCTACATTCCTAAATGGCTCTTAAATAATTATGCAATACATAGGTAAGTTCAGAGATTAATTCAGTGTTTTACTGGAAAAAAAATTTTCTTTTTGAAAATGTAACTGCAGAATTTGATTTTTTATACTTTAAAAATGCTATTGCGAACAATAACGAGTCAGTGCATATTTCATAATTGTTTCTGCAAACATTATCATCTTTTTTACTGTATTGTCATCACTCGTTCGAATCACGTGGGCCATCCAATTCATTCTATTTATTTTTATGTATTTAATAATATCAGGTTGTTTAAAAATCTTGTTCAGTTCAAAGTTTGGAAGATATCACAGATAACGGTTAAAGTGTAGTTTTTCTTTCTCATTCAAATGTCGCTTGAATTTAAATGCCTTTAAAATCACAAACGATTAAGATTTCTCTAAAAAATTATTTATCTGTGGTTAGTTAATTTACTACTAAATAGCTAATCAAACACCGAACATAATAGTAAAGTGGAAACAATATAATATAATAACTTGAGATGTGCCATCATTTGACCTTAATGTGGAATCCCCGACAAAGCAAAGATGTCTTCCACCCCTAAAAGACCCCTCAGAAGAAGAAAAAAAACTTAACATCTCAAATTACGTCTGCAGTCAGAACTAAACAAAATATTTTCCTGTTATGATCTTAATATGAAGGATTTCTTTTTCACTTCATGAAGCACACATACAAAGATGTGACTGTTCGCTTTTTAACGGAAAAGATTTCGTTCTTTTTGTTCCATTTTCAGGTCGTCTGATGTCTTGATTATTCTATTCCACATACTCATTTTCGCCTCGGTTATCTTTTTCATCTCACGCTTCAGAACATGCATCAGAATTTTGAAAATGCAGATTTTGTTTTTACTTGAAGCATGAAATGTGTCGAATCAGATGCAAGTTTTAAATGTTGATGTTTTTCAGCATGCAAACTATAAATAAATTTCAAGATGGAGTATTCAAAATATATAAGCAACATTTTATGAACTGCCTGATTTTGTTATCAGATTGTTTCCATTTTGAACTTTTAAATGTTAAATATAAACTACCTTGGGATTATTTGGATGCAAGATTTACAGCAATTGAATTAAATTGGGCATTGTAACTATAATTAAATATTTGGTTTGAAAAAAAACTCGGAAATCTGTTATATTAACATTTTTACTGAAACAATTTGTTCTATGCAAATCATTTAAGCTCTTTAAATATTCCCGATTTAAATTTTCCATTCCTCCTTCTTTTAAAAAAAAATATTTATTACAATAAAAGCAAGAATAAAAATAAACTTGAACAGTAACTTTAAAAAATACGACTAATTTCCAAAAATTGGTATAATTATCATTGGCATAAGTCGTTAATTTTTTTAAAAATTTATTAATTACACCAATTATTAAGTTAAATTTAGCTAACAAACTTATTTTAATAGATAACTATTGAAGTATAGTAAGATATAGATATTAGCAAGCTATATTTACTTTAGTTATTATGCGTAGCAGGCAAATTTGAAAATTTAGCTTTTTGCAAACTTCGCTGTTATTTCGCAAATCATTAGGCTAATTAGAAACAGTCCCTGGAAGCTTTGATTCAGCTTTGTATTTTTAGGTTTATTACTATTAATCTGTATGAATTGAGGGTAATTTAGAAATATGCGAAAGATTATTCAATCAAACCGAATTATAAACTTAATATGAGCCCATATTATTTTAGAGTAATTAGGAAATATGCGAAAAGAATATTCAGTCAGCCTGAATGATATGCTTATTAAGAACAGCTCTTATGACTTTTGTGTAATTAGAAAAAAAGGCGTAAGAATATTCAATTAGCCTTAGTTTCCTTCTGCTTGTTGCAATGTGCCTTGCTTTCTGCAATTGCTTTGAATCGAGAATATTACTGAATTAGTTTATGATTTATAAATAATTATCAATTAGTAAGAAATTAAGAAAAATAAGAGAAATATAATAAAGCATAAAACAGTTTAATTGAGTAATGAATCATATGTTTTCTCAATTGCGTCAAGGTACATCAACTCCTTGCAGTAAGAGTAAAAAGTGTCAGGCTAATTTTAAAATATTGGAGAATTTTACAATTATCCTGACAAATTGTAACGCGCCACTTTGCAAAAAGCCGAATTTTTCTGTTATCTCAAGGTATACGTAACTTATACGATCACAAAAAACTATTCTCGTGCGAAATATTTTAAACCTGAGGATTAAGTGTTATTATACAAAAATAGATAATGATCTTTTTGCTAAAGGTAACCAAAGTCTCATACTTCTTTTCCCAATTTCGAATCCTTTAAAAATAAAAATAAATGAAACAGGTGAAATATATGGATTTCCCATGCGCTGCCCCTGACACCTGGTGAATTCCCCACTTTCGATTTTAAAAGATTCTTTTGAATAGTTTGCGAACGTAAAAAAAAATGGCGGAAGTTTCGAACTTTATGGTAAAGATTCAGCCATGAAGAGGCTCAGAAAGGGGCAACAGGTGGAAATGGAAGAGTTGTGGTTGTAAATTAAAAATGTCCCTCCTTTTCAATATTTTCAGGGGCCTCTTCGAACAAAAGATGAGTCCCAAGTATGAAATAAAAAATGCTCTTTTTTGAAGGTTACCTTCAATGGGGTTTGCAACTGGTGGAAGACAGATGTTATGCAGACTATTTCTAAATTTGAATGAATTTTTCGCACAAAAAATCAAAATTATGAAAAAAAGAACACTAATATGTGCTGTGAAATATAGTTTCCTTTTGTGAAAATTTAGAAATTTTAGCTCCGTTGCATCCTAGAATCATTTATTTAAAAATTATATTGTTATTCAACAAGTACAAATTGTGTTCCAAAATACACTTGTTTTTTAAAACACTTACATTATCGTTTTTTTTAAATTATTATTTTGTTCCTTTTTTATACAATTCTCACAGGTTTCGATCTCTAAATATAATAAAAAAGTCATCAAGTGCCTTACACTTGAAGCAATGGATGATTTTAAAATACATACGTAATCCTGCCGTGAAGATATACTTGAGCTTTAAAACAGACAAGTAACTTAAATATTTTAAAAGTTATTAACTTTTCAAAAAATCGCCAATTTGGCGACATTTTTTCATTTACATGAAAATTATCGAAATCACTGCCTTATTCTCATTTTTTACAAATTTTTTTAAGCCCAGCTAATGCAGCATTGGAATAAGTTTTTAAATATTACAAAATTAGACCATAAACTCATTTTAATTTTTTCAAAACTGTGGCTTTCTCCATATTGATGTTTTGCGCCATTTTCAAAATGAGTATATACATCGCTGGTTAATCTTGACGTAACAGTCATAAGTAAGTGCTGCAAACTCATATTTCGAATAACAGCATATTATTTGCAAAAAAGCATAATTTCATATGACGGCGGAACCTTGCAGCCTCAATTACAGGAAATTAAGAAAGAATACTAAGGAATAGCTAATGTAAAAATGTCACTTTAGGTTAAAAAAAATGTGGTTTATCTCTTAATTATTCCAAGCTCTTGAATGTAACGAACTGGGTTTCATGATTGCTTTGTCTCATGTTAAAACGGCACAAATTAATAAAAAATAAGAGCAAAATTTTTGAAAAATACAAATAAAGACACAAAAACGTTAAAAGGCTGCTTTAAAAGCGGTATTCCTTTTACTTTTAATATGTTTTTTATTATTATTGAAAAGTTTATTATTTATTTGAACTCTTCATGCAAAATAACTCCCTGAAACGGGTTTTGAGTTATTAGAAGTAATTGCAAAAAATGAAACAAACTGCTGAACATATTACAGTAACTTTGAAATACCTTATTTATCTAAAAATAATATTTTTTTATCTGATTTCTCAATCGAATGTTTATATTTTATTCCACATTGCTTTCATTCCTTTTAGTATAACTAAGGAGATTTAAAAATTTTTTAATATTACATTATTAAGTTAGAAAACTAATCGTTCTTTTTTCAAAAAATGTCGAATTCTTTAACCAAAATCAACGAAAATCTGAATAAAAAAATACCAAATACTATAAGAATATGAAAAGAAAACAATTTATTATAATAATAAATAGATATAATTTAAAACTATTTAGAAAGTGATTTCGTAGAAGTAAGCAAAAATTAATTTTAATAAATAATCGTTTGATTATTTTGAGTTTATATACTAGACATTGCGTCTTTTTCTAGGGTAATTTTTTCTCTTGCAATGATTTGGGATAAAATAATGAAAAAAATAATGAACTATGTGCTTCTAGGAACTTTAAGTAGCCCTATTTGCCTAAAAATAAAACGAAAATCTTTTTGTAAATTTTTGAAAGTGTAAGCAGTGTTTTTTAACGTTATCTTAAATTCAAAAATAGTTTAAGGTACACTTTTTGTGATATCATTTTACAAAAAGAGATAATTTGAGTAAGCTTTGGCTGTTCACAAAGTGCATGCTCACAAAATTCGGAATTTCATAAAATGCATTTCTGAAAATGCATAATTATGAAAACAAGTAATCTGACCACGCGCATGGTTCGTATTGTCATTTTATCAAACTGTAGCAAAACATCCTGCTGAAAACAAGGCTTACGTTTTTAAGCAAACTAAATAAATAAAAAATAATAATAGGCATTTTAGACTTAGAATTCTTCTTCTTTAGTATAATTCTAATAGTTCTATTCTTCTCAGTATAGTTCTAATCATTCTATTCTTCTTATTGTAGTTCTTTTTTAATTCTAATTCTAATTTATGTAATTTTAGAGAAGGTTTAATTCTTCTTCTTTAGTATAATTCTTCTTAGTATAATTATAATAATTATATTTTTCTTAGTGTAATTCATTTATAATTGTAATTCTAAAATGTAATAATAGGTGTTTTAGACTCAGTATTATTATTCTTTTTAGTATAATTCTACTCTTCTTTGTATAGTTCTACTAAGTCTATTCTTCTTATTATAATTCTTTTATAATTCTGATTCTAATTTATATAATTTTAGAGTTAGTATAATTCTTCTTCTTTAGTATAACTTTTCTTAGTATATCTTTTCTTAGTACAATTATAATTATTCTATTCTTCTTAGTATAATTCAAACAATTCTATTCTTCTTATTATAATTCTTATATAATTCTAATTATAATTTATATAATTTTAGACTTAGAATAATTCTTATTCTTTAGTATAATTCTTCTTAAAATAATTATAATAGTTTTTTACTAATTCTCATTTATATAATTCTGTTTTTTTATAATTTATACTATTTATTTTACCAATATTACTATAATTTTACTATATATCTTTACTATATTAATATAACTTTACTATAATTTTACTAATTTATATAATTCTGGCTATTTATATAATTCTAATTTATATGATTCTAATTTATATAATTCTGGCTATTTATATAATTCTAATTCATATGATTCTAATTTATATAATTCTAGTTTATATAATTCCAATTTATATAATTCTAATTTATATAATTCTAATTTATATCATTTCAGTTTTAGTATAATTCTAGGATACCTATTATTTGCTTTTTAATCGTGGTAATGTTTAACTACAAGTTTATTTCCATAGAATTATAGGGGGGTAGGTGGCATTAGAAATTACTTCTAAATGCAGTCATGCCTAAATATTTGACTGGGAACATTTTTCGAAATAATATTTGAATTATAGTTTTTTGTAGAAAGCTGAGCCGGACCGCATCAATTTAGGAGAATTTCTCTGCATATAGCTAAGTCACTGGCGAGAGAAGCTCAATCTTCGATACAGTATGATTTTTTTTTTTTTTTTTTTTTTTACGAAAAATAAAGAAAATGAATTTACCAAATTGTATAAAGATAAAAAATTGCCAGAATGAATTAATATGAATATTTATTAGTGAAGAAATTGTATTATAAATCTCCTTTTTTTTAATTCGAAGTAAGTTTTATTGTAAATGAAAATTAGAAGTGAAATAAATTGTAACGGATACTGCGTCCTTAAATAAATATTTAATTCTCAGTGTAAAAATTCTGGTGAAATAAATTCTGTTGAAAACTTTTTGGTGGGTGTTTAAACTATTGAAGGTACAAGAAGTTGTGAATCTTGCATTCGTTCATAGTATTTTCAAGTTAAAAGTCGATTTTCTTAAGATTTTGCGATTTGATACTAGCTTTTTTTCTCCAAGTGAAAAAAAAAGTCTCACCGAGGTTTCAATTTCGTTTTAAGTAAGCGTTAAAGTGAAGAAAAAAAAATCTTCCCAAAAAGAATTTTGAACAACTTATAAACCTTAATAAAGGATTGAAAAAAAATTTGATTTAAGGAAGCGTGAATTCGTTAAAATTAAAAGGACATTTGGATAGACGAACACATTTAATTCCATGCAAAACTCTCGAACTGTTTTAAAATTTTAAATTTTGAAATTTCAAAAATATTACTCATTTATTTCACCGGTCTTGCATTTGACTCCTATTTGTGCTTAGAATGAATTATATTTCATATGTCTATGCAGAGAGAATTTTCCTTTCAATTTTATTATATAAACAATCGTTTCACACTCAAAACAATAATAATGATTTTCCTTAAATCTGTCAAGAAATTCATCTGTTATTTGAAAACGTTATAAAATAAAAATTAAAATAAAAGGAATTTTTTTACTTTAGAAAGCATGGTTTTTGAGGAAATTCGAAGGTATAGGTGCCAAAAGCAGCATGATTTAATTTTAGAAGTTAATATAAAAAAGTAGTGCTTTAATAACCTTTGAATATCACAAGTTAGATAAATTATTCCCCATTGAATTTCCGTAAATTTAAAATTACTTAAAGTTAGAATTCTATATAGTTGGAATTCCATAAAGTCAGAAATTTAACAATTTTATTTAAAGTTTTAATATTAAAAAAAAAATTTTTTTTTATAAAAATCATACTAAAGTTTCATTTCTAAATGTTAAATAGTTACATGCCTTTTTTGAAAGAATAATGTTCCCTGAAGAGAATTTTCACAAGTTAATTTTATTTAAAATGAGAAAAATGACAAAAAATGCTATAATAGGAAAGGAAAAGATTATTATTTTTTTAAAAATAAAGTAAATAATCACAATCAGTAAATAATCACATTACTATTTACTTATTTCAATATACGGTATACTCTCTATATCTCAAAGTTGAAGGGACGCTTAAAAAATTTCGAGATATCGAGTTTTCGAGATAATCACACTACTATTTACTTATTTCAATATACGGTATATCTCAAAGTTGAAGGGACGCTTAAAAAATTTCGAGATATCGAGTTTTCGAGATAATCACACTACTATTTACTTATTTCAATATACGGTATATCTCAAAGTTGAAGGGACGCTTAAAAAATTTCGAGATATCGAGTTTTAGAGATAATCACACTACTATTTATTTATTTCACTATACAGTATACTCTCTAAATCGCAAAATTGAAGGGACGCTTAAAAAATTTCGAGATATCGAGTTTTCGAAATAACAAGTTTAGAACTAAATATGTTCTTAAAAAATCGAAAAATATATTCTAAAATTACTCTAATAAATAGAATTATGAAACGTAAAAATAACTACTACTAAATACGTATATAATGATAGATAACTACAACTCTAAATACAGTAATGATAATTTTATTTTCAAAGTAAGACAAAAGTAATTAACTATTAAATAGAAAATAATTGATTTACAATAAACTTTCATTGTTATTTTTCTGAAAGAATTCCTGTTCTATTTTGAAAAATATTCGACATAACAAGGTTTGGAGAAGAAACTGTTTCACATAGGAATTCGAATTATCATTATGTAGATATGTAATGCCAAGGGGGGAAATATTTTTTTGACATAACAAGGTTTTCGAGATATAGAAGTTCGAGATAACGAGAGTAAACTGTACTAATTTTTTTCAGTTTTTCCATGAAATGCTCAAAATAATAAACTCTAGCGTGAAAATATAAACGTTTATTGCAGAAAAGAGACATATTCTTTTTCCTAATTTAGCTTGCATTAACCCTGCCTTAATTCTTCTCTTAAACTAAGTAATTTCAGTTAGATGTGATGATCCGTGCACTAGGGGCGTTGCACACTGGGCCAGCATTCAAGATTTCGTGGCCAAAATTAGTATTTCGATAAAATTTGTTTCAAAATTTGGGGGTTTTTATGTGCAGGTAAATTGAATTCATAGTTAAAGTTTTGAAATACACTAAAAATACCCCCCCCCCCCAAAAAAAAATGGCGACTGAAATATGGCGAGCAAAAATGAAAAAAATAATATAATACGTTTAAATAATTAAATATAGCAATGAAAATATAATAATTTTCGTAATTTTATGTTAAAAATGAAAAGCAATTATATTTCCGAAGTAATATTTCAAAATAACGCAAAAATATGAGGGGGAAAAAAACATAATTTTTGTTTTTTGGTATATTTAGTCCACCTTTGCAATACGGGCAAAATGGGGTAGGTTTTTTCGAAAGAAGAAACATCAAAGAAGACAATAAAAAAAAGTTTAGCTAATGGCTCGTGGAACTTTATGGAACTAAGTTTCGAAAGTCATTCAAACATTGTAAAATGTCAAATGATAAGATATAAACTATAAGTTTGTTAAGAGTATTAACTAATCCAACAAATTGAAAAATTGTACTGTAATTTCAGACTAATTACTCGGTTGAAATGTAACAATAAGGTGAAATTCCATTATGTATTTCTAAATACAAATTTAAAAGTTACGTTTAAAAAAAAAAATTTTTAACATATTTTTCATTACATTGTACTCCAAAAGTAAATTATAATGTTTGGAATGATTATGAATACTTAATTTGGGCTATATTGAAACTGCCTACACATATTTTAGTTGAAAATTTAATTTTTGTCTTTTGGTCAAAGATCATGGTTTTCTGGCTCACAGTGAGTTGGTTAGTTTTTCAAAATTTCTTATCCAATGTTATTACAATGGTATTTATTGAACTAGATTATTTCGGCTTACAATATTTGAATGCTTGATTCTCTCGTCGATTCGCCTGTGCAATTTGGAAGAAATGATGCAGTGATCTAAACTTTGCTAGAAAATTTTCATTTTTGAACCCGTCTTATGTTTTTTTTTTCCTTTTTTTGTATTTTTTTATTTAAACGACTTAAAACTCCTCATGCACCACAAAGTGTAGCATGAGGCTTACAGTTTTAAGTAGAAAACAAAAAGAAGAAAAATTTACAAATTTACATTAAAAACAAAATTCCGCAAGGCCGCAGGACTTTCAATACTTTTGATCAGTTCTGATAAGACAGGTGGCCAACAAATAGAAAGACGTCTCAAATCAGTCTTTAAATTCATTCCGTCTTATGTTTGAAGCAGAAATGAATAAAATCAATTTTACTATCACCAGTTACGTGTATATTGTATTGATGTACTGTCTTTTGCAAGTTTTTGATAAAACGTTAACGAAAAAAACACGGGGTGTAAGAAAGAGATAAAAATTTCATAATTTTATTTTAAAAAAATATAATTTAATAAAACTGAGTTTCTAATGATTCTTTTTTTTTCGTAAAAAACTACAATAATAAAATTGCTTACACGTTTATTTGAATGATAAAATTTTTAATTAGGTAAATACATAAATAGTCTTTTAGTCTTTTAGCTCTAGAAACAAACAAAAAATTTTAAATATCTATTTCTTTTAAAAAATTTCATTCTTTTTAATGAAAAATTTGTTATTACGTATTTACTTTCTTTCGAATTTTTCACAAATAAAAAATACATCTATAGAGTAGTTTGTTTCTAAAATAGTAATTAAGATGAACACTTCTTTTTATTCAGCATTTATAGATTAAAAATATCAGAACAAATCAGAAAAGATTTTTAAGAAAAGAAAAAAGAGACAGCTTTATTAAACTGTGTAACAAAAATCTGAATAAAAAAATTTCGAAATATGAGAATATAAAAACATCTATATCATAATAGTGACCATGCCGTGGTTGCTCAGAGGATTGCCTCCCAATGAGGTGAACCAGTTTCGCATCCCAGCACACGCGGCTCACACAGTGCTGTCACAAAATATCCTCAGTGATAGACGGATCATGGGTTAGAGTCCCCTTGCCGTCATACAAACCATGGTAGGTTTTCGAGGTTTTCCTCTTCGTGAGGTTTTCCTGACCAATGCAGGTTAGTTCCATCTAAAAGTCCTCCACGAAGGCAAATTTCTCCAGTACTTGATCCAGATCTTGTTCAAAATTACAAGGATACGGAGTTCAACACTGGTAGTCTAAAACCCAAAAATTTGGTCCGCTATTTAATGACGCTTATAATAGTGAATACAATTTTGTAATTAAAATTGTTTCGTTCATTTAATTTTTTACTTTAAATATTAATACCTGTTATTTTCCTTAGCTTTTTCCGCTCTCTAAATGGAATCTTTATCATTCGAATCCTTATTTATTTATTTATTTATTTTTATTTAATAAATCCTTAAGCCGTCATAAACTACGTAACTTTTCTAAGAGAATTTTTTTAAAAAAATGGCGTCTTATAGTTTCTAATACTTTCCGAGTTTACTGATAGATAATAGTATGCAGCAATGTAATAAAAAATGCTAGATTCTGGTTTTATCTCCCCGGCCGCTTTTGACACAATCTTCCCTACAAATAATTCTAATTTCATTTCAAGAATTCTGTTAATTCATCTGTTGGTATAATTTTCAGGTCTTATTTTTCACATTTTTCTTCTTTAAATTCGTCGCAAATTTTAGTTTATGGTAGAGGAAGATTGTTTATATTTGAATACAAATTGGCGAGAGTTTGTGCTGTAATACGTTTACTGAAACAAAAGTTTGCCGCTAAAATATGTATGAGTGTTTTTAGTTGGGCAATAAGGCTATCTATATTTTAGTTAAGTCTTTGTAAACTGTATTAAATAATTTTACAATGTATAATTTCTATCAGCCTTGTTTCAATTAAGCCTAGCTCGAATTCGACTTGATATTCTCTCTTTATTCCGCGTATGTTTGATTTATAAGGACATTTATAAGGATCAAATTACGGTATAAAGTACTGGCATCCGTAAAATCCATTTTACCTTAAAATTAATTTTTACTGTAAAATATCATACCGTTACTTTTACAGTGATATTTATTTATTTCGAGTGATTCAGTGATTTCACGGTTATTATTACTGTAAAAATTACGATATATCAGATTTTTTTGTACCCTATCCGAGTAAGTAGAGTAAGTAAAAATTGAAGTAAATTCAAGTAAAAATGAAACTTACTGTAAAAAGTGTCGACACCCAAGGTGCAAGTACCTGCAAGCTTAATTAGAACGAGAAATTTTTTACAATGTATAGGCATCTTATATTCTTACATTATGTTGTCTCGTAAAAATAATTTTATTGATCTTATTTGTATCTTATCTTACTGTAATTATAAATATCTGTGTCAATGAATTCTGAAAATCATGGCGGCAACTTTGCATCGAGTAGTGTAATGTAGAGTACAACATTCATGGTGTTTCACAATCCTCTGAACTGTCTTTTGTCTTACTGTCTTTTGTTGTCTGTTTTGCCTTTTGTTTAAAGTAGTTGCAGCAATTTTTGGTGCTGAGAGGTAGAGAGTGTTTAGAGTGTAGTAATCGATATTATGTTCCAGAAACTTTACGTCGAGTAGTGTTGCGTAGAATAGAACATTCCTGGTGTTTAACTACTTCCGGAACTGTATTTCGTTCCACAACACTTTGACTTTAAAGTAGTTGCCACAATTTTTGGTGCTGAGAGGTAGAGAGTGTTTAGAGTGTAGTAATCGATATTATGTTCCAGAAGCTTTACGTCGAGTAGTGTTGTGTAGAATAGAACATTCCCGGTGTTTAACAACTTCCGGAACTGTATTTTGTTCTACAACGCTTTGACTTTAAAGTAGTTGCCACAATTTTTGGTGCTAAGAATGACTAAATATTTTTCGAGATTAATAATCGATATTATGTTCAAATATTGAACCGAGTGTTTCCTTGAAATTTGAAGACTTTACGAGGTTTATTGCTTCTTTTTGGGAAAAAGTATCAAAAAAAATTAAGATTGCTTTTTTAAGTTCGTGAAGATCTGAAGATGGTCTTATTTTAAATCAAAAGTTAGTTAGGATGTTTTTTTCTTTTTAAATTTTTATTTATTTAATTTTGCATTTAACAAAACATGATAAGCACTAGTTTAAATTTAAACTGCTAAAAATAATTTAAATTGATAGTAAGTTTGAATTTGCTATCGTGTACCGATTAACTATAGTTAGTTTCGGTAGAAATAAAATTTAAGCACTGATACCTACACTGTAAAAAATGTAGAATCAAATTACGGTAAAAAGTATTGTCATTTCTAGAGCAGCATCCTTGAAATCTTTTTTCACAGTAAAATTTTACACCGTGTTTTTATAGTGACATTTATATAATTACATGGTTTATCCATTTTACAATAAATATTACTGTAAAAATTACGGTATATCAGATGCTTTGTTCCGTAAAATTTTACGGTAAAAAGTACCGGCACTCAGGATGCCGTAATTTGATCCGGACAACAGCGTTTTTAATTCCGTCTACTTTTTTTCAATTTCCTTAAAAAATTTTAATTTGTCTTTACCATAGTTTTTCTTTTTAAATAATATAAAAAAATGAAATTCAGGTTTTAAAATAACCTTTGAAATTGATGCGTTCTGTTCATTTTTAATCCATTGATACTTGTCACGGTTTTTCAAGAATATTTTAAGTATTAAATTAAATGGCGTGAATTAGTCTAAAAAATTTTCAAAGAAGTTTCACAGAAAACTTTTTGTTTCAATTTAAAAATTAGGAATTAATTTGTACAGAAATGTGCCAAAAATAACATTAAAATAAAAAGTCACGCAAGAATTTAAGACAATAATTATTCTTACGATTCTACTACCTAAAAGTTTATTGAATTCAGAAAAAACTTAAACATATTTTTAAATAGTCTATTTCTTATAAATTTTGACAATGGTTGCAAGTAACAAGCGTTTCGTTGATAAAATAGCTTTTTTCATTACTTTTTTTACTTACTTTTTTTTTCATTACTTTTTTTTCGTTACTTCTTTTACTTTCATTACTTTTTGATTCAACATAAGTTACATGTGAAATCTAGTGAAGAAGATATTATTTAATAGTTATGTCAAAAAATTCCTTCTGTAAACTTTTGATGTGTTTTTGAAAACTATCCATAAAATAGGAAGTAACGCATTGATAGGTTAACAACCTAAATTGAATGAATTTTCAATTCCGTCAGAAGTAATAATTAATATTCTAAACGAGTTTAGTTCAAGTAGTAGTAGGTAGAAAAAGTTATAATTAATTTTGTAACATAACATTTAACGAAACATATAAAGTAAATAATTTGATCACATGTTCCAAAGCAAACGATTTTAAAATGACTTCTATATGCTACTGTTAGCGTAAAAAAGCAGACGACAAATTTGTACAAAAAAAAAAAGATGTAAACAAACGAAACACATTTTTTTCAAGGATGGCTTTAAAAAAAAGCAAATCACACTTTCTCGAACATATTTTAGTCTTCCAAACTAGCACTTATTTCAACTGACATGCGCACATTGTAAACAGGTTTCGATTTATTGTGAATCAGTAATAAATATATTAAATTATAATTACTTAAAACGATTTTTATTTGGATGCATGTAAGGGACGTCATCGTAGGTACATCGTGGCAGTTGTTAATTTAGAAAACCAATCAAGTTCGACACATACGCGTGACGTCGCTTATAAGTCTCTAATTAAATCTGGTTTAAATCACATGGTTAGACTTGTTCACGTCACTGCTTATCGAGTTGCAAGTAATCAATTGTTACATATCTAAAACAAACTGTACAAAATGAAAAAATATCAATGAAAAAAAACTTGTTTTTAAAACTAATAAACAAATAAATTATATAGTTCATCTTTTTAATTTCAATTTTTTTATTTAAAATGAATTAAGATTCATTGCTAGAATATTTATTTAAACACCGGACATTTTTAAGTACTAGCTTGATGAATGAAAAAACAAACGTTATTCAACTTAAAAAGAACTTTTATAGCTGTCTATAATAATATAGTTAAATTGAATTTAAAATTTTACGGATTATTAACTTATAATTCTAAGAATTGATGGAAAAAGTTTCGGAAGCGATTTAATTAATAATAGTTTTCCTATATTAACTATTGGAAGTTAGTTTTAAGGGACTACTTTTACTACTGCTACACATATTTACTTTTATTTTACTCTGAGAATACGATAATACAATATGAGAATAAAGAATGAATTGAATGAATTAAGAGAATTAATTACTAATACAATATTTTTTATTATTTTAAATACGGAATGGATATTTTTGTACCAACAAAATGTTCTTTGTGAAGAATTTTTTGCTCCGTTTTGCTGCTTTTGCTATTAAATATGTTACTGAAAACTACCGTTTTGGTAATTAAAATTTTATAAATATACTCTTATTAGAAAGGAAAATTGAGTGCATTGATTAAATAGAAGATCCAAATGTATTAACATTGATAAAAGATAACAAAATGGTTATGACTTTTTAAAAAGTTACTAAGATAGTGAAAATATATTTTTTTTTTCGAGTAGAATCCATGACCAAATTTTTTATAAAAACTTAACTTTTTTCTTCGTTTTTTAACAACGTTTTTACCGCACATCATTAAATCATTTTTCACATGAGTATGACAAAGTTTACACGTAATAAGAAATTGTCTTGAAATGAAATCAAGAACAATAGTATATTATAAACCGTTTCGTAGTTCTATCAACAAAATTTTAGAACCATTTCGAAGTTGCTTTTTTCAAATTACTGTTTCATTGATTCATATAAATATAAAATTATATCTTTTCGGAATTATATTTATTAATTATATTTTTTCGGAAAAAATTTCCGAAAATAAAAACAGCAAAAAATTGAGCAATTTTTTTAAGTTAATAAAAAAAACATAAATTAATAAAAATTTAAGTTAATGAAATCTAATACTAACTTAACTAATTAAAGTTAATTAAATAACTACTTAACTAACTTAACTAACTTAACTAATTAAAGTTAATTGAGCAGTTACTATAAAACAGAAATGATAAAGACATATTACATAATTAAATAATCATTGAAAAAAGTATATAAAATGTAAGTAGTAACTTAAAAAATGAAGAAAAGATACTAAAAAAGATACTTAAGAAATGCAGTATATAAAAAATTCAAGAAGAAAAAATATTTTATTAGAAGAACAAAATAGTTCATGAAAGTACATAAAAAAATATTTATAGAACTGAGAGAGAGAGACTTAATTCTTTTAAAGCAGAAAATGTAACAATATCGTCAATTTTAATTATGAACTCATAAATTTATACAATATTAAATAAGTTCATTTGAATATCGTTTTTGATCAAGAATAACTGATTTCACAATATTTCCTTTGGAAGATTTAATTTAGAATTTAGGCTTTGATGTTATTGGAACATTTTTCTACAAGAAAAAAAAACATAAATTTTACCTTTCGAACAGAAAAATAAAAAAAAAGCAGTAAAATCCATTTAATTTATTTCAAAATAAAATATCTAAAAATGAAACGTAAAAATTAGTTTTTTGAGGAAATGTAACTAATTTTTAAGAAATTAATAAATTTAATTTGTGTAATATTTATAATAAACTAAAAACGATTTAAATCTCATTTTTAAAAATTTATTTAAGACACTTGTCTTATTTCACTACAGAAAAATTTGGATAAAATAAGTTTGCAATACATTAAATGTTGATCGAAAAAATGTTTAAATGTCGTTAGAAATTGTTTTAAGAGGAATATCATATTATTTAAAGATTCTGTTCAAGTTACCTTATGTCTATTTCTTAAGCTTTTAAAAAGAAGAATTTAAAATAAATTTTTTAATAAAATGCACTTGATACATTTTATCACAAGAACATTTTATCATAAATTAATTTGACTTAACCAAATGTCAAAATAGATAGTTGGAAAACTTCCAGCATGTTATTGAGACTCACTAAAGTGAATGGAAAATATCTGCTTTGAAACTGGAACACAGATTTGAGTAATTTTTTTGTAGAACTAGTGCAAATCGTAAAGTTTATAAACTTTCCGTATAAATATGATTTCGACCAAGCAGTAAAATTGAATTTCGAAATTACTATAGATTGCGCATTGTAAAAAACAGTTCCTCAAAATTAAGCAAAAATATGCGAATTAGCTTCCGAAACAAATAATAGTTGAATTTGAAAATTCCATGTATTCAAAGTTGAAGCACTCATTTTTGTACTCATTTGTATGCATTTTGCTCAAATTTTTTTTTCTCATTTTGCTCTTAGAAGTGCTCGTTTACTGCCGGTAGGGTTCGAGCCAAGGACCTCCGGTTTGGTATGATCTAATCACCATGGTCGTATGTCCCAGTTCTGGGAGAGTTAGGAAGCAGTGGTCATTGCAATGACACATTATTGCATAGTACCTTCCAATTTTAATGGTACAAAGGATTGGAAAATATGGTCCCAATCGCTTAGTCAGGAGTTCGGTAATCATAATTTCCCCTTTTATTTCTTTCTTTAAATGTGAAAAATTTTAAAGCGATTGTGGCTGTCAGTATATAAAGCTTCCAAACTCACCCTGGGCCGGGATAGCCTGGTCGGTAGGACGTTGGGCCCATGTCCGATTGTTCGTGGGTCTGAACCCCGCCTCCCGAAGACTTCCCGTGTAGTAAAGTGACTGATGCACGTTAAATCTGTCGAGTCGCAAAAGTCCTCCGTGTTCCCAATATAATAATAAATAACATAATAACATAATAATATAATAACAAATCAATACGTCTGGGAGTACTGGATAGGAGATCGATCGTTCTCTGATTCAGGTCAAAATTACGATCTGTGGATGAATGAATGAATGGATGTATGAATGGGTCCGCCCTATAAACGGGTGCGACGTATGGTGTTGCAGAAGTCGAATTCTTGACCAATGAAAAACAAGAAACGAACACTCTCCCTTAAATTTGCTCGGTTTCACCCAGCAGGCTTGCCCGTGTGGCAAGTGGCATTAGAAACAACAACAAACTCACCCTGGGCTGGGAGTACAGCTATGGTGGTTAGAGCTACCTACTAAGAACTGGGAGGCCCTGAATATGAATCCTATCCGCAACCAACGAACAACGCTCTCACACATTTCTGTATCCACATCACTTTTGAGACTACGCTTTGTTCAAAAATGAGTATATGCTGTTTTGATTACGAGCACATACTGTTTTCAAATTCGACTATTACTTGTTTCTGAGCTATTTTGACACATTTGTACTCAATTTTGAGAGACAGTGTACGAAATTGGTACTAAATTTACAATGTACGAAAATTGAATTAATTATTAGTTAAAAGTTTTAATAGTTTGTCATTTGGTACATACATTCTGAAAGGAATTTAAGCGTTCCTAAATCGTACAGATAACTGCAAGGTTCCATAAGTATATGTAAGAAACAATCATATGAAAAACATTAAATGGTAAATTGTAACATTCTTTACATTTAACTTCTGATTTAGTGCAATTGTAAATAATAAAAGTCTAAATTTTTTTTCCATTTATAATGCTTTTTTAATCTGGAATTGTAGCGATTAATTTTATTCAGTTATTTTTAATCTACAGTAAATAAACTTTTTTTGTATAATCTTGTACAAAAAAAATATTTAAGTTTGTTATATTTCATTGTTGAAATTTCAAAAATAAAATAAAAAGGATTCAATAATAACAGGAGAAATTCGTGTTTTGTAGTATAATAAATAAGTATAATGCCTTTAATTAATTTCTTTATGCTTGCAAGCAATTAAGTTTGAATTTCTTGCAATGAAAAAAGTATTAATTTTTGAAACTTTAAGTTTCATGAGAAAATAAAAATTTCCATGATGTCAGCCAAAATTCGATTGTATGGCAATTAATAACTTAACTTGCAAAATTTTACTTTGCTAGCAACTTTCAATTTTTATTTAGTAACTTAATTGATTAATTTAGGGAGATTTTTAACTGGTCATGCAGCTTTATAAATTTTTTCGAGCATCTAAAATAGAAGTTTCGCATAAGGAGAAACAATTCTAGTAAAATTACCGTACTGTATAGTAATGACATTTTTGATTAAAAAAAATAAAAAAAATTTAAAAAAACATATTTCTCGAAAGGAAACCAAAATGCATGGTATTTGAACCATTTATGTGGTACTTTTTCCGTTTTTAATGTAACGGTTTACCGGGAATTCAGGTTTTCAAAATTATACTTTTATCATCCCACAACTGGTAAAAATACCAAACTGGAAAGTCAAATGAACCGTATGAATGGATCTTTATGCCAGGCAATAAGGTATAATGATAAAATTGACAAATTTGACCACATTACTAAATTTTAACACGAATTATAAAATTTTATTTTGCTACTAATTTTATCAAAACCATCTCTAAAACATTTCGGTAAAGATTGATAAGTTTTTTGGTGTTCCCATAGAGCCAGAAACACGGTAAATTTTTCCATGTTCTACTAGTTTTTTTTTCTCAGTGCAGAAGTTTCAATTTTCTACTTATTTCTTCAGACCATAGATTTTATTCAAAAATAAAAATGAATACACTTTGAAACATCAAAGAATCTAAGATTGCTTAAGTAAAAATATTTCTTTTAATCCTAAATTCCCATTCCTTTATGAATCTATTTAACTAAAACTAATAAAAAATCACAAACAGCTAAGCAAGGATCACGTACATAAAATACAGACAAATTTTATTTTCTAAAGTTTCATCATTTCATAATGCTACTTGAATAATGAAAATTAACAAAAATCATGATAAGGCTTAGGAGGAATCATAAACATAAAATAACGACAACAAAGATATGTTTCAAATGCATAAAGATTTATCCTAAAATTTCATCCTTCCATAATTCTATTTAACCAACAAAAAAAAAAAGCTTTGCAAGTACCATAACGACAGAATATAAACAATGATATGTTCTAAGTTACCAAATAGAGAAGGATTTATTAAATTATTATAATTGATGAAATCCAATAGAAAAGGATTCTAATAGAGATATGAAAGAAAAAATAGAAAAGGATTTATTTTATTGCTTCATATTTCTAAACTACTTTATCCCTCCTTTGCGTGGAAACGTAAGCGTCGAAATAATTAAGTTGAAACATTAGGTTTTAATTATACATTAAGCTTTAATTACACATAAATTTAATATACACCTGTTAAGATACATTCTTTGTTAGAAAAATTATCCTCTTAAAGTAACCGCCTAGTTTGCCACAATATCTTTTGAAAATAGCCTTACTTTAATTTTATTTTTGGTAAGCAAGGCTCCTAGCATTATTATTATATTATAACCATAGTTGAACAACTAAAGTCGTGAACCCAATTTTGGGTTTGCGACTATTATTGTTCAACTCCGCAGCCTTGTAGTTTTGAGCTCAATCCAGAAGACAAGTGAACTCCTGGGTCAAGTATGGGGAGAAATTTGTTTTCGTGGACGACTTTTTGATCGAACTAACCAGCACTTGCGTTACACGAAGAAGAAAACCTCCCACGGTAAGCTTGATGGCAAGGAGACTCATGATCCGTCTGACTACTGAGGACATTTCACGTAGATCGGTGCGAGCTGGTTTAGTATCACTCAGCCATCGCTGGGATTCGAGACTGGTTCACCTCATTGGAAGGCGAGCGCTGTATCCCCTGAGTCAACCTATCACAGCTCTCCTACAATATTTTCCTGAAAATAAGGGCGAATTGGAGCATAAAAACTATAGATTTTTTTAGTAACCCGCCAACAGTTCTACAACAAATACTATTAAATACCAAAATAATTTTTTCCTAGATCAGTAATATTAATGCCTCTGCTTGGAATTGAAAACTTTAAAAAATTTCAAATATACAATAAAATGGAACTAAATATATTCGTCAGTATTGATTTATTAAATAAAAATTCTAAAAATTCTTACTTAAAGCATGATAATAATGATAAATTTTCACTTAGTCCCTAGGCTTTAATTCGAAACTTTATGCAAAGTTTTAAAGAATTCTATACTAAACTTTCGTATGGAAAAAAAAACGCCTAGAGCTTCCGCAAAATCAACCTATTTCTTAACACTAGGTTTACGGACGTTTCTTATATACCTATCTCTACGAACACGCGTCAATTTGACGCATGAACGAATACATATAACAGCACTTACAGAGATGCCAACTTGCTCCGGACAGCAAATATATATTTTAAAGTGGTAGTTTATCAATTGAGATTCTTGGTTTAATAAATTCAATTTAGTAGATTTTTATCCACCACTATTTCTAAATAATTCGTAGGCTTATATAATTCACCACTTTATATTTGCAAATTTTACTTAGTAGTTATTTACCGTTTTTTGTTTAATTAATTTGGCGTGTTCTGAGCAGTTACCATCTCAGTACTTAGAAAGCAACGTTATTATATACTATAAGAAAAAAATTTAAAATATGAGATATATATTTATGAAATATTCTAGTATTTTTTTTTTTTTTTTAATACTTGAACTAAGCAACTGAAACCTTCAAAATCTGACACTCTGACATCAATTGACATTCTGCGTTAGTTCTCTCTATTATTGCTTATCGGCAACAGTTGTTTATCGCTTGTTTCACTTGAGATAACGATATCGGATAACGGATCGAAGTATTGTCGGTACATTCCTATTTATTATTGAGCTGATGTTTGCATGCTTACTCAAAATTTTGTCTAAATTACGATTGCGTCAAATTGACTCACATGCGTTGAGATAGGTATACCACAAAGAGAATTTCAATATTTCAACGCTTTTGAAGAAATTAGACTTCAATATATATTTACCTCGATCAATGGATAAAAATCATTACAATAGATAAAATAAAAATGCAAACGGGTTTTGTAATTTTCTTCATAAAATTCGAAATGCGTCAAAATGACGCGTCCCGTAAACCTAGTGTTAAAATTCATTTACAGTATGTAATTGCTATTCTGTTTCATTTGCCAGCAAGCGAAAAAACAACTACAACTTTAATTTTAAGGATCCAAAAATTGAAAAAAGAATTTTTTTAAAGCTAATGAAAAGTTCAAACACAGCGAATAAAAAAGAAGAAAAAATAAAATTTTTCGTTAAAATTGCCGATATTCACCCAGTCGAATACCCAAAAAAATAAAAACTGAAAAACATTTGGTATTATTCTTGAATTTAAGAAAATATTCCCGAAACAATTTATTGTGGGCTAGGACAGATAATGGAGGGCCAGAACTCCATGAGAGCAACCATGTGGTCAGTACTGTGCACCAGCCACCTCTACTTTTCTGATTAGCTGGTACCCACCTGTCTTGACTGAGAGCACTTCTAACAACCAACGTGGATAAACCCTTAGTCCACCTCAATGATAGCTCAGTGTCTTAACCATTGAGCCATATACTAATACTCAACAGAATATAATCAACTAATGATCAGAAAAAAATTTATTATAATATAAAAATCTTATTGCTTCCTTATTTGTAAAACGTAAATAAAATTTTAATAGCTCTACTTAAGAAATGTAAATTAAAAGAATAATAAAAATAAATTAATTATAAATTAATAAATTATAAAAATAAATAATTATAAATTAACAGAAAATAAGTCATTATAAATTGATAAATAATGAAAATAAATCAGTAAATAATAAAAATGAATTAATAAATAATAAAAATAAATTAATAAATTGCTGTATACGTTTCATATAACTGTTTATAATCATTATTTTAAAATTCAACTTATGTTTTTTATTACGTAATATACATTACTGTTCAAAATATTAAATCGTAATTATTTTAAATAATTTTTCAAAGTGAATGAAATTTAAGCATTTTGTACAATAACAAAATTTGTTCAATAACCTTCATATCCCCCAAATACAAATAAAAATGATTTATTACTTACTTCAGTTTAAATAGAAAGACTAAAATAAATAGTGATTTCAAACAAAAATAATATAGCATAATTTATTAAAGCTATCAAACCTTTCTTAAAATTACATCCAGTTAAATCTTAACATAATCATAAGTATAATATTTATCATCAATATACCAGCAAAAAAAAAAAATTAACAATTTTACCTGAAAGCACCCGAATCGTTGAAAAGATTTATTTAGTTTTTTTCGTCTTCATTCTTCATTTCAGTTTCGGTGTGTAACGAAAGTGTTGAATTTGGCCCTCCTCAACGTTTGATCATTGCTCGAAAGCCTGACGTCTGCACGCCTTCTGAGCAACAATCAAAAGGCGAGAAGACTTAAATAACTGATTTCATCCATAGCACATCTCCTGAAATTGAAAACATCGTTTTTATTGCATCAAAACAACTTTAAAATCGCTAATAATAGTAAATTTTATAAAGAAAAAAATATTTGTTCTTCTTTTCGTTTTCGTCGTTTTAATAAAAAATAAAAAAAACGCATTATTTAGTTTTTTGAATTAAATCATAAAATGATATAAATGCAGGTTTGGAACTCTTGGCAAAAAGTCAAAAAAGCTATATCGTAATTTAAACAATTATACGGAAAAAATCTTATTACTTTTTTTAAATCCTAAATTCAGGTAAAATAATAATTTAAACTTAAGAAATCTTGACAAAGTGTCAACAAAAAGCTACACTATACATTAAAGGATTTTCTAAAAAAATCGCATAATCACTTAAGCTTATTACTTTATCTCTATTGATCTCAAATTATAATAAAATAATAAAGCATGTTTAGAAGTGTCACAAAATGTCTAATTATAATCATAAGCAATTAACGGTGTCTAACCATAACTATGTACAATAAACGATTTGAGCAAAATTATTAATCAATTGAGCATATAATTTAGCTGCTTACATGAAATTATAGCAATTTTTAACGTAATTCATTAAATTATATAAAATATATTAAATTTCATAACTTTTTTCAGAACAAAATATATGTTTTTCAGATTTTTTTAAAAAATTGTTTTATAACTAAAATGTAGCCAACTGCATATTTAACTATACAACAAAACAAAACAGCAAAAGTAAAATACGTGGAATTTTTTTAAGAATGCAATGTATGAAATAGACTTTATAGGTGTCAAGCTTTCTTTTGATATACATTTTTAAACTGCTCAATATAAAAAAAATTGTTTTTGTTTTAAAACTTCTCGAAAAATTTGAATCAAAATAAACTTAAAATGTTTACAAAAATCTCTCTGTATCATTTTCGATTAATTATTTTACAATCAATTTAAAATCTTTAAAAAAAAAGTGGTTAACGTAAGGGTGAATAGCGCATCTTAAAACATGTAGATATAAAAGTTTCTTTGGCATCAATAAAATTAAATTTTTCAATATTATATTCAAATTAAGTATTTATTCAAGCAAAATTTATTCCTTCGAACTAATCTCTTTTATATCGCAAAATAAAATATTAAAAAAAAAAAAAAAAAAAAAAAATAAGTAAGCACAAACATATAATAAATTGAATGAAACTTAGAAAATAAATTTTTGCCCATGCACAGATTTCCACATTTTAAAATTATGCAAAAATAAAGTTAAAAAACATATATTTAAAATAAAATAAAATATTTAAAAATTAAAGTCACCTTAATTCCACACATATAAGTCTGAAACATCCACAAATATATTATTTCCTGTACTAACATTTGATAACAAATCTCTAAAAAACTGATAATTATTGCTGAATTATAATTTTGTATCGTAAATAATAAAAATATAAATAATAAATAGAAATTGCCTCTTTGAAATTACGCAGTATTATATTGTACAAAAACACCCTAGTGTTTTCCGTTTTTTTCATTTCTCTCCACCTTTTTTCTTTCTTCGAAAATAGGCCTAACAGGTTGACTAACTTTTTATACATATTGCTTAGAGAAGTTACTCTAGTCCTACTTTCATACTTTAATCGGAGTTTTAAATTAAATACTTTGCAGATTTTTGAAAAGAATATTTTCGGGGAAACATGCAATAAAATAAATAAATTGCAGAAAAAAATATTACGTTAGTCACTTATTAAAAATATATGAACTACGGCAAGAATCGTAGAATGAACAAAGACACATGTTTCCCTGTCTAAAATATAATAACATTAAAAAAATATTCCAAAAAGAAAAATACACTCAGAAAAAAGGTATTCTTAGAAATGCCAGGATAAGAGTAAATCTACCGCATTTCTAGCTCTATGGGAACACCAAAAAACTCGGTTTTTTTTTACCGAAGATCTTTAGTCCTGATTTTGGTAAAATAAACAATAAAATATGGTTTTATACTATGTGAAAAAAAATTTGGTAAATGTCACAAAATTGAGCAATTTATCATGATACCTTAGAGCATGGCATAAAAACCATTTATTTGGTTAAATTTACTTTTCAGTTTATATTTTTTACTAAATCTGCGATAATATTCTCGAATTTCCGCTAAGCAGTTTCCATATGAGCAGAAAATAATGGAATGATCAAAATACCATATATTTTGGTTTTATTAACCAAGTTTTTTTTTTTTCTTTTTCTTTTTTTTTTTTTTTGATTTATAATTTTTTTTTAAATCAAAAATTTTATTACCATGCAGTATTTTACCAGATTTTACCGGATTTTACCAGATTTGTTTTCTCCGTGTAACGAAAGTCGGACCTCAACGTCTAACTTGAACATTTTGTTGAAAATATTTCATCAGTATTTTTTATTTGAATACGGCTGTCAATTAAATATAAATAAGAACTATATCGTTTTAACTTGTAAAAATTATTGTCTAAAACATATTACAATTGATTAAAAAGATGTTTAAAAAAATACCTACGCAAAAGTCCCCACTAGTAAACTTTACCACAAACACCCACGTGTTTTCTCGAGTTCAACATTTTGGGAAGTTTCAGGAATAAAAAAAGGGGAATACCTTTAGGGGTGAACGACACTGCTATCACCACATAAAAGAGTCGATAAATGAGAATACCTAAAAGCCAACATCCTCTAACTACTAACTTCAGATTTATAAGTATGAATGAAAACACAGGAAGGAAACAGCTGCAAATAGCTCCGAAAAATAAGAATAAAACCCCAAGATTTAATAAAAAAAAATCTTAACACATCTCAGGCTTCCCGCTTGTTCCATCCCGTGGAATATTCCTCTCCCTCTCCCCCACCGAATCCCATATGCAACGCAATCCACTGTGACGTCATTGTCAGCAACAAGTGTGACGTTTTAATGACGTCATTGGGTTTTAAAAATAGAGTAATTTCGAGAAATATGTTTTAAAAATAATTTGCAACGGAAATAGGTAAATGGGGTAAGATAGAATAGAAATGGAATGGTTAAACGACGTTCGCATTGAGAAATATTTCTGGGAGAAATAGGGAGAAAAACACGTCATTATTTTTTAGTTTGATCTAATTAAGAAATATTGTATTCTAATTTTAAAGTATAAGAAAATTTTATCATTATATTTCCAGAAGCATTATAAATTAATTTTGAAATGTTGATTTAATTTTAAATCTGGTATTGTATTGAAGAAATTTTAAATTAATTTAATTATTGAAAAATTTATTTAAAATGAGAATACATGTTTTTAAATAAAATATAGAATAATTTAATTAAAAACATATGTTCAAAATAGAATTTACTATAGAATAATTTTTAGTTTTAAATTTTTTTTTTCATTTAATAATGTTTGAATAATAGGTTATTTTACAGCAATAATGTAATTTTTGAATAACAAGTAAAAGTTACAGTACAGTAAACAGTAAAATTTTGAAGCTTGAATTAAACCTTATTCTACAGTAGTAGCGTAAATTTTTGTATAACAGCTTATTTGACCGCAGTAGTGTAATATTTGATTGCAGGTTATTTTACAACAATGGTTTTACATATAGATACAGCTTATTTTACAGTAGTGTAACTTTTGTATAACAGGTAATTTTACAGCAATGATTTCATATTAGGATAACAACTTATTTTACATAATTTAAGTAATGTTTTGATAACAGGTTAGTTTATAGCAATATTTATTTAATTTTTTTTTATTTTTAGTTGCACAAAATTTAAAGCTTACTTCATCATACTTCTGATGTATCAAATAACAACAATATTTATTGTTCTCTTTTTTGTCATTGTCAATTTAAATTATTGTCATATATATACACGAAATGGCTTATCTTGACATAGTATTAAGGTTACAGATATAGTGAACGAATTATGGTTCGAAATGCTTCCAAATTTCTAACAATCTATATTAAAGTATAAGACAAATTTGAGTTTAAGTTTTAACAATACATTTTGTATAACTTCTAAATATAGCTATAGAATAGCTTTTATCCATCAGGTCTTGATAAGAGGTCTAATTCATTTTATCGACAATCACTTTATCGACAGGCCATTTCATCGACACCACTAGGTCATTTCGTCGACAGAATCATTTCGTCGACAAGTCATTTCGTCGACGTGGGTCATTTCGTCGACAGGGTCATTTCATCGACAGGGTCATATCGTTGCCCAGGTTATTACGTCGACAGGTTCATTTTATCGACAATGTTATTTTATCGACAATGTTATTTTGTCGATATGAACATTTCGTTGATAGTGTCATTGGTAATTTTGAAATTATTTCAGAGACTTACTTTAAATATTTTTATTATTAATTAACAAAATACTATTACTTAACTTTTATACTAAAGCAAAATTTTTATTGCTGTGTATTGTTCCAATTGCAATAAAAGAAGCTTTTTTTAAAATAAAAAAAAATCATATCGGCTTTTCCTTTAGTCATATATTCAGTTAAATGGACGAAACTTTTATGAGTTACAGTTATATTTTTCAAAAAGATACTTGTTGTAACTATTTGTTGAAAATAATTCGTGATATAGGAAGTGAATGGAGGATGAAAAAAAAACAAATAAAAACGAGACAGTGAATTTATGGATCTAAATTGGAAAAAGTAGACTAGGGAACAATGATATAGTTTTGGAACTGAAAATTATGTTTCAATTTCTCTTTTTAAATAAATTGATAGGTAGTTGTCAAGCGTTTAATCGAGAACGGTTGATGGATTAAAATCTACTTTTTTACATCTAAATTGTAATAACACTTGCTTTCAGGATAGGTAAGGATTGTCTTCAGTACATTACTAAACATGATATCCGGACCGTTGTCATTTGTTGATATAGTGTGACGTTAGCAATCAAATTATTCTAAATATCAAATTAAATTAATAAAATATGATATCCTTAGAATTAAAAGTATTAAAAATATATTGCAAAGCCAAATTTTTTGTTGTAAAAATTTTCAACATTTTCAAATACATTTTAACAAAACCATAGACCTCATTGAAATTCCCACAGCGATTAAAATAATCATGGACCTTAAGTAATTATGTCTGCATAAGTAAACTGATTCACATGGTATCTTGCAAGTAAATTCTTAAAAAAAAGTAGCCTCGAAACATTGTTTACATGAGGTTAGAGTAGACAAATAGAATATTTCGGATATTTTATCAATCGAAAATTATCTGTTTTGGTAAAAAGAAAGAATGTGTTACATTTTTGTAAGTAGTTGCAAGCCAAAACACAAAATTTTTAAATTTCAAAAAATCAAAAAAATCAACAAAAAAAACTAGGTTTTTTTATGGTGGAAAAGTAATTTCTTAATGTTTACTTTAATTGCAATTTTAAACTTTTTATTCAGCATTTTTAACATTAGGACAGGATGAATGAATATGCTAATTCGAACTAAATGATGGAACTAAGTTTTAATTTCGTTACCACTATTAGATTGCGTAACGAAAGGAGAAATACAAAATTTCTTATAAAATTTATAAAAAAATTTTAAATACACAACAGTTAATACAAACTTAAAACATTAAATTTCGCTTAATCCTAACAATTCATTTTCCTTACCTGCTAAATAGGACTATAAGCATGCTGAAGCAACATATCCTAAAATACTATGGTTCTTAAGGTAAACCAAACGTTAGTGTCACCAACATCAATATATGCAAGATTTTAACTTATGAAATCAGTCAGTAATGTTAGCTATGCCAAATAATCATAAGTTCAATCTGATAAATTCTTTTGATTTACCGGTTAAATATGACTATAAACAAGCTCTTGTAACTTATCTCAAGGTACTCCCCATATTGGAGTCACCTAAACTACTATGCAAGATTTTAACTTAACAATTTAGCCATTAATGTTTGCACAATGAGATAAACATAAATTCGAACTTATAAGTTCATTTACCCATGCTCATGCAAGATCTTAACTTAAGAAAGTATAGCCATGAACGTTTGCTCAATGGACGAAACATAAGTGCAATCTGATAAGTTCAGTTCCTTATACCATCATGCAAAATCTTAATTTAGGAAATTAGCCATCAGCAGTTGATCAATAAAACGAACTTAAGTTTAATATGATAAGTTCAATCGCCTTACCTGATAAATAGGACTATAATCAAAAAGTTACTTATCCTAAAGTACTGTAGCATTTAAGGTTCACCAAATATTGGCGACACCTATGCAATCAAGCTTGATCTTAACTTAAGAAATTAGCCATCAATGTTTGCTCAGAGAGATAAACATCTCAGCCAAGGCGTCATCGTGCGTACTTTTTCAACTCCACAAACGAGACTTTGCACAACTTTATGTGTCTTTGCCAAAAAACTTCTATAAACATTCATCAACAGAAGAAGAGAGAGAGAAAAAAAATGTATTCTTTTTTTCGATATTTATTTAGTATTTTTCAACTTATCTGCGTCAAGTATAGAAACCACCTCCGCGACAACTCAGAACAGCAAATTCTAAATTTAAACGCGTTATGGGAGATTACACGCGACACCGCTTTCTTTTCTTTTAATATCACGCTGTCATTGTACGTAACGATGCGACATCAAAACAAAATGTCATATTCATTAAATAAAAGATGCAATAATTGATAAGGGTTATATAATGGGTTTAAAATGGATAAGTAATAAACAGGTAGGAGAAATTATAGAAGCTGTAAAAAATTCTGGTTCAAATTTCGATATAAAGAGTACCGGCTTTTTTAGATGTAACATCCGCAAAGTCCCTTTTTGTCGTAAAATACTATACCACAATTTTTATACTAATATTTATTTAATTAGAGTGATTCAGTCATTTTACGGTAATTATTACAGTAAAAATTACGGTTTATCAGATTTTTTTCCGTAACATGTTTCGGTAAAAATGGATTTTACGGTAAAGAAGTACCAGCTCCCTGAGTGCCGGTACTTTTCACCGTAATTTGATTCGGAATTTTTTACAATGCATTGCTCACTAACTGGTTAGGATTTTTTAGCAGCCGTAAAATCCATTTTTACTTTAAAATATTATATCGCAGTTTTTACAGTAATATTTATTTAATTAGAGAGATTCGATGATTTTACGGTAATTATGACTGTAAAAGTTACGGTGCCTCGGTTTTTTTTTTCTTTTCCGTAACGTATTCCTTTGAAAATGGATGAAATGGGCGGCACCCTGATCGGCCCACTTTGTATCGTAATTTGATTCGGAACTTTTTACAGTATATTGCTTACTGTTGTATCGTAAATCAGACTAATCTTAATTCGTAAATTTAATCTTTAGAATTAAATCTAAAACAAACTTAAAACAATTGCTTTGTGGATTTTATTTAAGGTTATCTTAACTAAACCGATACAACATTACAAGTTAGCCGTTATTAGAATCTGAAGTCTGGAAGCTAAAACAAGAACATTTAAGAATTTAAATATTCAATCTAAATAAGAAATGCGTATTAACATAAAGTTATTTCTTAAATAAAAACTTCTAGATTTACATAAAATTAACATATCGCTTACTAACAGGTTAGGATTTTTTAAATTCCTCTGTTGTATTAACAACTGCAGTCAGTATTTTAGCTCAAAAAGGAGTAAAAAATATAAAATGAAATATTACATTGTATGCTACATTTGAAATGGTCTAACGTAAAAAAATTATACCCTAAGAAATTCTTTAGAACTTAGAACCACAAGATTGTGCAAGAGATCTGCATTAGAAATTTGGTGTAATCAGACAGATCTTCATCCCTTTTTGAAGCTAGGAAATTCTACTAAAAGGAATCTTCATCTGGTTGGAAACTTATGAATTAAATTCATCCTTAGTTTAATTTACACATTTTAAAATCTACAACATACAAAAAAAAAGTAGAGGCTTTCCCTACATGTTCTAAGTGTGCCGGCTACACCCGACCATATCCTCGACTGCCCTGGTCTTTCTAGAGCTACTAGCCTGATATGCTCAGAGTTGCAAGTGTCATGGACTTGATTTAGCTCTGTTAACAATTGAGGGCTAGCAACAGCAGCAAAAAAAACAACAAACATTTTAAACGTGAGATTAACATTACACTTCATTTATTTGAAATAAATAGAATTTAACTGTGTAAACTGTGTAAAGATTTTATAAAAATATGCGTGACGTTTAACTAATTCCATCATTTTTTTCATTTACTTTTAAGAAAAACTCTTTTTGTAAAACTCAAACTCTTAGCGCCATATACTTAATATTTAAATAATTTGTTTTTACCTGTTTGAAAAAAAATATGCAATATTAAAAAAGTCGTATTGAATAATATTCCATGAAAAAAATACTCAATTGTGATGAATAATGTAGGATATTTGAAACATAGGTTACTAAATTTTTTTTTTCTAAACCTATAACACTTTAAAAGAAATGATTAAATTTGATGAAAAATTGCAAAATTTGTTTAGCCGAAAAAAGCAATGATAGAATATTGTAATCTATTTTTATTTATTATTATTTTTCGAGAAACATATTTGCAACATAATTCGGTAATTTCCCACGTTAAAAGCATTCTAAAAATTTTGTTTTGATAATAAAATTTGTTTCAAAAATGTCTAAAATATTTTTTTAATCTGAAAAACATAAGTAAAAGAGAAATAATAATAATTTTCACCAATACTGACGCCTTAAAAATTTATTTTTATAAACGTCTTCGTAAAAAAATGAAAATTTTTCCAATTAACAAGAAAAAGTGTCTAACTTTCCTTGACTCAGTTACCACTATTATAAACAACAATTTTCATAAAAGTTGATGAATTTTGAATCATTTTCAATGACCAAGGTCCATTTTATTAAAAATATCTCTCTTTCAGCATTATTTATGTCGGCTATAACTCTAACTTGTATAAAATCTACATATATATTTTACATACCTGTTCTGACAAACACCCATGCGAAACCTATAAATTTCGTATAAAAATAAATGGATAGGTCTGCATAAATCATATAATAACCTTCATAAAAGTTTATTTAATAATTTAAATTATGCTTTATGAAATACGTCCAATGATTAAAGAAAAAGATTTACACAGGCAGGAAAAGAAAATTCTGGAAAAAGTATCGTACAGTATCGTAATGATATTTCTGGTTAAAAAATCATTATTCTGGTATTAAAAAAAATAAAACACAGTATTTAAGTCATTTATTTGGTGATTAAATTTATTTATTCGGTGATTTCCTGATTAAAAACTTTATTCAATCAGTTTACCGGAAATTCTGCTTTCAAAATTACAGTTTTTATTACCACACCTTTAGCAAAAAATACTAGACTGAAAAGTAAGTTTAACCGGATAAATCAAATTTATGCCATGCTTTAAGTTATCATGGTAAAATTACCAAATTTTACCACATTCACTAAATTTTATCACATTTAATAAATGAATGTTTCATTTTCAGTTTTACCGAAATATATCACAAAACGCCTCGGTAAGAACCAAGCTTTTTCGTGTTTCCATTGAGATCAGAACACAATAAATTTTACCACATTCTGGTAGTTTTACCATATTTTTTTTTATCAGTTCACTATACGAAAATATGTAGCTTGATAATTCTAGCAAAATTCAGCATAATAACCGTCGAGAAAGTTTATATTTCGCCATCTCAAACGATTTGTAATATTTTGAGTTTACTTCGTAATTTTTTTTTCTTTATTACACTGATGAAAAACCCATAAATACTAAACATATAACATATATAAGGATTACACGATAAAACTCGATATTGAACTAGTTGAATAATATCTAGCTCAAACTTTATGAACATCCATTTTTAATGAACAAATTCATAAAAAACGGTCGCAAGAAAATATACCAAAATACCACCTCCCAACCATAATGTGAAATCCAATAGGGACAAACACAAAAAGTAACAGATTTATTGCCCTGAGTTACAATGGAATAGATGCTTTATAATAAGTTCAATTTCAAAAGATTTTTTCTAAAAAAACGAAGTCTGTGTACCCAACCGCAATAAGTCGAGGGATACATACACAGTGTAGTTTTTTTTTTTTACGCCCAGACACTTCCTGTAAGTTAGTCTGGAGTATAGTTCTCCAACCTATTGTTCGGGTTCACTAGTTAAAATGTGATTTACGCCACGGCGAACATCCCCCTACAATGTCGCACCTTAGATCTGTTGCTTTTTTTAGATTTTATATGAAATCATATTTGGTATGTTATAGATACGCGTGTAAGGATGCTATAACGATAGGCCATAACAATTACGAGGAAACATTAAAAAAGTGGTGTATAGTTACATTTCTATTTCTGTTGTATATCTTTTTCCTTTTTAGTTCAAAAGTCTAAAGTTATTGTGTATTTTAATGCAAAAATTGAAATAAAAAAAATTCTTGTTTCTTTTATCAGAACTTTCTGAGAAAATAAAATTAAATATTGAATATCAAAAAATCATTTTATTATTCTTTTCAGTAGATAAAATTATATTTTCAATGTCGATAAAAACACATACTGAAAATATAAAACACGAAAGTAGATTCATTTACGGAAAAAAAAATTCTGGTAAAGTTACTGCACTGTATAATTATAAAATTTTCAACCATAATTCTGGTTAATAAAGCAAAATTATAAGGTACTTAAACCATTTATTTGGTAATTTTTTCGCTCATATGGTAACGGTTTAACGGGAATTCTGGTTTTCAAATTATAGCTCTTATAACCACAAATTTAGTCAAAAATGCAGCGTAAATTTAGCTCAATAAATGGCTTTTATGCCAGGCTCTATGGTATCATGATAGGATTACCAAATATTATTGTTTTTATCAAATTTATCAGATATTATAAAACCATATTTTAATTTTATCGAAATCATTACCAAAGCCCTTCTGTAAATATTACAGAATATTTTGGTGCTTCCATAGAGCCATAAAAGGGTGAATTTTACAATATTCTGGTAGTTTTAATCATGCGTTTCTTCTCAGAACTTTAATAAAATCAATTTTTTTAAATATATCTACTTTATAGCTTCCGGCGAGTCACGAATTATTGCTGAAACAAAACAAAAATATTTCTTGGTTCGGATAGATTTAAAATGTTTAAGAAGATTTCAGAAAACATTTTATTTAATTATTAAAACTGAAAGTGATATTTATTTGTATTACCAATTTTCTATCGATTTCTATTCATTTGTATTTTCTATTTATTTGTATTATTAATTTAGAATACTAAACAAAAACAGCATTTAGAACATAAATAAATTACGATAGTTCAGTACCATAAGAAATTTCATGATTGAGAATCCAAAAACATTTCCAAAACATAAATAGAATTTTAAAAAAAAAAAACCTAAGCCCTAAAATGAACAGTTTTTGAGTTGCCAACATGATACATTTCCTAAAATATTATACAGAAACAGCATTGAAAGCATGTACATGTTACGCTATTCCAGAATCGAAAGCGTATGTAAGTAATGTTAAGTTGTATATCGTAAACCATGTATGAAACATAAATGCAACGCAATTAATTTTAATTGAATTTATAGTTGAGCCCGTTAATCGAACAGCAAAATTAATCCTTGATTATCCTTTATTTTACCACCTTGCTATATTTCCAAGATTACATCACATAAACATCAATGAAAGCATATTAGTTATGTTACGTTTTGGGAGTATAGATGGAATGATTATATGACACATTTCCTTATTTAATAAATTTCCCGTATATCTTAATAAATAAACACTATAAATAAATTCAGCATTGGTCATACATCTCTGAAAGGGATATGTTTTGTTCGGAAGACAGCTTCAAAACACGTGGCTTTTGCTTACAAATAAAACACCGAGAATAATTCTTTCGAAAAATACTATTTTTCAGTAATCAAGCCTTTAACTAAATACGTGTTTTACAATGTGTTCATTCATAGTTAAACTGTTACATTATGTTGATTTGTTTATTACGAATTATTATTTTAAGGTTTGCGAATCATCGATTTTAAGGTAGTATTTCAACTAATTTTGCCTATAAAAGGGTCATTCTCACAAAAAGGTGATTTTTTAAGTCCCTTAGTAATAAATATTAGGAAATACAGCAGATTTCTTAATATTTTTCTTCATCATTTTTCGTAAAGTTCTAACTAACAAATCATATGCATTTCTGCTAAATGTATATAATATTTCATTCTTATTTTTTAATAAACATAACTTCAAAATCCCCTCCGTGAACGTCCCTACGTCTGTGACACAAAATAATTTTTAATGGCTGCTAAACAATTTAAATGCCATTTTAATGATTTTTGTAGTTTTACCTAGTTAAATGTTTATAGTAACTTCTTATTTAATATTTTTTTTTTAAAAAAAATTATTTTTATAAAATAAATGACTAGTAAACTTTGTTCATCAAAAATGAAATCTCCCTCCATGGACAATTAATATAGTTCGGTAAATATGCAATAAAGGGCAGCATATGCGAAATCCCTATAAGACAGCTGCTGAAAAAGGTAACCATTCCATTTTCCAATGTTAACTATCAGTTGTTTTTGTTCTCTTTGGTGTCAGTTTTGGATTGTTGTGTTCAACTGGGGTTTGGCAAAGTTCTTACCGTATACTCCGTGGACATCATAAAGAAGGTAAGAGAAAATTATTTTATTTTTGATAGATGAATTTTAGATTGCAAAAATAGTATATTTAATAAAAAGAACTGTCCCATTTTTGTAACTTTAAAATTAAAAATCAGTAAAATTCAAGAACTAGTTTTTGTCTCCTCCGTGGACTTCCCCTCCGTGAACATAGCAAGTCCACGGAGTCAGTTTTTTTTGTTCCGCATAATTTTCCGGTAAAAAGTACTGGCACTCTGAATATCAGTAACTTTACCATCATTTGATCCGGAATCATTGAATGAAAATTTTGTCAAACCATTGGGAAAATTAGTGAAATATTAAGACATGAACATGTAATCAAGAGAAAATAATATTAAAAAAAATAATAACAATAAAAATCTAACGATACTGGTCTCTATAGATAGGTAAAACATGCAGTTTATGTGAACGAAAGGAAATGAGCTGAATGTAAAATTTTATTCTAAGATGATTTGGAGGCATGTCACGTGCATGTCTATCTTTTTTCTTTTCTTTTTTTTTTTCTTTTCCTTTTGTGAAACTGTCTACGATGAAAAAGTCTAAACATTCCTTTAAAAACAAACAAACTTAGTTTTGGAACTAAGAACCCATAATATACGGGAATTGAACAATTTATTGGGTAATTTTTCCGATGATATGGTAAAGGTTTACCGGAAATTCTAGTTTTCAAAATTATAGTTCTCATTATGAGTTCTTATTATAGTTCTTACTAGAGATATCATGATAAAATTTTCAAATTCGACCACATGTACCAAATCTTATCACATATTAAAAAACTATAATTTATTACTAAATTTCCCAAAATCTTAACTAAAGCGCTTTGTTAAAATAAAACTTTGCATTAATCTAATTTAACTTCGAACTTATATTTTAAATTTCATTTAAATTCTTAACATTTTCCTTTTTTTTTTAAATTTTGTATTTAAATTTGAACTTAAGTATAACAGGAACTCGAAATTGGTTTTATTAATTTGTTAATTTATTTTATTTATTTATTTTATTTCGTTTTATTCATTTATTTTAGTTATTTTATTTATATTATCCTTTTAAAAAACTGCTAACTTTGAATAATTATTTTCGATATTCGAATATTCTGTTGAAAAATACAAATGTCAAGATGATAATGTGGATTGACAGTATTAGTTTATTACATCTTCTGACAGGATATATGGAACCAAACAAAGTTTTTCCTTCATAATGTAAAAATAATTTCGTAAAAGTGAATTTATATAATCGAAAGATAGAAATCAAATCTTTTAAGAAAAATGCGCCTTCACAGTTACATTTAAGAATTACACAGAAATAGTTTTTATTATCGTGTAAATTTTGAATTTGAGTTTTAATATATTAGAAAAAGCAAATGCACATTTTTTCCTACAACATTGTGACATAAAAGCTTTTGAATATTTTTCTGAAAAAAATTAGTGAAACATATTTTTTGCGAACTAGAAATTAAAACGAGTCATGCTTATATTATCCTATGCGAATGATGCATCACTAGGCATGCATTACAATCATTAGATTATAAAATCCTATTTCTTAAAAAAAAAAAAGGTACCTTTAAAGTTGCGCTTTAAAAATTACACTGAAATAGCTTGTAAACCATGCAACAATTTAATCGTGGTTTTTAATTTAATAAAAAAAAAATTTAAGGTTCACGTTTAACATTGTGATACAAACGCTTTTAAATATTTTCCGGAAAAAAAATGCGTGCAACATATTCTTTACAAACTAGAAACTAAAACGAGTTATTCTTACTTATCCTATTTGAATAACTCACCACAAAGCATGCATTAGAATAATTAAATCATAAGAAACTTTTTTTAAAAAAAGAATGCACTTTTAAAGTTGCACTACAGAGATAATTTGTAAACGATGAAACATTTTGAAAGTGGTTTTTAATTTATTAAAAAAAAGAAAATATTAGGTTTACTTTTAACATTGAGATGCAAACGCGTTTGAATATTTTCCTGAAAAAATTGTGCGCAACTTATTCTTTACAAACTAGAAACTAAAACGAGTTATTCTTACCTATCCTATTTAAATAACGCACCACAAAGCATGCATTAGAATATTTAAATTATTAGAAACTTTTTTTAAAAGAAGAACTTCTGACATTGTGATACAAACGCGTTTGAATGTTTTCCGGAAAAAAATATATACAACAAACTCTTTACAAACTATAAACTAAAAAAAAATCAGGCTTGTATGACAACATTCGAATATCAGCACAATGCATGGCATGCAAGCGTGAAAAAAAAACAGAAAGAAAAAACTGATTCATTCTTCCTATTCTACTATTATTCTTACCATTCATGGTAAATAAATCAACAGTGTCACAAAACCTAATAATAATAATCTTTGACACAACAAAACAAGCTTTTAATAATCGATGAAAAGTAGAAGAAGAGATACGCCTTTTCGAAAATATATTTGAGATAAAAAGAATTATTTTAATAAGAAATGAATAAAATTCTCATTCCCGATGACGTTGCGCATCGTGACGTAATTTGATTGAACCATTAAAAATGAGCGATCGTGAAAGTTAATCACGGCGCATCTTTACTACACATAGAAAAAGGCGGGGCGTGAGAAATGAGGATGACGTCACGAGAATGCGAAACATCTTCCCACGACCTCATCCTCCAGATGCGCATCCGGCTTTCTTGACGTCACGATTCCTCTACATCTTCCTCATCTTGAGTCTCTAAGAGAATTAGAGATGAAATAAATGTTTCAAAATGTAACATTTTCGGGAGAATAGCAACTCACTTCGGCAAGTTCAAGTTAAAGTTACGATCTTACCGAAAATATTCATTAATTGATGAATCTATTCTATGAACAATTTTTTTCATTGGCGACGTTTATTCGATTCGAATTTTAAAATTATTTTCCTTAAAGACATACCTTTGAAGTGACATTGATTCCATATAATATTTTTTTTTATTTCAAAAGCCCACCTGTGTTGACATTTCATCAATTCAGGCATTTACGGGACGGGTTTGTTGGCCACTTTTTCTGGGGCACCATATTAGGTGAGCCAACGTTGCTCCCATAGTAAGAAAAGATAGTATAGAGATTGAAGGAACATCCTTGCCTTGTCCGGGATTCGAACCCAGAACTTTTCTGCTGCAAGGCCAGTTCCTTTTTCTCTTGGTATCAAAAGTAGGCAAATTACATAACTTAAAAAGCACGAAGGAGTTTCCAAATATAATAATTTTTGTAATTTACTAGAACTTTTCAATGATAAAGGGTATTTAATAACTTACTAAAGCATTTCTTACTACTTCTTCTCATTATAATAGTGGATTTTATTAGCATTATTAAAATATTTAGCATTAATATATTAACATTATTCATCTCTTCTTATTGACAGCAGATCTTATTAATAGATTATGATAGCAGATCTTATTTTGGGTTATTACGCAATATATGAATAGCTCTTTGTAAAAAAAAAAAAATAATTTTATAGAAAAGTTACTCTTGCAGTTTCGTAAATCTTTTGAAAAGATAATTATAGTTTTCAGAAAGTGATTTGATATAGTTTGCTTTTGTTAAACTTAGATAAGTATACATATGCTCACATTAAATACAATATCAAACAGTGTGTAAATAATTGCTTATTTAAAATTTTCATTCGCGTCAAAAATATACCAATAAGAAGTAACAGTTGACATGTTTCAAGCTTTCGAAAAATTCGCCCATTTTCAAGACTTTGCCAGACGAGAATGAGACGAAACTAAAGTGATTTTAAATATGAAACGTAAAGTTGCCAACAAAATATGGAAAATTTAAAGTGAGAAACAATGCTGGAAAAACAACAGTAGCCGAGAGAACAAAAAAAAGGATGAAAAACAGAACAAGAAAACCATTTTATACCGACTTGCCTCTTTCGGCTACTGTGGTTTTTCTTGTTCTGTTTTTCATCTTTTTTCTCTCTCGCCTACTGTTGTTTTATCTAACTTAGTTTTCCATCTTTATTCTTACATTTTACGCTGGCAACTTCACGCTTTACTTTTCAAATCGCTTTTGCTTCCTCTCCTTCACGTGTGACAACTTTTGAAAATGGGCGCCTATTTCGGAGCGCTTGAAAAATGTCAACTGTTTACTTCCTGTTGGTATATTTTTGAAGTGAATGAAGTTTTTAATCAAGTAGTATCTTATACCTTCAGTTTCTTTGGATAATGTATTTAACATTGTATTATGAACATAGTTTTCCATATTTAGTATTATACAATTACGTACTTAAAGAGTTTTGAACATGATTTCATTTCTAATTCATAATTCTGAAGAACTCATCATAATTCTGAAGAACAGATTAAATTTATATCAAAGATGGTTACTAAATTAAAGTTACGGAATATTTTGATGATCATCGTGTCGTGTAACTCTGTATTTATTCTGAAATAAGCCAGTGACTGACAAGTAGTATAACAATTAAAATATTATGATATTTAATAGATACGGACTTTTCGTGAAAACAAGTGCATAAAAATTACATCAAAAAAATTTAAATTTACATTTGTGAATTTTATAATCAAAATAGGGTCGTTGCAGTTTATATTAAATGTAAACACCGATATGAGAAATAGATTCCGTTACATGCTTGTTCGTATAAAAAAAAGTAAGCCAATGGCAATTTTATAAAAATCAATTCCTTCAGTTTACATATATTTTACGAAAGCTTTATATTCGAATTTAATTCGAATATAAAGCTTTCGTAAAATTATCTTTATCTAAAATTATCTTCATTTTATCTTTATATTCGAATTTAAAATTCTCATTGCGGAATAAAAAAGGTATTCAATTTTAAAAAATAAAATAACATTTTAAAAGGAAATATCTTTCCTTATAATATATATATTTAAAGAGCCTAAAATATTCATTGTAAATCTAATCTTTCTTAAATTTGTCGAGTTGTCACAATTTTTAATCAAAAATACTTTCTTTTTATAAGATTTAAAAAAATTGATTAAAATATTAAGACTTAAACCGAATCAATTTTATTTTTACTTATATTCTATCTTTTTGAAAAAAGTGAACTTAGTATTTCATTACTTGAAAAAAAGCAAAAAATAAAATTTTCATAATGTTATAAACATTGCATATGAACGTACTACTTTTAAATTAATCATCTAAAATAATTATTAAATATTATTTTAGTTTGGTAAGTAGGAGTAAATAAATAACAGCTGAACATATATTTAAGTGCTTAATTATAAAACACTTCTTCAAAAAACATAAAATGCACCAAAAAATAATAGCGGGTAAATAAATAAGAATACAGCTTGGAAGAGGTTCAACTAACAAATAATGAAAATTCAATTTGCTATTAAAAATTATAAATTATTAACTCGAATGAGTTTAAATGGCTTTAGTTACACTTAATTCGTATGAAATAAAAACTAAAAAATACTCAAATTATTAAGTTTGAATTACTTATCGTCTGTCAAGAAGCAAAATCACTGATATTTTCAACTAACAAACGATAAAAACAAAAATTTCTGAAATTCAGAATTTCAAACGATACAAATTTTTTCCATAAACAATTTTGAAACTCTTTATATAAAGCGTAAGAATTGATGCATAACCTTTAATGCTTCGTTAATTGCATTTTGAAATGTATATCTAAGTATTCGCACACCAGTATTTGCATATATATGGGTCATTCTCACAAAAACAGTCATTTTCATGTCCCCAGTATATTTTATGTTTGTTTTACAACTTACGAAAAAATTTTTTTCAGGGAAAGTGTCCTTCAGAATGCAAGCTAACAAAAGAATAAAAATAAAATTATCAATTTTTATTTTTTATTGATTTTAGGTAATAAAAATATACCAATATGTCATTCCCTCACTTGTCCCCACTGCTGATTTAAAAAAAGAAAAAAATTGTTTCTGAAATAAAAAATTTTTTTTTACTAATTTGTGTTTTTTATTTGAGAATATTGAAATATAGAATTCAGAAAATAAATTTTAAATTTAATTTCTGATAAAAATATTAACACAGCACTATTTTAAACTTTGTCCCCAGTGTTTCGCGTCATTCCCTCACAACAATGTTCTTATCACCTGCAATCATCTTAGAATAAAAATATTTTAATAAAAACTTCAGAAGTTAACAACTGGCATCATAGAACAAAATTGCAGTATGTTTCCATCTTCTACTTAAAGAAGCTTTGCCGTGGAATAAATTTGAATGAATCAAACCGGGTAAAATTTTTTACATTTGTCATTCCCTCATGTCGTTTTTTAGAGTAAAATAAAATACAACTTCATCGAGAAAGTGGATAATTATATGTTGCTTTCTTGTATGAATATAATTGTATGTGATTGACTTCAGAAATTAATAAAGCCTAACTGTTATTTTTAAATTTTATAGAATTCGTCATTCCCTCACTAGTGTATAAAGTGAGGGAATGATTCAAGATGAGTATATTATTAAATTTGTTTTTGTTCAATCGTGCCAGCCAATTTTATTTCCCAAACCTGTAAAAACTATTAAATATATAAGACTAAATTATAATAAATATTAGATATACTTAGTATGTTATCATTTTCAAACTTTAGGTAGATGTAACTTAGATAAAAACATGTATTAAAATAAAATATCATTCCCTCACTATTAGTGTCAGTCCCTCACTTTTTAAATAGTGAAAATAATTAATTTACTTATTAATTAATTTGAAAAATAAATTAATAAATTAATTTATTAAACTAATTAATTTATTTATTAAATTAATTAATTAATTATTAATTATTATAAATTAATAATTATAAATTAATAATTATAGATTAATTATTTAAAAAATTAATTAATTTAAATATTAAGTATAATTTATAGGATATATACTTTCTTTATAATGCCATTACATATTTCTATTAATATAGAAAGTTTCAGAGCTTTTTATTCACTTTACTTTTTTGGGATTTTATGAACTGAAAAATGACAGTTTTCGTGAGAATGACCCATATATATATTAATTTTACACAATCTTTCTTTAGGAGTCTGCAGCATTTCTCGTAAACGCGTTAAGTAATATAATGAACATATAGAAAATTTAAATATCACTTTACAACTTATAAAACGATATTTTGCAGGAATAAAATATATTTTATTAGTCGAAATAAAATAACCAGAGTTGTTTTAACAACTGCACAATGTAATTGAAATTAAGTATTGATACTTAAGTACTTTTACCTTTTAATATCATCTCTTGATTCTTTGAATGATTTAGATATTTATTTCTTTTCTTCTGAGTGTGAAAACGATTTTCACATTCAATTTCTGAATGTGAAAACGATTTAATGCATCAGCATAAAGATTCAAACAAAGAATGGCATTTCATGAAAGAAACGAAGCTATATCGCGGTGAATAATTTCAGTCAAAACAATCTTTAACAGAAAGGAAAAATTTCTAAAATTCCAGGTGTCCAAACTAAAATACACAGAAAAAGTGAAAAAGACTAGACTGTATAAACATAAGTTCTAGACATCCGAACACAAAGCGTGTATAGAAATAAGATATATCTATTCTTAATAACCATAGTGGTCTATGTGTGTTATGATAAAATAACCAGACTGCTACTTAATTAAATGTAAGGAATGTATTACGCACTGTGTTGGCTAAAGATGCTAGACTTGTCTAAAATGACTATCTCTTATGACTATCTCTTATTGTCATGATCTCTTTAGCAATCCTCTCGTAGTCTTCGACTTCGTTTCAGTCAACGAACTCGTGGACCCCGTCAGACAGTGAGGATAAGCAACAACAACAACAACATGACTATCTCACATCGGTAAATATGCGAAAGGGTTTAAGAAAGTGATTTCGAAAAATTTTACAATGTATTAAAAAGAAAATAACATTATCTGAATGAATAATAAAATGTGTCGAGTTAGTTAAGGGGTGCATAAAAAATTATGAGCTGATTATGTAAATGGAATCATTATTTTATTCCATACCCTATTGTATTTAGTAATTCTAGGTGTAAAAAATTTGGTAAATATATATAAAGACAGTTCAAATATTATGTAAGAATTTAACTGGGGGAGGGGGTTTGTGATTTGCATATTTTTTCGGACAGGGTAGGTGTACGAATACTTAACGTAAGACATTAAAATTCCCCTATTTTCAAATTTTTCTTAAAAATCAAAATAAAATCGTATGTCAATGTTACTATTACAAATAAAAGGAAAGAATTATTTTGAATAGTAAACATATTATAATTACATTCAATTGTCTTTTTTTCCGAATTAAATAAGTGTTCGTAATTAATTTTTTAATATTCAATTATTCAATTCTCTCAAAATGGCTGAAAGCCCAATTTTAATGCATTCGCATCAAGTTATAATTTGATTTTTATCTATAATATAACATATGGTTGTAGATTTTATCAAATGCATTTAAAGGTATTGCAATAATAATCAAGAACTAATACACTTATTATAGCATGAACCAAATTTCATTTCATAAATATTGAACAAGTAGTTCGATTAAAATAAGGAAATGAAAAATCAATTCCCACGAAGATGAAATCAGTTTAATTTGAATTATTATCTATGACATATGGATGAGCATCGAAATTATTTTCAATTATAGATATAAATAACTTATTGATTTGACAGGCAATTTATATAGAGTTAGGGCGTCAACTATATATCATCTGCGATCCTTAAAAATGACCCTGTCACTTGGTCTTTATTCAGTTTTTGTATATGATTACTATCTTCGCCAACATAAGTTTCATAGAGAGAAAAACAGTGATAATTATAAGATAATACTTACAGTGATAAGGATGATGAAAAACCAATGCTTTACGATTAGTAAACTGATTAAAAATTATTGCATTATATGAAAATATTATATGTTAGTTAAAGATATTACAGCGCGGTAGGAGCGTTCTTCAGCTTTATCGTGTCAGTATGAATTCTATAACCGAAAATATTATTCTTAATCTAGAATATCTTTATCTTGAAATCTTCCTAATCAAAATATTATATATTATTAAAAATATCATAAGACGGTAAAAGCGTTCTTTAACTTTTTTGTGTCGGTGTGAATTCTGCAGCCGAAAATCTTATTCTTCCTCTTAATTTTATTTACAAAGCAATAAAAAAAGAAAGAAAAGAAAATAAATAAAATTAAAAAAATAATAATAAAAATTGCAGTAATAAGTACAATAAATAAAACTTTGGAATGAATTAATAATTTTAGAAGGGTTAATTAGTATTTCAAAAAAGAATATTAATATATTTAGATTTAGCGATTAGTGTATAGATTTAGATTATATATTTAGATATATATTTAGATATATACAATATATCTAAATATATAATAATATAGATAAGAATATATTATAATAATATACATAATATAATATAATAATATAGATAAGAATATATAATAATATGGATAATATAATAATATAGATAAGAATATATAATAATATGGATAATATAATAATATAGATAGATTTAGATAATTATATATTTAGATATATTAGTAATATATTTAGATTAGATTAATAATCTAATTTAGTTATTTTTTCATGATACACGGGTTTTTTCACACTATATGGTTTTGTTTTTTTATTTATTAATAATTATTAAAATTTAAAATAAATAAAAAATAATTTATACTTTTTTTAAAAAAAATCTGAAGCTTATTCTATTGTAATACATAAAAATTATTGAGAAATGAAGCATTTCACTACCATATTAAAAACGCTTAATTTTTAATTACCTTTCATCTCTTAAAGATTATTAGTGAGAAATTTTGGAACTTCAAAATTATCTAAATATGTTTTGAGATTTATAACTAAAAGCTCATAAAGCCAGAAAAGACTTTTTTTAAAAATAATATTACTATTTTATTATAAATCAACTAAAATTATATAATCAACTATTGAAATTAAATTTCGTTGAAGAAATTTATACCATAATCGTTATAAAATTGCTGTGAAATGAAAATTAAATATTTTTTTTATTAATATTATCATATTCGCTAGGTTAAATATTACGAAACAAAAACTTTTTTTCGTAATTCTTAACTAAACTACAATTGGCAATAATCAAGATTAATAACTCATGCAAGGTAGAAACTCATTAAATTTTCTTCAAGTCTGGAATAACTTCAATTCTCTTTTCTATAATAATTAAGAGAACAAAAAATAAGCAGTCTTTTAAAACTTAACCAAAGTTATTTTCAGGTCATTAAAAATTGTATTGAAATTTTTATATGAATCCTGTCAGAAAAACAGTTTATTATAATACTAGAGTAAAATTGACAATTAGTAAGTTTCAATGGGTCCTTGATTAAAATAAACAAGTTGGAATTTTTGCTTCATAATAAGTCTAAAAATTAAAAAAAATATTTACAAATTTACATTATTTTACATATTAGAAATGGAATACATTAACTAAATTGCACTTAGTACAGTCTTACAATTAGTATACCTATAATCCGTACTACTCTATATGAGCGTAATCTTCGCGATATTTGTAAGTTTCTGATTAACTTTAACCTTGAATGGGGAAGTGCTTTCTTTACTTAATTTGCAAGCATCTAACGCGTACCAAACGCGTAATTGGATGCGTATACAAGTGAGAAACAGCTTTATCGATTCGCGAGAAATGATAAGATATTAACTCTTATCCTTATCTTTAAAAATCTGTAAAGAGCTCAATGACGAAGATCACCCTGATTATAAAAGGTTAGAAGTTAAGATGAAAAACATGTATGGTTAAACACAATAATGCACTCGGGAAAATGCTGCAATTTAGCACAATTAACAATTTACATTCTGATCCAGCTAAAAAACTAACATTTTCAAAGATTGAGGAAACAACGAAGAGAGGAAGATTGGCAACAAGGTACTGCGTTCTACAGGTACTACAAGGTATTTGGACTGAGTGGAGAAGAACCTAAAAGTACTGGGGGTGAATAGATGGAAAAATCTAACTACAAATCAAACTGTCTGGAAGAAGCAAATTGAGAAAACCCTGGCTTGCAGTAGGCTGTAGTGCTGTTGCAGAAGAAGAACCTTTTACTATTTCTTATTATAAGTGCAATAGCGTGAACAGTAATGCTCATTATTAAGTAATTGGCGTCTATTCCCAGGAAACAAAAAGACAAAATGTCTGTTTACTAAGTCTAAACACGTTTTACGACTATTTCCCCTTTTGCAAGGTTTGGTAATAGTCTGTACTACTTCTATAAATATTTCGGTCATGTATAACATATCTTAATATTTGAAAAAAAGGTCTACATATCAATAAAGAATTATATAGTAAATGAAAGCGAATTTAATATTTGAATAAGGTAGTCTGATAAATGCTTATAATACTTCAAGTACTAATATAATAATTGATAAATACTTATAATACTTGACAACTTTACTAGAACTTTCCAAACACACCCAAATATTTACTTCAAAAATTTAATGAATTATAATACTGAAAATGAATATATCGTACTGAAATAAACAAAAAAACTTAGTGAAGGTCATGCTTATTTTAAAATGTAAGCAAAAATAAATCGTTGGTAGCTATTTTCTTTCATATTTATTTAGTGTTCCATTAAATACAGTATAAATGTGTGGTATGCAAATCAGCGATTTTACATGTTAATGTTATACAAATTTAAACTTTAATATCTGTGGTTAAGTAATTTTAAAGCAAAAAGAACCAAGATTAAAAAAAAATCGTACTGGAAGATATAACATAGAAATGTGCAGTGAAAGCTTGTGTAAAGTACTATATAATTAGCTTAAGTTCATTTAGAATAATAAAAACTATTTTAAATAAAACCTACAGGAATTAGTATGAAAGAACTGCACACAATCATTTGTATTAGTTCGTTAAGCAAATATAATAATGAGAAAATGAGTGAGAGTAATCTAGATATACCACATTTTAGTATAAATTTTTAAGATTTATTTATATATTATTTTTTTTATATATTACACGTGGTGAAAAGAAAGAAGATACTCAAGTTATGCCTACGATTTAATTATTTCAAACAAGTTACGAAGTTCAATAAAATAACATATATCCCCTTAATATCTATATTCAAATTTATATTGATATCTCTACAAATATACAATTAAAATTAATATATAATAATTGAAATTATTGATAATAAGTTAATTTTAATATGAACAAACAATTGTTCTTATTATATATCTCTCTCTCTCTGAAGATCTTCGTTAGTAGACTTTAATTTCATTTCAATATTAAAAATCGTACAAACAAGGAGTGTCGTATTCAAAATTATATAAATGCCTATACAAATATAGAGCAAAATGTTTTATTAATATGATGAATTATGTTGAAGTAGGAATAAATTTCACTATAAATCAAGGTGTCTTTTTGTTACACATCCTCCAGAAAAATTGAATGACTTAGCTTTTAATATCTTATTAGGTTTTTAGCTCTACTTCAGTTTTATGAATTCGAATAAGTTACTAGAAAGTACTAAAAAAATTTAAGAAGCCACCTAATTTGCTAATAAACTAATTTTTATTTATTTAGATTAAAAAGTTACTTGATTTTCATTTCTTTTTATTATCACTATTTAGGGTAGAATAAATATTAATATAACTGAAAGTTTTCTTTCCTTCTTTTTTTTGTTATAAATCTTCCTAGAAAAAACTTAATGGCTCAGCTTCAAACATCTTAAAGTTTAAGCAGCTTAAGCTTTGCACTAAACATCACATAATTCAATATTCATTATGATCACAATATTCAATTACTAGTCAAATAATTGCAATATTCAAAATGTTAGCGATATCTCTGTAAATATATGATAGTTTACATTAATGCTGGTTGGCAATATTTAGGCCATAGAAAATTTCAATATCGACCGACGCTTGTTCCTGGTAAATTCATACGAAGAACTTAATGACGAAATTTCAAATAATTCGAAGTTTTAATCTATTTAAAAATCATAATGGCAAGTAATTAATTGAATTGACTTACCTGCACAAATAAATTAAGCACAGTATGAAAATTGGGCCCATCGAAACTTGTAAACAGGCAAAAAAAGCAGTAACATAAAAAGTCAACGAAGAACAAAATACATAACACAATTTCAATCCAGAACTTCGTCTTAAAAATTTTACAACCTCTCCAGTAAAGATCAACACCAAGAATGAAGTTGAAGACAACTTGTTGCCCATGTTTGTCAGAGGGGTTCCTCAAAGGGACCGTATGTTAGGGGGGGACTAGGGATTTCACCAATACCAGCCCAGAATTATATAAAAGAGGTGGTACCATGACACCTTGGGCCGTACCTCTCCCCACGCACCACTACCCCTACCAATCGCAATATGGTTTTCGCAATTGCAATCGAACATTTTCTGATTGGAGGGGGGAGGGGTTGAAATGGAAGGGGAATAGATCGTGCATCGAAATGTATCTACGGCTTTTCTCACGGGTACTGAAGTACAGATGGAAGAGTAGACAAAACGGGAATATACTTCCTTATAATTTCAGGTGGCCTAAGCAGGCCTAAGAAAAGTAACAGAAATCCGTGATCCCGTTACTGGCGGATTGTATTTCTCAGATGCATGGGAAACTGCCCTCGTCTTGTTCAAGGTCTTTCGGTAAAAAGTAGCAGATTTTTTAGAAAAATGTCAGATGATAAACATAAACAGGTTTCTTTTTTTAAAATAAATGTAAACAAGGTTAAGTTTGAGGGGTTGTGAGTACTCGTAGAAGGGAAAGAATTGATAAGAAATGTGACAATTTGAAATTGTATTCTTGCCAAAAATAGCTTTGAACTCTGTTTCAAAGTATATACTTTATACAAGTTGCAGGAATATTCCAAACCAAACAAGAAAGACATTAAAAGGACATATGTGCATTGCATGTGCATAAATATTGCTGTTACTTATAAAGAAAAAATTAATCTAGTAATGATGAGATGTACACAAAGTTGAGGCTTTATTAATGTCAAAACAAGTTTGAACTCGTGACGAAATTAAAACGTGAAGCAAGTTATAAATCTTGCGAATAAAATTAGGAAATACATATAAAGAAAAAAAATACATATAAAGCATATATACAAACATATAAAGAAAATAAATAAAAGAAAGAAAGAAGAAAAAAATATGAAACTTAAAACAATATTCATAAATAAAAATAAAAATTAATTAGGAATAATTTTGTATGTGAATGGTGAATGAGTGAGTGTAACTTTGGACTAGGTTCCGTTTCACTATCTTCAGAAGAAAAAAATTTGCAAAATAGTTAGGAGTAATTTTATTCGTGAAAGAGTAGGTGTAACTCTGGACTAGGCTTCGTTGCTTTAACTTAAGAAAAGAAAAAGAGGAAAAAAAAGATGAAACTTCAAGCAATATTCATGAATAAAAATAAAAAATAGTTAGGAGTAATTATATTAGTGAATGAGTAAGTGTAACTTTGGACTAGGCTCCGTTGCCTTATCTTAAGAAAAAAAAAAGGAGAAAAAAAAAGACGAAACTTCAAGCAATATTCATGAATAAAAATAAAAAATAGTTAGGAGTAATTATATTAGTGAATGAGTAAGTGTAACTTTGGACTAGGCTCCGTTGCCTTATCTTACGAAAAAAAAAAGGAGAAAAAAAAAGATGAAACTTCAAGCAATATTCGTGAATAAAAATAAAAAATAGTTAGGGGTAATTATATCAGTGAATGAGTAAGTGTAACTTTGGAGTAGGCTCCTTTGCCTTATCTTAAGGGAAAAAAAAGGAGGAAAAAAAAACGAAACTTCAAGCAATATTCATGAATAAAAATAAAAAATAGTTAGGAGTAATTATATTAGTAAATGAGTAAGTGTAACTTTGGATTAGGCTCCGTTGCCTTATCTTACGAAAAAAAAGGAGAAAAAAAAAGATGAAACTTCAAGCAATATTCGTGAATAAAAAATAAAAAAATAGTTAGGAGTAATTATATCAGTGAATGAGTAAGTGTAACTTTGGAGTAGGCTCCGTTGCCTTATCCTAAGAAGAAAAAAAAGGAGAAAAAAAAAGACGAAACTTCAAGCAATATTCATGAATAAAAATAAAAAATAGTTAGGAGTAATTATATTAGTGAATGAGTAAGTGTAACTTTGGACTAGGCTCCGTTGCCTTATCTTAAGAAAAAAAAAAGGGAGAAAAAAAAAGACGAAACTTCAAGCAATATTCATGAATAAAAATAAAAAATAGTTGGGAGTAATTATATTAGTGAATGAGTAAGTGTAACTTTGGACTAGGCTCCGTTGCCTTACCATAAGAAATAAAAGAAGAAAAAACAATTTTATACAGTTACAAGAAAAGCTACTTCAATATTTAGAATTTAAAAATGAAAAAAAAAGGGAACAAAAGTACCTTTATTTCATAGCCCCCCGAAACATATTTTGAAAATTGTTTACTGAAGGCCAGAAAAACGTGTTAAAAATGCATTTTTAAAATTAAGAATTTTAGCTTTTTTTGGACGATTTTACTAAAAAAATGCGATGTATAAATTTGTTTTCTTGTTATTTATTCATAATCAAACCTAGCATCATTTTTAATGTTATTTGTGGTATGAAATTAATGTAAATACTGAATTTAATTTAATGAATTTAATTACTGAATTCAATTATTGAATTAATTACTGAATTTAACTAATGTAAATACTGAATTTAATTGAAAAGATTAAAATAAACAATTAAATTAAGACAAATAAAAAAAATTTCGATCTTTTGCTAGTATTTTCTGAAAGTTAGTTAGCTAGTTAACAGTTCAGTCTCAAAATAAGGCTATTTCCTAACCACAAAATTAAAATAGCATACAAAAACCAAAAAAAGATTTTGTTCATTTGTATCAAATTTTTTAAAGTTAAAAAGAACTCAGCTAAAATTTATCAACCTGAAGTAAATTCCACTTATCTTTTATTTATTTATTATTATTTTAATTTACGCATTAATTAAATTTCTTTTGATGATAAAAAATATCTTGAAATTTACTTAGTTTAGTTCAAGGAGATGCTCAAATACATGTATGAAAAATTGATGCTTGTAGGAAATATTGTGAATGAAAAGAGACAGAATGAAGAGAAATTTAATTTTTATTATTAAATGTTTCATGTAATTCATTGGTTATTTGTCTATTTTTGAACCTGGGTAACCGTTACCAAAATTCAATTAAAAGTTCACAGCCTTGCCAAAGTTTGAAGGGTAACGGTACAGGATGAAAATAAAGAAAAAATAATGTTATTTGAATTAAAAACTCCTCCCTCGGAAAAAAAACAAAATATTGGTTCTTGGATGCATTTGAATCAAAAAATGAATTATACTTGCTTGATGCTAAGCACCTATAGCATTAAACATAGATTTTTATTTTCACAACTGTTTGACCTCGTTTTCACTTACATTCAATCCTATTCAACATATAATCTTATTCAATCAATCCAATTATACAATCCAATCATACAATTCAACATACAATACATACAATCCCATCCAAAATTGTACTTTTTCGCACATTTAGACATTTTCAGAACTTTTATTTTAAATATTCTTGTGTTATTTTAGAAATAGTTTTAAATAAGCAAATTTATTTATATTTGCAAAAGGAGAAAAAAAATGTCTAAATATTAAAAAGGTTTAGAAAGTTATATCCTTCTTCTTCTTATTTATTATTATTATTTTTTAATAGGAATTACTTAAAACTTTTAGAACTTACTTTAGAAAATTATTTAAGAAAATTAATTTACTCAGAAAGAAGCAAAAAATTATTAATATAAAAAATAAATCGCAGTTACACAAAGATTAAGATAAAGAGATAAAGTTATCTTAAACATCATAAGGGCTAAAGTGGTTAAGAAGATCGAAGAAACGATGATCAGAGGAAGTTCGTTTTTATTTAGATACCTAAATCTCTTTAACACTAGAAAGACTAAAATACCTATATTGCCCAAAAGCAGTCAAAATGACAGCATTGTGAAAGAATAACTGATGTATAAAAATATTTGTTTAAAATTAATTTTTAATATTTTTGATATTGTCTTCAGTTATATAACAAGTTATTAGTAAATATCAACAATAAAAATAATTATGAAAGTCACAAAATTCTAAGAAATTGCGTCATTATATACATCATTGTTTTTCTAATTGAAATTAAAAAAAGCAGTCAAAATGACTTCTTTGGGCAATCTAGTGTTAATTAAATTCAAAGGAAGAAGCAGATACCGTAAACCTAATAATAATAAAATGAATTTAAATGGGCATTATTTATGCAAACTGTTTAAAAAGTACTATAGATAAAGAAATAAAAGAAAATATATACGTGGAGCATCGTTTATACGACGATCAGTTATACGACGTTTACATTTATACGACGTTTTAGTGTGGTCCCAAATCATTCCTATTCATTTTAATGTAAAAATATATCGTTTATACGACGCACAGAATCGGTTATACGTCGGTTTTTAGATTTTGTTCACGTTTATTTAATTTTTTTCTTTTTTCTTGTGTATTTTAAAAAAGGGCGTAGTTTGCCAACATGAATGATACAGAAAAGGGTGACAACAAGAATGCTTGGATGACGACCGTAATTTTTACTAGATGACTGAAAAAACTAACCAATGTTATGAAGAGGCAAAAACGAAAAATTTTGCTATTTATCAACCAATGTCCAGCGCACCCATCGATACTAATTATTTTGGAAAATGTTAAAGCTCTCTTTTTTCCTGCAAATTGCACAAGTGCACTTCAGCCATTAGATTTGGCCGTGATTAGAAATCTAAAATTGCATCATAGAAAGCAATAAGTTCAACTCGCTATTCAAAGCATTGTAGAGACGAATAGCAAGAAAATATAATTAAAGCTAACATACATTCAAATTGCTCACTGCAATTTTTCTTCTTTGGTTATTTGTTTGTTTTGCTTTGTCTGATTTAGAAATTTATGTAAATCAACACGTTAAACATTAAAATTAACTGAAAACAGAGTAAGTTTCAGTTTTAGGAGTAAAAATCGATTATACGACGTTATCGTTTATACGACGTTTTTCGGTGGTCCCTTCGGCGTCGTATAAACGATGTTCCACAACAGAAATATCCACCTCTAAGTACTGTATCATACAGACGGTAAAATTACCGTATGTATGGTAAAGACATTTTTCATTAAAAAAATATATATTTTTTCAATGAGAAAACCTAAATATATGGAATTTAAACCATTCATTTGGTAATTGTTTCGATTCGTTTGGTAACGGCTAACCGGAAATTCCGGTCTTAAAATTGTAGTTCTTATTACCACATCTTTTTGTAAAAAATACAAAACTGAAAAGTAAATTTGACCGAATAAATGCTTCTTAAGCCATGCTCTAAAGTACTATGATAAAATTACCAAATTTTACCACATTTACCAATTTTTATCACATATTATGAAATCATATTTTACTGTTAATTTTATCACCATCATTGCCTAATTCGGTAAAAATTTTCAAACTTTTTAGTGTTTCTGTAGAGCCAGAAGCGTGGTAAATTTTATCACTTTCTGGGCATTCTTTTTCTCACAATGCAGTATAGAAATAATTAATGTATAACATTTAGAAATGATACAGTTGAATAGATAAAATTATACTAATGGAAATAACTTTTTAAGTATTTCTAAATGACGTGTTAAACTTAATCGTTACATTTTAGTGCAGGCGGTACGAGATTCTGTAGCACTAAACACAATAGCTGGACATAGGTATTACGTTAATAATAGATCATAGAAAGAGAAAGTAATATCTTGTATATTTTGGAAGTAATGCTTTTTTCCAAAAATTACAATAGAACAATGTTCTATTTTTTATACATTTTTATAATTTTTCCTTTTCTTTTTAGATGCTTACAAGCTGTTAATCATCTTATTTTATTTGCAACTCTATATGCTTGTTTTTGTTAAAAGAAAGTTTTTCAGTAACTTTTTCGGCAATTTTACACGGCAAAAAAAATCGGCTCGAAGGTTAACTAGGCTTTTAAAATTTACAGGAACCTTAAACATGTTAAAAAATTTGACAATGTATTCAATCAGATCTGCGATGGCTCAGGGGATAGAGTATTCGCCTTCCAATGAGGCGAACCGGATTCGAATCCCAGTCGATACGTATTCCGCTTCCGGCTTGCACCGACCTCAGTGCTGACGTGAAATATCCTGAGTGGTAGACGGATCATGGGTTAGAGTCCCCTTGCCATCAAGCTAACGGTGTGAGGTTCTCGTGGTCTTCCTCTCCATGTAACGCAAATGCGGGTTAGCTCCATCAAAAAGTCCTCCACGAAGGCAAATTTCTCCCCATACTCAATCCAGGAGTTCCCTTGTCTTCTGGATTGAGTTCAAAATTACAAGCCTACGGAGTTGAACATTGGTAGTCGTAAACCCATAAAATTGGGTCGGCTGTTCAACGACGGTTATAAAATAAAAATAAAAAATTTATTCATTCAGGCTGATTCTTAGTATCATGTAATTAAACTTTAAAAAAATAGTAATATCAATAAACTTACCATATTAAGTGAAACATAACCGTATCACAAAACTAAACTAAACCATTATACAGTTGCAGCAAACTTGAATGATATAGTACAACACGAAGTAAAATATTTAATAGTGTATTTGAAAATAGTTATTGTTTTTACCTTACATTCAGACATCATAAAACTCAGAAAGAACAGCGACTTTTGTTAAAAAAAATTTATAAAGCAGTTGATAAATAGGGGTAACCATAGCTTGCCATATTTTTGTTTTTTTACAATAAATAGTCAACACTGTTAATACCCTTTGCAACAAAATAATAATAAAACTATGATTTAAATTTGCTTCGTTTTTCTTAAAAAAAGCTGGAAAAAAATATTCTTCTTATACACGGAAAAAAAGTTCTGGTAAAATTACCGCCTGTCTGGTAATTACATTTATAGGAAAAGAAGTACATAATTCTGGTTAATAAAACCAAAATATACAGTAATTAAACCATTTGATTGATAATTTTTTCCGTTCTTATGGTAACGGTTCACCGGAAATTCTGGTTTTCAAAATTATACTTCTTATTACCACACATTTTGCAAAGAATAAAACTGAAACGTAAATTTAACCGAACAAATGGTTTTTATCAGATGATCTATGGAAGGTATCATGACAAAATTACCTAATGTTACCACATTAACCAAATTTTATCATATATTCTAAAACTATATTTTATTAATTTTACCAAAATTACTTTCGTCAAAACTATAATCTCTTTTTGGCAAAATTACCGAGCTTTTTAGTATCCCCATAGAACCAGAAACACATTAAATTTTATCATATTTTGGTAGTTTTGACAATACATATTTCCTCAGATCATTATTAGGAAGCTTTTTAAACCTTAAAGTTGAGCGAATTTTTTGCAAATTAAATAGGGCGGTGATTAATCCTTTTTAATTTCGACACTACACTATTATTTAATTTGGATGGAAGTATGGTTCAGTTTTTCGCCTTATTAGGCGAACTTAAGATGATTTAAAATACTTAAATAATAATAGCATTGTGATTGATTAATCTTACATTGAAAACAATTAAATTCAGACTGAAATCATCCGGAATCAGGAGAGGATGGCTTGGGACAATATTGTTCAGCAAGCTAAGGACCGCAATGGGCTGCAGTATCATTAAAAAAAGAAAGGTTGTATAAAATGTGCTTCACAATATTGTTCAATATAATATGCAAATTTGTTATAAATCTGAGAAACGTTGGTAGGGATAAATATGCAAAATTTTAACCGAATGATAAATGTATTTTTTTAAAACAATTATTATAAAGAATTATTTAAGACACAAATTTAGTTCATTAGATAACAGTTTAAAATATTTTATCAGTTCATATTTTTTAGTCGCATTTGACTTAAATTGCATTTGACTTAGATTGCATATCTGTTATAAATCAAACGCTTAAAACTCAACTCAAAAATTAAGTGAAAATAATTTTAAGGATAAAAGAGAGGATTTCTTGGCATTTTCTTGTTGTCCTGCTTAGTTCAGTTTTCTGATTCAGTTCTTTGGGGTCAAAAGCTGGTTAAATCGTCTAAATACTATTCTGAAACCGAAGGTTAAATCGTCTAAATACTATTCTGAAACCGAAGGTTAAATCGTCTAAATACTATTCTGAAACCGAAGGTTAAATCGTCTAAATACTATTCTAAAACCGAATGAAAGGTCCTAGATAAGAAAATTAAAGGGAAAAAAAGCCTTAGATATAGAGTGAGAGGCGTGGTGGCTCAGGGAGTAGAGTGCACGCTTTCCAAGGAGGTGAACCGGGTTCGAAACCCATCAATGGCTGATCGATACGAATTCCACACCCTACTCACACCGACCACAGGGCTGACGTAAAATATCCCCAGTGATAAACGAATAGTAGGTTAAAATCACCATGGCGTCAGACTAACCGTGGGAGGTTTTCGTGGTTTTCCTCTTTATACAACGCAAATACGAGTTGGTTTCATCAAGAAGTCCTCGACGAAGGCAAAATTTCTCCCAATACTTGAGCCAGGAGTTTCCTTGTTTTCTGGATTGGAATGAAGATTACAAGGTGATGCAGTTGAGCATCAGTAGACGTAAATATAAAATTGGGTTAGCTTTTCAATGAAGGTTATATAAAAAAAAATGTACAGAGCGTTATCCGCAGTGGCTCAGAGGATAGAGCGTAAATGGGGTGAGATAGTTTCGAATCTCTGTGGTGGCTGGTTGATACAAACTCTGCTCCGGGCTCGCACTGACCCCAATTCTGACTTAAAATAGCCTCAGTGATCATGGGTTAGATTCCCCTTTCCGTCCAACTAACTCTGGGAATGTTTTCGTGGTTTTCCTCGCCGTGTAACACAAATGTTGCTTAGTTCCATCAAAAAGTCCTTCAGGAAAACTAGTTTGTTCTAATGCCTGATCCTTGTCTTTTGGGTTGGGTTCAAAATCACAAGGTAACGGATTTGAAAAGTGATAGTCGTAAACTCAGAATTGGGTCGGCTGTTCACCACCGGTTATAAAACGAAATTTATATAGATAGTAACTTCGTTGTGGATATATATATATATATATATATATATATATATATATATATATATATATATATATATATATATATATATATATATATATATATATATATATATATATAAGTTCAAAATGAAGAATAAAACAAAGAAAAATAATAGACATATGAAAAAAAAGGGGGGGGGAATAATAAGTAAAAAATAACAAACAACAGTTTATATAATATATATAATAATAATAAAAAAAAAATTTAAAAAAAAAGAAATTTTATTTAAAAAACCGGAACCGGGAAAAAAAGATATAATCTTTTCTTCAGCCCACACGATTATATCCGCAACACAGAGTACTTTCTGATATTGTATCAATAAAGCCAAAGCAAAATATATTAACACAATAGTGTGAGGAGCAATAGTGTGATATATTTTTTTTATAAAAATAACAACAAATAAAATAGATCAGAAAAAGTAAAAATAGCATGTAAAAACAGAAAATAAGATAAAAAACATTTAAAAGGGGCTATAAAGCGAGTAGCAAAATCAGATCAACTTACAAGGACAGAAAATATTTCAAGAATAATTTAAAAATGTTTTCGCAGAAAGATTGCCAGATTACAAAATATGAAAATTATTTTTCTTTGTTTTATTCTTCATTTTGAACTTATCTAATGAAACTTATTGTTTTTCTTAACTTACTTCGTGTTTTCTTGTATTTACTTATTTATTATATATATATATATAATATATATAGCAAATTAAGCTCTACGTAGAATTTATCCACTTGATTCTAACATTAATTTAATTATAACCTAAACTATAGTTTCAGGGCCTAAAGTAAATTAATAGTTAATTAAAGTAATTAAAGTAAATTAAGAGAAGTAATAGCATAACAATTGAAGGAAGTAAAGCAAAAAGAAAAGAAAAACTTCAATCCTTTTACAGAAATTGATTTAGAAAAAATCACAATTTTAGTTTAGATCATAAGAATTTGCTAAATTTCTGCAATGCAATTTACTAGCTGGAAAAAAAATAACGATTATAGCGAAGACGATAAAGAATTATTTTTAATTTAAATGCTGACTTTTAATAATGACATTCTAAACGTTTCAATAAGGACGTTTAAATTATTTTTTTTTTAAAATTAATATTGATGAAAGTGTTTTGGCCTAGAATTTATGATATGTTTATTTAACTATAATTTAAACTGTTATGCGTTAAAAACTTGAAAATCTTACAAGCAGAAAAAGAAAAGAAAAATTGCGTTAATAAAAAAATTTTATTTTGAACTTCAAGTTAAAGATTAATTTATTTCTTAAAAAAAATTTTAAAAAAATAAACTTAATATTAGGGAATATTCCTTAATAACAAACATTTTTATTGCTTATTTAAGAGTTAGCGATTATGTTTTTATGAAGTAGAAAAATTGGATTACAATGAAAAATAAAATGATCTACATTTGCTTCACTTTCAAAGCTGCGTCGACTTGAACCATATTTTTCAGCGACTTGATCCTTAAACGTGATTGTCCAATAGCATGATTCAATTTCTATGAAAATTCGTTTAAATTTAACACCGTGAAATTTGCATAGAATATGATCGATATTAGGAATGAACATTGAACAAATATTTCTGATGCATACCAGTTAACAAATGTTGTTGTGTACACTGAGGAAAAAAGTTGGACAAAACTCCCAGAACAGGGTAAAATTTAACGTTCTATGGAAACCAGAAACGCGTTGGCGATTTTTACCGAAAAGCTTAGGTAATGACTTTTGGTAAAATTAACAATAAAATGTAGTCCTATAATATGTTATAAATTTTGGAAATTTCATAATGTTACATTAGAACATTTGCATTAAAACCATTTATTCGGTTAAATTTAATCTCAAGTTAGTAATTTTTTTTCCTTAAAGGTATGGTAATAAGAACTATAATTTTGGAAACCAGAATTTCCATTAAACCGTTACCATATGAACGGAAAAATTACCAAATGCGTGTCTTAAATGCCATATATTTTAGTTTTGTTGATTAGAATAAAGTTGCTTTTTTTTTATGACAAAAAAGACATTACCATACAGTGAAGTAATTTTACCAGATTTTTTCCCCGTATACTTACATACTGTAAACAAAGAAGATTAAATTAACACAGAAGAAAAATACGCATTATTTTTAGCAATTTTTATCGCAATTGTTTTAATAAAAAATTTGAGTTGTTAGAGTCTTATAAACTTTGGAATCGACTTTATTCAATTTATTATTATTCAGCTGAATAATTTTTTTCTGTTAGTATATTTCATAAAAACATTTCATTGATAATTTCAATTTTATTTAAATCTCAGCATAGCATAACTTAGTAGTGTATTAATAGCGTAACTTAGTAGCATATAACATAGCGTATTAATAGCAACATAGCGTAACATGTGTTCAGAAATATTTCTGTGATTGGAATAGGAAATATTTCTGTGTTGTAAAATAAAATGTTTTGGGGATATTTATGTTTTAATTTTTTTTTTTTTTTGGTGTTTAAGAAAAAATAATAAAATCATGATGTTTTTTATAAGTTTATGATAACGTTCTTCTGAAATTTTAACACTTAAAATACATCCCCAAGAAACATTTCTGTTGCGTTTCAGAAGTTATTTTTGCCGTGTGCTATTATAAAAAACAAAATGTGGTTTTTATCATTTAAGCTGCAAAATGTTAAACAAGTTGAAAACAGAAAAAAACAGTAACTGAGCGCATAATAGCATTAATGGATAAGTTTTGAAACCAATCTCTGATAATCGACTTCCAGTAACTCATAAGAGAATCTTGAAGGTGATTTGAAGATCTAGATCCGTCTCATCGAACAGAACAAAGCAAAACGGCATATGAAGTGAATGATTAAAAAAGAATTTCGATGATTATCCTTTTCAATTCATTTAAACATTATGATAAATTTTTATTTTCTATCGAAAGGTTGAAATACTCTCTATTTTCTTGAAAAACAGTTAAGGTACTATCCTATCTTTAATCGCAAAATCGGTAATCGATTTCAATCTTGTTTTATTAAATTTTAGTCATGGAATGAATGAATAAGCTTGCATTACAACTAGAACTCTATATTGTGTGCACTTAAAAGTTTATTTCTGAAAAAATCCAGCGAAGATTTAAACCTATTTTTATCTTTATTTTGGAAAAACTTGCAATTATGATCAAGAATTGCGAGTAAAAGCCTTAAAAGTTTATTACTAAAAATTTTTAAGAAAAATTAAACCTAATTTTATCTTACATTTGCTGTTGAATCTAAGCATAAACATAGAATTATGATCAGGACCTTACATTTTGAGTAAAAGCTTTTAAAAGTAGTAACCAAAGAAGGATATAACTTGTTTTTATGAAAATTTTATTATGAAATCAACAAAATGAATAAAAAAACCAACGAATAATGCTATTGAAAAGATAAAAAAAAAGAGCTTACAATTATGATCAAGACACTATTAAATTGCGAGTGAAAGCCTAAAAAGTTTATTACTAAAAACTTAGTGAAGAATGAAACAGTTTTTATTTTACATTTGTTGTTAAATCAACGAATAAGCATAGAATTGTGATCAGGACCTTATATTGAGAGTAAAAGAACTCAATAGTAGTATCAAGAGAAAAGATACAGCTTGCATTAAAAATTTTATCATGAAATCAACGAATAAACTTAAAATTCTGATAAAAAATCTATATTGCGACACATTAAGAGATTTTTTTAACGACAAGTTTCATTGATCTACTAAAAATATTAATAAAAAGTCAGATGCTGTCTCACCTTTTGCCACTTAAATAAACTATTTGCCTTTGCATATTGGTTGACAATTTAAGTTGCTCAAATGACAGATCTCTCAAATGATGTTAAAGAATTTAGTTCCATAAAAGTATTTGATGATGTAATTTTTTTTCCTCGCATTACATTTTTAATGCATTTGCTTTAATATCAGCAGAATTTTATTGAAACAGCACAATAAAAATTTCATTGAATCGAAGAAAAGCAAAGTGATATCTTCAGCAAAGTTGGAAAAACCTCACCATTTTGCACAACTGAGATGTACTCAAATATAATTCAAAACCAATATCTTGATTAAGAAATAATATATATAAATGATAAGTACTGGAATACGTACTAATAAAAATTATATTAGCCAAAATATAGTTTCAACAACTAGGGCACCAATCAGTTTGTATTTAGCTGTATATTTATTCTAGCGAACCAAAATACATGTAAATATTTATTAAGAAATTCGCTAAATTTCATATAAATGATAAACTGTAATAAACAGAATGGGTATTAATCGCTATGATATCAGCCAAAGATAGCCCTCTATGACACCATTCAGTCTGTATTTAGCTGCATAATTACTCTAGAAGACCTAAAATATGCATAAATAAGTATTAAAATATTTGCTAGATTTCATATCAAGAATAAACAGACTGGGTACTAATCGCTATGATATTAGCCAAAGATATCCACCTATGACACCATTCAGCTTGTATTTAGCTGCATAATTACTCTAGAAGACCTAAAATATATATAAATACGTATTAAAACATTTGCTGGATTTCATATAAATGATAAGCAGAATGGGTACTAATCGCTATGATATTAGCCAAAGATAGCCCCCTATGACACCATTCAGTCTGTATTTAGCTGCATAATTACTCTAGAAGACCTAAAATATGCATAAATACGTATTAAAACATTTGCTAGATTTCATATCAAGAATAAACAGACTGGGTACTAATCGCTATGATATTAGCCAAAGATATCCACCTATGACACCATTCAGCTTGTATTTAGCTGCATAATTACTCTAGAAGACCTAAAATATGCATAAATAAGTATTAAAATATTTGCTAGATTTCATATCAAGAATAAACAGACTGGGTACTAATCGCTATGATATTAGCCAAAGATATCCACCTATGACACCATTCAGCTTGTATTTAGCTGCATAATTACTCTAGAAGACCTAAAATATATATAAATACGTATTAAAACATTTGCTGGATTTCATATAAATGATAAGCAGAATGGGTACTAATCGCTATGATATTAGCCAAAGATAGCCCCCTATGACACCATTCAGTCTGTATTTAGCTGCATAATTAATCTAGAAGACCTAAAATATGCATAAATAAGTATTAAAACATTTGCTAGATTTCATATCAAGAATAAATAGAATGGGTATTAATCGCTATGATATTAGCCAAAGATAGCCCCCTATGACACCATTCAGTCTGTATTTAGCTGCATAATTACTCTAGAAGACCTAAAATATGCATAAATAAGTATTAAAATATTTGCTAGATTTCATATCAAGAATAAACAGACTGGGTACTAATCGCTATGATATTAGCCAAAGATATCCACCTATGACACCATTCAGCTTGTATTTAGCTGCATAATTACTCTAGAAGACCTAAAATATATATAAATACGTATTAAAACATTTGCTGGATTTCATATAAATGATAAGCAGAATGGGTACTAATCGCTATGATATTAGCCAAAGATATCCACCTATGACACCATTCAGCTTGTATTTAGCTGCATAATTACTCTAGAAAACCTAAAATATATATAAATACGTATTAAAACATTTGCTGGATTTCATATAAAGGATAAACAGATTGGGTACTAATCACTATGATATCAGCCAAAGATAGTTTGAACACCAATGGCACCAATCAATCTGCATTTAGCCCTGTGTTTACTCTAGTAAACAAGCAAAAAAAAAGAAAATTGGGAGTGTTTAGCGTGGTACAAGTTGTAGACATCGATTATAGGTGTACATACGCCAACATTTCCTCGTCAACAACGATTAATGATCATTCCACTGGACATTTCAGGTCGGTGACTGAACTCTGAGGACAGATTTCTCGCATTTGGTCCACACCTGGAAGCATTTTTTTTCTCACTTCGATATTTTTGTCCCATAGGGCTTTTTTAAGTCATATCACTAAAGAGATGGCACGATAGTCCTACCAAAAACTGGGGAAAACTTTGCCAGTATCCATTGTGTCATGGCACAAGGCAGCCTTTGAGGTACATGTCAGCAAGTTGATGGATCACATAAATCACCGTTCGGCAGTCGCTTGTTTCCCGGCTTTCACAAGCTTCAATATCGCCATTTCTTTTCTCCTTCCTGGGTTTATTCCATCATTCTTCCCACAGTCCGCGCGTGCAATAGCACGGACGAACCAATTTGCATAGAACAACGAGTTTTTTCCGGCAGCTTTTTTAACCATTTTTCAAATGGTTTTCTTCGTATGAAAGATTCTGCGTGAAATCTGGTATTGCAGAGCCAAACTTGAAAAATCAGTTCCGGGTTTTTACTCAGGTAATTTATAACTTGAGTGGGCCATCCAAAATTCTATAAGATTCTATTTTGATTTCGAGAGGCTACTATTACACGCTGATGCGTCCACCATTAAACATAGGGGATGCGGTTGAAAAGTGTTGATGAATGTTGGCGACCCTGCTCGAGAGTATAAGTAAACAAGCTGGAGGCAGAAACAGGTAGCAATGGCCTGTAATGGAATTTCAACCGCGTTACGCATTTTTTTTTTTTTTTTTTTGTCATTAATTTTCATTAGTTAGTTTCTTAATTTAAACATAAAAATATATTTTAAAGCTTCAATTGGTTTTGGTCCATATTCTTAACAGCTTTAGTAAACTCTCGATTAACCGGGATGGTCAGGTCCCAGATAAGCGGAGATCCCAGATAACTCAAAAAGGAATTATAGAATATGTAAAATTACTGTACAATAAAGCATTATTAGTTGAATTAAATCGAAAGAAAGGGAATTAATATGACATTTTAATGTTATTTAGATTCGCACTTCGTGCTGTTTAAAGGAAAAACAGAGATCTAGTTTGCCTCACTGTTTTGTGAAGAATGAATTTATGGAAGTTCGTTTTTGTTTTTTTATTTACTTTTCGAAGAATTTTACTACTCCGCTTTCTCAACATCAGTTTTGGGTCGTTCTGGATAATTCGTAACCCGGATAATCCGATCTCAATGAATTGTGAGTCTACTGTAGTGAGTTTTGAATAGGTGGCGACCATTTTTGGTCACAAGACGTTTAGTTTGGTTAGAAGTTGTGTTAGGTTGAAACTTAGCATTTTGAATTGTATTTCAAATGAAGCTTTCGTTCTTCATTAATTAACATTTATACAGAAAAATTGGAAAAATTTCAGAAAAGCGCTTTTTTTTTCATTTTTTTAAATTTTATTTCAGAGTGTAATATTTTTTATTGCATTATAAATTATCCAACAAAGGATAGGAGATACTTTGTATTATGTGGACAAAATCTAAAAAAAGCGTCAATAAAGCACAAATGAAAGTACATAAATAGACATATTATAGTTTCAGTTCCATAAACAATAAGCTTCATCAGTGTCTAAACGTCAAAAAAATGCGAATTTATGTGCTTTCATTTGTGCGTTATTCACATTGTTTTTTACTTTAGTTCATTATAAACTGGTTAATATATTTATTTAGTTCAAAAACACAAAATTTCTCCTTTACATCAAATGGTTTTACAAACCAAATTAAAGAAAACATACTAAACATTACTATTGAGTACGCAGCTTTATAATGTAACAAAGAAAATAAATCTTTAAACAATGTCTCCTTCCGCGATACTTTTCATTTACGCAATACTTTCTTTGAATCAGCTGCTTAGTTTGTTTAAGTAGTAACAAAACATTGTTATGTTAGAGAAGTGAATGTTGTAATAGTTCTAGAATCTTGCTTTTCGAATATTTGATCTGTTTCCGTGTTCGTTTAAAAATTATAGCTAAAAAAATGGAGTTAAAAATTAGCTATCTCTTAAAGAAGTGAATGTTGTAATAGTTCTAGAATCTTTCTTTTCGAATATTTGATCTGTCTCCATGTTCGTTTGAAAAATATAGTTTAAAAAAATGAAGTTAAAAAATAGTTATCTTTTGAACAAGTGAATGTTGTAATAGTTCTAGAATCTTTCTTTTCGAATGTTTGATCTGTTTCCGTGTTCGTTTGAAATATATAGTTAGAAAAATGGAGTTATAAAAAATAGCTATCTTTTAAAGAAGTGAATGTTGTAATAGTTCTAGAATCTTTCTTTTCGAATATTTGATCTGTTTCCGTGTTCGTTTGAAGAATATAGTTAAAAAAATGGAGTTAAAAAAATAGCTATCTTTTAAAGAAGTGAATGTTGTAATAGTTCTAGAATCTTTCTTTTCGAATATTTGATCTGTTTCCATGTTCGTTTGAAATATATAGTTAAAAAATAGCTATCTTTTAAAGAAGTGAATGTTGTAATAGTTCTAGAATCTTCCTTTTCGAATACTTGATCTGTTTCCCTGTTCGTTTGAAAAATATAGTAAAAAAATAGCTATCTTTTAAAGAAGTTAATGTTGTAATAGTTCTAGAACCTTTCTTTTGAAATATTTGATCTGTTTCTATGTTCGTTTGAAAAATATAGTTTAAAAAATGGAGTTAAAAAGTAGCTATCTCTTAAAAACTAAGTCAATAATTCATTTTTAAAGTTCTAAACATGCACTGAAAAAAGGTGTGATCAAAATTACCAGAATATGATAAAATAGCCTATCTAATGAAGGAGCTTAATTCCTCGCTACTAGGTACATATTATAGTCGAGGGGGCTAATCTGTCAGTCTTGCAGTCTTGTGTCCAGGGGTACGAATACCAACCTTGACATCACAATATTTCCTCCATTCCCCTCAACATATAAAGGGATTCCAGGGACCAGCTCTTTCTACTGCCCATTACCTGACAAAACGCTTAGGTCCAATGTCCAGTTAAATTTCTATTTTACTGTTCGTAAATAGTTTTAAAAAAAAACGGATAGTTTTGTAAAACAGTAAAGGTAAAAATGTTCTTTATCGTAAACTTTACGGTAAATTGGATGGATAGACTAATGCCGGTTATTTTACCGTAATTTTAGAATAAAAATTCTAACAGTGTAATAAAAATAAAAATTTTGGTGCTGATAAATGTAGAGCGATTTTTTTAAAAAGGTTAAATCTAGTTACTTTCCATAATCCTTGTTCCTTTAAGACATAATTATAAAGTTATAAATATAAATTATAAATAAAATTTTATAAAATGTAATGTTAAATGAATCAGCTAAATTATAGCCTTAAATTTAAAGTTTCTAAATAATGGTCGAGTGAATTTTCTTTTGCTTAAAAATATGCTTTATTATACTTTAAGTAAAAAAAAAGTATAAAGCACCGGTTGTTTTAAGGGTGATTTTTCAATTCCCTTGAATTCGGAATTTGTAAGCAGAGCAACCACATTGCTCAACTTCAATTTTGAACTTAAACTGTTTTGTTTTTGTTGAATCATTTTCTAATTACCTAAAATTAAGACATTTCTAGCACAAAAAACTAGAAAACTTCACTTTAATTTAGAATTTAAACACATTTATTATTAAAATATTATTTAATTGCATGAAATGCGACCTATCAAGGACTACAAAAAAACTATAATTGACTATACTTGCATTCTGAATTTAAAATCGGTTATTTTTCGGGTAATTTTTCGATTATCTGAAATTTTTAAGTGCAACTATATAGCTAAACATGAATTTTGGATTGAAATTTAAATTTTTTAATTACCAACATTGAAACATCTTAAATAACTTAATATTATTATCATTATTATTATTATCGTTATTATTACTATTATTATTATCACTTATTAGCTTATTTATTATTAAGATATTTTTTAACTTGCATGGAATAAGATATACCAAGCAAAGTAAAATAATAGTTAACTGTAATTGAATTTTGAATTTTAACTCGGTTGTTTTTAGTGTTATTTTTCAATTCTCTGAAATTTGGTTGGAGCTTGTTTACCATTAAAATATTACTTAATCACATGAAATGAGATGTATCAAGTGCAACAAAATAACTACAATTGACTCAAATTGAATTTTGAATTTAAATTCGTTTTAGTCAGTCAACTTTTTTATTCGTCAATTTTTCAATTCTCTCAAATTTAGAATTTTTAAGTATATGAACCATTTAACTAAAGTTGAATTTCGAATCTAAATTTAAGTCCTGCAATAACCGAAATTAAAACATCTTAAATAACTTATTAGTATTATTAATCAACTTATTTATCAATAAAATATTATTTAATTGCAGGAAATAAGACGTATCAAGTGCAACAAAGTAATTATAGTTGAGTATAAATAAATTTTGAATTTGAACTTGGTTGTTTTTAGCGTAATTTTTCGATTATCTGAAATTTTTAAGTGCAACTATATAGCTAAACATGAATTTTGGATTAAAATTTAAATTTTTTCTATACCAAAATTGAAACATCTTAAGTAGCTTAATATTATTATCATTATTATTATTATTATCATTTATTAACTTATTTATCATTAACCTCTTCACTACTGAAGTATAAAGGTATATAGCAAAAGAAAAATATTTTACAGTTCCGAATTTCCATTTTACTGCCAAAAGTTATAATGAAATAAACAAAACACGAATTATGCAGCCAGGGGGCTAATAATGTTAGGTCCACATGCGCGAACCTCAAGTCTTAACTGAGTAAAATATGTAAATGTTTCAAACGTTGAACTGCACCTAAGGTAGGAACACTCATGCATAATGTTATATTATGATGTATTTAAATACAATGATCAATAGATTTAATAATTATTTAGAAAAGAATTAAGATGTTTTTTACAATGAGTTGCTATATTAAATGCAATTCCAATGCTTACCGATGCATTACTGCGGGAAATCTCAGTTTTAAATCTATTTTAATTATTCACATCACTTAAAATTAGTAATTATTGAAAAGAATATATCATTATTCGTAAAAAATGTTTCATTCTTGTGGGTCAAATATCAAAATTATGGATATAAAATACAAAAAGTTAAAATTATTAAATATATGTACATACCTTAGTATGAAACATTTGATTAAAATACCAATAAAAATATTCTTAAATAGATATAAAATTGAAAGCTCATAATCCTATGAGATTTCACTTGCATATTATCTTTCGCACTACGTACTAAGGTGCGCATGCGTGGAACTGTATGTTCGTGACTGCATTATTTCAAAATACTAAATATAAATTTAAAAACTTCATACAGATCACAGAACTACTGAGTAAAATAAAAAAAAAATATTTTTAGAATGACTAAATCATATAATGCTTGAAATTAGTTTCATCTTCGATCGCGTTGATTTAGCGTCATTTTTCGAAAATCACTTCGGCATATGTGGAATTCTTTCCAAATTACTTACATGTTCTGCATCTATTGCGGAAATACCTAGAAAGTGTAAATATCTAGAAATGTTTCAGTGTTATGTTAGAAATGTTCACAATTAATTTTCTTGTACAGTGTTTTTGGAAACTAAGAAGCGAAGGTCCACATATGTGGAGCGATGTAATGAAGAGATTAAGATATTTTTGAATTTGCATGGAATAAGACATTTCAAGCAAAATAAAATAATAGTTAACTGTAATTGAATTTTGAATTTTAACTCGGTTGTTTTTAGTGTTATTTTTTTTATTCCCTGAAATTTGGAATTTTTAAATACAACAACTTAATAGCTAAACAATTAAAATTTAAATTTTTTGATTACCGAAATTAAAACATCTTAAATAACTTTTAAGTATTGTTAATTAACTTGTTTATTAATAAAATATTATTCAATTGCGTGAAACAAAGCGTATCAAAAGCGACAAAATAACTATAATTGACTTTAATTGAATTTTGAATTTACACTCGGTAGTTTTTAGTATAATTTTTTCAATTCTCACAAAATTCGGAATTTTTAAGTACATCAACCATTTAGCTAAATTTGAATTTCTAATTAAAATTTTTCAATAACCGAAATTTTAACATCTTAAGTATAATACGCTGCTCAAAACTTCTAAGACTAGTGCTGAATGAAAAATAAGTCACTGCCCTCACAGACCCTACCCCCTCCAAAGATCGTGACCGATCAAAAAATTTACCCCCTTTTTGTAAAGATGAAAGTGAAGACGAATGGAGTGACTCCCGTAACCCACTGAACTTGGTCCATTACCCTTCTGAGGAAGAAAAACGTCCATTGTAACCCCTTAACGGTAACTTTCACTCTTCAACATGTGACCCTTTTTTCCGGCAATAGAAGGGATTCACAAGAGTTTGTTTACCTCTTCAGTAGACCAAGAGGAGGATGCAAAGGAGGAATGATCTCTGGAGGAAACATTCCGGTAACAGAATTTTTCGGGGCATCTGTAACTTAAGCAGAATTTAGACATATTTAAGAATAAGTTAACATAACGTATTATCAAATGCTTTTGAAATGCCATTTAACATTAAATGAATATTCTCAAGAAATTGAAGAGGTATAACATTATCCCATTGGCTTCAAAAATATATAACTAGGAGATAAAGGTTGACACGTTTCAAGCGCTCAAAAATAGGCGCCCATTTTCAGGACTTGCCTGCGTGAATGGGAAGAAACAAAAGGATTTAAAATATAGGAAACGAAAAGTTGCTTACGAAAAAGGAAAAAAATAGAGGTGAGAAACAAAACTATACCCACACAATGATTTACCATGATTTGCTCCTCTCTGCCATAGCGATTTTTCTTGCTCTGTTTTTCAATTTTTTTTCTCTCGGCTATTGTGGTTTTTCTAGTTTTGTTTCTCAGCTTACTTTTTTTCATTTTTCGCAGGCAGCTTTTCATTTTATGTTTCAAATCACTTTTGTATCGTTTCATTCACGTCTGACAAGTCTTGAAAAGGGGCGCCTGTTTTTACGCACTGAAACATCTCGACTGTTATTTGCTATTTATATATTTTTAAAGCGAATGAAATTTTTAATAAGGTAATACCATTTAACATGTTCTTCTGCTTAACTCTTTAAATATATCTTTGTCACTTTTCATTTTTTCCCATTGTTTGCTTTTTAACTTAACGATAGTGCGTGCTTTTAACGTAATACTGAACGAAACTAGAATCAATGTCTGTATCTCAAACGAGAGGAAAAAGAACAAAAAGAGAACAAACAAATGTTAGGAAAATTTGCTATAAGCCTTTTCTGATCATGCAATATTTTTTAAATTTGTATATTCCTTCCTAAGAATAGAAGTAACAAATTGTTTACAAAATACCCTCTTCAGAAAGACAGGTTCAACACCGAATCGTAATATTGGCACCTTAAATCATAACACCATAAAATTCTGAATCTTCAATATGGTGTCGAATTGTTAAATGCTTCCATTAAGAACAACTACAAAATTGTGTATTTGAGTTTTAAAAAAAAGATTACTTTTTCCGTAATAACATCGTTTAAGTACATGAAGATAGCATTAAATTTGCCTTATATTGTGGTTTAATACACTCCAAAATTTTGAACAGATGACAACTATCTTATATTTTCTATATTTTTAAGATAGTTGCTGAATTTCAGTAATTTTTGCACCAGTGAAATATAGAAGAAAAAAAAGAACAACAATTTTTTTAAAGTTTTCAATAAATTACTATAAAAATGTGCGAAAACTTCAACGCCAACATACACAAAAAAGTTTTGCAATTAGATTAAAACATAATTTTTTTAAGAAATTTCAACGAAAAAACATTTATTTCATGAATATTTTCAAAATTTTTTAAACGAATTTAACTCCAAAGTTCATTGTTCAAGATGACTGTTGCAAGGATGCAACAGACGCAATATTATGCACACACACACATCGTCTTCAGAAAAAGGGGAAGGTATTGAAGCGAAATCAAAAGTCAAGGGAGACGTTTTAGAAGATTCACCCCTCTTCCCTTCAGACGACGGTGGGTCGTGGGAAGCAGGGGTCGTTGAGCCATCAGGGTTCTTCAGCGCACGTCGTCTGCCAGACAAGGTGGTGTACGAAATGACTGTTCATAATTACTCTTAAACGAGCTATATATTAAACAGTCCGCGTGACTACCTTTTTTTATCTTCTTTTTTCTTTCTACGCAAAAGGGGAAGCCTGTACGGAAAGTCGAAATAGGTCACATTTAAAGATAGAATTTCGAATTGTACAAGATATGTGTTCGAAATATTCGAGATCGAAATATTCGAATATCGTTCCATTTCTTTCAATTAATTCAATCTTAATATGATGGTAAGCACGGTGACATTGTCGCAGAACATTAAAGAGTTGAAGAAAGATTTTTTGTTTGGGATTCAAAAAAGTTGTTTTTTTATCTGCAGAATTTTTCGAATAATTTTTTTTTTTTGTCAGAAATTTTTTTCCTCTTTTTTCAGAATTATTATTTTCACCACAAAATGCCTTTCTCGCAAATAAACAAGACGCTCGTGTTCTTTTTTTTTTTTTTTTTTTTTTTTTTTTTTTTTTTTTTGAGAATCGAAAAATTCCAGAATGATTGGTTTTAACTAGAATTGCAGAGTGATATTATAAAAAGTAATTTCCAAATCACAAAAATTTCGAAAAAGTTAACTATACAAATATTTTTTAGAACAGAAGAATATCTCCAATAATATTAGAATATGTATTATTTTATACGTAGATAAAAGAAAAAATTCTTACGTTTGCAATTAAAAATTTTTTGTACTGTTCTATTCTGTACATAAAAACTTTTTTTCTTCTTTTTTTTCTTTTGTAAACAGAAGGCTCGTCTGTTACTAACATATATATCTGCTAACATAAATTAGAAGCATATATATTGCTACAATTAAAAACTTCTTTCAGAAAGATATTAGTACTATGTTAAGTTGAACTATATTGTACACGAAAAAATAAATTCTATTAAGATTACCGTACTACATAGTAATGAAATTTTGGCAAAAAAAAATAATTATAAATAAATAAACATAATTCTAGTTAAGGGGAGTCGGTAGGGCATATACCAATAATGCTGATCTAACTAATCTCTTTCGATAGAATTTTTATCAACTTCTAAACAAGATATTGGTTCATTTTTTTTTCTCAAATATTAATATATACATGTTTATACTGTGATAACTTAGGTAGAATTTTCTTTTTCAAAAATTATGAACTGAGAACTATAAATTCCTTTTAAAGTTCCATCATTTTTGAGCAAAAATCCTTCATAACTCAAAAAGTATTCACGTTATTGCTAAAAAATTATCACAAAACATAACTCATACAATCTCAAATATTCCCAAAAAATTTCAAAGAGATATCATGAGTAGTTTCTTAGAAAAGGTACATCGAAAAAGCTCAGTTTTAGCATTATTTATGTGTGTCCTACCGATCTCCTTTAATAAGACAAAAATATACGATATTTAAAACATTCATTTGGTAATTGTTTCCATTCATATGATAACAGTTTACTGGGAATTCTGATTTTCAAAATTATAGCTCTTATTTTATACACATTCAGTCAAGAATACTAAACTAGAAAGTAAATTTAACCGAATAAATGGATTTTATGTCATGTTCTAAAGTACCATGATAAAATTACGAAATTTCACCATGGTTTATCAAATTTTATCACATATTATGAGACCAAATTTCATTGTCAATTTTATCACAATTACTACCGAAGCACTTCGATAAAATTTACCGAGCTTTTTAATGTTCCAATGAAGGCAATTCATTCTTTATTTTAATTAGAGTATTTTAGACCGTTCTGCATAATTTTAATAAAATGATATTGCAGTAAAGAAATGTTCGAAATCGCGTCTTCAAAATATTCTCCACGATGAGGTCGATGATCTTATGAAGGAGAGGTGTTTTGTTTGTCCACGGTTGCAGTGATGGGGTGGCCGACAGGTGGAAGGTGTGGGAAAGGTGTTTCTTCTTTAACTTCTACCGAACATTTCAGGCAGCATAATGTAAACAAACAAGAAAAATCGTGCCCTCAAAAAGATTTAGCTACCGTATAGAGAAAGTGACAATTTTTTTTAACAGCCAATTAATTGAAAAAATTTTTGTTTTCTTAATTGAATGAAGAAACAGGTTGATTTTATTTTTAAAAAAAAATGATTGATTTTCAAAATATATTCATTTACTAAAAGCATAAGTTTTACTGCCAAAAGCATGAAGTTTACTATAATGCCCATAACATAACATAGTTACATGTTGTAGCACAGTGCTCAGCTACATTGTTAGAAATTTTGAATCTTGTTGAACCTTAATATAGTTCAATTTGCAGCAACCTTAATTTGGTGTTATCTTGAACCATATTATCGTACCCTTGAAAATTCATTATACTATAATATGGTTATAAAGTTTAACGTATAGATTATTCTCTTTAACTTCTTATAGATGTTTCTGCAAGTTTGAGTAAGAGCTCAAAGTGCCTTAGATGTTGAACCAGTTTTAAACTGGACCAGAACTGATTCAAAGTTGAACCAGTTTTGAACTGGACCAGAACTGACTCAAAGTTGAACCAGTTTTGAACTGGACCAGAACTGATTCAAAGTTGAACCAGTTTTAAACTGGACCAGAACTGATTCAAAGTTGAACCAGTTTTGAACTGGACTAGAACTGATTCAAAGTTGAACCAGTTTTGAACTAGGCCAGAACTGATTCAAAGTTGAATCAGTTTTGAACTGGACCAGAACTGATTCAAAGTTGAATCAGTTTTGAACTGGACCAGAACTGATGCAAAGTTTAATCAGTTTTTCTAAGAGTGTAGAATTAAATGATTTCGGTAATAATACTAAACATTTATCCTTTATATTATTCATATTGTTTTAAAAGTGGTTCAAAAATATAACTTCTCATTAAAGATAATATTGTTTTACAAAATTAAAATTCAATTTATCTTTTTAAAAAAAAGATATGAAATAATTATTTTAAAAAATGCAAAAAAAATATTTATGTATAAAATTGAGAAAAAATTTTTTAATAATATACACCAAATTTGATGGGTTAACCTTAAATATGCTAATTGATTTGTAAAGACAATGTTTTAAGTTACGAAATGAGACTCAAAATTTTACATTTTATGCATTTGAGGATCAAAGGAAGAAAACAGTATGTATCAGAGAAGAAAAAAAACAAAATTTTACTATAGACTATAATTTTTTATAGTCTTTTATAATTTAATTTAATTATTATCGAAAACGTTTTGACAGCAAAATTGAAAGGGAAAAAACTGCATCTATTTTATACATATTTGAATATCAAAATCCAGATCGCTCAAAATGTTTCTTAAAAAATGACAATTTAAATGTATGACTTTTTCGAAGTATTATTATTCCGAAATTATTTTGCCAATTTGGCTAAAAATTTAGCATTTTGTCATTTAAAATCACATTGTTTAAAATGGCGTTAAATTTCTATGTTACCTCACCATTTAAAACATTTTAAACCATTATTAAATAAAATTACAAATAGTAAAGGAATTATATTTTGTAAGGTATTATCTATATATATAAACTTTGTGATTGTGGGCAAAATTTTTCACATTCAAAATTTTTGTGCCGCGTTTAAATGGTACTAGAGATATCGCGAAGTAAGTAAAAAGTGAAATTAGCATTAAAAAGTTTAAACTGTCAACCACTCTCCAAATTAAAGAGAAGTGAATATATCTTTCACACTATAAAAAATTATGGGTACTCAAGTATCACGAAACTTATATCGTTTTTGACGAAACCGTTTCCTCAGGTATATGCTAAAAGCAAACGTTTCGTCAAAATGACGAAAAAACTATCTTAGAACCGTTGTTGAAAAGCCGACCCAATTTTTTGAGTTTACGAGTACTATTGTTCAACTCGGTGGCCTTGTAACTTTGAACCCAAACCAGAAGACCAGGGAACTCCTGAGTCAAGTATTGGGAGAAATAAATTTGCCTTTGTGGAGGACTTTTTGATGGAACTAACTCGCATTTGCGTTATACGGAGAGGAAAACCATGGACGGTTAGCCTGATGGCAAGGGGACTCTAACCCAGGATCCATCTACCCCTGAGGATATTTTGTGTCAGTACTGTGGTCGGTGCAAGCAGGATGCAGAATTCGTATCGATCAGCCATTAGTGGGATACGAACCCGGTTCATCTCATTGCAAGGCGAATGCTCCATCCCCTAAGCCATCGCGACTCCGAAAAAACTATCGTCACTTCATCGAGGAAACAAATTTCGTCGAAATTAAAGAAATATTTCGTCATTGCATTTTTTTTTTCCAGAGAAAAAAAAATCATGATGCCCCTAATGTATCTTGCTTATCTAATAATCACTTTATCGTGGGTACCATATAAGCAGATCGATATTGCCCCAACAACATGAAAAGGAGAAGCAGAATAGAGAGATAAATTACACCTATACTCGACCATTCAGGCTTTGATCCCTCTTTGAACACCATTAAAAAATAAGTTATTTCGCTGAATACCTGAATAGGTGGAGTCCTCTATTAATGAACTACTAGTTCCTCAACTGTTCATCGCTGTAAGCGAACAAAATCATTATCAAATATCATTCGTTAAACAGCATTTCAGACGGGACGACTAAAAACGTTCCCTGCAACCGAGTTTTGAATGCATTCTGGGCTCAGGGAACAGAGCGTTAGTCTCCCAAAGAGGTAACCCACGTTCGAATCCCAAAGGTGGCTGATTAAAACAAAGTCTGCTCCCGGCTCCCATCAACCACAGTGCTGACGTAAAAATATTTTCTGTGGGATACGGATCATAGGTAAGGGCTAAATATGGAAGGATTATCTCTCGAATGTAAAGCAAATGCTGTTTAGTTCAATCAAAAAGTCCTCCACGAAGGCTAGTTTGTCCCAATATCTGATCCAGAAGTTCCCTTTTTATCTGGATAGGGTTCGGAATTACAAGGCTATGGAGTTGAACATTGATAGTTAAAAACTCAGAACTGGTTCGGAGTTACAACAGTGGTTGTAAAATAAAATAAAATATTTTGGGTTCATTATTGCTGGGTTAGACTTTATAATCTATAATCTGCCTACCACATTACCCATTAGGCCAGACTAGCTCATGGCCTGGGGGCCCCAATGATTAGGGCTCCCCTTATAATGGATTTTTTGAAGAAAAAAATTTTAAAAATTAAGAAAAACAATGATTTTTCAAAATGTTATGATTATTTTTTAGTTCTAATTTAATAAAATGAAGTAAAATTTAATTTGTTATTATTTATTTTTATTTTACATATGCTTTCTTAAATGAAGAGATATATAAATACTTTTATATTTGAATAAATAAAAAATATACGAGAAAAAAATGTAATCTAAGGGCCCCAAAAATTTGAAGGGCCTAGGGCCCCCAACCACTGATCTGATGATTTGTTTTAGATTAGTGAGTAATTTGCTTCTATATAGTTATTACTAAGGCCCGGATTTTGATGACATTTGCATTTTTTTGCATTTTTTGCATTTTTAGACATTTTTTTGTCCTTTAGAGCATTTTTTGAGATTTATAGGGCATTTTCTTTAAATTTTGGGGCGTATTTTGCATTTTAAAGTATTTTTTAAATTTTTTGTTAATTTTTTCTTAATTTTTATTATTTTTTCTAATTTTATATTACTGTTTACTATTTTCTTATTTTTTATTACACTGACTTCCAAACAATGAAGAAAATCTCTAGGATATTAAAAGGTGAAGCAACATCTTTTCAAATTGAAGAAGAATTGTCAGTAAGTGTGACCGTCCTTTTCAAGTACGCACCAATAACATCAGTAGACGTTAAAAGAAGCTTCTCCTGGTATAAAAATTTGCTTTCAGACAAGAGACGCTCATTTACATTTCAAAATATTAAAAAAAATTTAATGATCCACTGTAATTCTGATATTTAGTAATATTATGAGATGGAAGTTGTTATATTCATTTAAGTTTCTATACAAAATGAAAATGTTTTGGAGTCAATATATTTTCCTTTTTTTTTGTTATTTTAGGATACAAAACATATTTTTCAAACTTTAATGAACGTAGAACAAGTATTGCATTGCTTTATATTTTTTGAAACGACTCATAATAATTTTAAAGAGAAAAAACAATGTTTTAATTTAATATTTTTACTTCTATTTAAATCATGTCATTAGGCATTTTTAGAGCAATTTTCGCATTTTAAGGGCATTTTTTGCACTTTTAAGGGCATTTTTTGCAGTTTGTAAGGGCATTTTTTGCACTTTTTAAGGGCATTAATTGAGATTTTTTAGGTCATCAAAATCCGGGCTCTAGTTATTACTATCCACTGAGCTGCAAGAATCAACAGAATGTGCAAAGAATTTGATTAATCACTGAAAAACGCCAGCGAAAGTAAACAACAGCAAAATACAACATCGCAGACACTATACGTAAGTAAACACAAGAAGTACTTATCCGAATTAGTCTTAAGAAGCTCTCGTCTAAACCAAGAAAACACGCCAGCTACGTTTGATTCGTAATACCAGTCGCAATGGGGGTCAGTAACCTGCTGCACTTTTAGAAAAAGCCACGATAAGACCGACGCATCAAAAAATGCAAGGTAAAGATTTGCATTTTGTCAACAAACAACCACTAAATAGAGCCGTTGCATCAGAGGCTGCGCTTCCAAAAGAATGAAAAAAAGAACGTTATTGTGCAAGATGGAAGAATGGAGAATTCGATAGGCTCTTTGTGCAGGTAACTCTGCATTCAGCCAGATTTGGCCGAAGATCGCGATGATTTTATTCATATTTTCATCGCTTTGTACATTGCAGTTATGGACTCAGGGTGGATATGATATAAAAATAGCTTTAAATAAAATAAATACCTGCTTAGTTTAATTTATAAAACATATGAATATACAAACTAGCTCTAAATTTAGTTTTGGCGAAATAATAAAAAAAAAATTATCAAGTGTATTTTATATAAACGAAATAAACATTTTTGCAACTGCAATTTGTGTATTCTTCTGGAAATAACTAAATCCAGTTATTAAAAAAAATTGCTGAAATCTTAACAAATTTCAAAAACCCCAAATCTTATGTGGTAAGCACCTGAAAATCATTGAGGTTTAGGAAAATCATTTAGGTTAGCACCTGAAATCGATTTTCTTTTAGGTTTAACCAAATTATTTGGTTACTGTTAGGAATTTTTTATTAAGTTGTGCAATAACTCATGTTCACAAAAAAAAAAATGGCTAAAATCACAAAACTTTTCAAGAACATTATAATATCCTTAAAACTTATTTTATGTGGTAAGACAAATGCCTAAAAATCATCAAAGTTGTTACACAAATTATTTTGATTCCATAATGAATTTTTTTATTAAGTTATGTAAGTCATGTAGATAAAAATGTCTAAAATCGCAAAACTTCTTAAGAAGATTCTTATATCCATAAATTTTATATTATTTTTTTAACACAAACACCTAAAAATCATCAAAATTGTTAGTTAACCAAATAAGTTTGATATTGTCGTGGATTTTTTTTAAAATTAACTATGTAATGCTAAAGAATTTTTTGAGTTCTCAAAATTTCATAGGTCACTAAAAGGATAACATTACTGCAAATTTTTTAAAGCATTGTTTTTGTCATCCCGACAAGTTCGGGAACGAGCAATCAAGAAGAAAATCAATAAATCTCGTAATTCAGAACAACTTTGTCTCTTATTCTTCGGTTATTCTAAGCAACAAAGTTGTCAAGACTCACAATATGTAACATTTAGAAGTATTTGCTGAAAAATTTTCAAGTGTTTCTCACGTTTTGAACCGCACATTTTTTTTTAATGTGATGGGAAAATCGATGAATAATCAAATAAGAAGATAGAAATTAATTCGAGAGGCACTCAAAAAAAAATTTTGTGTCATCGAAATTGGTTCCGTAAGCTTATCACATTTTCGAAACAAAAATTAAGAATTAAGGATTATATCTACAAGATTTAAAAGAGAGAAATATATTTTAAAACAATAGCAAATTTCTTTTCAACTTAGAAAACAATGACCAAACAAAAAACTTATTTTCTGATTGTCGAATTATACTTGTTTCGAGTCTAAAATAAACTGACCAGAAAGATTTTTTTTTTTTCATTATGCGTTTTAAAAATTTTAGTACTAGAGATCACACTCAAATTATTACATGTGAACAATTATTTTTCTAACAAATACTAAAACTATGAAAAATTAACAAAACCACCAGTTATATTCTTTCGACGTTGCTTTTAATTATTTGTACTTGAAATTTTTTTGTAAGTAATTATTGAAATAATATTACTAAATGCCATGCTGTACACTAAGATCCCTCAGAACGGTGAGTTAGGGCGGCCAATCAGTTAAGCTGACAGTATTAATATTTATTTGAAAAGTATTATTATTTATTTAATAAGTATAACAATATTTATGTATTTATTTATTTATTCTAAATTAAATCATTTTATAGAAACATATTCTTTACACTTTAGCATATGTCGTTTATTTATTTGCCAATTAAATGCTTCTTTATTTGCAGGCTACATTTTCATCTATGCGCAAGTGTATGCCTAAATTCTAATAGGCACGATCTGATTCAAATACAATACTATTGTATCACGTGACATCTGACAAATTGCCTAAAATTTTTAGTTTGCTAAATTCATTATTTTCTCTTTCATATGAATTTTTTTAAATAATCTGTGATTTGGGGGGTGTTTATGTTGAGCCGTGATGGCTCAGAGGATAGAGCGTTCGCCTTCCAATGAGGTGAACCGGGTTTGATCCCAGCGATAGCTGGTCGATACGACATTCCGCATCCTACTTACACCGATCACAGTGCTAACGTAAAATATCCTCAGTGGTAGACGGATCATGGGTTAGAGTCCCCTTGCCGCCGGGTTAAACGTGGGAGGTTTTCGTGGTTTCCCTTTCCATGTAATGCAAATGCTGGTTAGTAGCATCAAAAAGTCCTCCAGGAGGGCAAATTTATCCCAATACTTGATCCAGGTGTTCCCCTGTCTTCTGGACTGGGTTCAAAATGACAAGGCTACGGAGTTGAACATTGGAAGTCATAAACCTAAAAATTGGGTCGGCTGTTCAACGACGGTTATAAAATAAAATATAATTTATTTTCAAGCTGCGGTGGCTCATGGGATGGTGCATTCGCTTTCCAATGAAGTGAAACGGGTTCGAATCCCAGCGATGGCTTGTTTATACGAATTCCGCACCGGTCTGGCAACGACCACAGTGTTCACGTAAAATATCCTCGGTGGTAGACGAATCATGCTCCCTTGCCGTCAAGCTAGCCGTTGGAAGTCAGGCTAACCGTGGTTTTCATCACCATGAATCGCAAATATTGGTTAGTTCCCTCGGAAAGTCCGTCACGAAAGTAAATTTCTTCCAATATTTGATCCAGGAATTAGGTTTAGAATTGAGTTCAAAATTACACAGGTAAGGAGTTGAACATTGTTAGTCGTATACTTAGAATTGAATCTGCTGTTCAACGTCCGTTATAAAACAAAATATAAGCATTTGCATTTTAAAAAATGCAGTTAATCATTTATGACAACAGAGTACACAAGATTGGTGTTTGCATTTTTTTTGTTAAGATTTTCTGAGCCCCATGAACCATTAATATCGTTCCTATTTACAGTAATGTTAATATGGTGCTAACTTTAACTAGCATACTATGGTTTAATTTAAACAAGGTCCAATTTAGCACTTAATTAAGTTAAGGGCTAGTTTGCGCCGCATTATTATGGTTCAAAGCACCGTCAATTCGGTTCAACGCTGAGCTGGTTTTTCTGAGAGTACAGTTTATCTCCGAACCGTAAGGTGGGCAAATTAGACATGTTTCGAATGCTCGGAACAAGGTGCGCATTCTCAAGACTCATCACGTGATTTGCATTTGTTAGGTCTTGAAAATGAGTGCTCAAAACATGGAGACTTTTTGTACCCTAAAATTGAAAATTTAAATTTTTTTAAATTGTCATTAGTAATTTTATATTTTATAAGCGTCGTTGAACAGCAGACCCAATTTTGGGTTTACGACTACTAATTCTCAACTCCGCAGCCTTCTTATTTTGATCTCAATACAGAAGACAAGGGAACTCCTGGATCAAGTATTGGAAGAAATTTGCCTTCCTGGAGGATTTTTTTCCAGAGAGAACTGACGGCAAGGGGACTCTAATCCGTGATTCATTTACCACTGAGGATATTTTACGCAGCACAGTGGTCGAGGAGAGCAGGGTGCGGAATTCCGATCGACCAACCATTGCTGGGATTCGAACCCGGTTCACCTCATTGGAAGGCGAACACTCTATCTCCTGAGCCACCACGTCTCTAGTACTTGTAATTTTATTTTATAACCCACGTTGAACAGCCGACCCAATTTTGGGCTTACGACTACCAATGTTCAACTCAGTAGCCTTGTAATTTTGGCCCCAATTCAGAAGACAAGATACTCCTGGATCAAGTATTAGGTGAAATTTGCCTTCGTGGAGCTCTTTTAGATGGAATCACCCGCATTTGCGTTACATATAGAGTAAAACCAAGAAACCCTCTCAAGGTTAGCCTGACGGCAAAGGGACTATAACCCATGATTTGTTAACCCCTGAGGATATTTTACGTCAGCATCGTGGTCGGTGCGAGCCGGGTGCGGAATTTGTATCACCCAGCCGTCACTGGGATTTGACCCCGGTTCACCTCTTTGGAAGTCGATTTTATATTTTCTATTATTAACCGTCGTTGAACAACCGACCCAATTTTGGGTTTACGACTACTAATGTTCAACTCCATAGCTTGTAATTTCGAACCAATCCAGAAGACAAGGAAACTCCTCGATCAGTACCTCCGGGGGTATTGATTTGTTATGGGAACATGGTGGACTTTGCGACCCGACAGATTTAACGTGCATCAGTCCCCATTTACTACACTTGGAGTCTTCGGCCGATTGGGATCGAACCCACGAATTCCTGGGCATGGGCCCAGTGCCCTACCAACTAGGCTATCTATGAAGAATTTTTGTTTTGGCATTTGGCTTTTATAAAATCATAAAATTTATGAAATTTCAAATCGGATATCTGCAAATGACGTCACACGCGGGTGTCGAACCTGATTAGCTACTAAATCGAGTCATTTGTTTATACCAAGGTTCAGCAGACAGTCAGATTCAACACTCACGTCCCTTGCTGTTACCCAATTAAATATGATTCGAAAACTGATTCAGCGTGATAATAAACCTAGCCTAATGGCTGTAGCATTAACACGCCATCTTGTTTATATGCAACCAGCTGATTTCAGCGATCTTTACAATGCGTGTAATATATTTTATTATTAGTTTTAATTACGCATTATGAAAGTACTACTTTCTTTGTAGTTATTACATTTCTTAAAAAGCGACAGTTTATAAGAGATAAGAAAAAAAAACGAGATAAAAGGAATGAAATTTAAGTTCTCACTTTCTTTTGCTAAGATGACTCAAAAAATAAACACATTGCGGTATGTTAAAGGTTTAGAAAAATCCACTTTTGCAAATAAAATGGGGGGGAAGAGGTGCATTTTTAAAAAAGTCTCAACCTAACACGATATAGAAATTTACGTGAGCTGATTCAAGACATTTGGAATTTGGCGGTGTTTGGCGATGCGGGCGAAGAAGACCTTGAACGTTTTGCAGAGTGGGAAGTTCAGGGTGCTCGCCACTTGTGCCTAGTCCATTCAAAAAGTTCCACTTTTTTTTTCCATCAATCCCTGATCTTCAGGTGGGAGATATAGAAGGTCAGAGTTCGATCTCTGACAATAAGGTGCAAACTTTTTTTAAGGGACCGTTCCCACGAAAGAGCCTTTCTTGTGAGAGAGATTTCTTTTTTTATTCATCTCGATTATTATTTTCATTTTGCTTCTGTCCTGCTTTAAAAAAAAAAAGATAAAATAAAAGAGATCTGCATAAAAGAAGGTTCTCTGATAAAAATCCCAGGACCCCAAAAGTTCTAAAAAAGGAATAGGTGCCTCTTTTTTTAGTAGTTCATCTACCCCATAAGAATACTACTAAAAAAATCTTCTTCGATGGTGTTCCGTTAAGATTTTTTTCTTTTTTAAAAAAAGAAATCTTTTAAGAATTTTATACAAAAAAGTTCATTGACATTTCCCATAGCGATCTTAATACCGATTGAATAGTTTTTACCAAACATCGGTTCCGTTGTCAAAAAACAGGTGTTGTCTGTCCGTCCATTAATTCAAGAATACCTGAGAGCACTTGCGTAAGTTTGTAACCTTCCGCTACATTAGCTGGGAAGTGCCAGTTTTCAAAAAAATTCAAGTAAAGAATTTTAAATGCGATTCTTTTTTCTCTTTTACCCAATACCCCATATTGAATTAAATATATCAACAAAAAATGAAGATGAAAAAAAATAGAAACATCGATTTGAAACAGAAAAGCAAATAAATAAACACAAATTTTAGAATGAAAACTGTGATTTTATTTTATAGCCGTCATTGAACAGCCGACCCAAACTTGAGTTTAAGTCTGCCAAAGTTGAACTCCGTAGCCTTGTGATTTTAACCAAATCCAGAAGACAAGGGAACTCGTGGATCAAGTATTGGGAGAAATTCTGCCTTCGTGGAGGTCTTTTTGACGGAACTACCCACATTTGCGTTACATGGAGAGAAAAACCACGAAACCCTTCCCCGATTAGCCTAACGACAAGACTCTAACTCATGATATTTTAACATCAGCACTGTGGTCGGTGCGAACTGAGTGCGGAATTCGTATCGACCAGCAATATCATGGATTCGAGCCCGGTTCATCTCATTGGGAAGCAAACACTCTATCCTCTGAGCCACCATGACTCTAGAAAACTATGATTTAGAAATAAAGCACAGTTTTCTTTTTTTAACACCAGCATGTTGGATTTAAATAACTCGAATTTCTTGCTTCGTTGCAGCTATTTGTCCTGACGCTTTGAAAAAATTTATAAATAAACAAACAAAATTTAAGAGAAAAAAATAAAATAAATAAATAAAACTAATTTTAATAGCTAATTAATAAACTAAAACTTTAACTCATGAAATTCAATAAATAAAAACAAACAAAACAAAAAAATTATTAAATAAAAAAAATTATATTTTTAATTTTCATTAGTTTCTTTCTTTTTTTTTTGTTATTTCGTTTGTTTATTTATTTATTTATTTTTCTGAAGCTGCGAGACACCAGCGTGGTAAAATAACTCAGGTTTTACATTATTTGTCTCGCTGCGTTTTAAAAAAAATAACTATCATTACAACAAAAATTAAATAAATGAAAACTAAAATAATACTGATGCGTAAAATTATAGTTTCTCAGTTTCAATGACATGAGTATTTAAACTGATAAAAGTACAAATTCGAAGATATTCTTAAAAATGGAGTTATCCAAAAATAAAGAAATAGTGTAAAGGTATTACCTGATTCGAAGCTTCATTCGCTTCAAAAATATATAAATGGGAAACAGCAATCAACATGCTTCAAGCGCTCAAAAACAGGCGCCTATTTTCAAAACTTGTGTAAATGGTAGTTTTCGTAAATGGTAGTATGTATTAAATAGATTTAGTGTAAAGGTTGATAAAATGATCAGTGAACATTTGTGTTCACGCCCCTTTTAAGTTTTATTACCAAAGTTATATTCGTAAGGTATGGTATTTTTATTTGTATATGGTATGGTATTTTTATGTTATTTACTAATTTGCGTGTTTAATCTGAGGTATCAATTCCTCATTTCAGTTAAATGACAATATACGAAGATCTTGTTGGTATACGACGGTTAAAATAGGGAAAAAAACAATGGAAGAATAAAAAAGATATAAGCAAATCTTTGTTCTCATTCTAATTTTTAAAAACTTTTAACTAAGAATATTAAATTTAAATAGTTTTCACGATTAATATTCCGCGATTATTTTCACCAGAAACATAAAAAAAAATGAGAAAATTCTGTCACAAATTGTACGAAAGAAAAGAAACAAAAACATTTTAAGAAACAAAAAGAAAAGAGACGATTATAATGGTGTTTTGTGCAGCAATTTTTGTCGCATTTTTACATATACTTGATGGGGTTTCCAACTTACATGAGACCGGGGCCGCAATTAAAAACACCAGTCAAATGGCGGGCCGCAACTTTATCGAAATTTTATACAGGACTCTTTCATGTTTGAAGAAACATGAAATATTACAGTCAGACTTTTATCAAGTTGTACAAACCAAATGTATTGAATTACAAATTAAAATAAGAAGTACATACCTGCCAACTTTCACTCTTTCCGAGAATGGATTTTTAGAGTGGTTGTAAAACAATAAACGAAAAACAATCCGACTCAAAAATATATTTATATTTTGATCCCGTTGAAATTCGCTTGAGCAAGGATTATTATGCTTTAATATATTTATTGTAATTATTTATATGTAGTGGGGGTCAAACTCATTTATAATTATCATTGTAAATCAAAAAGTTAATTGGAATATCCTGAGTATTGCTACCACTTTAAATATAAAAATGAAATCTTCTGGAAAATCCGGAAGAGTTGGCAGGTATGAAAGTAAATTTTTACCTGAGAAATTAATTTTTTTGCAACGCTAGTATGTTAAATTTCACAGAAACAAAGAAATTAAGAATTTTTTTTGCGAAGGAAAAGTATTTTAAATCCATATAGATTTTTTGCGAAATTGTCTGCAAAAAATGACAACTAATATATTTTGGTTCGCTGGCCGCCAGTTGGTAACCACTGATTCTATCTTGATTCGGGTGTTGGAATTTCAAATCTGAAATTAGTTTTGCTCTTAAAGCTACCGATATTTTTGAATGACATTTTTAGTCTTTTTTACTGAAATATACAAGATTTTAAACAATATATATAAGGGGGGTCTCTAAAATGTTATGACAAACTTCTAGGGGAGTTAGGGCTCATCATTATATTTAAAATTCCATAGGAATACCAGGCCGGAAATGTCGTTGTATGCAACTAGGGATGCTTCTCCATTATTACCTGTTCAGAAGTACATGAAGAAACAGTTCATGATATGAAAACGCCCCTAGCGGCGTATGATGACATTTCCGAGTATGGGTTCCTATGCAATTTTAATCCTGATGATGTGCCCTAACTACCCTAAAAGAGTTTCGTAACATTTATGCAAACCCTTATTACACCGCTTAGCAAATGCTATGAAACAACTGATTCATGCAAAGTAGCGTTCTTGACAGCCGACCAATAACAGTAAAATCAACTGTCGAAGGCGTGGTAGAGCTGCACCCATTATCTGTATAAAAGACAGGCAGTGCACACAATCTCTTCATTCAATCGAAAATTCATAATGCTAGGTATTTTACCATAGGTTACCGTACTGTAATAACAATTCAGGAACAGGAAAAAAAAGCATAATTTTGGAAAATAAAAACCAAAATACATGGTATTTAAACCATTCATTTGGACATTTTCCAGTTCCGTTCGTATGGTAACTGTTTACCGGAAATTCTAGTCTTCAAAATTATAGTCGTCATTTCAGCAAAAATTTCGGAACTGAAAAGTAAATTTAACCGGATAAATTACTTTTACGCTATGCTCTAAGGTATCATGATAAAATTACCAAATTTTACCACGTTTACCAAATTTTTATCGCATATTATAAAACCATATTTCATAGTTAATTTTACTAAAATCATTACCAAAGTGCTTTGGTAAAAATTACCGAGTTTTTCGGTGTTACCATCGAGCCAGAAACACCGTATTTTTTTCATATTCTGATAGTTTTATCTATACTTTTTTTTCACTGTAAGAGGAATTTTCAAGATAGGTTTAAGCCTAATAAATTGGCATATCATTGATTGCAAATGTAAAAACATTTAAGATGTTTAATAAATATAGTTTACTTTTAATAAGTGTTAGTTTAATTTGGATTATTTCAATAAATAATTCTTAAAAAATAGGACAATTTCAAAAAAAAAACTATACAAAAAAAATGCAAAATTAGCTTTAATGAATATAGTTATGTGAGTAATATAGATATTGTACTTTGATAAATATAGTACTAATGAGTGTTAGTTTAATTTGGATTATTTCAATAAATAATTCTTAAAAAGTAGGACAGAACTATGCAAAAAAAAAAAATGCAAGATGAGTTTTGATAAGTATAGTTATATGAGTAATATAGATATTGTACTTTGATAAATACTAATGAGTGTTAGTTTAATTTGGATTATTTCAATAAATAATTCTTAAAAAATAGGAAAATTTCAAAAGAAAACTATACAAAAAAAATGCAAGATTAGCTTTGATAAATATAGTTATATGAGTAATATAGATATTGCACTTTGATAAATATAGTACTGATGAGTGTTAGTTTAATTTGGATTATTTCAATAAATAATTCTTAAAAAATAGGACAAAACTATACAAAAAAAATGCAAGATGAGTTTTGATAAATATAGTTATATGAGTAATATAGATATTGTACTTTGATAAATACTAATGAATGTTAGTTTAATTTGGATTATTTCAATAAATAATTCTTAAAAAATAGGACAATTTCAAAAGAAAACTATACAAAAAAAATGCAAGATTAGCTTTGATAAATATAGTTATATGAGTAATATAGATATTGTACTTTGATAAATACTAATGAGTGTTAGTTTAATTTGGATTATTTCAATAAATAATTCTTAAAAAATAGGACAAAACTATACAAAAAAAAATGCAAGATGAGTTTTGATAAATATAGTTCCTTCCTTCCTTCCTCAATGGCACGACAGCCCCGGGTGGGCCCTGGCCTTCTCAATCAACTTCCTCCAGGCCTGTCTCTGCCTGGCAGTTGTCTTCCAGTTTGAGACTTTTAAGACTGAAAAGTCTCTTTCCACGCAGTCGGCCCATCTCAGCTTTGGTCGACCTCTGGGCCTTGATCCGATGGGCTGAGCCGAAAAGATTATGTTTGTCGGACGCTCTCTGTTCATCCGAATGATGTGACCAGCCCATTTAATTCTTTGAATTTTTACGTACTTGACAACTTCAGGCTCTCTAAGGGCCCGATAGAGTTGTGAGTTTGAACGTCTGTACCAAGTACCATCAACTTGTTTGCCCCCAAAAATGGATCTTAGGATCCGACGTTCGAAGATTCCCAAGGAATTCTCATCTTTCTGTGTTGTTGTCCAAGTTTCTGAGGCATATGTTAGGATAGGTCTGATCAAGCATTTATAAATTAACAGTTTAGTATCTCTTTTTAGTAGGTTTGAGTTTAAATATTTTTTTAATCCATAGAAACATTTACTTGCACTATTGATTCTTCTTTGTATTTCGGGTGCGATATTGCCATTAACGTTGACTTCAGAACCAAGATAAACAAAACTGTTTACTTTTTCAAACTTGTATTCACCAATTTGCAAGTGAGTTGTAGAATCAGTTATTTTGGTGCATTGCATGTACTTGGTTTTCTCCTGGTTAATAGTGAGATGCATTTTTTCTGCCTCTTTTTCCATGGATAGAAAGGCTTGCTTTAAGTCAGATTGTGTTCGAGCTATGATGTCAATGTCATCGGCAAAAGCGAAAATTTGGACAGACTTATGAAAGATATGTCCTCTGGTATTGATTCCTGAATCTCTGATAATTTTTTCTAATGCCAAATTGAAGAGTAGGCATGCCAAAGCATCGCCTTGCCTTACACCATTTTTTACCTCCATTGGTTCCGAGAAGTCATTTTGGATTTTAACTTTCTGCATGGTCTTACACAGTGTAAGTGTGGTGAGTCGTACAAGCTTGTCCGGGATATTGAATTCTCGCATAGCTTCAATGAGTCGCTTCCGGTTTACACTGTCGTAAGCAGTTTTGAAATCCACAAATAGGTGGTGGGTACCAATTCCAAATTCCCTGGTCTTTTCCAGAATCTGTCTTATGCAAAATATTTGGTCAGTTGTAGACCTGCCCCTCCTAAAGCCGCACTGGTATTCACCAATGATGTTTTCTACATAGGGGCTAAGTCTGTTAAATAGAATTTTTGAAAAGACTTTATATGCAGTGCAGAGCATGCTGATACCCCGGTAGTTTGAACATTCAAGAATGTCTCCTTTTTTGTGTATAAGACAAACAGTGCTGTGTTTCCATTCTTCCGGGAGTATCTCTTTTTCCCATACTGATGTTAGAATATTATGTATGGCCTTTAACCCATCTGGTCCTGAGTTTTTTAAGAATTCTGGTGATATCAAATCTGTTTTTTTGTTTACTTTTAATAAGTGTTAGTTTAATTTGGATTATTTCAATAAATAATTCTTAAAAAATAGGACAATTTCAAAAAAAAAACTATACAAAAAAAATGCAAAATTAGCTTTAATGAATATAGTTATGTGAGTAATATAGATATTGTACTTTGATAAATATAGTACTAGTGAGTGTTAGTTTAATTTGGATTATTTCAATAAATAATTCTTAAAAAGTAGGACAGAACTATGCAAAAAAAAAAAATGCAAGATGAGTTTTGATAAGTATAGTTATATGAGTAATATAGATATTGTACTTTGATAAATACTAATGAGTGTTAGTTTAATTTGGATTATTTCAATAAATAATTCTTAAAAAATAGGAAAATTTCAAAAGAAAGCTATACAAAAAAATGCAAGATTAGCTTTTATGAATATAGTTATATGAGTAATATAGATATTGCACTTTGATAAATATAGTACTGATGAGTGTTAGTTTAATTTGGATTATTTCAATAAATAATTCTTAAAAAATAGGACAAAACTATACAAAAAAAATGCAAGATGAGTTTTGATAAATATAGTTATATGAGTAATATAGATATTGTACTTTGATAAATACTAATGAATGTTAGTTTAATTTGGATTATTTCAATAAATAATTCTTAAAAAATAGGACAATTTCAAAAGAAAACTATACAAAAAAAATGCAAGATTAGCTTTGATAAATATAGTTATATGAGTAATATAGATATTGTACTTTGATAAATACTAATGAGTGTTAGTTTAATTTGGATTATTTCAATAAATAATTCTTAAAAAATAGGACAAAACTATACAAAAAAAAATGCAAGATGAGTTTTGATAAATATAGTTATATGAGTAATATAGATATTGTTCTTTGATAAATACTAATGATTGTTAGCTTAATTTGGATTATTTCAATAAGTAATTCTTAAAAAATAGGACAATTTCAAAAGAAAACTATACAAAAAAAATGCAGGATTAGCTTTGATAAATATAGTTATATGAGTAATATAGATATTGTACTTTGATAAATACTAATGAGTGTTAGTTTAATTTGGATTATTTCAATAAATAATTCTTAAAAAATTGGACAATTTCAAAAGAAAACTATACAATAAAAATGCAAGATGAACTTTGATAAATATAGTTATGTGCATACACATACATGAAACAAAATGGAGGATTAGAAATAATTACTTCCTGCTGTATAGATACATAGTATAACCTATATCATGCTGCTATTTTTTTATTTTTATGATTTTATTAACTCGTTTTCGTGACTATATGAATAGAATCTTAACATCAAAATTAGAGAGCTTCACTTGATATAAAAACAAGTTTCTTGACGGCTAATTAATCATATTTTTCACTGAATAAAATGTATCGTTGATCAAAATTTCAAATCGTTTCAGATTTATTTGAATGCTTAGCAGAATTTATCATCACGAAGAATTTGTCGCCAATCGAAATGCCTATCACTTTCGGACTAACTCGAGGGCTAAAATATCTACCTATCTCTTTATCTGATGACAATTCAAGTTTCAGTATTTTTTCCCGATATCCAAAAACGAATTTATATCAATATTCTATTCTCAGAAAAAAAAGAGAAAAAAAAATTATTGGCAAGCATTTTTCGATTAGATTATATGCTTGAATATCAACTCGAGCTCCGTACCTAATGCCAACACAAACTGCAAATGTCACCAAACTGTGCTAGCAAAATATATTGTCAAGTTAAATTTCTACCACTTTCTGACTTTAAATAACAGATACCAAACTAAAAAAGTCAAAAATAATAAAATAAAATATAAATAAAGTAGGCTAAAAGTGATAAAAGAATTTTATATTTGTAAAAGTATGCCATATCCCTTTCATTATAAACTTCTATCACTACTGACAATTCTCGCCTCGTCTTTTACCAATGATGCACCCTACGTATTTTGTATTGGATTTAACAAAAATAAAATTATTTTGTTATAGTTGTCTGTTTAGGTTATTTGCCTAGCAGTTTTTGACTTAGTCTGAAGTATATATAAAAAAATTTATACCCTTGTTAATAACCTTGTAAATATAAATGAAAATAGTCTCTTTTTACGAAAAGAAGTTCTACTTTTTATTCAAACTATTACTCGATATTGTTTCCAGTTATAATTTTTCGAAGTTTGCTCTAAAGGACAACTTAAAACAAAAACCTCCCTCCTAAGAAATTTTAAAATGTTGCTAATTATCACAGCGAGGCTTTTGACTTTAACTTTAGGATAAAATTAAATTAAAATTATAGATTTAAGAAAAAGAGATAAAGAAAAAGTATTTTTAGCCTTTATATCGCCAAAAAACGGTGAAGGAAAATAGAATATATTCCCAGACAAAAGAAGACATTTTTAGTCCACTGTTTGGTAATTCATGATACATAAAATCTTCAAAAATGAGGATAATTTATTTGTTATTATATTTATCATTTATTTCATTTATTTATAATTATAATAATAATAACAATAATAATTATTATTATTATTATTATTATTATTATTATTATTATTATTATTATTATTATTATTATTATTATTATTATTATTATTATTATTATTATTATTATTATTATTATTATTATAAAGTTTTTGTGTCATAATCATTTTCCAAATCTTTAGAGCAGTTACTGTATTTGTTATTCCTTTTTAGAAAACGAAAAAACTAAAGAGCTAATTTTCGAATCAAACTTTCGTGATTTAAAAGTTCTTAAGATATAATTTGGCATCAAATTTAAATAGAATTATAAAAGTCTGGGCCAAGAAAGGCTTGAAGCTTATAAATATGAAATAAATATTTTAAAAGCATTCAATTATTTTGTTCAAAATTCGTTGGTTTCGTGATGACATATGTCGCCATTTGAAACAAAGTAAAATGTAAAACTTCTTTTAAAGCAGTTGGCTTTAAACAATCTATGAAAGAGGATGAAACTGCTCTTTATGCACATCGTTGTTAACAATTTAAATATCAGAGACAATTCTGTAAAATATTACAAATCAAATTATTGTAAAATGTACCAGTACCCTGGGTGCAACAGGCGTAAAATTAATTCTACTGCAAAATCCATTTCTACATTTATTTTATACTGTATATTTTGCATTAATAAGTATTTAACTACAGTGATTCAGTGATTTTACAATAAATATTACACTAAAAATTACGATATATCAGATTTTGCGTTCTAAAATTTTACTCTATAAAGTGCCAGTACATTTTACCGTAATTTGATCCGAAATTTTTTAAGTGAAGATTCCAAAATTAAGCTTTAATATTTGGTTTTAAAATAATTTTTATCGGTAAAAACTGTTGTATCAAACTAAAAAGATATGAAGCAAAATAGCAAATAAATTTGAGAAAAATTTTGATAATTTTTAAATATTTCTGACAAAATTTATTAACAATTATTATGTATTCTACATTCGAAACAAACATTATAAGCTGATTAAAAATTGATTCATTCTTTTTTATGCAATTATTATGTTCTCGAAATAATTATTTTTGAAAAATGCGAGAAAATGAAATTATTCGTATATCAAAATATATTTAATGTTATATATTTTAAACATGCATTGTAAACTGAGTGAAAATTTATTTATTAATTTTTTTGTGTTATGTTCTCAAAACATGTAGTCTGTGTAATATTCTTAAGACATGTATTTTTGATAAATGTTAGAAAATAATTTTAATCGTACATTATAATGTTTAACATTCATTTAATGATTTATTATTTAGAAATGACAAAAGTCTTAAAAATTGTTTAAAAGTCAATGTTAATTTTAAAAAAGTGCATATTTTTGTTACAAAAACTCTTTTAAAACTTAATATAACCTATTTCAAAATTTTAAAAATCATGCTTGATATTTTTAAGCAAGTAATGTGGTCAGGTGAAATTAAATGTATATCAAAAAACTTTTCTTAGACTTTGAATAGTTACTATAAAAAAAAAAAAATTTAAATACATATTTTCTTATAATTTTTCATTACATTATGTATAATACTACGTTTTAGAAAAAAATTGTTCTTTAAGTTGCTAATTGTTGTTTAATTGTTTTTAATTGCTTTTTAATTGCTTAATATTGCTTTAAAAAAACTTTAATTCTGGAAATAAAAACCAACATACCCGGTATTCAAACCATTCATTGGGTTATAATTCCATTCATATGGTAACGTTTTACAGGAAATTCCGGTTTTCAAAATTATAGTTCTTATTATTACACATTCAGTAAAAAACACAAAGCCGAAAACTAAATTTAACAAGCTAAATAGTTTTTATGCCTTACTCTAAGGTATCATGATAAATTATCAAATTTTACCACATTTTTAAAATTTTATCATGCATTATAAAATCATATTTTATTGTTAATTTTACCGAAATCATGTCCAAAGTGCTTCGGTAAAAATTACCGAGATTTTTTGTTATATCCTGGTAATTTTGTAATACTATGGCAATTCATCGTTATGGTGAAGTCGTTGGTGGCCAATTTTTGAGAGGGACTAAATTAAAATGCACACTCACACTTGTTCTCTAAATTTCACGCATAAAAAAAAATCATTCTTTAATTTCCTAAAGATCTGCAAAAAGATTTATTTCTTTATTTATTTTACCTTTCATCAGTTTAAATCGATGTTAATGCATGACAATTTTCTTTATTTGTCTAAAATATTAAGGGGGAATTTAAAAGATTTTTAAATATTGAGGGGACATATGCCAACCGCCCTCTTCCCGCCAACGACGTCTATTAAAAGTATTAAAGTACTTTCATGAAAAAATTCCAATTTGTACTTAGTTGATTAAAATACTAAAAATACACAGTAAAATAAATACACAAATTTTTGACGAAAGTGAATCAGTTTACCTCAAATAAACGTATATTTGACATTGAAAATCACATGGGGGGCCTTGAAAATTGACCTTGAATTTCACAAACGAGCTCTCTCTTTCTCTCACTCTCCCTGTATGCAGCCACCACCCGCTGCAACGTTTTACAATCACATGTGTATTGTACAACCAAGGATAATTTGTTTGAGCATTTCTGTTAGTATGTTAACCAATCACAGAGAGAATGCAAAATAGAAATTTATAAATGTGTGCAAAATATTTGAATATTTAAAGCTATAAGTCATTTATCTCAACAAAAAAAAACTGCTGCAATTACTTTCACAAAAAAGTTTCAACCGAAAAATATTCATTTGTTCGCAGGAATGGCATGGTTTATTTTACAGTGGAAAAAAAAAATCGCATGAAAAAAAACGTGGAAAAAACCGTCCCGAAAGAATTAGATTTTTTCCAATCCAAGTTTAAGAAATGAAAGCAATTATTTTTAAAAAAGAATAAATAAATATTTCAAGACCACTTTTAGCATTTATTAAGAATTTAGAACTTATTAAGAATATTTTTAGCACTTAATAGCAACCATCTAGCTTAAGTAATGATAGTAATTTTTAAGCTATTTAATACACCATTTTGGTGGACATAGTGGAACAAAGCAAGAACTGATTTTTTCTTTCAATATTTTACGCAAAAGTTTAGTAAAATCTAATTTTATAAATTTTCTTAAAGATCTGTCAAAATATTATTTCTAAGTTTTATTTATTCAATTAAATTAACAAATCACAATACTACTGCAAATCACATATTAAAATTAAAATTACAAACAGCATACAAATTTTTTTTAATCAAATACTGTTGATTATGAATACTTAAATCGACTCTAAACCTATGTGATAAAAAGATTTTAAAATTCGGTATAAAACTAAAATAAGTACAGTAATAAAATGGTTTGCTTCGATTAAATATAAATGTGATAACTTTCAACGTTATATTATGATGTTGAATTTAATTTGTTATAGTTTAAACTATTCTTATAATACGTATTGCTATTCAATTGTATTGGCCATTTTTTTCTTCCATTTCGTTGAGTTTCTTTTATTTTGTTCTGTTTCTTCCGGCTTTTTCCAGTTTATTCCAATGATCTGGAAGAAATAGGCTTCAAATCCAAATCCTAGTGAATTAAATATTGAAAACCAAAAAGTGAAAATACTCTCAATAATATTTAAAATAAAATTTTTGTAGCTAAGATTGAATAGTGGGGGAATTAGCGGTTGTTAGAGTTTAAACCATTCTTATAATGCGTATTGCTATTCAATTGTATTGGTCATTTTTTTTCTTCCATTTCGTTAAGTTTCTTTCATTTTGTTCTGTTTCTTCCGACTTTTTCCAGTTTATTCCAATGTCCTAGAAGAAATAGGTTTCGAATCCAAATCCTAGTGAATTAAATATTGAAAACCAAAAAGTGAAAATACTCTCAATAATATTTTAAAAAAAATTTTTGCAGCTAAGATGGAATAGTGGGGAAATTAGCGGTTGTTAGAGTTTAAACTATTCTTATAATACGTATTGCTATTCAATTGTATTGGTCATTTTTTTCTTCCATTTCGTTGAGTTTCTTTCGTTTTGTTCTGTTTCTTCCGGCTTTTTCCAGTTTTTTGTATGCGAATACAACCGACTTTTTTTTTTTTTTTTAAAAAAAGGTGTAGTTTGAAAAGCTGGTAAATAAAACTGTGACTACTGATGAATAAAATTGTGACTTCACAACTGTGACTTGCTCTGTTTATCAATGAGTTTGCTTTTTAGTTTTAGTACTTGTAAATTTTAGCAAAATAAAAAAGGATTTAAGTTTGTTTAGTTTAAAAAAAGAATTTTTTGTATGCGAATACAACCGACTTTTTTTTTTTAAAAAAAAAGGTGTAGTTTGAAAAGCTGGTAAATAAAACTGTGACTACTGATGAATAAAATTGCGACTTCACAACTGTGACTTGCTCTGTTTATCAAGGAGTTTGCTTTTTAGTTTTAGTACTTGTAAATGTTAACTAAATAAAAAAGGATTTAAGTTTGTTTAGTTTAAAAAAAGAATTTTTTGTATGCGAATACAACCGACTTTTTTTTTTTTTTAAAAAAGGTGTAGTTTGAAAAGCTGGTAAATAAAACTGTGACTACTGATGAATAAAATTGCGACTTCACAACTGTGACTTGCTCTGTTTATCAAGGAGTTTGCTTTTTAGTTTTAGTACTTGTAAATGTTAACTAAATAAAAAAGGATTTAAGTTTGTTTAGTTTAAAAAAAGAATTTTTTGTATGCGAATACAACCGACTTTTTTTTTTAAAAAAAAAGGTGTAGTTTGAAAAGCTGGTAAATAAAACTGTGACTACTGATGAATAAAATTGCGACTTCACAACTGTGACTTGCTCTGTTTATCAAGGAGTTTGCTTTTTAGTTTTAGTACTTGTAAATGTTAACTAAATAAAAAAGGATTTAAGTTTGTTTAGTTTGAAAAAATGATTTTTGGTATGCGTATACAACCGACCTTTTTTTTTTTTAAAAAAAAAAAAAGTGTAGTTTGAAAAGCTGATAAATAAAACTGTGACTACTGATATATGAAATTGTGACTTCAAAACTGTGACTTGGTCTGTTTATCAAGGAGTTTGCTTTTTAGTTTTAGTACTTGTAAATGTTAGCTAAATAAAAAAGGATTTAAGTTTGTTTAGTTTGAAAAAATGACTTTTGGTATGCGAATACAACCGACTTTTTTTTTTTTTAAAAAAGGTGTAGTTTGAAAAGCTGGTAAATAAAACTGTGACTACTGATGAATAAAATTGTGACTTCACAACTGTGACTTGCTCTGTTTATCAATGAGTTTGCTTTTTAGTTTTAGTACTTGTAAATTTTAACAAAATAAAAAAGGATTTAAGTTTGTTTAGTTTAAAAAAAGAATTTTTTGTATGCGAATACAACCGACTTTTTTTTTTTAAAAAAAGGTGTAGTTTGAAAAGCTGGTAAATAAAACTGTGACTACTGATGAATAAAATTGCGACTTCACAACTGTGACTTGCTCTGTTTATCAAGGAGTTTGCTTTTTAGTTTTAGTACTTGTAAATTTTAACTAAATAAAAAAGGATTTAAGTTTGTTTAGTTTGAAAAAATGATTTTTGGTATGCGTATACAACCGACCTTTTTTTTTTAAAAAAAAAAAAAGGTGTAGTTTGAAAAGCTGATAAATAAAACTGTGACTACTGATATATGAAATTGTGACTTCAAAACTGTGACTTGCTCTGTTTATCAATGAGTTTGCTTTTTAGTTTTAGTACTTGTAAATTTTAACAAAATAAAAAAGGATTTAAGTTTGTTTAGTTTAAAAAAAGAATTTTTTGTATGCGAATACAACCGACTTTTTTTTTTTTAAAAAAAGGTGTAGTTTGAAAAGCTGGTAAATAAAACTGTGACTACTGATGAAAAAAATTGCGACTTCACAACTGTGACTTGCTCTGTTTATCAAGGAGTTTGCTTTTTAGTTTTAGTACTTGTAAATGTTAACTAAATAAAAAAGGATTTAAGTTTGTTTAGTTTGAAAAAATGATTTTTGGTATGCGTATACAACCGACCTTTTATTTTTTTTAAAAAAAAAAGGTGTAGTTTGAAAAGCTGATAAATAAAACTGTGACTACTGATATATGAAATTGTGACTTCAAAACTGTGACTTGGTCTGTTTATCAAGGAGTTTGCTTTTTAGTTTTAGTACTTGTAAATTTTAACTAAATAAAAAAGGATTTAAGTTTGTTTAGTTTGAAAAAATGATTTTTGGTATGCGTATACAACCGACCTTTTTTTTTAAAAAAAAGTTTAGTTTGAAAAGCATGCTCATAATGAACTTCTTGTTATTAGTGTAAATTCAAAAAACAAACAAACAATAAGTATGGGATTTTAAATTTTCCAACACTGTAAAAAATTCTGTATCAAGGTACCATAAAAAGTATCAGCACTCCGGGTGCCGGTACTATTTACCAAAAAATCTATTTTTCCTGGAACATGTTAGGAAACAAACAAATCTGATATGCCGTAAATTTTACAGTAACAATTACAGCAAAATTACTGAATCACTCTCATGAAATAAATATCACTGCAAAAACTACGGTATACTACTAAATTAAAAGAAATTATCATTGGGGACCCGCTGGGTGAAAAAGTAATAAAATTATTACATTAAAAAAAATTATTATTGGGTTACCGTGGGATGAAAAAGTAATAAAATTATCACATTAATAAAATTATTACATTAAAAGAAATTATTATTGGGTTACCATGGGGTGAAAAAGTAATAAAATTATCACATTAGTAAAATTATTACATTAAAAGAAATTATAATTGGGTTCCCGCGGGGTGAAAAAGTAATAAAATTATTACATTAATAAAATTATTACATTAATAGAAATTATTATTGGGTTACCGCTGGGTGAAAAAGAAATAAAATTATTACATTAAAAGAAATTATTATTGGGTTACCGCGGGGTGAAAAAGAAATAAAATTATTACATTAAAAGAAATTATTATTGGGTTACCATGGGGTGAAAAAGTAATAAAATTATCACATTAATAAAATTATTACATTAAAAGAAATTATAATTGGGTTCCCGCGGGGTGAAAAAGTAATAAAATTATTACATTAATAAAATTATTACATTAATAAAATTATTACATTAATAGAAATTATTATTGGGTTACCGCTGGGTGAAAAAGAAATAAAATTATTACATTAAAAGAAATTATTATTGGGTTACCGCGGGGTGAAAAAGAAATAAAATTATTACATTAAAAGAAATTATTATTGGATTCCCGCTGGGTGAAAAAGTAATAAAATTATGACATTAAAAGAAATGATTATAGGGTTCCCGATGGGTGAAAAAATAATAAAATTATTACATTAATAAAATTATTACATTAAAAGAGCTTATTATTGTGTTCCCGCTGGGCGAAAAAGTAATAAAATTATTAAATTAAGAGAAATTATCATTGGGGACCCGCTGGGTGAAAAGTAATAAAATTATTACATTAAAAAAAATTATTATTGGGTTACCGTGGGATGAAAAAGTAATAAAATTATCACATTAATAAAATTATTACATTAAAAGAAATTATTATTGGGTTACCATGGGGTGAAAAAGTAATAAAATTATCACATTAATAAAATTATTACATTAAAAGAAATTATAATTGGGTTCCCGCGGGGTGAAAAAGTAATAAAATTATTACATTAATAAAATTATTACATTAATAGAAATTATTATTGGGTTACCGCTGGGTGAAAAAGAAATAAAATTATTACATTAAAAGAAATTATTATTGGGTTACCGCGGGGTGAAAAAGTAATAAAATTATTACGTTAATAAAATATATTACATTAAAAGAAATTATTATTGGGTTACCATGGGGTGAAAAAGTAATAAAATTATTCCACTAATAGAAATTATTATTGGGTTACCGCTGGGTGAAAAAGAAATAAAATTATTACATTAAAAGAAATTATTATTGGGTTACCGCTGGGTGAAAAAGAAATAAAATTATTACATTAAGAGAAATTATTATTGGGTTACCGCGGGGTGAAAAAGTAATAAAATTATAACATTAATAGAATTATTACATAGAAAGAAATTATTACTGGGTTACCATGGGGTGAAAAAGTAATAAAATTATAACATTAATAGAATTATTACATAAAAAGAAATTATTACTGGGTTCCCGCTGGGTGAAAAAGTAATAAAACTATTGCATTGATAAAATTATTACATCAAAAGAAATTATTATTGGGTTCCTGCTATGCGAAAAAGTAACCCATTGATAGGCAAAGCTGTTACAAATGACGTCCTATATATCCATTAAAAACTTGAATCAACTATTGACGAATAAGCTTGAAGTTCGGCAACTTTTTGTATGAAAGTAATTCTAAAATTATTCTCCTTTTTGAAAAGTTTTAATAAAAAAAATTATTGTTTCAATAAATAAAATCTTAACGAAATAAAGTTTACACAAAAAAATATAATCATTTTGACTTTAAAAATATACTTATTCTAAATTGAATATCCAGAGACATAAAAAAAAAAATTATTATTAGAACAAATTTTGTGCTGATAAAATTTTTGAAAGCTTACAATACAGATATTAAGGGATGATGTCTTAAAACAATTAAAAACTTTCAAATCACAAATTTCTAAGATATAGATTGGAAACTTGATTAGAAATCAGGTTACCTTAATTTTATTTGTTACAGCCATACATCATAACTAATTTTTTAAAAAAATAGTACTCATATTAAAAAAATTTTAATATAACCTTAAATATATATAAATAACCTTAAATATGTATGTATAACTTTCTTTGAGTTCTAAACGTTCTAGTCATCATGCGTATAAATTAATAGTTTGTTACTAAGGAATATTATACATATTTTAATTACAAAACTTAAGCGAAGTAATATTCAAGGCCGGTCAACGAAAATGTAACTCTTTCTTTAATCTGAAAAATCCACATATTAGGAAAATTTCAAGGATAATAATGCGGAAATAAATATTATCCATCAACAACCAACCTTCAAAATTTTTTTTCCACAACCACTGTCTATTTGTTCCGCAAAAAGAACACAGAAACCAAAGATGTCTCGCTTATCCGGCAGACGATCGTGTCGGAAAAAAGCAGGCGGGTGCTTATAGCTCTGTAAATCCCTCATAAACAGTTAGTAAAGAATGTAATTTTTGTCTTTTTCCCCTTCCGGTTAGCTTTAAATTAGGAAAAAAAAATGAATAATACCCTCCCTCCCTCTCAAAAATTTCAAAATTTTTGTCGTTATTTCTTTCTTTTCCCCGCGTTAAGCGAATCGATAACGATTTTTTTTTTTTTTTTCGTCTTCATTTTAAAGCTGTTAAAAAATATCGTTTTCCCCCTTTTATTGAGAGAGGTAAAAAAATCGTCTGCCTTTCGGAAATCAACGTGTTTAAAGGTGGAGACGAAAAGGAACAGTTACTTTTTTTTCTACCTTTATCATCCCCCTCCCCCCCTCTTTGGCTGATTAATCAAAAGAAGAGAAGGAGGGATTCCTCTAAAAAACCATCTGGCCCCTCTTCCCACGAAAAAACCAAACGATAGAGATGAAGAGGGAAATGACGTAACTGTCTTTTCCCAGGTATCGCAGGGGAGGGGATTTCCGGGACTTTAGCATCATCATCAACATCACAGCACATTCCGACCAGACTAACGGAATCCGCTATTTCTATAATATGCTGACAGGAAATAAAAATTTTTGCGCCAAATATTGAACCTCAGGAACTTGGCAATATCCGAGGAGTCGCCATTATCAGAGTTATGCAAGTAACTTCTATAAATACCCATAGCTGGAGCTACTTAAAATTGATATTATATTCATGTGTTGTTTATTGTGACTTTTTATATGGTTCCGCACCCATAGGATGTATGGTATTATGCGATAGATAAAATAACTTTTATGACCTGACTTGGTGAAAGTAATCCAGGAAGTTAAGGTCAGCAAAAGAATAATATTTTTTTTTCTTACACACCTTCAAAAAATAGTGAGTATGGTGTGTATTTTTGTTAATATTATATTCAGCTTCATGCTGAAATTGATTAGCGTTGCAAGAGCTATTCATATTATTTACGTATTCATGATCTTTGTAAGCTAAATCTTAACTTCTGCAACTAAATATCTAAAAATTTTAAATCGGCTGAAGAAAGAATTGCTTGCCTGCACCACAGAAACAATCTGTTATTATACCTGAAATCAAAGAAAGAATTGACGCTTACGTCGGAATTGACAACCATCATCTAAGCCTTTGTTCCGCTCATTTTTTCGCTATCATGTATACGTTTTATTCCAAAATTGATTACCTTTTCATGAATAATTCACATTAGTAGTGCAACAATTACCTTAATATACCGCATTATTACTTACTTATTAGTTAAATAAATCTCTTCCATTATCATTGCCACTTAAATATAAAGAAGTTAACACAAATCGTGGAAATAAAAATTGTAGAAAATTTTGCTTCGTACGATTTTTCTATCAATTCCGAATAAAAAAACTATCGCTTAAGGGTAATTTATACGCATAGTGCATATTTACTCATATCAAATTCAACTTTATTCCAAAGCCAATTACCGATGCAAGAATAATACTACGCTTAGTATAAAAAATTTTAGCTCCTCAATGTCAAAAAGAAATTCAAATTTAAATTAAGAAAAAGTTTGCAAAATTATGCCCATTGCATCTGTATTAACTATTAGAGGCTAAAAACTATTTTTTTTAGTATTATAAATAACTTCTATCATAACGTTGAGTGACAAAGAGTTGATTATTATATTCCTTATCAAAATTTACGTAAAAAAAAATACGTATATTAGAGACCGTATACTAAAATTTATGCGAAGAAAAGAACAACAATGTTACCAAAATTAAAAAATCATTAGTGACGAAAGCGATGATGAAAAAAATCGAAGCCTTTTTGATTATCAAAGGGAAAAAAAGTAAAGGCGACTATTCAAAATTGAGGGTTATGATTCGAAACTTCAGAAACAACTGGAAGTTTCATCAGGCAATGAAACTGGTTTTAATGTTTTGCATCTCACCTTTTCTCACTTATGATTCGACAGATTTCATGAGTGTTTTTATTCCTTCCTAGCTTAAATATTAACTTGTGAAGTCTAATGTCAGTGCTTTTTTTTATTTCATTTTAAACAATGATACTAAAAATAAAACTTAAGTGAGGGTTAGGAAACACCTTGCATTAAAAAATAATAATATTGTTCTTCGTTTCCAAGCTTTTTTTTTAATTCCTATCTAACCATAATACTTCTAAAATACGTTAATTCACCAAAAGATATAAAAACTACTGCATCAATTATTACATATGAAAACCAAGCAATCAAAATATTGGCATTGCCAAAAACACTACGTCATAAATAATAATATTGCTCTTCGTTTCCAAGTTTTTTTTAATTCTATTCTAACCATAATACTTTAAAAATATGCTACGGCTTTATTCACCAAATGATATAAAAACTACTGCATCATATGAAAAATAAACTGGCATTATCAAAAACACTACATCATAAATAATAATATTGTTCTACGTTTCCAAGTTTTTTTAATTCTATTCTAACCATAATACTTTAAAAATGTGCTACGGCTTTATTCACCAAAAGATATAAAAACTACTGCATCATATGAAAAATAAACTAGCATTATCAAAAACACTACATCATAAATAATAATATTGCTCTTCGTTTCCAAGTTTTTTTAATTCTATTCTAACCATAATACTTTAAAAATGTGCTACGGCTTTATTCACCAAAAGACATAAAAACTACTGCATCATATGAAAAATAAACTAGCATTATCAAAAACACTACATCATAAATAATAATATTGCTCTTCGTTTCCAAGTTTTTTTAATTCTATTCTAACCATAATACTTTAAAAATGTGCTACGGCTTTATTCACCAAAAGACATAAAAACTACTGCATCATATGAAAAATAAACTGGCATTATCAAAAACACTACATCATAAATAATAATATTGTTCTACGTTTCCAAGTTTTTTTAATTCTATTCTAACCATAATACTTTAAAAATATGCTACGGCTTTATTCACCAAATCATATAAAAAAAAACTACTGCATCAATTATTATGTATGAAAAATAAAAAATCAAACTAATGGCATTATCAAAAACACTACGTCATGTTGTTTACCAATATTATGTAAATCTTATCTTTTAAAACGTATAATTCTTACTCAATTTTAATGGTATATAGTATTTAAAAACGTCGCGACGCAGTTGACGATCTACTTAGCTTGTCTGGAACGCTACTAGACATTTTCACGCTTACGTACTATTTGAGATTGTCGCGAAAAACAAAGCTTACTCATTCAACTTCCAAAACATCTTGAATTAGATGCAGGTGTTTCCAATATCTCGACCTTCATCTTAATTCCGTATTCATAAGTTGCATAATAGGCAAGGTAACTCTTTGTGCTTAGTAAGGCAATTATTAACGGAGTCCCAAATAGAACTATTTACCGTACTTTCGGTGTTCCGTATTTTTCCGAAACGTATTTATGAGTTACATCATAAAAAAAGTAACTTTTTTTCCGTAAACCAAAACTTTTTTCCACAAACCAAAACTATTTTTCCGAAATGTATTTATGAGTTACATCATAAAAAAAAGTAACTTTTTTCCGCAAACCAAAACTTTTTTTCCACAAACCAAAACTTTTTTCCGCATTTTGTATCAATTTTTTGCCGTATTTATGAGTAACATAATAGAAAACTAACCTTTTGTGTATTCTAATATAAT